>NC_134374.1:16070797-16695797 GCF_035582795.1 Mycteria americana | reverse complement strand
GATCCCAGCTGCATGCCTTCAGGGAGCAACATGAATCAGGCATGGCAGGTATTAATCCTCCTCTCAGATATGCCCAGGTAGCTATGACTTAATTAGAGGTCACGTGCTACAATTTGACCCCAACAACCCAGAATTTAAGGCTGAAGTTTTGCTCCCAATTCTTCTCATCGCTTGTGACAGTTTTTTGAAGTGACTAAGTCCCATTTTCACAAATGCCTTTGGAGCATGGAAACCTGATGCCTGATGACTTCCAGTGAGGCTTTTCTCCAAAGAGCATAGCTTGCTATCAGAAATGGGATTTAAGTGACTTGGTGAAGGTCAAGATCATCTGGTGCATACACTCTCCACCCATCTCGTAGAACTCTTTTGCCTGAACCTCACGAGTCTAGGAAAGACAGTGCATTTCATTTTCAGTTTTCAAACCTGCAAATCTCATGAAACGTTCTTAAATCTGTATCTAGTTATTTAAATTACTGAAATTATTGAGGTATTGGTGGTAAGAAGCCCTCCCTTGTGGTTAGCATGTAAATATCTCCCTATCTGCAGGCTGCAGCGAGGTTGAAATGCCCTTGACGAAATGCTCACAACAAAGCAACTGTTCTTTTAGTGCTTGGCTTCAAAACCTGCCATTATTTCTGTTTCTTAAAATATTTGTAAGTTATCTGAAACACACCCAGTAACTTTGTGATGATAAATCCCCACCACTGGAAGTGGAGCTGTTGCTACGGCAGCACTCTCAAAAACAGGCAGTTATGGAAGGAAGCAAGGACAGTAAACAGCCAAGGAATATATTCCCTGCAGAAGCCTTTGCTGGATCTGCTCCAAGGCCTTTACTCATGCTGCAGCGACTGCTGAAAAGCTGGGTCTGGGTCACAGGTCACCTGTGGTGAAATTTAACTAATTGATAATCACACAGATCTTTTTTCAGCCTGAAAAAAAAAATGCCTGTTTTGAATGGATAAATACCTGAAAACAAGGAATTGTGCTACAGTTTAAAGGTTTGAATCAGATCTAGGGCAGCAAGGAAGGAGTGCACGAGCCCACCAGGAGGAGGGTTTGCCATAAGCACGGCAGAGCGATGCTGACTACTTGTTTTATCTGCTGTGAAAGGCAGCGGGAAGCAGCACGCAGACAGCAGACAGTTGTGTCAGTAAGCAGACGTAAGGATCTTGCACAATGCACTGGTCCCAGCGCTGCAGCCAGCGCATGTTCCTACAGAGCAGGGCTCTGGGTATTTACTGATGGTCCGTAAACACACAAACGAAGCCCACCAACAGGCACTGTTCACCTTTAGGTATTTAACAAGCTCTCCTGGGACTTCCTTAGCTCCCGCCTGAACCAGCTGGCAGTACTGGAAGAATTTGTGCAAGTGCATGTCCTGGAAAAGAAGAAAACGAAGTTCAATGCAGCAGCCTCAATATTTGTCAACCTCTACTCTGCAGCTTACACCCTAAAATCTGCTGACATACCTGCAGCAGTGGGCCATGTCCCTGGCAAGCCCCATGTCACTACCAGTGGCACTCTTGGTCCCCAGCTGCCGTCTCCCAGGACTACAGTACTGCTCCCTGCCTTTTCCAAAGTACCCAGCCACTGCCCATCCCCTGGCTCCCAACTAATCTTGAGATTAAGCACAAACCTGCCAGCAGTGTTAAAATTCTCCTGTGGTTGCACTACCCTGAACCCCAATCCCTGTCCAACACTGGCCTGGAGAAGCGGGAGCCCTTCTCTCACAGCTGCGACTCTTCGAGACTGCCTCACCATCTGCCTCACTGACCTCCTACTGTCCATCTGAGGCAGACTCTCCTTCCCATGCTTTTCCATTCCTCTCCCTCCTCCTCCAAGGTTAAATTTTATTACTGGGTTATTTAACCCTGAAAAGCATCTGGGAATGTAATTTGGTGGGGAGTGGAACTACTGTGCTGCTCCCAGTGGTGTACAGAATCGGTGAGATGCTAAACCAGGTTTAGACAATGCTGGAAGTGAGTTGCTGCGAATGTAAATGCAGCTGATTACATCCAGCACAGGACAACAAGCCCTGCCAAGGGCATTTCCCCATGAGCAGTGCTGACAGGAGGTGCCCCAGAGCACGTGCTGGGGATCTTTGCTGCACATCACATGAAGCTTGGGGAAGTCCATCACTACCATAAGATGGCAGAACACACAAGGACTTGGTAAAATAGCCTGAACTGGTTTCAAAAGGAAATGAGGACCTCTTGTGACTTGTTTTCTTGTGTCTGCTGTTGTTAGAAAACTTTTTTATTTTTTTAAAACTCAACAAACAGTCTAATATTTGGGGGTACCTCCCATTTCCAACAGTTCTTCTCTCTTTTGCATCATCAAAGCAGCTCATTTGCTCAAATGTTTCCTTGGTCCTGCCAGTTACAGTGAAATTGGCCAAGGAAGCATCAGCCTCTCCCTAGGCTCATTCACTCACACAACTGTCTCATCACATCTGGATGAAGGAGCAGATCTCTGCAAGTAATCCCAGACCTGCTGCTAAAGAATTATCTCAGTGCTGCTCTGCAAACACAGGTACCTCTTTCCCACAGCACCTATGGCATAGCAGTAGTAGAGATACAGCAGTTGCTTCCTCTGCATTTGTGTTGAAAGTCTTTAAGAATGAGGTGCTTGACTTACCTGGGTGTAAATGGTCGAGTCCAAATGGATTCTGATTTTAAACAGTGGCTTTGCTCCATCCACCCACTTCGCATCCATGCTGGGCTGCTGTGAACAGACAACATTCACATACTTGCTTTCAGACCGCGGTGAGAAGGTGGCTCTGTGCAGACAGACACCTGCTCAGAAGGTTCGGGTTGGGGTGGAAGAACGGGCTCCCCCGCCCAGCACAAACACCAGTGACGTGACTGCAGCCATGGCAGGGCAGAGGGGTCCCTGCGAGAATGTGCACACAGAGCACGTGCCAGCTCTCCTGCTCTGCACCATCTGCAACAGCCCAGTCCAGCCTGCCACAAAAATATTCCCTGCAACCTATATAGCCACGGAAAGTGGAATTACAGCTGTCCTGTCTCCTGCCCCTAAGAACCTTAAGCTTTGGGGGCTGCCCTGCAGTAGGAATCTCTCCAGCTGAGCAGAGCACCAACAGAAGCCCAGAACTTACAGTGGTGACAAAAGCTCAGCTTTCCTCTTCCCTTTATGTTTAAGCCCATTTTAAATGGCCTTCCTACCCTTCGTGACTCTGTGTCTCCGAGACCCAGGTAGCCAGGTGGAAGGTTGGATGAGACTGGCAAATGCCGCTCCAGGGTGACAATCCGTCCATCCTTCAGCAACGGGACCCAGGCATATCCCACTGCAGAGGCAACCAGTGGACCAGAGTTAGCAGACACACAGCAATACATATTTAGCTCAAGCTCCAAAAAGAGCTGTGTATCACCCTGAGAAAATCCAACTCGCAGTTGTGCAAGTGGCTTCAACGAGGCTGAGAGCGACCACGTCAGCCTTGTTAAAGCACGTTTTACGCGGTGACTTGGTGAACAAAATTCAGGCACAGCTCAACCATGATCAGGAGTGGGTTTGAGGGGCAGAAATGGTGTGCAAGCCTTGTGCACCATGATGAGGGTCCTTCAGTTGCCTGAGGACCGGCTGAACGGAGAGGCATCCCAACCAGTGGGACCTGGGTGCCCTCAGTCTCTTACACATGCCTAGTGTTGGCAGGATCCGCCCCTGAGGCCCTGATCTCACACCAAGTTTTTGTTGGTGATTTGACTGACAATAGCACATTCATGCAAGCCAAGGCAAGAACATGCAGAAATAGCTGTCAGATTACAGCAAAAATTTGAGCTTTAGTATACACTAAAAACATTGTGCTTTATGCCAGTTTAGACCCATGATTTAAGTCAGGTTGCTTTCAAAAAAGAAAATTCAGATAGGCTAGTATTTTAATCAAATATTCTTTCATGTCCCTACATTAATTTTATCTTGGATTCTTACACTCCAACAGAATCAATTTAAGCGGTGAACATACCTTGAGTTTCAACGGTGTCCTGTTTTTTCGATGTTGCCTTTGTATTAATTTCACAGCTGACATGATAGAAGGTGAAAAGCAAATGATGCTTTTGATGGAGGTGAATTGGAAGCTCAATTTTAATCTAAAATGATATCATGATAGATAAGACTGTATTTTTAATTGTGGAGTAATATTTTAAGTTCTATTTTATTTCACAAATGCTATGTTGTATGCAGTTACACAAGACACATTCTTACCCATCTTAAACAACTCTTGGCTAACATTTTCATCACATTTGCACATTAGTTATTAATGGGGGTGTGTGATTGGAGTGCACAAAGCGTGACAGTAAAGACAGCAAAACTGGCATTAAAAATTGACAAAGTCTCTGGCTTTGCTTAGCCCTTCTACTGAGGCGAAGGGCCGATGATTATTTTTGCCCGTATTTCACCCAGCCCTGGAAAAAGAGATATCCTGAAAGGCCCCTTGGCTTTGCAGCATCCAGGAAAATCTGTTATTTCCCACCATTTTTTTTTTACCTCGTCGTAGAACTCCGGACTCTGGTTGTGATGCAGCACGGCAGCATATGCATTTGTGGTCAGGAGATGGCCTCCGGGTTTGCCATATATACACTGGAAACACAAATGAAGAGCTGGATTCAGGGTTGCTGCCACCCTAAATTAGCTGGCCAAATTAATACTGCATGGAAACTCAGTGCTTTCTTATTGTCCTGCTCAGCCTGGCTGGCATACAGTACACAGCAGCGAGCCACAGGTCCCCAGAAATAACAGGTACCCACCTTTAACGGCCTGGCATCAGCTTCATCTGAATCCCTGAACTCCACACAGACAGCAATATTCCTTGCCTGAAGTGGGGGAGAACAGGAGGATGAGCCATTGCCACAGGTCAGCAGCATCACCCCAGGCCACGCCGAGTCTGACGGCAGCCTGCTCTCCAGGTTGCTCACCTTTGCAAACACCTTCTGGTTCTCATACTTCAAATGCAAGGGGTAGACGTAGAGGTGATTTTTGTAGACAGTGAAGGGATAACAGTATTTTGCAACTTCTGGGACAAGCTCCTCCACTTCAACTGCAATGTCCTCACAGCTCTTCTCAAAAGGTTTTATAGGAATATAAGAAGCTGTGACACAATCTAGAAGAGAAGGAAAGCTTGGCTAAGTGCGCACCCCACAAACATGGGAAGTACAGCCCATGTGAAAGGAAATCTGTGGGTCTGAAACTCTGCCATTGCTCTTGAGCATCCGGTTCTCTTCACATCAGAGGGTCATGTGTGTTGACCAGGCAGCAGGACTTGGACCACTCCCGTTGAATGATTAAAGGAAAATTCTCCCCTTGATCATGCAACATCTGTGGTCCCCAGCTGCATTAGCAATACTGAGAAAAGATGGGTGCACAGGCACCACGGGGCTCTGCTCTCTTTGCCAGTGGGGACTGCAGAAATAGCACTTTCCTGTAGCTCTGGGCAAAATCAAAGGGTCTTGTGAACTACCCATGTCTGGGCAGAGATGGCTGCTCTGCCCAGGGCCTGCACCTTGAGACTTCCAGGAATTCCAGCCATTAAGTTACTGTTTTATAAATCATGCAAACGTCACCTGACTGAAACAGACAGGCTACTGAGATGATGACTTGAGACGGACGTCTCAGAGTGCATCAGTCCCACTACATCAGTCCTTTTCCACTCTCTGCTTCAGAAAGATGTTTCATGGTTATGTTGCCTCCAAATACCAGTGCACAAACCCCGCCTAATTCACTGAGACTCACATCCACCATGAGGGAGAGTTCATCTTAAGTGATGGCCTTTCAAAGAACAGAAAAAATTAAGTCCACTAGAAAAGCCTTTTGGACAGGGACTACAGGACTGTCTACAGAACCTGTGACGGGAGCTGCCAAAGGCCCATGGAGAGACACTGAACACATCACGAGTCCTTTCTTTGTCTCAGTGTCTTTAAATGCAAGGTGAAGGATCACACTGACCATGTTTGTGAAGCCCTCTGGTGTTACGGATCAAAAATGTTATACGAGATTGTGCAATAATAACAGCAAAAGCAGGCAGGTGGCTTCCTTTAGATTTAGGATGTGGTGGCCAAACTGCAAAGCAGATGCACCCCTCAGGTAAACCTCTGCATTTGGTCCACATTCCTCCGCAGAATCCATCAGAAAGACTTACAAGTCAGGGGTTGTGCTGAATTACTCACTGCAGCCCCAAGATACTATTGTTAATGAAACAGCAAAACTCCCCATAGAAGCATTAACTCCCGAGGCTAGAGCCATCAGCATTTATTTTAAGATCCAAGATCCTTACTTGTGAAGTCTAGCGGTATGTCTTTGATGATGATATTTAACTGGGCTGGAATGACCTGTAGTTTTGTCTTCTCTGGTCTGTATTAGGGAGAAAGGAACAAGAATGTGAACCTTGAGAACTCAGGTGCTGAACACATCAGCAGGGCTTTTTATTACCCTCTGAGTATTTTAGAAATTGTCATCTCATGCTTACGCTTAACTGTTTAAAAATGTATATTAAAATGCCTGCTCAGCCTCTGCACCAGTCTCTTACACTTACTTCTTATACTCTGCTAAAAGCTTCAGCATATCTTCATTTGAGAGTTTGCCACTGTCTTGCTTGTACAGAGGCGAGAATTTTCCTTCAGCATCAAGAGTGCCCTGGGAATCTTTGAACACTGGTCTGCAGAAAAGAAGAGACACATTTCTTAAATGTTGGTAAATATGCAGACGCTGAGGTCTTGACACGTCAGGCTGAAGGGCAGTTTATCAGGTGAGAGGTTCACTGCTCTGAACGCTGCCAGACCTCCCGATCACCTCCCATCCTCATGTGGTGCTTAGACCCCACACAGACTACAATCCACTGTGTCACATAAAATTGGATGGGACATCACCCATTTGCCTTCTCTCCAGCCAGGTGAGAAGTACACACCCTGCCCAGCTCCAAGCCTGGTCCACAATCACGAACACCCTTCAATCCCCTCCCACTAACACCAAGTGGTAAAGTATCTTCCTAGTTGCACGTGGGGTCAGAGCATGGAAATCCTCCTAGGAAAGAAGTGCGCAATGAAGACCAGTCTCAGGACATACATCGGCTTCCTCCTGAACCCAGAGCAGGAGACTGGGCTCTGCCTTGGATGAATACCGGCATCTTTGCCCTTGAATATAAGGGTGTCTGTGTACAGCAGGAACATTAAAGCATCCGTACTCCCTTTCTGTGCAAACAGCTTCCTCTGAAACCCACAGGGAAACTGTTCCAGGGATGCAGAGCAACACAGCTCCCCACACCAGGCTGTTGGCCCCTCAATTCCTTGGTCTCCAAATGCAGGTCTTTACCCAGCAGGAACAAATCTGAAGCCCATCAAAGTCAATACCCACACAGAGCCCACCATTAGGCTGAGGCACCACTTGAAAGAGGGCTGAGGCACTGCACAGGCTGTGTGCTGGCTCCCAGGAGCGAGCTGCATCCCAGAAATACCATCTGGAAGCTGAGCAGCCAGTGTTACAGGAAAATCCAGCTCCTATTCTATTCTATTCTATTCTATTCTATTCTATTCTATTCTATGCTATTCTATTCTAAAGAATACACATTGCAAGCTGTATACTACCAAATCCCAGCCCACTGTGACAGTCATCTGATGTTCCCTTGTCATTACTATCCTTTTTGTCAGCACCAAACAGCAATTTAGCAATAGGAGGCAGTGGCAGAGAGATGAACTCGCCTTTAGGCCTTCCTCCGACATGAGATTTAAGGGAGTTAGCACTGATGTGCTTTATCAGTCACAGTAAAAGAACAAGGAGGGAAGGGGATCACTATCTTCAGTCATTCCCAAGAACATTAATTAAAGCAGAGTCTAAGATGGGAGACAAACCCCAGCTGATTGCCACCACCAGGCCAGGAGGTCCTCCACTCTCATCCTGTCCCTGGCAATGGCTGGTGCCAGGAGGGAATTTCTGCACTGATTCCAGTGGTAGCATGGGACGGGGTAATTTGTCCCCGGGAATGTTCTGCCCTGATAGCAGTAGCTACAGGTCAGCAGGAAGGTTACTGTCTTCCCAGCACTGTTTACTTTTTAATATTTTGTTTCTAATTCTAGATAGAGCATTTCAGGCCAATCCCCATTCTGTCTTGGGAATTGGAGCCACATTCTGCCCTCAGCTGCAACTTCACTGACTTCAGTCACTTGGCCCTTCGCCCACTTCGCCCGGGATCGTGTCCCGGAAACCTCGCAGCAGCAGCTCCCGCCATGGCCAAAGCGCAGTCCGAGGTGACTAACCTGGCAGCCCAGCCGAAGGGCATCCTGTACTGCCCCAGACGGCTGCACACCTGCTTGGCCACCTTATGGACCTTCTGGGCAGTCTGCAAAACACAAGAGAGGTTAGCATGTGCCACGGCTTCCATGCTGCCCTGGAAAAGGAGTAAAGAGTGCTGCGCTCTCCAGGGAGAAGAAACTCTCCATACTCCACAATGCACAGCTCCCCAGGCACACAGCACAACAGTCGCCGAAGCAGTCGATAGACATCCCTGTCACTTCACACCATGCACATTTATTACTTTTGCAAAGCAATAGCAAACATGTTGCGGGCACAGTCATATTAAAACTCCTCTTGATTCTGCATTAAACTGTCAGGGTGTTAGTATTTTATTTTCCAAAGGGTATTAGTAGTTATTTTCCAAAACTGACTGTAATTGGCTCATCCTGCACAGGTTTACAAAGTGTGCCAAGGGAATGCCATCACATACCAGGTTTTCCATACACTGACTTTCCAGTGACTAATTTTGACTGGCTGCAGCAAGGCAGCATCGGCTCCACCTGGCATGCAGAGACTGATGCCAGCAGGACCAGGACCAATGACCACCCTCTGCATAAGTTCCCCTGTATGATCATGGCATTCTGCATGGAACAAGACAGAGGCAGGGCAAGCAGAATAAAGGGTGAAGCCCATGTTCTGCTGCTACTAAAACATTGCTGTTGCCAGCCGGAGTGAGCCAGGACCAGTCCAAGACACTGTGTGTAGCACCATGTAGCAGTGCAGCCCCTTTCTCTGGGGATGAAGTGTCCCACTTTTTTGCTGCCAGCCCAGGCTCTGCCTTGTTGAAGCCTAATGGGGAAGGGTCCCTCTGCCCCAGCTCCTTGGATCTCTCTAAAAATCCTCTGCCTCCTTCCAGGGGAAGGAACCGATTCTCCCAGGACAGCCCAGCTGATGCCAGCCTGGGAACAGTGCAAGTAGCAGAATGGATGAAGACCAGTATTTGCCAGAAAGCAGCTAAAGAGCCACAGAAACAACCCATGTTTCAGACCACGCTACTCCCCGCAGCAGCAGACAGCATCACTAAGCAAATACTCTCACAGCCCCATCCAATACCTTCCCCGGGTCTGAGTTTTTCATGTACGGCTCTGCACAGTGCGTAATGCTGCCCTGCAGCACCTTCTCTACGCGGGCCACCAGGAAGATCTCCACGTGTGGGTCAGTCACGGAGAAAACCCCCTGCAAGAGATAGACAGTAGGCTGTCAGAGAGTAGGACACCCTACCCGCACCACTGGGTTTGGCCCCAATCATCTCGCTGTCCCCTCTCACAACCCACACAGACCCTGCTCTGGTTGCTGCTGCGGATGGGCCATGAGGGCTCACGAGGCTTGAGCATGGTCAAGTCATGAAAAACCCTACCTGGTGCTTTGCCTACCGCTGCCAATGAGCCCGAAGTGGTAATCAGCTCGAGAAACTGACCAAAACATGACAAAACCCCACAGCTCAAGAGAAAAGCTGACTTCTGCTTCTCCACACAGTGGTTGGAACACACCACAACACTACTGAACAGGCACAGCTTCAACGGAGATACAGAATGAGAGGAGAAAGTCAGTTCTTCACCTGTTTTATGTAGCGCAGGCAAGACTCGGGGACTCCATGCACAAGGCTCTCACCCGGCGAATGTCCCTTGGTGCCCTCCGCTCCGGATGCAGAGTTATCCAGCAGCATGTCACGGACAGACGGAGGGTTCAAGTCCACGTGGAAGTCAGCTGAAATCTTGCAATTATTTTTCAGGTCAAATAATGCCAAGCTTAGGAAAAAGGGCTCAACCTGGAAATTTGATTGAACATATGTGTCAAAAAAATGCATGGTACAGGCTCAAGAGTATTCACATGCATGGTCTTCCCTGCTAGGTTTGCCTTCTGCATCTGTTTGTTCCTTTAGTTTTGTACACCAGCATTTTACAGAATTCTTACAGACAATCCATGCTTATTTGCTTTATAAATACATAAAACCATTTTTCCCTGCCTCTTCTTGCATTTTGGTCTAGTCAATTTGAATGAAGCTACTTTAAAACCATCAATGAAATATAAAGAATGAAATCCATAGGGTTTTTTATATAAATTATAAACTATGAAGTTAGGAAGAAAAGATGACCCCAATCCATCAGTTAGAGCTGTTTATCCTTTGCAACGAGAAAGAAATCAACTTAAGAGTGTTTATGTTCACATGCTAAAGACCACTTCACTTATTGTCCAAAGTCAATCAGCTCTGCAAGACACTCAAAATGTTCCTCAGCTGCCATATGCCGGGCGGCACAGGAGGAAAGTTAGCTCTCGTCGCCAGGACAGCTCAAATACAAGGCGAACACTGCTGAGGAACTGCATGCACAAAATCTGCCAACTCATTTGTAGCTATTGATCTTGACAGCACAAGGCAAGTGGCAACAATTCCATGTATTTTTAATTCAAAGATCCTAGCAAGCGTGCATCCATGTAAAGATAAAAGCGAAGGCCTGAAGATAAGACTGTAGTGTGTCCGAGACATTACAGCATAACTTGGAGGCATTACATCAATACTAAAAATGTGCTGATTAGGTGCGACTCTGGGCCTGATTAAGGATGAATAACAAGAATCTCTGCTATCAGTGACGCATTCATTCGCTGGGAGTTACCAAGGAGAACAAGCCTGGTGTACTAGCAGTGAGCTGCCACATGAAACCATCACAAAAAAGCCTTTGCAATTCTAACAGGCATCAGACGAAGTACTATCAGCAGAGCTCAGTCCGTGCCAGTGCCGCTGCCTCCCCTGTGATGCTATCTGCTGCTCTTGCACCCTTGCATAAAGGCTTGACTCTAGCCAGAGCAAATGCAGGACATGATAATAGGATTATGTTTTGCGAGGAAAGACTGGAGGAGCCTGGTCTTCAGACAGTAATAGCTGTCTACAGACATCAGAGGCTCAGAAAATACAAGGAAGAGCTTGTACCTTGAAAATACAAGGCTAAGGCACAACTTTGGCACAATAACAAATGCATATAATAAAGTGGCTGTGAATACAGTTAGGCTGGGAGTCAGAAGAAGGTTTCAGAACAGGGAAATCCCTTGCCATTAGGCGAAATGAAATAAAACACAGCAGTGAGTGGTTTGAAGATGGAGCTCAATCATTTACCAACAGGACTTTCACAGGGACCCAGAACGTGGCGGGCACACGCTCTCCATTCCCTGTGCCTCTGAACCGCTGGTTTCCCAGCAGTCCTGGTTCCTGGCAGGCTGAGGCACATCAGGACAGACCCTGTCCACAAACACATTTTTGGAACACCAAAATACCAAGGCAGAGAAATCCTGCAATGACCCTGAGCCAGCAGCCACTGGAGCTCATGGCAAAATGGGATGTTTTTATCCACCCAGATTAATCTGCTGAGGGTTTTTCTTGCCGGTGAGGAGAAAGAAGACAAAGCAGGACATGCCAGAGCTCCCCTTACGTTGGTGGGTCCTTCTTCCGACCTGTCGCTGAGCTGAGCGAGGAGGTTGAGGGAGAAGTCCTGGCAGCACACCACAAAGCGCCTGCTGCACTTTTCCTCAAATGGCTTCACGTCTGGCTCGATCCCCGAGAAGTCTAGCCTCTAGACAGCAAACAAGCAAATCTAGTCTCATTAAAAAAGAAAATAACCTCCTGAATAATGTTAAGGGATCACATTACAGCCAATGCTATCTTAACCAATTTTTAAGTGGTACAAAAGGTGCAAGACATTCACAAATGAGTGCCATTTGGTGATGTTACACAAATGTATTCAAGACATGAATACATGGGCATGTATCAATTTTTAGCAATCTGGTTTGTAGAGCACAGAAAACTAAACCTCAGTATGATTTCAGTTCCTTCCTGCTTTGCTGTAACCCTGGGGGATCTTCCCAAACACCATTTAGAGCTTGGGGAAGAAAGTGGAATATAAGTCGTCGTTACACTCAGAAAAGTATCTTCCACTTTGAAGATTTGACTAGTTTAAGAGATGGTCCCTGTGCCTGAAATAGAGAGAAGGCACATGCTGTTGGGATCGTGAACAACATCTCAAACTGGAAGGCATTTCTAGATGCACAGCATAACTGGCGTGGTTAGAAACAACAAAGACTGTCTGGAGAGCTGGCTGGGAAATCCGAACAGTCTTGTTTATAATCACCTCCTTCCTAACACAGAACACCCATGCCTGGTCTGTGCCTTGACATCCGCCCTTCCCAGAGAGCAGACACGTACGTGACCAAAATACCATCAGCCACATAAGGACCCTCAGCCTTCACCATACCCATCGTATTGGGCACTGGGGACACAGAGCTACCAAACACCCCTAAATACCAGCACGTCTCTCTGTGACAATCTGGCACAGTCTTATTCATTTTTCCCCCTCAAATCCTGCAGGAACCTGCATGCTAATAGGTTCCTGCAGGGAACTGATATTAGGGCGCTGATATCTCATGATCAAGTAATTTCAGGAAAATAGGCTGCAATTGTTAATCTGAATCTGGGAAGCTCTTCCCATTGTTTCCCCTATTTCCTTTCAATGAGGAAAGTTGCAGGTATATGTTCCTGCTCCCAGTTTCCTTAGCACCAGGCATACAAGCATGCACGTACACACCAGCAGTGACTGGGGCAGTGACTTTGAATGCCCAGTATTATAGCAGATCCGACTGACCCACACCAGAATGAAGAGCTCTGGGTATAGAGGGAGGGCAGTGAATTCCACCTAACCATTTGGTTAGGTAAAAAAGATATCTTAGATGCTCCGCACTGAATAATATTTCCATTTTTATTAGCTGACTAGAATATAGGAAACTTCTCAAAGCTCCTCTTAAAAAAAAAAAGCCTCCTGGATGCTTATCTTCTTCATGTTAAAGACCTTAAAGAAGTACCAAGAGAAAAGCTCATTTTGTACAACAAAACCTTTTAAAGACTAATTACATTTCCTTGTTAAACCAGAATGTTCTTTTTCACAGGTGTGAACAAGCCAAAGCATGCCAGAAGGGGAACCAGAAACTATGAAATAACTTGGAACAATTCTCCAAAACTGTGTTAACAATTGCAGCTCATTCCACTGAAATCCCACACCTGGACCTTGGCAGAGAGCTCAGCAAAGATGTCAAAGCTGAGAAGAAAGCAAGCCAATAGTCAATGAAACCCTACTCCAATGCATTAGAACATCATGGAGTATTTTTTTCTGTTTGTATGTCCTCTACATTTGAAAACCCCCTGAAGACTGTAAACCCCTATCATGGTCTTTAACATCACTGCTCCCTACTCCAGACGTGCTGAGCCCACGCGGCATTGCAGGTGTCCTTTCAATACCACTTCTACTGCTTCTGCAACCGTGAGAACCTCCCAGAGGCCCAGATGATGGGTTTGAAATCCAGCAACATCAAGATGCATCACACAGAAGCCAGCAAAGCTGGAGGGAGGCCATGTGCGGCGCTGCTGTGAGTCCTCCTTTATTTATCACCTGAGCATTGAGATCTTGTTCAGCTCTCACTGACAAGGACATGGGCTGCACCTCTGTTCTCCAATCCACTGAAAAACACACTGCCTCTGCAGGCGAACGCTGTGGCCATGCAAGGGAACAGGGGAGGCACAACACCAAGGGAGCTCTTACAGAGAGCAAAACCTCCCATTTGCAAACACGGAAATGTTTACCTGGACTTCTGGGTCAAAAGAAAAGAGGTTTTGTCTTCCATCATTTCTGCTCAATTTGTTCAGCTGATCTGTTTCTCTTCCGTACTAGGACAAAGGAAAGCATTGATATTACTGCCTGGCCACACAGAGGTAAACATTTGTTATTTGGAAAGAATGGAAGCAAAACAAAATAAATATTTTTCAGGTTCCCTTTGTGATACATGAGACAATGCAAAGATGTAGTCACCAATATGGTGCAATGACAGTAAAGCGATGAGGCTCTGCCAAATGAGAAAGCAAACAGAAGCAGACAACCACACTCTGGATCATATAGGAGGCGGCTGCCACCTAACTGCCCCTCAGCCAGGATGGTCATCCCTGCTGAGCAGAAATGAGCAGTACCGGCCACAACGGCCCTTCATTTGCTCTAAGTCTGGTTCTTCCTTAAGGGCCCCACACTTGGAGGGGAGGAACGTGCAGCCTCAAACCATGGAGCTCCATCCATGAGACAGGTAGTGAGATAACAGAGATCCCAGCAGCACTGGGTGCCTGCCCAGCTCCCCCAGAGCTGAAGACACAGGAAGTGGAAAACCCTTTTTATAGACATGGTGGAGAGAACTATGGGCTGGGAGAGCGATCTCTGCGAACACGATACCTTCATCAGCTCCGGATGCATGCTTCTTTCCAGGCTCTCCAGGATGTTCTCTGATTTTCCTTGTGTGCTTGATTCATCATCTGCAAGGACACAAAAACCAGATGGTCAAAACAACTGCAGGAGCACTGTTCTGCCAGAAAGCATCCTGCAATATTTGTTTACAATAGCACAGAAATGGTTTATGGAGACTTTTCCATTCCTCAGGAGTAAGATTTTTCCATACATTACTAGTACCAGAGTGTACTATTACAGCCTGCTAGGTCTTTCCAAAGCAGAACTTCAGTACAGAGCCAATTCTCCTGGAGTCTTGAAACTTTGCCGTGGAGTTCCCATCCAGAGGAAGGGTCACATTTCCCTCCACTTTTATTCCTCAGACTATTGTCTACATTATAGTAAACCCTTTTGCATGATATCGTGTGTCAGCCACAATTCTTGCTATTAATCCAGAAAGAAAAGTATACAGTTCTCCAGGCACACTGCTTGCATCCTGCTGGAGAAGGGTGAAGGTAGGTGTTTATAAATAAACTGACCTTGCACAGATTCTGCAGTGTCTTTCTTCTCTTGCACCGAACTCTCAATATTGCTCTGAATGATCTTTCTCAGAGTTACCAGCCACTCTTCCATCTCCTGCTCAGTTTCAGCTGCGAGATAGTGGCTGTACTTGTCTATTGTTTTGAGTTCAAATGCGTAACGGCGCATTTTAGGACACTGAACAAACAAACAAGAAAGAGCAAGATTTGTATTGCACTTTCCTCAACGACTCAGCACAGTACCTGCCGTAAGGCTCCTCTCTGTGAAAGCATCCTGAACTGAAATATTATGAAATACAATGCAAGCACCCTCCTTGACACAGCGCCTCTCCTGCAGTAATCACAAAGGGCTTCATGGCTGTGATCAAGCAGTATGCAGCTCCGTGGTTGCCAGCTACTCTGAAAGTGGAAGAAAGCCAGACTGAACCACAGACGTTGCACTGAGGAGCAGGAGCAAGCTCCTTCTTCTGTCATCAGACCTTTAATATTTACCCAGAGAAGCTAGAAACTGGGTTTGTCTGACACAGTAAGTAACATTGCACTCCAGGACACTCAGAGGCATCTATCTTAAAAGCAAGTGGTTCAGCGCAACTTTTCTGAGCTCTGCTGGCCTTTAAACAGCATTTTCCAACCAGAAGTCAAGGCAAATCTGATGCAACTTGGGAAGTACATCCTGTACATCACTGAGGCGTGTGCGCTACTGCTTTTACTGTGTTCAGAAAGATAAACGGAAACACACAGCTCTGACTCATCCATGCTGAATCAAACCACCGGAGTAATTTAAGCTGCCCTGTACCAGCTCCACCACACTTGGTGCCTGAAGCTTCTGCAGAGACAGGAGCGGCAGAAGGCGCAGCAGCAATCCACTGCTGCACTTCACTCTCAGCATAACAAAGCAAACCCAGGTTTAAGCCCTGTATGAATACCTACTCCTAAAACCTTACAAGCCCTTTGCAGGTCATAAGTCCCAAAGGGCTGCATGTTTGCATGGACTTATCAGGATGTAACTTAAGAAACAAGAAGCTGGTGCGAGCAGCAAACAGAGGAGGAAGGTGCCCAAGACTAAGTCACACCAATTACTTACTGGCTTCAACCCTCAGGGTGTCTTGGAAGGCACCTGACCTACGATAACCAGGTAAAGGAGATGGACAGCGCAGGGAGAAAGCACATAAGGTAATGATGAAATGCTTCCATTTTACTCCGACAGCAGTTCTTCCACTTGCTGTCTTCCTGGCCAAAAGTATGGCACCCTTATGAAACGCCATGCCTGCCTTTTAATCAGATTAGCTGACAGAGCAAACCAGCTCTGGGTTAGTTTGTAAATCCATGCCTTCACCCGTCGATGGCACAGACCTTGAGAAAGCACGTCTGTCTCGGAACTAGCAATGCAGAAGCCCATGTATGGCTATGCAGAAAGCACACCTACCTGAACAACATCATTGCAAGCGTCCAAGAAAATACAGCCTTTGGATTCTTTTGAAATTTTCTCATCTTTGTAGGAATTAAGAATATAGGAGCCATCGGTGAGTTGTGACAAGTAAAAATACCTCCTCTTGAATACCTGCAAAAGTACAAAGTCTTGCTCATGCAAGTATTCACTCTGTTGTGTATCATACACAGCTACAGTTTTAGTATCTGCCCTCCTGCTATTGAGAAAATACTGTAACAAGAAACACTGATGACCCTAGAGTGTTGCAGATTCACCCCTTTGAGTATGACTTGGTTTTATAAAGAGAGATTTCGTCATCTTTAATTTTAATGTCCTTGTTGTTATTATAAGTTTGCCCATCTAAAGCAAAGCCCCAGGGCTTCCAGCTCGTCTCTCAGCTGGCTCCAGCCTCATTTATCTTTACAAAGTAATGCTGCACAGTAAATTCAGATCAGCACATCGCTTGAAGATTCATCCCACCCTAGAGCAGGTATTTCCAGAGCCTTTTTGATAAAAATCTCAGTTAGAATTACAAAGCAATTCTCCGGAAGACTTTGGAACAGACATGTGGAAATTCCTAGCACTCAAATGCAAGCCAAGGGACACTGTAATCCATTCAACTGCTTGGTTTTTTGTGGGTTTGTTTTTTTTTTTTTTTTTAATACAAACCTATTTTCATGAAGTGGCTTTGGCTTAGTGTTCAGTTCTCACCTCAAAAAGCAGTAAGTTTGGGAGAAGTGTTCCTATGTTTGAGCTACTGATTTTTATGAAACAAAAGCTCTCCAGTATCTCAGAACATCGTCCTTCATGTTTGTCAGCCAAAAGGCATTGACTATAATTCAGGAGAACGTTTTGGCAGCAATTATGGTAGCACCATATGCTGTCAGGTCTGTAAGGAGCAGGCAGGGTGCATTTCACAGTTGCTGGATATCTGTGTTAGGAGAATCACAAAGGAAGCCGGGGCAAGCGGCACTGTGAGTATTTCCACTGTTCTGCATATCTGGAAGATCTATGAATAAACAGCATTTTTCATCCCAGACGGGAGACTACTAGTAATTTCCTGCTCCCATCATTACTGACACTAGCACATGTTCAGTAAAACCACTCCCTTGCACAGAACTGGAAGGGAGCATTGCGCTCTGAACAGTAACCTAAGCCCTCTGAAAGGTAACCTCTGGCATCATTTAGATGAGTAGTTAGCTGTAGAGATGCTCCAAGGGGTGTCGAGCTTTACGTTTTATAAGGCTAACTAAACCTTAGTTCAACAAAGCATAAAAATACATGGGAATCTAAGTATGCTTAGTGTTAAGCCAGCTTAAACACTGATTTAGCACTTCACTGAATCAATCTCAGAAACTTTGGCAGTGGATGCTACAGAAACTCATGATAGATCTCTCTCTTCATATTACAGTGTTGATATCCCTCGTGGGTATGGGATTTCATGCTAAACCATTTGCATCTTCTGAATTCTGTTGAAAAGCGAATGCAGAAGCAAGCAGCAAACACTGTTCCTATGATCTGCCCCCCCTTGTAAGCAGTGCTGTCAGAAGGAACTGTCAGAAAGACTATGATCAATTTGAAATGAATACTATAAACCTAGGAGCAGAGGGAACATCCCCTCTGCTCAGGCTACAGACACCGTTCGTGAGCACTGCAATTGCAGAGGGATGGTAGAGAACTGGCAAAATCCATTTGGGCAGAGATGAAAGAAAGAAAGAGAGAAAATCCTGACACCGTGGTTGTAGCGCAGCACACTGACACGCTGCAAAACAGACAGCAAGAGAGCTGGGCCAAACCAGGGAAGTTCTCTGCAAAGGAAAGGTTATTCTGAAATAAAGGTTGGCAGCTGTAGCCTAATTAAAGTTTGCTCATGGGCTAGCTCTCCACAAAATACACTCTGCACATGCTTAGCAGCAGTGTGAGGTACCAGCATGTCACAGCAACGAAAGAACCAGCACCCAAAAGATGGGTGTGTCTGCTTCTGCGATAGCACAGCAGCCTCTCAAAGTGGTGATAAGGCTGAAGACGTTCAAAGTCCTCCGATTTCTCACACGTGCCTTAGGAGGTGTTTTGTAAGACACAGAAGTGACAAGGACCAGCGCAGAAAATGGCTACTGATTTTCGGTACTTTGATATCTGAGTTTCACGAGAGATTCTGTGGATCTTATTAATTGAACTGAAGCCAGTGTAGTGCAGATAACAACTCTGAAAGGTGGGTCTGAGGTGCTGGGCACTGAGGCCAACAGTACCACAAGAGGCTCAGTCAAGAATGGACCCAAGTAACTGCTTTGAGCATATATGATACCTTCTCCAGAAGTTACAGGAGTAGAAATGGCTTCAACCTTGCTGCTCGGAAAAAGGAGAGCATCAGAAAACCCTCTTCTGTCTATCTCCTTCAAGCTCATGAGTAGTCATTTTAAAACTCAAATTAAAATTTGCCCTATGAACGGTCCTGTTCCACTTCTTATGAAAGCATAACTCATTGAATCAAGCCTCAGAACAACTGAGCTTTTTGAGATTTACTAATATCCTTACAAAGCAGCCTCACTGCAGCCATCCTTCAGCTGCACAGTTGAGCATAACTCCCCGATATTCTCTCTATGCTGTAACAAGGCAGCTGCGTGGTGGAACAACAGATGCGCTCACTGCCACAGCAAAAACCTGTGGTGAAACTATTAAAAACCTCCATTGCAAAATCTAAGCAATGTCACGCTGGATTACACACAGCGGAGAAGAGGAGACAATGCAGCTGTTGCTTCTAGGTCAGTAATGCTCCATCTCCTCAATGATATCACCCCTGCTTTTAAAGCAAAGACTTGTCATTTCAATTTAAAGCTGGCTTCCTTACATATTTCCTACCAGCAAGGAAACTATCAATTCAGAAAGTCTCCTTTGCAGGGCAGCTGCTTCAGTTATTTAAATTGCCTTCATCTTCTGGGCCTCAGCTGCTCATTCAGAAAACGATCGTGGTTTACTAGAACTCGCTTTGCCTTTTTGTTCAGCTTGCCTGCCGTGATTTGAAGTGCATTGGTCTTATATTCTGGGGAGGGAAGGGTCAAAAGCTGTTACCAGACTGGGTTTTCGAGTGCACCTTGGGATACTCTACAAGAGGGACAGATGCCCATCCAAACCCAAACCCACGCGTTGCGCTCCTGCTAGCTTTAGAGATGTGGTCTGAACTTAACCTCATGCCTCGTTCACGATTAACATAATGCTGGATCAAACTCACCTTCATGGTAACAGTGATTGTGCTATTTACATTTGCTTTGTGCAGCCAGCCTTGCTTTATCACACCACCCTTCTGGGAGCACAGGGACGAGGAATCCTGAAAGAGAGCAAAAGATCAGAAAAAGAGGAGGTCAGGTGAACTGCAAAATTCCCCTTGGACACAAGGGATGTGTCCACCCTGGAAAGCAATACAGCAGCTACAGCAATACAGTGACATGTAGAATGTACGTGCAACGTACAGCTACACGTACAGTGTTATCACAAAAAAATTCAGGGTTATCTCTTTCCAAGAAAGAGGCAAAACAGGCTAGTTTGGGCCACCTTTAAACAAGAAAGATTACATCTACGCTGACAGAACTGCACAGCAATTTTGCAATGAGGAAATGCATGTTGGTTCTTAGGCAGTATTTCAAAAACCTGGGGAACAAGGAAGTTTTCAAAATGGTCTTTTTAGAAAGTTGCAAAATGCAGAACTCCAGACTTATTTTGTCATTTCCTTTTGTATAAATCCACTCTCCTTTTTAAATTTAGGCAAAACCATCAAACCCCAATAGCTGAAATGTAGCTATCTGGTTTCACATTTATCAAAACAAAGTTTCAAGTGACCCAGCCAGGCTCTTCTTGGTGTACCAGCTGGGATTTCCATCTTTGCTCCTGTCCTGTGGTCCCAGAAAGGGAGAACGGCTCTCCATCCATACCTGACTGTGACCTCCACTGGGGAGGAGGGAAATGAGATCCCGGACTGATGAAAAAAACCTCACCCTGGGACTTCTAGTGACTCAGCAGCAGAAGTGGACCTGGACTGCCTGTCGATGAGCTGTGAAGGGACTGATTTATATCGTTTCCTGCATCCCAAATGGCAGGTTTTCACTCTTTTCTTGTCAAACTTCCAATGACAAAGTAAATTGCCTAATGCTTTATTTCCTCGGGTAAAACAACCCATGATTTCTCCTTTATAATGGTTCACCTTTTTTTCATCAAGAGATTTCTTTTACTTGAATTTCCATTACATAATTCTAATGTAAACGCTCCATCAGGAAACTGTGACAGAATCCTTTAGATATGGCCATGCCAAAAGAGATAAATGCCAAAATATCTGCCAACACACTGGGAATACTCTTCCACAGCCAACCTCAGTAACTTCACTTGTTTGAGTATTTGGACACTGACCAGAAGAAAAAAGGTCTGCATCAAATTTTGATAGCATATTTTTGTTCTTTTACTTTTTTCAGAGGCAAGCTGATAACATAGTGCACAACTCTGTCTCCAGCCCAGATTAGATATTATTAAAGAGGTAACAGCTCAAGTTAACGATGTAATGCAAACCAACAACACAGCCAAAAAAAGTAAGGCCAAACTTGAAAATACGTTTCCGTTTACAAAGAAGCCATCCCAGCCTAGACCTGAGATGTGCTGGGACATACACAGCAATTGTGAGAAACGTGCATGAAACAGCCCCTTCAAATCTTCAGCTCTGCAAGAAAGAAACTTCTCTTTTCTTCTGTTCTTCTTCCCTTCCCTCTGTAAGTTCTTCAGCAGCAGCATCTTGGTGCCATGCAGATTTTAAATGGTTTGGCTAAACCCTTCCCACTGTAAATGAAAACTTCTTAATGTCACGTGCATGAATTAAGCTTCACATTGTACTTAAGACAGAAACATGCTACCCCTCCCTTTTGTAGAAAATGCTACATGTACAGGGAAACATGGCATCTACATCGTCCAAAATGATGACCAGGTTTGAGATGTCCCAGCTGTCAGAGCCCCAGCGCACCCCCATGGAAGAGCTCCAGGGCTGCAAATCCTCCCTGCAACCAGGTGAGCACAAACATGCCAACTTCCAGAGGAAGCAAAAGCCTCTGAACATTTGCACAGTATATATAGAATGGGACTGACACACTGTGCATATTTGGGTAGAAGTGACTGATTAAGAATTGCAGGTTATGTGGCAGAGCACAGAATTTTTTAAGAGGAGGACCCCGATATTGCAGTGTAGTTGAAAACCAAATTGCCCACTTTTTGTTCCGGACATGAAGAATTTTACTTAGTAATTGTTTGGCTTCCTTTTTTTCTCTTCTGCTGCTGCACTGTTTCAAGTGAAAAAGCCATGAGAAATATTATGCTCAATCTTCCAGACAATTTAGGAGACCCTTGGCTCCAAGAGATTATCTTGTCATACTTTGAAATAAACCACTGTCTCAGTTTTGGTCCCATCTTCACAGTATGAAGCATCTCACCAGAAAACCATTCCTGGGAACTGAATTCTGACTTTGCCTTGTGAAACCTGCTTTCTAACAGATCTTAGAGCAGAATACGTAAAAAAAAATAAATCTCCTTACCTCGTCCTTTTCAAAGTCTTCATCAATTTCAAACACATGGCTTGGAATCTTGTCTGGCCTAAAGGATTTGCTGAAATCACAACACATTTTCATTTTTAATGACTGGGAAACGAGGGTCCTCCGAGCCAGCAGCTGATGCTGGATCCAGAAGCAATAGCCAAACTGCAGACTACAGAGCACAGCAGAACTGTCCTCCTGCAGAAGATAGATTTCAAGAGACCTACAGCCCCTTACAGCTGGAGAAAGCTAACTTCTGAGTGCATTTCATGGAAGTTAAGCACAAGCAGTATGTAATTAGCTTTCTCTGTGTTAGCCGTCTGATTCTGCAGAGTTTTTGCTGACTTGCATCTATGGAACACAGAGATGCAGCAGGCCAGTCTGTCTTCCATCTTGCTAAAAAAGAAGCAAGATCAGACTGCAAGGTTATTCACAAATTTTAATATGGTTTGATCAACACCGTTGCCCCATTGCTGCTTCACTTCCCTGCAAGATCCTCAGAACAGACCCACTTCAGCCAATTAACAAGAAAAAGCATTTAACAAGCTGCCAGCACACGAGCAGCCTGAACAGTGGTCCAGACACGCAGGGAGCGTGGGGAGCGAGAGCAGAGCAGGCGCCACCACTGAGAAAATAACAATCCAGCAGAAATCCGAGATGTACACGCCTGTCTGAAAAACTCGATTAGCTTTGGGGCTGGGATCACTGGCACAGCCCCGCATTTCAGAGCACACAACTCTCCAGCACTGCCAGCATTAATAGCAGTACTACACCACCGGACTGAAGTTGTAAAGCAACATCTCAGTGACAGGGGGGCACAAAGAGGATCTGCTCAGCATGGGAACACCGTGTCTAGCATGCAGAGAACATCAGCCCAGGGGGACAAGGCTCCCAATTTGGGATGAGCAGACACCGCCAACACTATTTATCCTGCCACGGGCCCAGACTGTAGTCCATCCCCATCCTAGATGGGGAGGGCTGTTTGCACGCTGGTGGATAGGATGTGAAGTAATGACCCATGCTGGCAATATTGTCAGCATCTCCCTGACACAGCTGAGTGACAACGGCGTGATAACCCGAACCTCTGGCTCTCTAACCTTCAGAGTGACATACCTCTGGAGGGGAGGCTGCTTGTGGGACAGGCATCAGGAAAGAGGGCAGATTGTTTCTCCTCAGCCTGATCAAACCCCAGTCCTGTGACCCATTATTAGTATTCCAAGGGAGCACGACACTTACCAGGGCAACATCCGAAAGTCTCCTGAGTATTCTTCATACTTGTAGTTTACCACGTGCCAGTCTGAGCTGTAGGTTTTAATGCACTGAAAGGAAAACAATACAGCTCTTTGAAAGCTACACCAAGCAAAACAAAACCATGCACAAGTCTGAAAGGTTACAGACTGCTGGGTGAGGTAAGCACAAGCAGAAAGGGTCCAAACAAGCTGCTTCACTTGTTTGGCATCGCAGTAGAGAATTTCATAAGGAATCTTTTAGCATAGAGACAAAATCACATCACATCTGGCCTGCCACACAGCTACTGATTTTGTATTTACATCGCTCCAAGGCTTTAAAAAAGGAGTAGTGATTTGGGAGGGAACTGTTTTCCAGAAACCACCAATTTTCTGCCCTCGGAAATGTAGTGCCTCTAACTCGACATCGACCATCGCTTGGCATTTAGTTTCACTGCACTTGGAGGGAATGGTCCTAGAGAGCAGCACTTTACCGAACAAACCCGTGGCACTCCGGATGCTCCGGGGAGGCTGTGTAGCCCACCCCCTGCCCTGCTGCACGCCTCGAGCCTTGCTGCTCAGGCAGGCGGTGCAAAGCCACACGCCTTGTCTGCTGCGTACAAAACCCACTGGAAAGAAGCACCGTACAAGAGGCACGTGCGAGAGCTATCTCGTGTGGCCAGCCTGCCAGTGACCGGTGCTTCCCACACAGGAAAAACTAAGTGATCTGCAGCCTCACAGACCAGGAGCTACAGCAGAGCATCTTGCCCAAGGGAGAAAGTGCTGAAGGCAGGCGTTGCGTGGACTTTTGCCCCTACCTCTTTGACGAAGAGACTCTGAGCTTTCTTTAGAGCATCTTCTGGCACTGTAGACTGGACAGTCCTTCTCTGTCGACCGATGACTGAGATCTGCAGGGAAAAGGAGAATATGGTTTCAGTGCAAACTGGGTCTTCAGGGCTTGATACTTGCTTTAAATAAATGTGGTGGGCCCAAATCGCCAGTGGGTCATTTCGGTTTTATGCGTCAGTAATGCAGCCAAAATCAACATGTGGTTAACAGTGGAAATTTTCCAGGGTAAGCAGGACTGGAGATGAGTGAGCCTCAAACATGAGAAACAGCCAGTGCAAACTCACAGATACATCTTCGATCGGAAATATAAGCAGGTCCCGGAGGGGATCACTGTAGATCTGAACTTTGCGTTGAAGGATCACGTTCTCATAGTCCAAGGGTTCAACCACTTTGGTTTTCTCCTGCAGGAAAAAGAGAAGATGACAAAATTTACATATATATAATATATAAAATAACCAACATCTTGTGCTTAATTTAGCCTGACAATTTCAAACCGTGTTACCAATGGGCTGCTCGTTAATTCAGCAATCACTGAATCACTCATGTGATGCAGGTAACCACCGATGTGCATGTTTTGCAGAGAGAGAAGCAAGGGGTTAAGTTATTTGTGCCTGGTAATAAGTTATGGGAAGAAACAAAGCACTGTGCTGCTCTGGTCCAAGCACAGTCTCTGATTTCTTAATGGAGCAAGAAATCCTCCTGGACAGGCCACAGCTTTAACAGCTGCAAGCTTCAGCGTCTTTATGTATGAGCAGCTCATCCGTATAGCTCAGAAGAAATACAGCCCCCCACACTGGCTCCACTCGGCTCGAAGCTGGTTTTGCTAGAGGAGCTGATGAGAGTTGTGCTCTCTCTGGAAACACGCTGCCGGCGAGATGAGAGCAAGCCGGCTGCTACGACCTCCAGAGCAGGAATCTTGCCCCGTGGAAGGAAGAGAGGCATCCCTCTGGAAAGGCAGGAAAACCCTCTCCATAAATTACACCTCAGCCACAGCCGAAGGCTGGAAAAATCTGGGGCCTGGTTTTGCTCTGACTTATGTTTCTGGGAAGCAAAATGAACTTCTCCAAAATCCCTCGAGTCACGAGTAAAAACTATTAGGAGAATGCCACTATGTTGGCTATTGCAGTATTTTTGTCCGTGTTACAAGTCTAGAGAACAGAACTTAAAAAAACGTGAGAAAAACACAAGCTTCTGAAGTAGGAAGATGTCATCCTAGCTGCCCAGTCCTAGACTTTAGATTTCATAAGGAAGAGTCAGGCACTTAGCACTGCAGTTCTGAAAATTAAACTTTAGACCAAAAGCAAACTCATGACTCTGTGTATGAATGGTCATAATAAAAGGGGAAGCAAATTCAGATACATCAACTTTGCCTTGTTTTGAATCTTGACTAAAAGGCTGTTGATGCCTGGCCGTGCCATGGACAGTGTTTATGAAACCCTTCCAGCAGCCTCGTGATGCCTGGATGGCACACGCCTCTGGCAATAACACCCTTGCAGGATGGCGTGTTTGAGCTCTCCACCCTCAGAAGAGGAACATCGGATGCCTCCCCATCGGTAGCAAACTTTACCCCCCAGCTGAATGGTTTTGCCAGAATGAACTATTCACATAGCACGATCCCCGAGTTAAAAACGAGACCAGTACAAGGTCTCTCACTGAAGACAGCAAAACCTGCAGCCTGAGAAAATGAGTCCAAAATGAGGATCAAAAGCTCAGCACCATGTAACACCACGGGGTAAACTGCTGCACCACCAAGCGTCCAAACAGCCCAATACTGCCTATGACGTGTGAGATAAGCCAAAAAATCAATATTGCTCTTCCAAAAACAGTCATAGCCAAAGGGTCTCTGTATAGCTGTGCCTTTGGCTCCTGAGTCTCTGGGATGCATTAAGTAATGTTTTCAAGCCCTTTGCAGCAAATGTGAGCCAGGGTTTGCTTTAATGACAGCTGAGCGTCTCCTGCATTGAAGTGGAGCTGGTGCTGGGACTTTGGGGAGGCAGTTGTCACGCAAGGGGGTAATGGCCCCAGGCAAGAGCTATTTGGGGATGGTCATATTTTAATCTTGTTTTAATATTTTTCTGAAATGTTGCAGATAATATTTGTATGGTGATACCTTCTCAGACACCAGCACCTTTAAAAAAAAAAATCAAAGAATTGAAAAAAAAATTCCTTTTTTGCCATACTCTGGTACATGCTAAAAAAAGAATAAAAATCCAGGGTCTGTAGCAGACCTGGATGGTCCATTGGGCTGGAGCAGCGAAGGCAGTCGCCTCTCTTAGGCTGCCTCTGGCTTCTCTCACCCAAAGGACCAGCCCCACCGAGCAGAGGCCATTCCTCTGTCCCAGGTGCATGACTGGTGAGCTTTTAATACATTCAGAAAGCAAAACTGAGATGAAAGCTTTTCCCCACAGCACTTCAGAAATGCAAGGCGGGTACCTTTCACACCGTGTTTCCCAGGACTGCATCCCAGCAGCAGAACAACATCTCAGCATCTCTCTAATGGAGGACAGCACAGAGCCTATGTGCAATTAAGGCCTGTTTTACTAATATAAGCGACGCCTGGGTCCCATGCAGAGCAATTGCTCTGGGCAGAGCAATTTCTGCACAGCCTTTTGCCGAGCACCCGCTCTGCCGTGCTTCTGACTGTGCACAAAGAAGCTCTTACTCTTGGCTGGGGAAAATATACCTCCTGCCCCAGGCAGTTTTGCATTCAAAATGTCTATTTTCCATGCTGCAGGAATCCAGCATGGATTAGCTCAGATATCTGAAGCAGTTCCCTCTTAATCGCTCCCTGGAAACTTTGCTTCACTGCTCGCACGGTCCTGAAAGAAACCTCACAAGCCTCAGTGCCGTGTTAGCACCAGCAGAAGCACTGCAGCCACTGCGGGAGAAGCCCACCAGACCACTGGGGGGAAAGACAAAGGCCACTCGGCAGAGAGCCCACGCTGTGTGCCAGAGTGGCCGGGCACTGCTGCCCGGCTCCCCTGGCCACGGGGGACGTGGGGCATGGGGTGACAAAGGCTGCCAGCCCCAGTGCTGCGTGCTGCCAGCCTCACTGCAGGTGGAGTGCCTCTGGCTCCTGCATCCAGGAGCCGAGCTGCACGGGAATCTCATAAAAAAGAAGAGAGACCATCTGAAAAATAGGAGTCCCAAAAACCCAACAGGTAGACGGAGAAAAGGAACCCATTCCCTCTCAGTTAATCTCATGCTCTTTAAATGCTTAATTGAATTTGGTTAATCATCTGAAACACTGGTCTTATTTCAGGATAACACTACGCGCTTCTGAAAATTTGCCAAGCTTTGCAAATTAATGTGAATTAACAGGACATTCATGAGCTGCTCTCCCATTTGCAGGTCTGGGGCCAGGCATCCCCAAAGCTCAGTCACTCCACAAGACCAGGCAGGACCCTATGGACCAGGCGTACGGCTCTCTGCCAACCCATCCAATTTACTTTTCTCACTGCTAATCACTGCAGCAATCCCAGCAAAACTCAGCAGCCTAAGCTGGTTAAAGCAGTGCCATGAGCCCGAGCTCCGCTTACACCAGCTCCCCGTCTCACCTCGCCCCGGCAGCAGCTGTAACGGTAAATTAGATTCCCTCTAAGAGCCTTTCACATCGCTATGGCATTAAATAGTGGCTTTGGGTACACAGAACTTGGGCCTTCCGATGACACAACATTTTTAGTCCTTTTTTATTTTGCAATGTGGTCCTGAAACTGGGACTCTGTTTCTAAAGTTGTTCTTTTTAAAAGTTGGGGTTTTGATAACATTTCTTTTCTAGCTTTGACATCTCTGGTGACCAGCAAGACAAAGTCCTGGCAGTGACCCTTGTGGGATTCGATGACAATTAAAGGGTAAGGACTGAAAAGGATCCCACATCCTCACATGAGAGGCTTCAAAACCCGTACAGCACTGCCCACCACAGATATGAAAAAGCTCCTTAAAATAACTCACTGCAGCCCTTCCACTCTTGTGGATTTAGTGATATTGGACAAAACGTGTTGTGCAGGCTGGTGCTGTGATCTGTATCCCGTGAGGCCGTGCTGAGTCCCGGGACAGGCGGCCAACGACCCAGGGAGCTCCAGGGGGTGAGGGACACGTGCCTGCAGGGCTGCAGAGAGCTGTCACCCAGATGGGCTTTGCAGCACCCGCAGACAGGCATTTCTCCTCCACGGCCGTTAGAAATGCAGTCCCTAGAGCTCTCCTTACCCAAGCTGTGCGATTTCCCTGTTTCAGCACACAGCAGCCCTTCATCACTTGCAGCACGGCGTTACGCCGGCCGTGCTCGCACCCAGCACGATGCAGCCAGGCTGTCACAGGCCACGACAGGAACCACAGCAATGTCTCTAAAGTGAAGCCAAAAGATGTAGGTCAAGCTGTTTGCGAGCAAAGCAGCTGCTCACGAAAGGGTGTGCCCTGTCCCCTGCCTGCCATCGAGGAAACACAGACTGCTTCGTCCATCCCAAACCATGCTGGCTGCCCAGCAGGGCCAGGCATGCCCATGGCCCTGCAAGCAGACCTGCGGAGTAAGGAGGGAGCCATCACAAATATTTGTTGCCCTTTGGCCCACCCTAGTGACCAGTGTCTCAGCAGGGCTGGAGGCTTTCAGCTTTAAGCCCTGAAAATCAGATTTCAAAGTCTTAGTTTTTCTGACGATCTTGGTTAAAGCACACACCTCCCGGCATCCAGGGCTCAGCCTCGCACTGCCCGGTGCTGTCACAACAGCAGATGGCACTCACCAAAGTCATTACGAAAGCAGAGGAAAAACTATTACACTAAAGCAATTAGAGTCTTAGAAACCACAAATTCCTCCACAGGGAAAGCCAATATCCAAGTACAAAGAAATGCTGCCAGTCCAGCAACAAAATCAACCCATTTCTGCAGGAAAAAACGTGCAGTGCTCTCAAAGCAATCCTGTTCTCCCGCATACACGCAGCAGCTGTTTACCCAGGGCAGGCAGGCGGGTGCACTGCGATGCTCCTCGGGTTCCTCTGACCGTTTGCACAACAGCAGTGTGGGCAGGTTGGGGTGCGCTGCCTTCTCCCGCAGCCCCCGCCGCTGCAGCACCCCGAGCGCACCCGGCAGCAGCTCCCAGCCCAAAGCACCGCGGCCCACTGCACGGGGATCAAAATCAAGCCTGTGGGAAACACCTCATAGGGGAAAAACCGTAAACATGATTTTAAACAAAGATAACAGGAGAGCAGTGTACCCTCCCGGATAAGCCCACTCACCTCTCTTAAAAAAAACACTGGTTCAAGCCCTGCACACCAGCCTGTTCCCAAAACCACACACCGCTCTTTCTGTCCCTCTGCTTCTGCCCCGAGACTGCTGCTCCCCTGAGCAGGGGCCGTGCGGAGCACGGGGCCATGGGGAGCACGGGGCCATGCGGAGCACGGGGAAGAGGGTTGCCGGCCGTGCTTGAGCCCCCATCCAGGCTGAGTCACAACGCTCCCCTTGGACAACGGCACAGGCAAAACAACAGCCTATCTATTAGAGTATTGACTCTCCACCAACAAGCAAGTTGGCTGGCATTTCAACAGGAAATTCAATGAAATGACTTCAACAGAAACATGCCCACAAACACCAACGCAAGGCTCTGCCTTTGGCCAAGTGCGAGCACAAAGAGCCCGGCACAAGGAAAACCCCAAGTAAAGGTCCTCATCCTCAGTGCCCTGCTTGTCCTACCGCCCTCTGCCAGCCCGAGCACAAACCCCCACTGCAGAGAAACCACCAGGGAGAGTCTGAAGGAAAGGTTTAGCAAGGGAATTGCCCATTAACCAAGAGGGGGGAATCTTAAAAAGTCAGATTAAATTGTCACCTTTCTGTATCCATTTGCAAAGCTTACAAAATTCCTTACATTTGCTTGTTGTGAACAAAGGTTCACAATGACAGCTGGAGATACCCATGTGGGGAAGTATGGGAAAGGCCATCTCTATTTTAAACTTTTATTGCCTGAAAAACAATAGCCACCTGTCTTTAGTGTCCTGCGTTGTACACCATACAAAGGTGCCAATGTTTTTATTATATGATTAATGTTTTTCTGAGATCTTTTTCTCCCAGAATGACAACAGGTATAATCCAAGTGATGTGAATGTACAGAAAGCGAAGGAAAAATGTTTCATTCGAGGAGTTTTTTAAAACAGTGGCCAAAGGAAAACTATCAGAAAGCTTTTGTACTTTCAGTCCTTTCAGGCTGGCTCTCATTTAAAATAATATCCAGAGAAAAAAATGGCAAACCCGGCTGGTTTGGCTCCGCTTTAACCCATTTGCTCGTCCCTTTGCGTTGACACGAGCCCCATGTCAGCTGCCAGAGCACGTTTCCCATTGCACAGCGGAAGCCAAGCCCAGAGCAACCCCCAGCCCGGCGCAAGAGCTGCTCCGTGCTCGACTTTCGCTTCTCACGGCGCTAACGGCCAGCACACACACAGACGTGCTGCTCCACCTCCGCCCGGCACAGCCGGCCCTGCAACGCTTCCTCCCCGCTTTCCACTGAAAAACTTGCGGGTTTGGCAGCACCCGGGACATGGTGTTTTCTCACTTCCTCAGAAATGAAGATCTACCCAGTGCACGCATCCACGCTCACAAAGCAGCTAGAGAGACACAAGTGATCCGAATGTTAAAAGTGATGGTCCTTTAGCTAAAGAAAGAAGAGGAAATAGCACCAACCACATGTACATGTAGATGCATTGCCTCAGACTGTACAACTGTTCCCCAAAATTTAGTGCGCATTTTACAGCCTATCTATTTACTGCCTCATCTGTTGCAACCCTGTAATACACTTACGTGGAAAGCCTGGCAAAGCCTGAATTTTTCAACAAATCCTAAAGGACCAAGTAGGTGAAATACACAGAAAATAGGAGGCAAAGTCAATCTGGGGTCTTGATTAAAAGCTAAAGGGGGAAAAAAATGGAAGCGTACAACCACCCTTGGGACATACTAGTCACGGTCACATCACTTCTGAGACGCCAACAGCCCAGGGCAGAGAGGGACCACTTCCCACCGCAATGCGCAATCTGGAAATGCAAAGATAGCTCGCAGACAGTGAAGAGAGCTCCCCATTTTTTATTTTGCTCATGAAAGCTGACAGTACATGGGAGAATTTAAATGGCGCCTGGAAATTGAGAACATTCACTTGGCAACCTGTACGGGCACATGGAACTGAGGAATTTCTATCCATAGAAAGACTTTTCCAAAGCCAGGGATTCAAAGATCTCAGGTCAGGGCTTTCTCAAATTGTGGTTTTTAACAGCTTTTTTTTTTTTTTTAATAGCACATTGTGACTCTTCACTTTTTCTGCCCCCGGTTCCTGCACTGCTGTCTGATCCCATTTACACGCTCTAACTCAAGCTTGCAGGAAGGCTACAGAGCTTCGTTTAAAAAAGCCGAGATTCACACATAATTCATCATTCCAGGAACCTGGGCATAAGAAAGAACAATGAAAAGTGAGAAACCCTGAGCTTGGCTATCCAGTGCCTGGAACCACCCTAACCCTGTGCAAAGCCAGAATAAAGTCTCTGCCCCAAAGACTTTGCGTTCAAAAGCACAGAAGAGAGGGCAGAGGTGGAAAGAGAAATGGGGGAGGAAGGGCAAACAGGGAGACAGTGTGAGTCAGCACACATGGCAGCAGTCACAACACGACGCAGCCCTGCCACTGCCAAGGTCTGTGGGCTTCTCAGCAAAGCCCCATTTTGGGAGGAAATCAGAAGGGAGGCAATGAAGCAGGAGATGGGGAGCTTGATGAAGCAGGTGATGGGGAGCTTGCGCCCCTAAGCCTGCTGCAAACCCAGCACTCAGCTGGATGTAACAGCAGAGCCCAGGGCAAGATGCAGAGATGGGCTATGGTAAAACCACAAGGATGAAAAATAGTCAATAAAGCTGGGTATGAGCAGGCCAAGACTATTTTTATATTGGCCAGAGAGAATGAAGTTTAAAAACACAAGAGGAATGCCCAGACAGGAATCCTGTCTGTGCTGAAAGGACAAAAACACTGAGCTTGAGACCATGGGGGAAATGTCTGCAACTGGGACAGGGGAGAGAGACGGGCTGCAGGACAGACACACAAAGACACCGAGCATTTTCTGCAATGCCAAGGGAGGAAAACCTCCTGAGGAGGAGCAGGGGAAGCAGGGAGAGAGCAGGGTGTCAGAAGCTGGTCCAAGGTGGTGCAGGGGCAGGTGGGATGGGGGATGCAGGTTTTGCTCAGCTGGGGATGGGGCCGTGCTGGAGGCAAGCGTGAGCGCAGAGGCGATGTCATGGGAAGCGGGGCTTGTGGAAAGGCTGGGGCTGTGCAGCTGTGAGAGGCGGGAGATGGGGGCAGGGAGGCCAAGAGGGGATGGCGGAGTGGGTGTGCGCTGCAGACAGGAGAGAGGAGCCCCGTGGGGAAGGAAGGGAAGAAGGATGAGCTGAGGAAAAGGGGCCTGACAGGGCGAGATGGGGTGCCAACATGGCTCAGAGCAACACTCTACACAGCTCTCCTGCAGGCAGCGGGCGAGCAACCTCCGAAACAGCTCCAATGTGCCTGCCCAGCGGGTGCTGCCTGCTGCCTTGCAGTCCGTCCTGCACCCCACTCCCTGCTCACCCAAAACCTGCAACCCAGAGCAAAGCTGGCAGCACGGCCTTACATGGATGCTCACAGTGCATGGGTGCATGTGGATACTCTGTGGCCCAGAGCAGAAGAAGGAAAGCAGGACACAGGCTTACATGGGCCAGACCAACACACGGGAGCAGATCTATGGCACACCAGCCCTCCCAGGGCTCTCCTCTCCCAGCAGCAAACAGATTCTCCTTCGGACGGCGCGGGTTCCCCAACGAGTTGTTAGGTGGTGCCTTCAGCAGGGTACCCCAGCACCTCCTTTTCCCCTGCAGTTCCTATACCCTGGAAAGAAATGTTTCCCCAGCTGCGGTCCAGGCAAGCAGGCTCTCCCTTCCCCAGTCCCCAGCACTCCCGCAGCGAGCTGCAGGACTCACTTTGTCTCTTTTAAACCCGCAGGCGGGTACACGGGGCTAAGGGTGCCCAGAGGCTGGACAGCAGGAGACACAGCTGCAAGTGCATCATTTCCAGGGTCTCATTAGATGGGGGTCTGCGTGAAAGCCGCCACGCTCCCATCTCCATACAGGAGTTATGTGCCAGTCTGCACCACACTCAGCTCTGAAACACAGTACAGAGAGTACAAGGCTGTTGTACCCCTCTCTCCTCCTGCTCTGTGTTAAATGGAGATGGCTGTGTCTGACAGGAGTTCTCAGAGAAATAAAAAGCCACCACAGTGGGGAAGGGGAGGATGGGTGCACAGTTCTGGCACCCTGCAAGAAAGCACTTGCAGTGAAAATGACTCACGCTTTCCATCTGAAAGTGTGCAGCAAGATTCTGCCTCCTCTCCTGTGCTTCCTCCACCCCACTCAAGTCCTGTGCAAAAGCATCTCACCGACCCACACCTCTCTCCTCCTGCCTTGATGGCCCCGGGGGGCAGCAGAACCTCATCTGAGCACTACGAAGGGCAGACTGGGTTCTGGGTATTTTGTAACTTGGATGTCTCCTTTTTCATTGTAATGCCCAATTCTCTAGTGACAAAGCAAGTGTTTGCAGTTACCAGCACTGTCTCCCAGCGTGGCGCAGCATCGGTGCAAGACACCAGCTTGGGAGAAGGCTTGAAGAAACAGTCAAAAAGTTGATGTCAGTGTAGACATACAAACATTTACCTGTCATTACTACTTAGGGCTGGCAAATAAAACTGTCAGGCCTTGAAACGTCTTCAAATTGGCTTAGAAATTACAGAAAGTCAGGATAATCAGTGTATGGCTTTTCATTTCCCTTCCACTTATTTAGGAGAACTAGACTCCACGCTTCACAGCCTTCAGCAGATCACATTTTGAAACGAGGGCCAGGAACGCTGTTTTTTCCTGAAAGCTTGAGATTCTTGCATAATCACTTAAGCAAAGGAAACAGCCGTCAGAAAGAAGCTGCATTGCAATGAAGCAGTGAGAGTTCACAGCCAACCTGGGAGTGGCCCAGTGCTGCCGCTCCAGCCCACGCTCCAGCCCACGCTCCAGCCCACGCACGCTTCACCTTCACACATCACCTCTGAAAATGATGCCCTGAACAAGTGCAGAGTCACCCTGAGCAAGTGCAGTAAGAAAAGCATCGTTGGAGGCAAGCGGTAGCTGGGGGCATGGCCCGTATCTGGCATAAGCACACACTCGAGGTGATCCAGCACCATTCCTCCACAGGTAGGGCAAGCATCTGACACTGCTTTCAGTACCCTTGTCCCGTGTGTGCACGGAGGGACGCTGGGTGATCCTGACCTTCCTCAGGATCACCAAGTGCTCCTGTGTGAGAGACACCAGTGACGGGTGGGTACAGACTGCCATGGCATCTCCAGTCCCCAGACACAACACCTGAAGTCCCGCATGTCCCTGCCTGCACAGGTTCATCCTGGCTCAAATCCAGCCCTTCGGCACGAGGAGCAGAGGGAGGGATCAGTGTGGCTCCACGTCAATGGAGCTGCACCTGCATCCAGCTGAGCATCTGCCGCGGAGCATGAGAGATATGGAAACACGGCACAGCTTTGATTTTCTCCTCCAAAAATAACAGCATTAATAAAAATTGGCAAAAGGGTACTGGTTTCTATGGGACAGCTGAATTTCTGCCAGATAGGACTTCTCAAAACATTCTGTAAGCACAGGCATGCTAAAAAAGGAAAAGAGTAATTACAATGACAATAATACATGTTATTTATGTAAGTTCTTAACTGGAGCATCCCAAAGTGCTTTTCAGATGCCACTGGTATTTCATCATTTATTTATGTAGTATCAGTTTTATATTTAGCATCCAGTTCCAGAATAGCCAGCTTCAGAACATCTTAAAGCAATTAATTGCACATAAGCAGAACTCCTCCCTTTCCTGCCTGCTCTTAAAAACTCTTGTTTTCCACTAAAGAAACCACTTGCGCACGGGGCCAAGCCAACTGCGCAGCCCCTCCCCGAAGGCGAGCAGGCAAAACGCTCTTCGGCTTCGCCGGGGCGTGAACCGAGCCAGGCAATGGTGAAGCGACTTGCCCAAGCCCATACAGCAACGCCGGGAAAAAACGGAGCAGGAAGTCACAAGACAGTTTTGGGTTGCCTTAGCAATACAGCGAACACCCCCAGCAGTGAAGTCAAACCCCAGAGATGTCAGTGGTGGTTTAACCAGCTCAGGAAGTTGTTTGTCTCAGCCCCCATCTACGCTCCGTCTTCGGGCTGCAGGCATCGGACGCAGGTGCAGGCGGCTGCAGCGGCTGCAAAGTTAAACTCTTTTCTCCCCAGCAAACGCAGGAGAGCCTGTGGATGGGCTCTGCAACGGACGGGCTCTGCAACAGATGGGCTCTGCAATGCTGCAACCCACCCGCCGTCAAAATGCCGCTGTCAACAGAGCACCTCAAAGTTTCCCCCAGATGAAGACATCCGTACAAGCTCCAGCATTATGCAAAGGCACAGGGGAGTGCTTAGGGCTCCCCAGGCACAGAGGAAAAGGCAAAACTGCAAGGGAAACCTGTCTGAGTCGAATGCAACTTTCCTGCACCCCCAAACTGCCACGGAAAGCGGCTGTCTCTTGGCGGCTGGATTTGCCTCCCTGAAAACCAGCTTTGGGGGCATTCAGCCTACCCTAGCCAGTACCATCATCTCCCTCCAAGAGATGGAGGCTCCTTTCTCCTCTCCTGACCGTGCCTTTCCTACCTGCCCCTATCAAAAACCTAGCCCCGGCCAAGCCTCTCGTCTTCCTGTGCCCCTCCACCCCTTTCCAGCTGGCACAACGCTTCCCTCAGGTCCCCGCTCCAGCTAACCTTGTGTCCCCAAGGGCCAAGCCGCAGAGCCGCAGGCTTGGCAGCCTGGCAGAGCCCTGGCAGGCACGGGGCCAGCTGCCATCCTGAGCCATGGCTTCCTCTAGACCTGCCGGGAGATGTGCCCTGCTCCACACAGACACTGCAGTGCAGCTCCAACCCACATCCCAGGCTCCTGAGCACTGCCAAAATACAGTGATATATATGGCTGTTACAGAGAGCAACATACGGCACTTTGACGTGACCGGGTCCTAATACTGCACAGGAGAGATGTCTTTCTGGCTGCACCCAGGCAGTGTCCCTGCTCTGGGGACAAAGGGAATGGGCTGCGGTGGGGATGTCACCCACAACGGAGCCAGGAGCAGGGTGATGGAGCAGGGAGCGCTCTGGACTGAAACAGGCAGGGTCTCCTTCCAGTCGCAGCCGCTCCCCAGGGACAGCCCTGTGGCAGGAGATATTAATAGGGGAGAGAAAAAATTGCATTTCAGCAAGAAAGGAGACAGGGGTGAGAAAGGGGTCAGGAACAAGCAGACCTGACCCCATTAGAGAAGCAGCGGGAGGCAGGGAAAAGCTGTAAAGATAAGTCAGGGCTGTGCTGAAGGAATGAGCAGCCAGCAAGGGAGAGCTTTGATTTGTACTTTTTAAGGGAATGAAAGAGATGGAGGGAGATGGTGGCAGGGAAACATAGTCCAGCATTTCTCAGATGACAGCAATGCCCACAAAGGCATATGAAACTACCTTTTTCTTCGTTGGACAGAACAGGAGTGAGGAGGCCAATTAACCAGGGAAGCTAAAGCACACGTGTGCCCCAAGCCTGGCTGCTGTTCAGCTGCTGTGTGTGACTGTGACTTGCATTCTCAGGCCACAGAAATGTCAAAAGCTTTGCGTAATTTTGCATCATTAGAGATAATAAATCAGCGTGCAAAGGGCTAAGTGAAATGCTGTAAAAGCCACCAAGTGGCATATATAAAAGGATGCTACAATATGCACTACAGCAGGTAGTCCAGGTTCAAATGCTCCTGGTCCTGCGGGGGTCTCTGCAAATATCTCCAGATATCAGAAGAGGCTGAAACAAAGCCCGAGAGCCATCCCCTCACCAGATTTTGAGTGCACCAAATCCCCAACCGCATTGCTGGCATTAGCTGCAGGCACCAACAGCAACCATCTGTTCCAGGCGTTTCACTGCATTGACGGTGGCAGGTCAGGGCAGATGCTGTCAATGCAGGGACACCTGCATTTTCATGACGCCGTCCCTGGCACAGAATAAACCACTCTCAGCCTTGCCCAGCAAGTGCTAAAAGCCCGGCCACACAGCTAGCAAAATGTGATAAAAGCTATATGCACATACGTGTAAGGGCTGGATGCTTTGCTCTCTTCCTAGAGCTTTCCTATAATGGGCAGGAGGACGCATATATTTAAATGATGCCTTGGGAAGGATAAGATTTAGTGCCCATCAAAAGCTTGTCATAGCCTCCAAAACCCTCAAAAAATAGATGCATTGACTACTGCTCATCCTATAGTACCCATTCCTCAGCACACAGGCATGCGTGGGGGGGCAAGGTATTGCTTCGTCTCTTCTGGACTGGGTATTGGTAGGAGACATGCCGGGGATTTGCTAAGTGGCCCCAAATAGCTGCACAGTGTACTTGGGGCCTTGCTCATCTCCATAAAACGGTGCCCTTCATCCACTGCACAACCGGTGTGTGCTCAGGCAGGAGCAAACCAGGCCACTTCCACGACACGCGCTGCCCAGGGCCGTGCCATGGCACGCAGCCCACGCTGAGCTAAATTCAGTCCCTTACAGCACACGAGCCCCAGTTCAGGAAAGCATGTGATTAATTTTAAGAATGTGTTCAAGTGTTTTCTTGAATAAGCCCCTGTGAGCAATAATCTCTCTGTAAGCACTTCCACAGAAGTCACCCGAGCGAGCTGCGGTGGCCGACTCCGGAGGCACCCTGCCGCAGCGGGCAAAACCTGCCCTGGCTGAACTGACAGCAAAACTTCCACCCACTTACGCAGGGGCAGAAATTTCCTCCCATGTCTCATATACATCTCTTTTTTCTATGTAAATTATGCAAACACAGCATAGTGACTACACCCAAGGGGGAACATGCATATATTCTGTGTCTCTCCTGAGCACCAAGATCACTACAAACACTGCATATAAACAGTTTTCACATTGATCAAAGTGAATTTAGCTTATTAAAAGATGATTCTCTGCAGAAAGCTGATTTCCTCTGCTTGAGCATAAATTCAGACACTAATAATATTGTTTAAGCTGAAAATAAACCACAGAAAGAACAAAATGCCTTTTTGCCTCCAGTCAAAACCTTCTTAATATCACCGTTAAGGAGCTTTTTATCTCCTTTTTGTGTCTGCCTGAAACTGAGCCACCCATGCAAGCCCAGCCCAGCCAGGATCAAACAAACCCCATCTTCTCCTGGCACGCTGCCCACCATCTCAGAGTGAGGTTTCAAGGAGCACATCCCACAGCACCACCTAACACAGGAGAGCAGACGCTCGGTTTGAACACCTCTGTATGGCAAGAATCGATGCACTTGTTTGCAGGCAGAGGTTCTCCCACACCGCAATTGCTGGGAGTTCATGTGCTGGCAGATGTGTGGCCGAGAGCTGTGAGTGTCCCTGGGTGCCACCAAGCTGTGCCTTGGGGTGCCTGGGGATGCACCACTGGGCTGGCTGACACTCAATGTGGGCAAATCCTTTGCAGCTGCTCCTTCTCAGATAAGATGCTCTGGGTCTGCATCCTTTGTAAGTCTCTATGGCAAAGCAGTAAATGTATCTTCAGTTAATCCGTATAGAAATGATCTAAAGAAAATCAGAGTAATTGTGGGAGACTTAAAATTGCCACCAGATGACTAGTTTTGGCAGCACTATGGGAAAATGGATTGTCTGGGTTTTGTCAAGTGCTTGTTCCTCTGAGCTCATGTGTCTCACACATTAAATTTCTCTGTCACGACACAGAGAACGACACCTTTGGAAAACTTGCAACTGGCTTGAGACACAGCCCTCTCCTTGCGGGGGCCCGGCCGCTGCCGAGCACATCGCTGCCAGAGAGGGGAGGCACGGGGAGGCTCTGGCTCAGCCTCGGCCTTACATCCACACAGGGCAAGTGACCATGATTCGGGTCCTGAGGCAGAAGGTAGAGGCTGTGCTATTTTCCTGGTAGTGCCACAAGGCTCTAGATGACAGATCTCATTCACACGCATGTGTGCTCTTAAACTGCTCAACTCTACAATGGCCCACAACACTTTCAGGAGGAAAGCAAAGGTAGGGTGAAGGAGAGGTGCACAGGCACCTCCCTCAGACCAGGGACCGCACACCAGAGCATGCGTGTGCATCCTGCTGGCAAGGCCTGAGCTCCGCCTTGCAATGCTCCCGCGGCTGCCCGGGTCCCGTGTCGGCCAGCGCCTCGGTGCAGCTTTCTCCTGCCTCGCCACGCGACTTTCCCATTAATACTCAGCAACATCCTGAGTGTGGAGAGGATGGGAGGAGGGAGATCGCACTGAACGTCTGAGCCAAAATCACCCATGTCTGTCCGCTGCCAAAGGTCCCTGGCTGCTCTCCTTGAGGTCTAGCCTAGACGTCTTTCCCAGGTATCATCAGCACTTTGTACTTTGGCTCTGAAGTTGCGCTTCTAACACAGTATTTTACTGTTGGTGCCCCAAGGTTTAAGCTGCAGGTAATCTCTTCGTTAAGAATGGTTTAAGTTATCACACTTAGGCTTTGACTGTTCCTCTCTTTAACCTCATCTTAAAATTTTCCTTCATCTTTTAGCGTGTCATTTATCCCACCTGCCAACTTAATGCTTTTGCTAAATTTGTCTGTCTATTTAAACAGCCACCTTGTTTGTCAGTTATTCTGCCAAAACTCCACCCATGAGTTATAATCAGTAGCAGACACAAGTGACCATTCAAAGCTGAAACTGATACAATCTGCCCTACAGCTTCGCAAAGACAAGTGCACGGAGAGAACCAGGGTTCCCACACACCCTGGCTGCCTGCGGCACGCCCAGCGCTCCCAACTCCGCTCCACAGGGCTGTGCATGCTTTCAAGGGATTCCTGCTGAACTCTTTTTCCTCGCCAACACCTCCCTTACACAGCCCATCTGTGAATGTGATGCAAGGCCAGAATGACAGACAGGACGCTGGGAACACCAGTGCAGTAAGAGGAAACAAAAGAGCCCCAAGTGAAAGCTGCACTTCATCCTTCCCCATCCATGGGGACCGAAGTACTTCTGAGCTTCCCACCACAGCCTACGCTTACTTTCACTGCTACAGCTCTGGATTACAGCTCCACTTATGCCATGACAGGAACAGCACTGACTGCATCCTAGTAGCTGGTCCAAAGGCCACAGGTGGGACACAGGTACCCCAGGACACCTCGGAAAGGGACAACCTGCCTTTGCTGCTGATGTCCAACCACCACCGTATCCAACGCTTCCCTTTCACAAGCACAAAGGAGCAAAGCCCTGCCAGAAGTCACCGACCAAACTCCCACCAACTTCACTCCAGCTTTGCAAACCAAAAAGAAGCATAAATATTCTCCTGGTGCTAGACAAGCATAAATGGAAAACCAGGAACAGCAATAAGATGACATGCAGTTTCAGAGCTGCATCGTACCAGACATCACACTCGCTCAGGCTGGCCACGCAGGAGCACAGCACTCCTGGCTGGAGATGCGTCTCCTTTAACGCACAAATTATGGCTCCATACAAGCTGACCGCTTCCATGACGTTAAAAGCTTTGCTCACTGAGACATTTTCATTTACTAGGATTTCATTCACTGACTACAAATGGCTTCTTACTCCAGACAGTTCACCACCACAGATACCCACGGTTTCAGCTATGATTGCCCCAAGGCGAGTGGACAGCCAAGGTACCTGACAGGATCACCGAGGGACAGGCAGGGTATCCCCAGGGTCTTGGTGAGTATTAAACTATTCACATGCTTTTATTGACTTAACATCACCTGCTGTGACCAGGCTGCAGGAATGGGATGGGATCCTGCCAAGCAAGGTCTCTAGTGTCACTCCAGTCTGCTTCAGACTGCCAGAAAGCCCCAGCTCCCAATACCCTGGGACACACCGCACCGCACGCTGCCAGCCTGCTCCATCCACTTACCAAGCACCAGCCCCTGCTCCCCACATACCTATCGACCACCCCCTGCCTCCCGCGGCACCGGTGAGCTCGGCACTGCCCCAGGGTGAGGCACAGCTGGGACTACAGCCTGCTGGCACACACCTGATGCTGGGGCCTTCGGTCTCCCCCAGTCTGCCCGTGGCAAGGAGGGGGCAGACGGGTAGGGGGTGCGCTCACGCCACACTCTGCAGCTGCCCAGCTCAGCAGCACCAAGGCTGAGCCTCGCCTCGGGAGCAGGATCAGAAACTATGGCTTTTCAGTCTCCCCCTCTCTGCACCACTCCCCACCATCGTTTCCCTGGATGCCTTCTCCACCCTCCCGACAGCCAGCACACCAGCACATAGACATCCCTTCCTCCCAAGGACGATGACCTGGTAGATGGAGAGGAACCACCTTTTCCTTGGAGCAACCTGGAAAGCATGAACCTCATCCTTAATCACTGAGGGTGGCCAAAGTGCCATCTGAGACAGTCCTATAAGCTTATGCCACCTCCTTCTCCCCTCCCTGAACACTGCAGTGTCTTATGGCTCTTCCTAGTGATGCAGAAGTGCTGGGATTTATCCCTTGCTGCTGAACTGCTGAAAGCAGGAAACTCTACCAAGACCTAGGAATCAGAGACACCTGCCCTCACCCTCCTCCGGCACTTGGCTGCGAACACACTAAGCAGCACAGCAGCTCTGGGGGATTTGCCTGTCAGAAAGAGAGAGAGAAGTTGGCAGGGACAGTGTGGGCAATGAAACCCTAGAGAGGATCAGAAAGAGAACGGCTGCTGATGGACGCTGGGCTCTGCCGGCTCCTTTGGGTTGCAGTCAAGGTTTTATTTATTTTCATCTGCAGTCCCACCCATCCCTTCCCTTTCTGACAGAAGGCACCTGGCACAGGCACTCAGTAACCATTTGCCTGTAGGATACCAAAGCTCTTCAGGTCCTATACAAACAATTTCATTTTTAATGAGAGGTTCCATCAGCTTGTACAAAGCATTTGTCCCTATGTATTGTTGATGAAAAGAGGGAAAGAAAATCACACGGGAGCCCGTAAGGATCCCTGAACAACTGCACATAGGAAGCAATAGCCATGGCACTCAGAAATCAGACTGGCTTATCACCATGGCTTTTTTCAGCTTTGGAAATCAGTAAATTTACAAGAAAACTCTGTTTTTAAAAGAATTGTTTAAAAGCTTCCATTTATTTAACAGCACATGCCATTTAATCTGACAGTAGAGCACTAACAGGAATTATTCACTGAACTTGTACTGCACTTTCTGCATATCCCATTGACTAACCTTCCATCAAAGTCAAGGTCAAAGTTGATTACATGCTAGAGTAATTCAATGAGCAACAGTGAAATCCATCCAACAAAGCCCAGGGAAGCTTTGAACCGACCCCAGCATCCACCCAGGGTACAGCAGCTCATGTTTGCACAGCTGTGAGCACAACAAAGACAACCTGCTGCAGCATCCCACATGCAGGGATGAAATGCATCTGAGACAGCACATGACTTTCACCCCAGACATTTGAGCGTGATTCCCTGCATACATCGGACTCCCGGCTTACGCCAGTGCCCGTGCCTCTCTCTCACCTCGCCAGGCCATGCCCTTCAGTCCGGCCCTATTTATTCGCCAGTTTTACGTTGCCTGCACCCGATGCAGGGTGAGCTCCGTTACCCGTTTGCTCAATGCCCTGCACAGACAGATTCTCATTAATTCTTGCTCCCGCCACACAAGCACTAACTAACCCCACGCAAGCGCTGAAGGTGCCGGTTCCCTGCGATGCTCCCATCTCTGAACTGCGCTCAGACGGGCACGCTGACGGCAGGTGGCAAGCGGGGGGGAAGGCGGGACGGCATGACACAACACATACGGAGGGGAACCCGAAGAGGGAATTCTGCCCCGCCCTGCCCTTCCCCATGCCCTGCCCTGCTCGGCCGCGCCCTGCCCATCCCTTGCCCAGCGCTTCCCAACCCCTGCCCAGCCGTGCCCTGCGCATCCCCTGCTCTGCCCAGCCCCGACCTAGCTCTGCCCCTTCTCCATCCCCTGCCCAGCCCCTTCCTCTTCCTCTTCCCCCGCCCTGCGCATCCCCTGCCCGACTCTGCCCCTTCCCCAGCCGCTGCCCGCCCAGCGCCGTGCCGCCGCTCCCGCGGGCCGGCCGCGGCCCCGCCCGGGCGCTGCCCAAGGTACCGCCGGGCCGGGCCGGGCCGGGCGGGGCTCCCGGCCGGCGCCCCCCGAGCCGCCCCGAGCCCCGCCGCGCTCACCAGGACGAAGGAGCTGCGCACCGCCTCCGAGACGCTCTGCCGCAGCTCGGCGGCCGTGCCCGGCTTGCTGAGCCGCTTCGTGAACTTCCTCACTTCCGACATGGCGACATGGTCCGCGCCGAACGCTGCGGGGCCGCGCCGAGCCGAGCCGAGCCGCGGGCTGCTGCCTCCCTGCCTCCCTGCCGGCGGGCGGGCGGGCGCGGCGGGGCCGGGCCGGGGGCGGGCGGAGCCGCCGGGCGGCGGGCGGGGACGGGGACGGGGACGGGGACGGGGAGGGTCCCCGCTCGGCCCGCCCCGCCCCGACCCCCGGCCCGGCCCCGCTTTGTCCCCGCGGCAGGTGCCGCCCCGGGGCCGGCTGCCCCCGCCCGCCTCTCCTCCCTCCGCCGGACACCCGTCCTGCCCCGGCACGCGAGGCCCGGGCTGGGGCTCCGCGGGGGCCGGCCAGCAGCCCCCGGGCGGGCGCGGTGCCACCGCCTGGCGCTGCCAGACCCTGCCTGCGCCGGGGAGGTGCTCCCGGCCGCACCGCAGCTGCGGGGGATGCTCCCTGACGGAGCTCCAGGGAGGCAGCAGCGGTTTGCCCAGCAAGGGCGCGCCGGTGCTGGGGCCCACCCAACGGCAGCCAGCCTCTAGGCGAAGGCACCGGGCGCTTACGCCGACACTACCCCGAGGAGGCTCGGTGCCAAATGGCGCACCGGCCCGTTTGGACTGGTGGTCTCCGTGCAGTTCTGCCCAAGGTGTGTACTAGCTGTGTTCCTGTAAGGCTAAGCTGGATCCAGGACAAGATCTTATTACTGAGCATCTCCAACCTATAGGGTTTGCTATGGGAAAGCGCTTTGATTATAGAGGCCACGATCCCCTTTGCCTGCCCGGCTGCAAAAGCCAGAAGTAAGGATGTGGAAGGAAGGTTCCTTAGGACTGAAGTTAACTCCTAGTCCTTATCACTTTGTCATTGTGCACTGTTTTTAAGGATGGTGATTTTGAAATTATAATAGATGTTGAGAGCGCCATTGATCCTTTATGTTTTGTACATTAAAGCCTTACTTTTAGATCTTTTTACTTATTTTATTGTGTGCTGTGTCTTCACAGCAAGATACTGAATTGGATAGAGTTGCCATGTAGTCATACTCTTAAGGAATTTACACATATTGTGCCATATGGCTGATTAAATACTGTCTACAAGCATCTCATTGGAATTATAGGCATGCCGTAAGTCACACAACATATAGAGAAACTGTTTCGATTATGAGAGCCAATCTGTAGGGGGTAATGAATACAGCCATTATGATCCAAACCGTTCAAAATGTTATTTGTGACTTCTAAGGCATGCAAGCCAGTTATTGTTCTGCTTTTTAGCAGTTCACTAAAGGAGCAGCAGACACCATTTCATATTAAACGTTGCTCTGATTTTTTACACCAGAGGCAAAACAAATCTAAAAGTTTATTGTTAATTATCAAATACTATTAGATGTGGGACAGAAAAAAAGAGAGTTTATGAGCCAGAGAATTAGTATTTTCACAAACACAAAGCTTTTCCAAATCTGTCTAAATTAAGAAGCAAAAACCATTGTGATGCACAATTCCAGCTGCAGCACAGGTTCACTTCCTTATCCCCACACCCATGCACGTTCTTGCAGAGATTTTACCAACCACTGCAAATCGTCACACCATACAGCTCCAGCGACTGCACTGCGATGAACTGGGCTACGGCTATACTGGTAAGTAAAATCATTAGGTCTCATTCGCCTGGTTGTGAGAGGACAGGTAACACAACGACGCTTGTCACAGAATGGGGTAGCCCTGTTCATCCTGCCTGCTGCAGAGAGCCCCTGGCCCCCGCGGCTCCTCAGAGGAGGCTGGGCACTGCAGGAGAGCACAAGCCAGCACAACACCAATGATCAGAGGCCAACACTTACGGCCATGCCATTTCTGCCTTTGGTTTGCTACATTAGGAACAGCTCTGAGAACTGGAGTGTTTGCCAAGGGGCTGAGGAGAAGAGTGCTGTGACGGGTCACTTGACAAGAAATAAAATCATCCCTAGAGCACCCACCCTTCTTTATCCAGTCAGAAGCAAAACATTCCTACTAAGGTTATGAGCTTGGTTTGGTGCCAGCGAGGGGCTGCATCCGATCAGCTGCCCATCAGCATCCCACTCAACTGAGCTAAGCAGCCATGGAAAACCAGTGAACAGTGAGGCTGTTTTTTGGAGCTAAACATGAAAACAAAAGGAAAATAGAAGCAATGGGAAGGACGTATCACATGAAAACAACATGCAGAAAGCTGTGACTCCCTCTCAGGAAGACCAAACATCAGAACAAGAGTCTCAAGCACAAGGAGTACTAAGGCAAGACAACAGTAGCCACAGTGACAAGACAAGCCCAAGGTTGCAAGGATTGAGGTTTTCATCTCCTTTTTCACTGGGAAGAAAGGCCAATAAGGGTTTATCACCATAAGAAAGGCACCCAAGAACATGCACGGCATTCTGGAGGTGCTGAGGAATTGCACTGCCTCAGATAACCAAACTTTCTTGAACTCAGCCTGCCATGGGGAAATCGCAGACTCAACTGTGCTAACATTTTCACCTCTTCATTGAGACTAGAGCCTTGAGGTCCCCGATGTCATTTTGACCCCAGGCCTTTCCAAAACATAAGCATCATTGAAATCGCTTTCATTTCCTTACCATGTACGTAACTGCAGCTTCTCTTTTGCCTTTAGCAGATTCAATCAAGAGCCTCGAGCACCAGGCTCTCCAGCTGACGGGCTACAGCTGATGGATTGACTGCCCTTTTCCCAGGCACGTGCATTTATTGGAAGCCCAGGAACAGCAATGAACACCAGATTCTCTGAAGAAAGAGTCTTTGCTGCAGGCTGAGACTGTCTTTAGGACAGGCAGCTCTTCCCGCTTCCTCTGTCTGTCACCCTCTACTCACCAAGTTCAGACAGGGAATTCCTCTTTCTGAGGAAAGAATCAAATTCAATAGAAATGTGCTCTGCTACTGGCCAGGCTTTATGACCCACCCAACCCAAAAGGAAGCTTCAATAAAACATAAGTATCAACTCAGGGAAAAAAAAAAAAAAAAAAAAGAAGTGGATCTGCTGAGACAACATGGAGTTCACAGGCAAAAGGGAACTCCTGGCTGATCCAAAACTCCCAGCCTGTAGCAGCTTTTGACTTTGACTATGAACTTTAAAAAAAAACCTGAACCATCCTTACAGCAAGCACGGAATTAATGACATGACACTAAAAAACCAGTGGAAATTTCAGTGTTTTGCATTATGTGTGTTGGTGGTGAAAACGCACAATATCAGGGTGTGGGCGAAGAGCTGTCCAGGTTACTTCAGCCAGCAGCCAAGGAGGAGATTTGAAAGGAAGGGAGGGATGATGCCACACTACAATCTTTTCTCCCAGGAAATCTTAACGTTCCCAGAGAAAACAGCATAGTCAGGCAACCCAAGATAACTGCAAAAGGAGACATATGCATCTTTACGTGACTTTCTAGAAAGCTAAATTCTTAACCACATCCATTCCAGCCTTCAGACTGTCTGGGGTTTGTTTCCCAAGCCATCGGGACATCCACACCTGCCTGGCTGACCAGAGGGTGAGCAGCAGCACCAGCCTGCAGTGATCAGTGAGGAAACACGCTGGAAGGTATAGCCAACATGGGCGAAACAGCTCTCCTGCCACCACCTCCCCAGATCTGGTGGACAGCACAGACTACAAGAAAAAATTTGCAGGGGACATCATATTAGACCGGTAGTGGAACCCTTCCCACTTACCAGTAGCACTATAGCACAGAGGATGCGTTAAGGAAGAATCAGGTTTTTTGGCTAACATTTATCAGTCTGAAGCTGATGCTGATATAAGGTCTGGAACCCTATATAGGGAACTCCTGGACCAGCGCTGAAAACCTCCCAAACAAGTTGAAGGGTTAGTGGCAGGCTTAGGATTTCATTTCTCACAAGCCATCCAAGATAAAAGGCACTTAATATCATTAGAAAATAATCCTGTTTTGCACTGCCTTCACTGGTTATCTGTGGGCCTTTTTATCCCCTGCAAATGGGCCTATCCCAGAAAAACACTTAACTAGGTGATTAACCTTAAGCAGGTGATTAATCCCAGTGCTTCCCTCCATTGGATAGGGGCCTGCATTCCTGCAGCGAACCTGCAAGACTCAGTAACCCAGATCCAGACATGCTTTGTTGCTGAGGAGGGAGAGGATTATAAATGCCACTACATCTTCAGTTTCCCAGCTTCAAAATTCTTGTGAGATACAGCTGTGATGTTTTAATGTATTTCAAATACTTCAAGATTTAAAAAAAAAAAAAAATTTCTCTGCTTGCTGTAAGGATGGTTCAGGTTTTTTAAAGTTAATAGCCAAAGTCAAAAGCTGCTACGGGCTGGGAGTTTTGGATCAGCCAAGAGGCCCCTTTTGCCTGTGAACTCCATGTTGTTTCAGCAGATCCACTTCTTTTCTTTTTTTTTTTTCCCTGAGTTGATATTTATAAACATCTGCACATTTACGTCTCTTGATAACAAAGCCAAGAGACAGACTGTTCCAGGTCCACAAGTGAAGAACTCCTTAGGAAATGCTTTTTGTGTAGCTCGTGCCTCCTGCCAAAGCAAGGGAACAAGCTATGTATTTGGGTAATCCGATTAGACATCGCTCCTTAGCTATACACGCAGCCAGCCAGCACTTCTGGTGCGCTCAGGAGAAGTCCGGTTGCGGCACCAGGACAGTTAGAACACTGTGCAAGGCTGGATAGGGCAAGAGCAGCCGTTCGGGCTCCACAGCCACTGCTGTTACTCCCTATGTGCCATGCGTCCTGCCTACTGACTCGCGTCACTTACCCCGAGAGCTGTCAGTGGGACTGTCAACCAGCGGCTGCTTATTGTGGGCTTCTCTATGCCTGGGAAGGGAGCGTGCTCCACTGTGCAGCAGTAAAGTGATACTTAACTCAGGGCTACACGGCCCTTGCTGTTAAAGGGCTGCCCTCTGCTGATTTACCCAGGATTGCACGGCCACAGCTCCTCGAAGATGGGAGGAATGCCAAGCCCAAGCACTGCCTTTCCCAGAAAGGCACCATCCGCATGAGCACTCAACTCAGCAGGACCAAACACTGCTGCACTTTGTGCCAGGGCTGCTGTGCTCCTTGCGTTCACCCGCCTCAGCTCCTGGGGATGGGAGTCACAGCAGCCGCACTGTGTCCACAGCTGCTGGTGCATCCTGTGAGCTCCCACCAGCGTCTGCCTTCGTGGAAGAGCATACAAGGGGCTGCAGGGACCATGGGTAAACTCCTCCTTGCACTAAGGATCAGTGAAGTAGCACTAAGAGGTACCACCAGTAATGGTGAATCCCTTTGACGTACCACACTGTTCTTAGCATAGCTATAAGACTTAAAGAGACAATATTGGCCCAGTGGCCACCAGATTTTTTGTATTTTGTTGAAGTACAACAAATAAAAGTTCTCCCAAGGTTTAGTTCCTGGAAAATAATATACTTTATCATAAAATGTGATTTAAGAAAATGAAACCAAGAGACATGCTGCTTCTGAAACACCTAGTGTTAACTATTTTCAGATACAGAACTACAAATTAGACGGACAGCTATTCTAGTATGTCTCTAAATCCCCCCTTAATTTTTCTGAAGAGACCTTTTTTTTTTCCTCTTCTGCCACAGAGAACTGGACAGAGATAAAACCTCCCCTAATCATTTCAGGTATTCTGTACACCCAGACGGTGGGAGAGGGGTCAAGACATGGTTGTTGGTGCGGTCCAGCAGGAACCTACTGGGCTCACTGTACAAGCGCAGAGTGCCGACAGCTGCTGCAGAGCTGCTGCCTGCACCAGCACTGCACAAACGTGGTCGTACGCAGCAGCACAGCGCTGCCTCGGCTGCCTCACTGCCCGTGCGGGCCACATCCCTAACCCTAGCGAGCAGAGCATTGCAAAGACACGCTTTCCCTGGTGCGAGAACAACTTCTGGTAAATTGAGCCCACCAGAGAACACTTGAGGGGCAGAGGTTTGGGTCTGTTCTAGTGTTTGACCACCCTGACAGGGGAAAAAACCAAACCACTGTTTCTTATGCTTAAATGGAATTTCCTATATTTCATTTGTGCCCATTGCCTCTTGTCCTTCCACTGGATACCACCGAGAAAGGTCTGCATCAGTTGTCTTTACCCTGTCAGGAATTTATACGCATGGGTACTATCCCCCTGAGCCGCCTCTTCTCCAGGCTAAACAGTCCCAGCTCTCTCAGATTATCTGACACATGGGGAGAGCCTAAGCTCTTCATCATCTGAGTAGCCCTTTGCTGGACTATCTCCAGTATATCCATGTCTGTCTCGTACTGGGGAACTCAGCACTGCACACTGAGTAGGCCACTGAGCTGTGGCTTCATCAGTGCTGAGGAGAGGGGAAAGATCACCTCCTTTGAACTGCTGGCAATGCTCTTCTTTGTGTTGGCCCTCTTTTCTGCATCCTGGATTACAACTAAGCAGATGGGAGTGATGGTATGAGAGTACAGGGTTCGGTTTAAGAAGTAGAGCTGTACGGTAATGAAGCAGAACCCAGCTTATGAGTACTCCCCTATTTATCTTCCTCTGCTTGAAATCTTGAAAGATCATTTACAGTAACTGCCACACAAGAGGATTATTAAGATCTCACACAACTCCCATGAGCATCTCTCTAGCTTAGACAAAGACGACAGCAATTAGGAGGAGGATATACACAGCTGCTAGACATCTCACTTGAGGTCAAAATGCCATTGCTGCCTGGTCCCAGCCCAGTACTTTACAAGACAAGTCTGTGTGAAAGGCAGAAGAAAAAAGTGGTAAAAATCTCCTTGATGTTTGTTTCCTTGTACAGAGACGTTAGGCCAACTGGAAAACAGTATGAAGGGGTCACCATCATTCAAATACATCTATTTCGCAATATGGTCTACAGCATGAATTACTGCACTTAAATCAGGCCAATATAAGAATTCTCACCTTTTCAAAATTTTTTAACTTGAATATCTGTTTCCAGACAGCAAAGACAAAGAGCTACAAGGGCAGCTGTGTGGATCTCCTGCTCCTTGTGCAGGAACACATATACCAGGAGCTGAGGTTGTGCCCATGGCAGGCTGGGGAGTGGTCTGGACCTTTCCAATTCTGTTTTCTGAATGCCTTGTGCAAACGTGACGCTCCAGGGTGTTTGTATGACACTAGATCCATTACAGAGCTCTTCCCTGCCACAACAATGCTTTGTCTTCACCTTGAAGACAAGAAGGCAGGAAGAGGGCTGAAGTCCTGTTCTGAAGGGGATGCTTCCATAGGCAAATGTTTGACGAGGCTCGGAAGCAAGACAGGTCAAGTAAGCATGAAGAACTGGCTGATTTACGGACCCAGCTCCATCACAGTATTCAGAAGTGTGCTGATCACAGACAAGGGAACTGTAGGCAGAACAGGTTGCAGCATGGTCTGGTCTAAAAGAAGCTCTCATTGGTATTTATTCTGGAACTCCATGTCACTCCTGAGCCACTTTTCCACATGGAGGAATGAAATCTTGGCCAGTACTCCCACTACCCTCCCAAGCTTTCCACAGCCTTCCTCAGAGGTAGAACAGTGATGGCTGGTTGGGGTTTTCCTACAGAAGGCAGTACAGTGAATTCTTGCAGGCAGCCATCTCTCTCCTTCCAGAGACAAAAACTTCCCTAGCTTGAGTGGCATCAGCAGAACTGACACTGTCCTAAAGTAAAGCAGAGCACTTTTGCAGGTATGACAGCAGCTCCTACCCATGTCTCACAAGATGGCTGTTCTCATGTGAGGAGGTCTGATGAAGTTAAGTCTACCTGTTGATAGCACTGATGTGGTTTTCTTCTTTTTTGCCCATGACCTTTCGTGCTTCGCAGATGACAACATGCTTACTTCAGTTCCTTCAGGATTTGGCAGGCAGATGTTATTCTCAAGGCACCCAAGTGCCTAGGAGCACAGGCCCCACTGAACTGGATAATGTAACTACAGGATTTTCACACTTGTGAAAACACAGATTCATGGATTAGGTTCTTAATCAAGGAAATCAAAGGTTAGCTTAGAGGAGAGAGCCTGCTGTTGCCTGACATTAAATTCACATTACAGAGGGATTGTCAAATGCTACCTGGATTCTGAAAGTCTTGTAAGAATTTCCTGGGTTGGTATTGGAGGCAAAGGTTAATGGTCTTTTGCCATTAAAAAATCTGAGTTCAAAACAGAATGATGGAATAGAACAACACCAGCCTGTTGTCTGGGTCTGTACTCGACTTAAAAATTTTTCAGTGCTTTGAATTAGTCCAGCATCCTGTGTGGCTGCCCTCTTCAGACTGTATCCTATGCCACAGAAATTTATTTATGCTTGCAGGCAATAGCCAGGTGCACCAAAACTAAAAAATTTTTTTTTTTTTTTTAAAAAAAGCTTTTCTGGTTTAAGAATAGCATTTGAGTATTAGGAAAGGTCCAAATGAGCAAAAGTGCCCAGACAGTAGACAGAAGCAATTGCTGGACAGAACTGAGCAAAGATTCCATTTTGATAACAACTTCGTCCCCACGATCAATTTTCTTTATCGTTTTCCTCAGCTTAAGCAGAGTACTCATTTTGAAGTATCAGCTGTCAAGGTTACTGGCTGTTCCACAATGAATCTATTCAGGCCATAATCATTGCTCCTCAGGCAACCACTAACTTCCAGTTCAGTGCCCGATTAATTTTGTCTATCACAATGAGGTCCAAAAGCATGTCCTCCTGTCGGCTGCCATATCTTTTGAACTAAGAAAAAATCCCACCTAGTCTTAATGATTTTTAGAACACCCAGCAACATTTGATAGGAAGTGTTCCTTAGAGTTTTTCTTTATTCAAAGTACAACAGATCTTTAAGGTCTGTTTCTGCTCTGAATTAGCCTACTTCTCATTTAAAAGCACATTTTTTCCAAGCTTGACTGCTTTAAACACAAATACCCAGTAGTTTACTATGAGAAAAAAGAAAAACAAATTTAAGTAAATGAACACATTCACTCATCAATTATTACTTGTTTCTGTTATAGAAGAAATTAAAAGTAGAGAGCCAAATAATAACTGGGAGTATACTGACATGGTTTGCGGCAGGTAAGAACCTTACCTACACTTGTGACAGATGACAGAACTAGAGAAATATTACGCATTTTTGGAGGAGTCTGTGTCCTCCTCAGACAACCCTAGCAGCTATAGCACACACACTGGGGAAACACAGAACATGTTTGACACTGTGCTCACCTCCAGTACTAGAAAAATCACCACCATGGGTACAAGCATAAAACCTACCAGCTCACCACGTAATTTGGGGAAAAACAACCCCACTGCAGTCTCAAAACCCACCTTTCACAAATTTCCCCAAAGCAAATCCAAGTACAATCTGAGTAGCACTGTGAATAATGCAGTTCAGAATGTCGGTAACATCTTGCAAGAAGCATGACCTCAGTAAGAACTTACTGAATTTGTAATAAGTTTTAGATTTTTTTCCTGAGCAAGTACATACTGTAATAGTTAACGAGGCCTCCAACTGTTGAACCCTTTAATTGACAACAGTTTAGAGGAAGTTCCAGCAGTGCTGAGTTTGAGAAAATATTGTGCAAGGTCTTTCAGAGATTTCCATGAATCTAAGTCTTGAGGCTAAAAACACTGAAAAGCCAGAGATGAAAATGAAGTGACTGTTAAAGACACCGATCGACACTGATCCCAGCTTTGTGTCAGACCATTTAGCAGTTACTTCCATAAAAACAGAGCCTGTTGAAGAACTGAACAACTTGGACACAAATCACCTAAGCAAAGCCCAGTAGGACTAAAAAGACAGAAATGGCATTGGGACATTTAGATATACAACCAGAAGAAGTAAGTGGAAAAAGAATGAAAGACAACAAGAAAACACTGTGAGGCTGGTCAAACACTGGGACAGGTTACCTAGGGAAACCGTGGAGTGTCTATCCCTGGAAATATTAAAAGCCCAACTGGACATGGTCCTGGTCCTGTGCAACTCTGACCCCGGCTGACCGGGGGGGTGGACTAGAGCTCCAGAGGTCTCCCTGAACCTTAAGTATCGTGTGATTCTGTAACAAGCTGTTCTGATAATCGCCATAATATAATGACAGCCTTTATTCAGAAGGGTACTTAAGGATGTGCTTAAATTTATGCATGTACCCTACAAAACTCAAAGGAGTTACAGTAATTGGAAGCACAAACTTATTTGCACAGCTCTAAGCATATGCTCATCACTTACTGCAGTTAAAGAAAAATTTACCCACAGGCTTAAACAAGTACTCGGGTCCTTTTCTAAATGGCCTTTTGTCTGTTCTTTTGTACGTAGTACTTGGCTTCACTAGTTTTTCGTGCTCTATTTACTTAGTATTATATTCTGATCAGATTTCCACACAGAAGCCTGAAACACTGTCACTAAAGCACATACAGGAAAAAATAACCCGTTTCATGTGAACTGAAAAGCCTCCATAGCATCTTGGCAGCAGGTCAATACTATTAGCAAAATACTAGGCAGAAGTAGCAGCTATAGCCCTTAGCATAAAGAACCTGGAACCACGACTCCAGTACCACATCCTCAGAAGTAGTCAACAGTTCCCTACAGCCTTCCGGTTTATTCCCACATTCACAAAATGAAGCAATGTGTTTATATGCAGTTCTCAAACAAACAAGCTATCATATATAGAGAGAAAACACAGAAAACAGACATTGACAAGACACAAATAAATTTGCATTGCTTGATATTCCAGTAAAAAGCAGCATGCAAGTTTGCCTCAGAAGACAGCAGCTTAGCATTCACTTACACTTGCAAGTTCACTTTGAATCAAGTTTGAAGAGTGGCTAGTTTCCAACATTTTCCTGAACAAGCAGCAAATTGCATTAGCAGGCAAAAAAAAGCATACAGCAGCTTTCCCTGTGCCTGATAAATCAATTCTGCCATGTCTATGGCTAATGTTCTTAATATTTAATGGTGTTAGCATCATGTCAGTGGCTGAGTTCAGCATCGCTTTCAGTTAAAAACCGAAAAAATCTCACCAACCAAAAGAAACAAATACCCTCACCCTTTTTAACTTGAGAAAACATGACTTGTGCAGCGTTTGAAGATCCAATTTTAGCATTATTAATCTACTTGAACTGTTGTTTTTGCCCTCTGCACATACTCTGGGATGGATGCCCAGCACTGAAAGAGACAAAGGTAGTAGAGAAACAGCTCTGTTTCCATTCATAGCTGCTTGCTGACAGGAGCCAGTTACAGTAGAAGGTAGGTGTTGAAGGGAAGAGTTCAAGTGATCTATGACACTCCAATCAGCTCATTTTATTGATTCTTGGAAAGGGACTGAATTAATTCAGACATTTCCTGCACCAAGGTCCTTTACCATGGCGATTCCTCACTTCTGCCTCCTGGCAATTCTCAATCATATTCTGTCAGCAGAATTTTGATTACATGGATGTCAACAACTTCTGTTAAAGAACAAAAGGTTAAGTAGGCCCTTAGAAGAAGCAGTCCAGAGAGGAACCCTCCAGCACAAGGGTAAGTGTTTTATTTTAACAGACCTCCAGCCATGCGTTGCTTGTGTTCAAGGGAACATCACTTCCCAGTGCAAGGGCAGTGTCTGATGCACGTACAGTGAAGGCACTTGACTGAGCATAACAGGCTCAGCAGAGTAACTGACATTGACCTGCAACTTAACATTTACCTGCAAAGAAAACTTGGAGGCTCTAGATAAAAGCAGAACCCAGCTGTGTAAGGTACCAGACAAGCCTTAAGACCCAAGTAGTGGACAATATTAGACAGGACACAGCACCACTCAGACTGGACTGCCACTTAACTGATGCAACTTTTGGAAGGACAGGGAAAGAGGCACTGATTTCTGAACCATTAAAAGTGTGCAGCATAGTTCAACTGGGGAAAAAGCACAGAGAATACTAGATCACTGCAGAGGAGCACCAGAACTGTGAGTGCTAGAAGCTAAATAGAGAAAAATGGAAGCCAAACATCTTCAAGATCTGCTTTGTTTACTGCCTGCACAAGGCCCTGGATAATGAAAAACAACAATAACCTTTTTTAATGATCACCTGAGTACTTAAGGGGTTGTGTTGGACCTGTTGTTAATAGAGCTTCTGGCAGCTACAAGGAGAAACTACAGTTCAACTTCGGTCTCCAAAGTTGTCATGTTTAAATCTTTGAAAAACCCAAACCATTCAGATCATTAAGAGATTACAGAGGAGACTGTTTGCATAGAACATTTAAAACAACCTGTGTCATGGTTTAGCTTCAGTCAGCAACTAAGCACCACACAGCCGCTTGCTCACCCTCCCCACCCGGTGGGATGGGGGAGAGAATGGGAAGAGCAAAAGTAAGAAGACTCGTGGGTTCAGATAAGAACAGTTTAATAATTGAAAAAATATAATAATAATACATTGTAATGAAAAGGAAAACAATGAGAGAGAGAGAACCCAGGGAAAACAAAACAAACAAGTGATGCAAGCGCTCCCCACCTGCCAACTGATGCCCAGCCAGTCCCCGCAGCGGTCTCTGCCCCCCAGCCAACTCCCCCCAGTTTCTATACTGAGCATGATGTCATATGGTCTGGAATAGCCCTTTGGCCACTTGGGGTCAGCTGTCCTGGCTGTGCCCCCTCCCAGCTTCTTGCACACCCGGCAGAGCATGGGGAGCTGAAAGGTCTTTGACCAGTGTAAACATTACTTAGCAACAACTAAAACGTCAGTGTGTTAGCAACATTATTCTCACACTAAATCCAAGCCACAGCACTGTACCAGCTACTAGGAAGAAAATTAACTCTATCCCAGCAGAAACCAGGACAACCTGCCAACATGCAAACCATTAATGTTGCAGGATCCCTCCTGAATCCCACTTAGTCCCAAATCTACATTGAACACTGCATGTTGACAGAAGCCAGGTCTTCAGTCACTCTGAAAAGCTGGGCTTGAACCCATCCTCTTATTTGTATTTCTTACCAGCTAATAAGTGCTCCCTCCTCCTGTTACTCATTACTCATTTTTGCAATTGGTATTTTAACTATAACGTGGGGAAAGCAGGAATGGGACAGCAGCACACCTGAAAAAATAAGCATACCCCAAAAAAACAATGCAAAGCACATATGCCTCTTTCTCCCGTCTGGCTCCATATGTGGAAGGCCGTATGTGCCAAGACACTAGAGGGAAGGTACCTGTAAGCAAAGTGATGGTGTTCATACTGCACAATGCAGCTTCTTAGCTTGCATTTGTCACTAAACATGTAGAATATCTATGGCAAGCTTCAGAATTGTCTGGGATCAGCTCACAGGAATCACAGTCAATTAGTCTTCTACATATATAACCTATTACAGAAACTTGGTTTTGGAGTCACAAACCAAATGTAGTCTTGTGCCTCTCCCCACTTCTGTCAATTCAGTAGAGCTCAAAGTAACAACAACAACAACAACAAAAAATCTGGAGTTTAGCTAGTCTCATCTATACAGGTACTTTCAAATCCAAGAGTCAAACTTACTCCAAATGTGTCAACTGAAAAAAATTGTATATAGTGTGTACCATTTTTGTATTTATTTTGTCTGATGATGTACCCCCTTGGAAGTGCCTTTCTTGTTCAAGACAATTTTACAAAGTCATGGTCAAATTCACCTGTTAAAAAAAGAATTAAAAGAAGAGTGATACTCATTTCCTGCCTTTCCATGCCTTCATACTTCCACTAATGGGAAGGAGAAGATTCTTTACACACTTTTGAAGTCTCCTCCTCACACTAAACTATCATATAACTATTCTTAATTCTGCTTAATATCCAGTTCCAGCATTCCATTCCCCATTACTTCAGAAAGAAAGCTGTCAAAGAAGTGACAAGATCAAGAAAAGTAGAACTCAAAGTTAACAAGTGCATGCAAGATCAACGATCCAAGAAACAGGTCAAAACTACTTGGACAAAAGGAAAATTTATGAATCAAAATGGAAAAGAAGCAACAATTTCCAAGTGTGTGACCAAGTTTAATGATACATCTGTTCTCTGAAACACTTGACCATCAATAACATTTCATGGGTTATGATGCCCAGAATGTTACTTCATAGGTGTTTTATATGAATATTTACAAAGACTTTCAAAATTCAGTGGCACTAAACAAATGAGAAGAACTTAAAACTTTAAGCTACAATGCTTAAAAAATGTAAACAGTTTATTTTACATAGTTGTAAAATATAAGAACTTTCTAATGCAGCTTAATTTTATCTGGAAGGTGAATACATCCTGGTGCCCATGAACAAGGAATGAGAGAATTCTTTACACAAGTATTGTGCTCCAGTGTGCAAAAAAATTATATATAAGAAAGGAATCTAAAGTCCACAACAATTAAAAGACAACAAAAAAGTTTTCACATCCTGAAGTTGAGAAATTTATAAAAACATTTACACATGGTTGCTGACCCATCAAAAACTTGCATAACTTAAAATTCTGAACAATAGCTACTACAAATTCAAGATCTTTCTCAAATGGAATTTTGTGCAAAGATCAGACTAGATCATTCAGCATTTTTCAGCCATACCTCCAACCTTCCCTTCCCGTCCCCATTCCTGACATCTAGTGGCCACAAGCACCACTAAAATCCTTTTGATATATGTTCAAATTAGTGCACGTAGCCAAAAGGCACACACATGTGTGAATACATTTTCGTGCAGAAACCTGTGCAGGTTCACAATTACATTGCAAAACAACTGTTCGTAGAAAGTTTAGAGTCTAATGTTTGGCAGGATTATTCTTACACATTCCTTTCTATTCTACAAGCCCAGGTGTTAATAGGTAGACACTGCTTTCCAAGGATCCAATATTTGAGTAGTCTTAAAATAAAGATTTAAAAATAAAATCAGCCTGTAACTTTATTATATTAGATACTTTACTTTTGCCCGCATTATTTATGGAATTTTAATCCCACAGTACCATAGCTTTATGCTGTCAGTTGCAAAACAACTAAGATACATATTTCTTTTTGTTAATGAAGACTTTGATTGCTCCAGTAAAGTCAGCCGATAAAAGCACTTCTGTATGATCTGTCTTCAAAGCTCCTTAATAAGGAAAGAAAATAAACTGTTAGTTCATTAAAAGCAAAATTTTTTAAAAATTAAACTCTCATTAAAAGATAATCTACCACTGTGACACCCTTCTTCCTCTATGACATTCCTGTTATCTAGCCAATACTTCAAGAAACATCTGCATTTCTAGGAGAGGGACTTTTTCGTTATATATTGGTACAGCTCTACCTCCTAAGAGTTCAGGTGTAAAAAGAATAATCCTAAAGTCCACAGGACAACAGCTATGCCCCTCACTTCGCATTCTCTCAGGTTTTAAGAACGCAACAGCTGCCTAAATGTTCAACCGCTAAGGTAGAAATATATATCCATGCCACTGCAAGGACTTTTCATCTCAAGAAACCACCCTCCCAGATTGAAAGTATTCTTCATAATCTTTTCCTCCTCATACCATGGTATCAAGCAGAGCTCATCTTAAACACCTACCGGAGGGTATGGTATCTGATGTTTCAGAATCTTCCCCCTTACTTTCAGCCTCTTGCTTTTCAGAAGTTTCCAGTGACACCATCAAACCAGGATTTGGAGCAAAAATCGCAGATGTGACCACTGCATTATGTGCTTCAGAAAGACAATCCAATTTTGATTATCTTGTTTCAAGGAATTGTTAATTTTACAAGAACAGCAAGCATAAAGTTTAGTAAATATCCAAGAATCTCAGGGCTAGTGGCACCAGGTAAGCTCATCACTCAAGGAGCAACTGTCCTTGTTTTATAAGCTTAGGGATCTCAGAAGTTCCTGTAAGTGCCCAAAACTAACTTGCAAGAGGTCCAACACACATTTGATATAAACATGGTCCCGCATTTCCCAAAAACTGTGTGTTTGTAGGAGATAAGAGTTGCCTTTTTTTTTTTTTTAAATCCTGCCATGAAAGAAAAAACATTTGCATTTGTTTTCAAAGCTACTTTTCCATAATGGATCTAAGGATTCATAATTATTTTGATTAGTACACTTATACAACCAAGTTCTGCCTGCTAAACATTACATTCATTCAGAACCTCTTACTGAAGCTGGACAAACTCTTAGCTACTCTGTCTCTTGCCATCCCAGTCATGCATCTGTAAAGAGTTGCCCGTGGACAAGGTTTTCTGACAGAGTCCAGTTATTGAAAATCCACCAATTACAATGCATCTTGCTAATAATTTGTTCAAACTAAATGAATAGCACTGCTGAGCAAATAAAAACTAGAAGATAAAAATACTTAATTTTTTAAATCATATGAACTTTGTTTTATCAAAGATCAAAGGTTGATTTTTACCTTTAATGCCTTCCCAGAAATCATTACGGTCTCTTCTTACAGATGTAAACTTGCTCAAGTCATGGTATGTACTCCAAATATAAACGTATTTATCTTCTGAACCACTTACGATGTAGGTAAAGTCATGGCTAAAGATTCAAAGAAGGAAACACATTACTTTTCTTAGCTGTTCAAGCAACTATTACAATAGCTCTCCAGAGGACTTGCAGCTTTGCAAGTGCAACCAGGCTAAGTTCACAATTCAAACCGATCCTTTATTTTAGTGACTGCAGCTCAAAAAAATAAACAGTCCTTAAATGAATGTGTATGCAAGCTTCCTGATGCTCTCCATCTGGAAGAAAAAATAGTTCTCATGAATAGCACACAGAAGCTGTTCCCCTGCAGCTTCCGACATAGATGAGGGTTAATTTAACAGCTACACTAAGCAACAAGAAAATGGCATAATCTTTAAGTGCCATTTGCATCTGTTTGAGTCTGGAACCTGTATGAACACCTGAGACTCTGTAACAGGAGTTATTTACAATACAATCATGGGAAGAAAAACCCCACATTCAACACGATTATAATTAGATAACTGCATAATGCACACTGATGGAGACAAAACGGTACCCGCAAATCCAACTCAAGTATTTACTTTTAATTTACCTACTGCGTGAATATGCTACATATCTAAACTCTAATGTTAACTATGCTACAGCCCTCTAAGTAGAGATGACTTAATTTGGGAAATTGATCTTGAGTGGGGGGGCTGGACAAGATGACCTCCAGAGGTCCCAACCTCAGCCATTCTGTGAAATACTGTGTCAGCCTTAAAGGTGCTTTCAAAGGCCAACAGCTGACAATCAAGATTAAACTTGGCATTATTCCTTAAGCACTGCTGCCCTCCTCTGCTCAAACATCCAGGTTAAACAGATACCCAAGTGTTTTTCCTCTTTGGCTTCTGCAAGACTCAAAGAGGGAATAGAACAGATATTCTTTTCCCTCTACTCCCTCTCTTTTATTACCTTAAAAACCAGTATTTCCATGACAGTCACAGTAATATACTCAAACTCAGAAAAGCACCTTAGGCCAGCACAGAGAAAGAAGACAAAAAAGAATTCCAACTCAGATTTGCAGGCTGTTTCCTGACAGTGATGATTCACAGGCAGTGACCAACAGCCTCAGGCAACAGTTGGGTGACCAACACATCTGCAACAATACCTGACAAAATTAAGGAAATAAAACCTATTTATCATGGAGGGGAGAAAATATGTAGTGTCCCAGCCCTACCTGTTCTAGCACAGTTCCTGTATTTTCAGCAGTAGTAATGGACATGCATCGTACTATCATTATGAAAGGATTCACTCATCCACAGAAGCTCCCTGCTTGTAGGCAGCTTTGTCATTCTTGACTAGAGCCTTTAGTTACCTTTGTATTCCAAGCTAAGTGACATTTCAGAGGCTCAGCTGCATACCAAGGTAAACAGATTATTTAAACGAAAGCCTCTGTACTTCAGCCACAGCATTTCCCAAATCCAACAGCTCCATTGCTATAATACTGTCTTACCTAAAGCTGGCTTTGATTTGGCTGCTGCTGTTGACATAACCTTTGTATTTCATAGATAAAGACAGATCTCTTAGGTCATACAATCGGATTCTGGAATCATTTGATGTCACTAGTATCTAGAAAAGAAATAAATAAAATTTAGAAGTGGAAATCATTAGCATGCCCTAGAAGGAGCAACAGAGTTCATTCAAACAGTCAGAATTCCCATTTCTTTTGATGAAAAAGTGACATAGACAAAGAATAGGTCTAAAGAAGCAGAACAAGATTTAGACAATGACATTTTTCTCTCTCATCTTCTGTCAATGGATAGAAGACAACTTCAATGTCGAGATCATCCTGGCTAGTCTGAACCAGAACAGCTGCTCTTTACTGAAGTCAAATGTGGGCCCTAAGAACAGTCATCAATTTGCAAAGGATATTTTGGAACACGTTCCACAATAATATAGCAGAACAGCTGTTCTACTGAGGTAAATTTCTGGAGAGTCACGACCTATCAACCATGAAGCACAGATCAGGCCACTGTCTGCTATATAAACAAACTGAGCTTTTCTTGGTTGATGTGCATTTGCTTCCTTTTCACATTTTTCAGATCAGAAGCTTAAATGTACTTATAAGGAACAGAGAAGTCTATGAAAGGGTCATCAAAATGAGTAAAGGCATTCAGCTGATTAGCCTTTTTATGGTACCTTAGAAGTGGAGCAGATTGCAGGTTAGCAATAAGTCTCAAGATGATGCTAGGAAAAGGGTATAGCAGAGTAGCAGTCAAATACTGACCCCTACTTATCTAGTCATTTATGCAACAAAGTTGTGACAACTCTTGGAACACCATTACCATCAGATTAGAGAACTACCTATTTGTTTTCAAGAGTTCATGCTGAGCTGTGTTTCATTACATGACCTAACAAGCCAACGCACAGCATTTGACGCAAACCCAAAGACACTATTGGTTCCTGAATCTTCTGCATGTCTTTGGAATTAACTAATTTCTGTGTCATTGATAAGAATACAATATAGGTGATAACAACTGGTGATCTACTACTCTAGAGCCAGCTGTTGACCCAACATCATCCCTGAAACTTTGTATACAAGTGAGAAACTCTCCAGCTTTAGATTGTGACTTTTAGTATTCAACAGCATGTTTTTTGCTTCATGAGAATTTGACCCTTTCAACAGAAGGCTTCAGCTTAGACTGAAGCTAAACAAAAGGACTGATTCTGAAGAACAGACTACGCTTGTTTGGATAACAGCTTCTGAGCTTTCAGCGTTTTTACCAGCTTCTGTATGAAGCACATTTCCAAATGAATATTAAATTCGAGAGAGGTTAGCTATGCCAAAGAAAGTTTCACTGAAAGCCATCTGTAAGCATTTTCTCACCTTTACATTAATCAGAGCATAGTGTCATTTTTTAAAAAGTCTATTTTACCACTATTTAGTACTGTATTAGTCTAAATCAGCAAAGTGTTCATTTTAGTAGTGTTAAAAGACTTCCGATTTAAATCGGTGACTACAAACAAGACTTAGCACAAACTTATTAAGCATTAGATACAAGTATCAGACTCCAGTACTGAGCCACAGTTGCATTGAAAGACAGTACCTTATTTTCTCCAGGCAAGGGTTCAATGCCAGTAATTTTTCTTCCAACTCTATTTCGGCCTCTGGTAGAACGCACATGTATTTGTGTATGGTACTTCAAGTGCTGAAAAGATATTAAAATGTATCCTGATTGGAAATAATTGTGTAAAAACTTCAAACTATTTTGCTTCAAGTTCCAATAGGTTTGTTTCTTGGTATTTAAATAAGCACAACTTCTAAATCTGTTTGTTATTTAACATGAAAGAAATGCATAGTCTCAAAATCTTTTTACCTCCGTGTCATAGAAGATGCATCTTCCATCGTATGTGCCTATGACTGCATATTTGCCATTCTGACAGAAGTTGGCAGCTGTAATCAGTTTTGTCTGCCCATCTACTTCATTCCATAATGCCACTTTTTTGTCAGGAATGTTCCAGAGTCGGAGTTTCCCATCCAATGAACCACTTAAGAAGTACCTGTCATCCTGAAAGGACAAACTACATTAATCTCCGCTTGTGCTGAGTATGCCCTGATTTCCTTAAAACCTTCCTGCCGCATTTCCAAACAGCTTCTCTCCAGAACCTCCCAAATAAGCGCTCTCAGATGAGTTGATTATAAAGTTTAAGGCAGCTGAAAAGACAATGTTAAAATTACTGGTAAATGGAGTTCAATTTCTTACAGATTTTTGACAAGATTACACACACGCAGTGTGTATACCTCAAGTTAGAAAAGTGTTCAGTTACCACAGTTACTTTTTACCCTCTCAACATAAGTTAGAAAAATACTAACCTTGTCGGAATTTGAAAGCTCCTTTCAGAGTTCCCGATTACCAGCTACGTATGTTCAGGGAACATTGAAAAATGCTTTCCCTCTACTTGAGTTTTATTAATATTAGGAAGCTTTATTACAGTATTTTTTAAAAATCAAATAAGATAGGTTGGAAGGGGTCTCTGGAGGTCTCTGGTCCACCTCCCCTGCTCATAGCAAGGACAGCCTCAAAAGTTTGGTCAGGCTGTAGAGGGTTATATCCTGTCAAGTTTTAAACATCCCCAAGGATTCTGTGGGCTCTGGACAATCTGTTCTATTTCATTATGATTTTTTCCACTAATATTTAATCACAACACCCCTCACTGGAAATTCTGACTTTTCACAAAGTTACTCAAAACTATACCAGCTGTGGTGTTATAGCCAAGAGACAATTCACTTTCCACATCATGCTTACAAATGGTTAAACCACATGGACACTCTGGCAAAGTTTAATGAATATGAACACTTAAAGTTCCTGAATATTATCCAATAGGGATATTTTTAAAGTGCACAAACTCTATTATTCAATTATTTTTTTTAAATTGAAAATAAAGGGGGACGACTCTTGTAATTTCAAATTCTACCTCTCTAGACGAAAGAGGGCAATTACACTTACCCTTGGATGGAATGCTATAGCAGTGACAAAGTCTATATGCTGGAAACAGCAAAGACATTCTCTTCTTGATATGTGCCACAGTCTGACAGTCTTGTCCATAGAAGAAGAAAGCAAGAAGTAATTCTGTGAAACAAGAGAATTCCATGGTGATTAATAGACACAAAAGTAACAGAAAATACTGAAGCAATCTGATTGGTAAAGTCTTACCAATTTCTCTGTTGCCATGAAATTCAACATTTTATCCTTTCACATAAAATGTTTTATCCAAATTATCATTACTCATTGGTACTTTCCTTAAGCCCAGTACACTGATGCTCAGTCACAGAAAGTTTTCTAGAAGAATCTCAATGGAAACGAATACTTGGAAAGTAGTTACAGTATTCAGAGAAGAAACAGCACAACAGGCTTCAGAGAAGGTATGAGAGTCTCTCCTGACTAAGATCTTTCAACCAGACTGTGTTCTTAAAATTACAACTGTATTCTAATGTGGAGAATTAACTGAATAAGTTTTATGTGAAACATTTTGAAAGTTAAGCACAAGGTAATTCTCTAATTTTAAGATATATGTATATATTCAGCAACTTTAGAACCTGTACATTGCATAAAACCAGTAAAGCATACTGAAGACAAGAAAAGCAATAACACCATAAATCAGAAATCACACAGCTCAATGGAAATTCCTCCCACTCTAAACAATTTAACTTCACTATTAAATACACAATTGTAATTGTTACTAGCTTGATTTTTTAATTCTTTTTTAAAGATGACTCCTAATTAGAGAAGCCCAAGAAATTTGTTCATTTTATCCCAACTATTTCAGCTGGAATAAGTGTTGTCTCTACAAATCTTTTCTTTTAACTTTAATGATTGTTTTATGTTGTTTAGATGTATGGCAACTGACAAAAGAAAACAATGAAAACACAGGAGAACTGTGTAGTCTGTATTAAGGTGCCTTACTTTAGACCAGGAAAGATCAAGAAGATCTGCTGTATGCCCTTTGTATTTGCAAAATGGTCGTTGACGAAACGGGGCATTTTTATCATCTGGGTCTTCATCAACTCCACTGCAAATCTATCAGAGAAGTGTATAGAAACATTACAAAATGTTAGCTGGAAAAATTAACAATAAAGCAATTACTGCTTACAAAAAGTACAGGGCCAATAACAATTTGAAGAAAAACTCTTATGACTTTAAAATAAACAACACTGCAGTAATAAACAACCAAAGTAAATTTCAAGTACAACGGGCTGTGAAACATCATTTGAAATTCCAAAATTAAGAAGCCCTACATTTTCCATCCATACAGCTTTTATTCAATGGGATACACTTGACAGCAATTTAAGCAAACATCTGAAGATAAGCTTTTGGAACAAAGTATATCAATCTTGAAAACCGCATTCCATTTTAGAATATAAACTGTGAATTAAAGTTTCCATGTTTCTAGTGCATATCAAGAATGATAACTTCCTAATAAGAGCCCCTTTCAGAATAAACAGGTGCAAAATAAAAAAAAAAACCTAGAAGTTCCTATGCAAAAGCTCTCCAGCAAAAAAAACCCTCAAAACAACATCCCTGGTGCGTGTGGCTAAGCAAGCCTATTCACTACCTAAGGTATGGAAAGATTCCTGCCCGCCTCCCCCCTGCCAGAAGAGTGCACATTAAATAACACTACTACTAAAATCTTTGCTTAAACCCTCATTTTGTCATCTGTTTCTTACACTACTGGAAACAAAAAATAGAGAAAAAAAAAGAAGACTTAAATACATTAATTTTAATGGCAAATTTACTAAAGTATCTGAACACCCTACAAGTAAGAGTGTCTTAACACTTTTGGTCAGTCATGTTCCATTTTATTCTACACAGATGTGAAAAATTTAAAAACGTCAGGTTTTATTATGCTTCTGAGTATCCCATTGTTGAGTTTGGCCTTTCTCAGAAAGGACATCATCAAGTCATATATTGACCATAAGTAATGCTCAGAGGCAAAATACTACGACAGGAGATTCAACAACGTAGGTTTTTCCCCCCCTTTAGCATTTCAGTCAGAAATCTATTCTGGCAGAAGGCCACAGTGAAGCTAGGCAGATTTTGTAATGCATGGGATAACAGTATTTGATTGAAGGTGTCTATTGATAAGGCAGTTTGTCTATGCCTCAAAGACACAGGCCAAGAACTCTCTAATGTGTGTTTGGATAAAGCAACAATGAAGATCCGGCATTACAGAACAACGCAACCCCCCACCTCCTGCCCTCCCAATACCTAGTGTACATACCCCTGCATCAGTATCAGACTTTGAAGAGTTCAGACTTTCTTGAGATGGGGAGGGAGAGACACGACCTAGAACACAGGCAGAAACCCTGTGGTCAGCTCTAAGTTCCCAAATAACTACAATTTCTAGTGTTTTAGAGCTCTAGCAATGCATAGAAAGATACCTTCTGTGTTGTACTTCATTCGCATGTTATTGAAATAGTCAAAAGCATTCTTTAAAACCCATATTCTTACTACGTTGTCCTGTCCTGCAGATGCCAGTAATCGGCCACAGTGAGAGAATTTCATTGTCCAAACAGCACCCTGTCAAAATAAAAAGATCATTGTTTAAGTTACATAAAGTGCCTTTTTCCATACCAAAAAGTCTTTCTATAATGCAAACTGGCAAGATTCAGGACATACACAAGATACCACAAGTAAAATAAATTGTAGATCAAAACACGGAAAAGTAATTGTTAAGACTGGTGGATTGCGCAACATACTTGCAAAAACAGTTTGAAAGAAACAGCCCACAAGGCAGATTACTGTAGGAGAGGAGTTAAGGGAGCTCAGCGCTACCACAGCATTGTACATAAAACTGGTACAGTTAGTAACAGTCAGCAAGCCAGGGTTCTGAGTGACTTATAACCTATCTGATTTGTAAAACTGGCAAGTATTTGTAGCTGCACCTGAAGTTAGAACAAGCTGTGCTAACACTTTTTCTTTTTTTAAATAGAAATTGTGCTTAGTTACATCAATTCTGGCAACCAAAATGAGTACTACATATATTTGTTAAATTCAGAATTGGCATGAGGATTTTGCAAAGCCTGTGAGGACAACAATTCTTTCTCCATCGTGAAGTCCAAAGAGTCAGTAGTCAATAAAACACAGTACCACACAAGCAATATTCCATTTCCTCCTGTTATTTAATGAACAGCATTTAATGAACAAATTAGGCATTTGCCTCCACCAACCTAGCATCCTTTTAGGATGCTTTTCGGGAACTTCCTAGGTTTTAAGAAGTCAAAAACTGGCATGATGGAAACTAACACAGATGGATTACAAGTAGGACTGGAAACTTTATTTGTGGATGACAAGCTTGAACTTTCCAGTCACTAAACTGATTGCTGTAGGTCATTATCCTTAGCCTAACACTTAAAGATGGGGGACTGTTTCAATTGTTGTCAGACAGTTGCTGTCAGCAGAAGAATCTGGGAAGTCTGGAATACTAGAACGTATTTCAGAACCTGCAGGGGAACATGCACACTTACAACAGTGATGAATAGGTGGGTTTTCTGCCTCATTCTCCACAGGCATCTCTGCAAATATCAGATCCCGGTCTCTCCCGTCCTTATGATTCTGATCCACATGCCCCATTAATCTCTCCCCACTCTTGCCTCCAGAACTTATCCAGTATTTCTGTTCAATACTTGTGTTCATACCTCTAATAGGCAGACTAGTTTATTTGCTGAGCAGGTCAACCCTGCTGCTCTGTGCTCAGTTCTGGTAGTGGAACATAGCCTATTTCAGCCTAAATTTGTAATTGTAGGAACCAAGAAACCAAGTACCACTCAATACCAAAACTCTTTCAAGGAAAAGCTCTTGGGAATCCCTAAAGCCCGAGTATCTACAAACTTTTTTTTCCTGAAGATCTGATCAAACTAGCCAAATTTTCATTTCTTGCCAGAATGTTATATTCCAGAATGGAACTGCTCTTCAAGAAGAATAAACCTGACAGTAATTTCTGGAGGTCACCAAGTAGATGAAAACTAAAAGCTGACACACAGGCTGAACAGATTCAGCAAAACCACAGACGACATTTGAGAGACCTACCATATGCTCTCCGCTGAGATCCTGAACAACTTTAATTTGTTCAAAATCGTAAGGTCCCTTGAAGCCATGTGCTGCTTTGAACTTAACTGGTCTTGTATATGGCATCCCTTCATCATCACTGGAAGAGGGATCATCTTGATCTGTATGGAAGACTAAGAGGAAAACAAATTCAGCAGTACGTAACACAGCACATATTTAATCTATAAGTAAGCATTTGCCAATACTTTTTGGTAGCAGATTAGTCTTGAATCAGCAAATTTGTATAGGCAATATTAAGATCTTAAAGCAAAACAAGAATACTGTTGCATCAAGGTCCATAAATACATCTACACTTATTTTAGGTTGCAGTGGATCCAAACACTTCACACTCCATATAAGAACTGCTATCCATTTTTGTTCTGCCCCTTTCTTTGCACTGCGTTCATTCAGCAGATCCTGCGCTAAGTGATTTCTGTCAGTTCAATGTGTGCTGAAAACTATCCATTTCATTGTATCGGTTTCTTCTGACTGAATACACTGAAATGGCCTGGTGATTTGTCCATGAAGCATAAGAATTGCAAAAGAGTTGGGGCAAACAGCCAGCAGCAACATAAGATGCTAAAGTGCAGCAGTTCTACGGTACTTATCTCAGGCTGTGATTAGATTGGCTTACTGCAGTACTAGAAGTCTGTCTGCAAGAAACACTGATGAAACAAGAAGGGAAGAATACAGTTGTAGTTGGGAAATCTTCTAACAGAAGCTCAAGCTATATGAGAATTCTAATGGTGGCACTGGTTATCAGAAAACAATCTGATTTTATTAAAGTAATGACAACCCCCACTTCTACTTTGCTGGAATAGCTTTCCAAGAAGGTTTACATTTTGATATCCAGACAGCTTTCTAACAGCACAACAAAAATTACAGTATTCAACTGGCTTACCTGAAACAGTCTCTCAACTACTACTTTACAAGAATTCATCCTTGTAACCTGCTAGTCTCAGAATCCCTACCAACCTACAAGCTTTAACTCTAAAAAGCCACATCAACTGTACAGTGGTAGTGTACAGCAGTATACGTCCCTCAGACAGCTTTGATTCCTAGAAGTCCAAGGATAAACAGACTATCCTATTAAAAAAAAAAATATAAAACAGTCAGTGTCACTGACCTTCATCTCGAACGCTCTTAACTTTATTTACAGCACGTTCGCCGTATTCTTCAGCAAGGTGCTTTGCTCGCTTTACAGACTTGCCAAGGAACTTTTTCAGCTGGGTCCTTAAAAAGGAAGGGCACTTTTTCAACACAACACTAGCAAACTCTCATTTTTTGCTATTATGAATCAATAGTTTTGATTTGAAATGCAATATTATCTCTTTCCATTACTGCTTCTTAAAATAAGCATTTAATTTGCCAGCAGTCATGTAATCTTCCGTTTAACTGCAGAGCAATGGGCTTACGTAAATTCAAGCATCACTTGTACTTAAAAGGTAACTTGTTCAGAAGCCAGAAGGAGAGCTTCAGCTTAGAAAAACAAAACCTGTCTCTTCTTTGTAGGGACATGAAACAGCATCTTACGTTTTTTGTTTTAACCTCCCTCCATCAGAATCAGTTTGCTGTGTCTGCATTTTGTCTTCATCATCAGACTGTGCTGCATCATTACTAGGAAATAGAGAAGTGATTGTTTAATATGAAATCATAATGAACCGAAATTGAATGACACATTAGTAAAGTAGGATCTGCATTTTAGGATCCATCTTTATTCCTTCATGTAACACATTGGGAATACATGGACATGATGTTAATCAAGTAATAAAACAGATCTTTCAATTCTTAGGCATCTTGATACTAAAACTGCATACACACTCCAGATGCCAAAGATACATTACTCCCTTCCATAAATTCAAAACTTTAAGCTTATTGTGACACTTTGAAAGCTAAGAGCAGACCAAAATACATTACATTACTAGGAACTGGTAACATGCCACCTTGTTCTCATACCTTGCTTTCCATAGATCAAATAAATTAATAGTGGTTAATTCTGAAAAAGAAGTTTGTACACAGAAGAGTACAGTTCTACAGAAGTGAGCTTTCGATGACAATACAGCAATGCAAAAAACCTAAAATTGTCTGATGCGTAATTCACATAAATCTAGGTCTCGGGGGGGGGGTAGACTGACACAATTCCCTAATCATTAAGAAACTGTATTTTTCTATTCAAGTTTACAAACAGACTCAGTTTTAAGCATTAAGAGGCCCTAAAGCCCTGCTGAGGACAGGAAAACCTCAAAGTAGTCAGCTATGCTGATGACCACAGGTCTTCAGAGCACCAAAGTCTACTAAATTAAACACTGAAAAAGCTACAGGAGGTGGTAGCATGAACAACATATAGTACTTGAACATAAACTGTATTTAATTCAGTATAGAAATGACAACATTTAACACATCAAGTGCTAACTGCAGTTCAGCTGGATTTTCAGAGATACTTGCCTGTCAAGTTCCAGCAATATCATCAACTTCTAGTTAACTTAAAATAATTCAATAAACAGCCTAGTTCATAGAGAACTGGGAATTACCACTCAAATTAGTCAGAGATAGATGGATTGCAACTCTCTTTACTTGCATAAGAGCTGCCTCCATGTATGCAAAAACTACAAGAGCAACAGTATCGGAAGGAGCTAAAAGCTATCATCATTCATACCTGACGTATTCTTTAGTTCTCCTCATGATATGCAAAGTTAGGGGATTAATGCCTGTTGGCAACTTTTCTTCTGCCAAACTCAGGGGTATTTCTTCACCTGTATCAAGGTTTTTTATCATTACACTTGCTAGAATTTCCTACGGAAAAAATAAGATGTGAAATCAAGATGACTTGATTAGACTTCAAAACCTAGGGCAAAATATAAATCATCTGATCTTACAGATTATTTACTTTAATGGGAAATTCTGTAGCCCACTATATATTTATTTTACAAAGACTAAGTTTAAGTTAAAATTGCCTTTAGTGTGTTAGTGCAAACATTATCAACCACTATACACAGATGAACAATTACACGTCATCACAAGCTTCAACTTCACAAATCAGAAATGCAGGTGTAGAGACATCAGCCACTGCCTGACACCTCCCATGCTAATATCAAACATATTAGGTAATTAAAAGATTTTGAAGTCTTCCCCTTTCAGATATTCTAACAGCTGTAGCTTAGATTTAGTCAAAGACAACCCTTACCTACAGCAAAAAAGCACTTAGACCTAACTCATACTACACGAAGGAAAAGGGTTTTTTGGAGCATGTCATGATCTGTTCATGATCACACATCTGTTTAGCACCAGCAAAAAAAGCTATACACAGATATATACAAATAAAACCTGGCAGCAGCTCAATAACATCATTACGAATAATGGAAGTTATTAACTGAATAAACTATTTCTTAATGTTAGGAAAATCATTCTCCTACTGCTGCCTCCTTCTCCTTTTAGACACATGACAAAATACCAAGTTTGCTGGTGTTCCCTCACATTGAAATCTTGTAACATGTTTGCATAGCTACAAACACAAACTCATAGCATTTCAGATCTATTACAGCTCATACTTTCAAACATTAATACTACTTATGACTCAGGGACCACAAAGTGCTTAGGTGGACAAAGCATGCATGCCATCACTCCTGTTTGCATCCCTGGTCACAGCATATAGGGGTTCAGAGCACAAAGAGTGACGTGTGACTACTCCAATTCATTTGACAGATTGGAAAAGCAAGCACAAGAATGTACTATGTACAGACCACATTCATTAATACCTCATCCGTGAGCTCTCTTCCAGAATTAGACCTCGGTCTTTGTGGTCCAAGTACTTCATTTGTTGTTTGGCCATCAGCTGCTTTACCATTTTCCTGAAATTTTGCAGACAGAACACATTATGTCTAGTGTAACACTAAAGTGATAGAAAATGTTCCAGTTATTGAACTTAAAATAGTTTCCCGATACCTGTGCAGTGACTATTTTATCTCCACTAGTTGCGCTTGCCAAATCCAAAGAAGGCTGAGAATCTTTAGGCATGCCTTCTGTCACTGTACTTGGAGTTAAAAGACCACCAGCTGTGAAGTTCTCTCGAGAAACTGAAAAGAGTTTCATATTAGAAAGAGCAGCACAACAATTGCCATAGATGGTCTACAGATTGTTAGAATTCTAACATCATACTCCTGAACACCCTCTCTGACAAGTTTGATTTTTTTTTTTAAACATCAACTGCCACCAAATCTGCCTTATCAATTATATATTTCACATGTATTTGTAGGCACAGGCCTACAAAACTTAAGACCACCTAGTCTTCTTAAGTTTTATTAACAATTTTTTGTCATTTCCCTAGTAACCCAGCGCTATTCACTTTCATAAGACCCAAGTCTACCTCTTGACTTGTATTTCTATGCAAAAACAGGTTGCACACATTTTATTTCAAGTAACTTTTTTTAGTTTCTGTATTGATGAGGCAACTTCTCCTTGCTACAAAAGTAGCTATTCTGGTAGGAAGTGTTAGTTTACAAGAAAGGCTATGAATTAGGAACACTTGTAATGCAAGAAAGTATTTCTCCACTGTAAGAAGCTAAGATTGTTGAAGAATTTTTTTTTCCTCATTTAGATGTCAACTAAACTAAAATCACAAGATTGAACAATTCTTCATTCAAAACACAAAAATAGCAACCACATAGATAACTAAAACCATCTAAAATAGAATACTTGCCTTCTAAAACAGGTTTTTGCACTTCAAAATCCAGTTCACTCTTCTTCTTCCGGGGTGGTGGAGCCGGCCGTGCAGGTGGTGGTGGTCTTGGAGGAGGAACATTTGTTGGAGGTGGTGGCCGTGCTGGGACAGGCTTCTTTGTGCTAGCAACTATATCAGGTTCTACAGTAAGCTGCCTTGGTGGTTTTGCTGGAGGCATTTCTTCTGCTGTGGAGAGGTCTTTGGTAGATAAATCTGAAGCCACTTGTTCTAAAGTATTTGCCTCTTTCTTGTCTGTTATGTCCTCATTTTTTGACATTTCTTCTTGTGCTTCAGTTTCATCCATCTTATGGTCAGTTGCATTTGTTACTTTTGTTAGTTTATGAGTTTCCTGTTGCTCAGAAGTAAACAAAAGCTTCCCTGACTCCAATTCAGTGTCCTTACACACACTCTGATACACCGGTTCTCTAGGGTCTTCTTGTAATGACATTTTAGCAGCTAATACTTCTGGAATACTACTAATGATACCTGCTCCAGAAATCCAAGCATTTGCATCTGAAGTTGGAACAGTCAGTTCTTTTCCTCTAGAAGCTAAAGAATCATCATCCAGTTCTTGTGCCTTCTGGCTTTCTTCTATAATACTGTCAATAATCTAAAAAGCAAAACCAAAATCATTCTACTGTTAAATAGCAGGCATTTCTAGGGTACACTTACCAGTCAAGTCTGTACAACACCCACAAGAACTCTTCCACTGAAGAGCTGCTTTGTATACAAAATATATTTTGTTTAAAAATTCTGGAGATCTAGGTGCAGAAATAGGCATAACTGAAAAATAAAACAAAGTTACTAATTTCCATTCCTCTTTAATATACTTTGAGAGAAAGTTAGGATACAAGAGCTGTTCACTCTTCAGAGTTCTCATGCACTGCTAAATATGATCCTGTAAATTATACATATAATTCAACACTGGTGAATCCTAAATATGTTTTTAGAATGCTTAGTTTCATATTTACCCTTTAGATGGACACTCTTACTCATGTTAACAACAAATTCTAACCTGTGTTAGTTTCAGGATGAAGACTGATTATTATTTAATATTTCTAGTGTGACGCTGGAAGCGGAAAGCAATATTTCACTAACCTCTTTTGAATCATCTTGTTTCATTTCTTGTACAAAAGTTTCATTTCCAGCTTTGTGTAGCTTGCTGTCCGTATCCTATGGAAAAAAGATGGTAGATACCATAAGATGATGGTAGTAAGTCCTTCAGTAAGATGATCTAACAAAAATATAGCTACAACAAATTAAATAGCATAAAGGACAAGAATTCTGCTACATTTTCACACATTACTGCTGTCAGATAGATGCTTAAACAGTAACGCACAGTATACATGAACAGTATTTCACACCACCATACACAGAGAGAAAGCCTGCACACTATTAAACAAAAAAGGCAGTTATCTTTAAAAGGTTTCAACCTCAACTAAAATAAAATTTAAGGTAGCGTGAAGTTTAGAGAAACATACACATTAATAATCTGCAGCAAAGAAAATCCATATTAAAATATTTTTTTTCTTTATCCGCTTGTGGGAAAGGATGCAAGAACTGTATTATCACAACATATAATAGAAACTTTTTTAGAAATTCCCAGGTTAAGTCAGGCAGATCTATCAAGTGGTTACAAATATGCCTTTGAGGTTCTGACATGGAATCTTACATTCTACAATTTATTCCTAGTGCACATTGTCTATTTTTGCCACCACTCATCTTCATGCAGAACCTTCCAAAATCTAAATAAACTGTAGCAGAACAAATGAAATGACTGGATTTAAGCAAGAAACAAGAACATTTTTGGAACATTTGGATGACAGACTGCGTGAATATTCAAAGCTGAATATACTATTTATTCTTTATATATGTATAATCAACACTACCCAGATATTACACTACTGAGGTGAAGTCAGCTTGCAGTTTAAGAAGTATAGTTTTGAGATGTGCAAACAGCATCACTTTGGCATATCCAACCAAAGAATTAATAAAAGCAATTCACTAAAGGTGGCCTCGTGTGCCAAAATAATGTAGTAAATCTTTATAATAGTTTTAAGTCTTATTTAATTAAAAAAAATTAGTTAAATCATACTTAAGATAGGCAGCCCTAGGAATATTAGAATTAGATTACACTTTGAGTATGTTAAGTACGGATATTCTATACGAAGTCTTAAAACAGAACTGCAAACATTCTAGTTGTGAGTGAACACATTCATCAATTCCTGAAAAATCTTAGAGTCAGAAAAGCAAGTAGTTTACACCATAGAAAGACACTGCTTTAACCTCAGTTAATATGGTCTAGTAGGAACTTCATCACATGCCTTCTGTTCTACCTTATATATACTTCTAGGCAATGTGATCAATATTAGCAATATCCAAAGGGGAATCTGATAGAATCCTTGACATTGGAAGGGATCTGTGGAGATCCTGTAGTCCTCAAAGCACAGTCAACTAGAACAAGTTGCTCAGAGATGTGTCCAGTCAGGATCTGACTATATCCAAGGATGGAGACGGCACATCGTCTCTGTGCAACTTGTTCCACTGTTTGACCGTCCTGCACAGGCTATTTGGTGACCAAAGCTGCAGATAAAATCCTACATTTGTCTCACAAAAGAGAAAAGCTCCTCACAACTGGCTCAAAGAATTAAGTTACTGAGCTTAAAACATTAAGAAAAAACAAACACATCCCAACTGATTCCCTGAGTTGAGATACAGAACAGCTGTTCTACTCCTCCTTCCTGTCTAAAGATATGAAAGTCTCTTCTGTTGCGGTCAGCAGTCCTCCACTGTCTCCCCACAACGTTAAAGCCCCCAAAGGCCAGCTTTACCATTCTAAACTATTTTTGTTAGGCTATTAATTTAATTCCGCTTATACAGTTTTGGATATGCACAAGATACCTAATCTCCACATTAAACAGGTCTTTTAAAAGACCTTCCCACATTTTTTTGGACCTTGACAAGATTTAGAGTGACTGTCTAGTACAGATATTTAAGAAATTTCTCCTTAGACTTTTTTTAGACACTTAGCTAGTCAAATAGAATCTTTATAGCATACTAACATACTATAATACGTTTGAAAAAAACCACACAACTCTTGTAGACATCCATCTTTGAGAGTTCTGACCTCAAGAAATGGCATATCATGCAGACACAGCCACAATTATAGAAAAATTCTTCCTCCCTCTCCACTCCCTCCCTCTCCTTCCACAAAGTTTTTCTAATCTAAATGCAAGTTCTACTTTGCTTTATCACTAAAATCTATCTTCAAAGGTATGACGACCTAAATACCTAAGTGTAATAAGTGTCTAGAGAAGCCCTTTCTATTAATTTCTAATTTTATTGACATAAAACTCACACACCTGTTAAACTTTGGACTTAGGAAATATTTCTTACCCATTCCAAGACAAACTATACCATTAGTCACACATTCACTCAACTGATACAGTACCAAGCAGAGAAACAAGTACTTTTTCCACCTTCAAAAACTTAGCTTTGAACAAGTGACTTCGGAAGATACTTAAAAAAAATAAGAAACCTACAAGCAACATACAGAAATGCATAGCTAATAATTCAGTCAACAATACATTAAAGTTAGTTTTGAAGTTCATTGATTGCACTGAATTTAGTCAGAACTATAGAGTGACATTTCTCGAAAGACTTACACATGTAATACTTAATCATTAAAGGGATATTAAACAGAATACAAAATAGGGGATAAGCCTCTGTTCCATAAGAGATACCGTAAGATATGGTATCATTGTAAAAAGATTACTGATTCAGAGCAGAGTGCTGCTGACAAATCAGAAACACTATTTTCACTACTATATCCCAACACTTTGCAGACAAAACTGTCAAGCCTTCTTTACTCTATGTAACAGTGTTGCATAGCATCCCCTTTGGCCCTTCTGAGACCAGTTATTTGTACAAGGCTCCAACTCCTCACTTACTTAATGTGCACCAGATTCAGCTGCATTGTCACTATGCACAGATGCAGCACACCAATTACCTGCGTGGGAAGCGGCAACGCTGTCTCATTAAGCTAAATATAGTGTTTTAGCTTCACATAACCTAGAGGGAAGGCTTATGAAGTACAAACACTAAGATTTTTCTTATTTTGAAGGCAGAAGAGAGCAAAGTCAACTATTTCATATAAATCGAAACCAAAAACCAAGTGCTGCAGAGGCTTGCTTACTACTCACCAATCACTTGAAAGAGGGTAGTCTAGTAATTAAGTAGAGCTCAATTAAATTGCACATATACATTTCAGAATAAAATTAGCTTCAAGACATGTTAACATACCCTAAATAAAAGTAAAGTTGGAACTTCAAGAGACATAAGCACAACAATTGCTACCTACAACAAGAAAAGCCTATAATCTCCTGTCTGTGTAGATGTTAGGGCTACCGTAGCACATCTACTTTAGGTAGAAATGCTCAACATTACGTTCATCAACAAGCATTTGATTGACTTTAAGAAGAAACTCACCTTTAATACATGGGATCCAACTTTTGTTGGTGACCTGTTAGAAAGAGAAGACAGACTTAGGTAGACCTCCAAGAAAAAAAAAAATCTCTTGACAGGAAGCTTCATATTAAACAGTCTATAATAAAGTCTTCCTTTACAGTGAATTTTAGACCAGCAACAGAACGAATGCTTCTTATACCATTCCTTTATACAAAAGGCTCCAAACAGTGAAGTGCTCAACTGTCTACAATGCACAGATTCACAGCTTCTACAATCCCTGAAAGTTTCTCAGCAGAATCTTCTAGAAATCATTATTTCTATCACCCTTTTCTAATAAACTGACGGTATTCCAAGTACAGATTTAAAAACATTTCGCATTACAGAGAATTTAAAATTAGTGTGTACAGGGAGCACAGGGCGGACAAAGAAACCAAAACCCTGAGAAAGCAGAAGTACAAATGCTCCAGTAGCTTGCAAATCAAGTGCCTGAACCCTAACCTGTAGAAGCAACACTATCATAGCCATTCTGCCCTTCAGCCTCTCTAGTAAACATAAGGTCTTGTTTCTAATCATGACACTCGGTATAAATATAAGTATTTACATTATAACAGGAGGGAACTAGTTTTGCACTACTTCCCAAAACGCATACTCCAAAACAGTGAATTTGTATTAGCATCCACTCACACATAACCTCTCGTTTCACTAATTACATGAAAGAACAAGGTATCTTAGGGGAATAGTATCAAATAATTACTTCTCTTCAGGTCACCACTCAATCCAATCAGTGAATGGTCAACTCTCAGGATATCCTGAATTTACATTTTCCACAAGATTTTCAGAATTCTAGAAGATTATTTAAATAGAGTCACACTGCTTGCTCCGACTATGGGATCTTACTCATATATAAAGATGTTGAAAGGCTGGACCAGGTGATCTTTTGAGGTCCCTTCCAAACCGGGCCGTTCTATGATTCTATTAGTTTGTCAGTCACAAGCAGAGACCAAGTTACAGACTACTTCCTTAAAAGCTTACTACCAAATGAACTACAACCTGGATTGTACAAGCATCCCAGCTGGCTACCAAGGTCAGTGACACTCGACAACTTTGAGTATTGTCTTGTACCAAGCAATACAGAAAAATAGAGATCTCAGTCTAATTTGCCCCTCCTTCCTCCAAAATGATGGTTTCAAGGGACAATACCTTCTGAAAAAGAAAACTATTTCCATTTCATTTTTAAGAATTTAAGTTCTTCTCTTTACTGTCTGAAAGCATTTCATCATAAAAAGAAAAGATCACATTTATACAGCAGAGTTAAGTGAACAAGAAAGTACAGTGGATTAGTATATAAAGACTGCGTCATTTGTAACTAATTTAACACCTTAAACCTAGAGCTTCTGTCCAGATATTGACACTTAAGATGCACAATATCTGTAACACTGTTGTGAGGCATAATCCTCCTCGAAGCTGCTAACCCCAGTGTGCAAAACAGACCAAAATCAGTACTTTGACCTGAAAAAGCAAACAAATCTTTTGTCTTCCAAAATATATTGCCATGAAAGGCCATAGCCTGTATTGAATTTCTGGTTCCTGAAACATTTTCAGTTTCACTATCAACTCTTGGATTTCCTTAGAAATAGTGGCAGAAATGCATGTCAGTTCATTAAATCCACAAGATGACTTTAACAATAAAATATATTTATAATTACAACATTACTGCCTAGGCTTCAGCAAGGTGTAGGGTCCTATCGTATAAGGCACTGCTAAGACTCTACAACCTAAATAAAATGCAGATCCCTCAACTGCAAACAGATATTTTAGTTTTCTATTGTGACACCACCAATTAGCATGTCACTTCTGGTACAGGCAAATCATTCCTCCACTGGTAACGCAAAACATGAGGTTCAAAAGACATTGCTACCCTTTCAGACTTCTTTAGCTAATTAGTTCTGTGGAAAATCCACACTCAAACTAAACCAGATGTTATTTCCCACTCTCATGCTTTACCTTGGGAAAAAGCTGCTCAAGTGGTAAAGGTTACAGAGATAGCAGATATAGAATATAACAATGCTGATAGCTTGATATAGCACACGTACATGTCTTATGTTAAGGTGAAACTTTGTCCTTGAAATTACACACTTTTAAAACACTGCCAAGCTTCCATAACTGTTTGGCAATAATACCACTTTCAGATCAGTTTATAATACAGCCACATAAGTTTAGCAGCTTGCCTGAGATTATTTGAGCTATGTGTTTATAAGCACCATCGCTCCCTTAGTCATGATTAGCTGCTGCTTATGTGCTATTACATTTATAAAGACAAAGTCAGTCACAGAGTAAGTTTGGTTACTGAAGTCTCTTGTAGTTCAACATTACTCTGGAACGGTCTTGCCTTCCCAGCCACCTGAAGTTACCAGCCTTCTCCACCCCCCAGTTTTACTTTAAGGCCACTGGTTTTATGGATGCAGTATCTGAAATGGCTGCATTTTAAAAAAAGTATATATAGTGGCAAAAGTGTCTGAAAAGATTTATATGAAGATAAATCCAATGATCAAATATTGATTTTGCTTTGAAAAGTCTGTAGCTTTACAGGGTTATCAGGCAGAACATCAAGACTGAGATATGCTACAGAAAATGTCAGGCAAAAACTTAATTTTATTGTCTAGTATGATTGTTTAAGTTGTTTTAAAAATGATAACAACAGATCTTGTAGACTGCATTTCACATAAAACACTTCTAACTAGTTTTCTTACGTACCACCACTGCAACACCAGTTTAACAAAGGAGGGGTTCAAGGTTATCTACAAGGATTAAACAAAATTCAAAGAAAAATCCCGTTTCACCTGCACAAACATAACCAGATGCCTGACCAATCTGAACATCAAATAAACTCCTGAAGAACTTTTTTTTTTTTATTTATTCAGCTGTCAAATTCATCCTAATACTGACCAGACTACAGGAAGCTGCCATTCCCACTATCAGGTAGCTCCAGCCTAGTACCTATTTGAAATAAGCTTCACATTTTCAACCCATTGTTGCTAAGTTTTGTGACAGAAAAGAAAAAAACATTCAGCCCACCAAAAAAAACAATGATGTGAAAGACTGGCGTTGGTCAAATCCCAGAACCACACTGCCTGCTTTCCTGGGAGGATGTACATTGTTACAAAGCAGGTGTGCTACCAGGCAGATGAAAAGAAGTTTAAAGTATATGTATAGTAGCAGTACACTGCACAGAACATACAGGTTCAGCAGCCAGCCCACTAACTGTATTTACTGCTGTCCTTCAGCTTGCAGAAGCACACAATGTTTTCCTCCCTCTAACCTATGGCTGGCCTGGAAGCTACAATTATTCTTGATGTATCTCCCTGTGGCAGTCCACACCTTCAAAACCACAAGGATTCATTACTGCAATGCACTGTTTGGGTTGCCCTTGGAAAGCGTTCGGGAACTTCAGCTAACTCAGAACACAGACTTGCAGTGCTGCAAGTCGCTACAGCAACATAAGTAACACTTCACACTCCATCTGTTTGCTGCCAAGATCAGTTTTGCATGTTGGCTAAAATACACACCAACAAAAAAGTTTTACTAAGCATGTCCCATGTGTCAACAGGGCACAACTTCACATTATCTAGCTTCCTACACAGAAGGAAACTAGATTCTTCAGGAAAAGCATCGAAGCAACTTCAAAAAGACAGGACTACTGAAGTTAGAATTCAAGAATTTAAAGTACCAAAAGATATTTCTCATTATCTACACCATCTCTTGAATCCAGTGCCTTTTGTTTGGTTTCTCATAACAATTTTTAGGATATGAGTACACGAGGAACAAACTTGCCCCTTACTGTTAGGCATATGATGTTCAAACTATTAGGTCTGGCAGTTCTTGGTTTCAGAGTGGGTGGATCACTTTTCTTATAAATAAAATATAAGAGGGTCTGTCACAAGCCTGCATCCAAACAAGTGTGCCTTACTTCATATTTTCCTTCTCTCAAAACTGACATTCTCCTTCATGGAACAGTTCAAGCCTCTAAATTTCAGGGTCTTTTTCTAAATCTCTTCTGTGGTTATAGTCTTTTGAAAGCAGAGTGACAGAGGTTAAATAAAGGCCTCTTCTGTCACACTACCTCTCCCTCTCCACTCCTCTGGCTACTCAACAAATAGATGCCTTCACCAACCAGTCCACAAAGGCACCTAGATCTTTTTTCCAGGGTCTAGAAAAGCATATAGAAACAGACATTGTTTGGGACCTAGTTATCTAACAGATGGACACTCTCCACACATCCTGTCAAAAGTCAAATTACATGTCAAAGGCAAGATCTACAGCAGAATTGAAGCATACAGGCCTGGCCAGAGGGGATACAATAGTCTCCAAACATCTGGTTTAAATACACTTCACCTTATGGAAGTCATCAATCCAGGAGAGCTATCTCAGTCCATTATCATCTGGAAGAAACATTTTGTAACTCATTCTGTAATTTTTGCCAATTAATTCTTAAAGAGCACCAGTTATAGATGTACTTGAGGATGCAGATATGGTGCTTTCCTTGAGAGAGGGGCTTAAGCATCAGTACCTATTGACTTACAGTAGGAATTGGGAGCTTACATCCAACTTGAATATGCCACTCTTCCGCATCACAAAACAATTAATAAAACAAATAAATAACAAAGAAGTCAGCAAGTTTATATAAACAGTTGTCACCACCTTCAGAATTTCTGTATCAGCAGTTATTAAACTTCCCCACACGAAACTCAGGGCAGGGGGGAGGAAGCTACAAACCCCACATTTTTAATGAGGGCAAATATATCTACACTGCTTTGCTACAAACTGGCTATAGCACATGCTGCCAAAAAGGATTCCCAAGTGTTTTTGCTGATCATCAGAACACTGAATGCACAAGGAAATGCCTCAAACTGCAGAGGGCAATATGCACTTGTTTTCAGTTGCCCTTCCTCCCACGAGAAGGTTTTGATTTTTGCTTTGTGGGCCTCAGCTCAATGCCATTACACATGCACAGGTCTCGAAACTACAATCTACAAGCCTGCTTCCAAGAAGTGTCCAATGAAAATGTGAAATTAGCTCTTAAGAAATCTCAAAGCTTATTTAGAGAAAATACTGTCCATGTTGTTAGCACAGATTCAATACCAGACTGAATTACAGATTCAGTATCTGTATTGCAAACTAAGCCCTCTGAGATCACCTCCTTACTTGACTCAAGCTGACAGAATTCTATTGACTTGAGTCAATGATGCATGCTTATAGGTTATGGAACAGCAATAGAAAAATTAAAAGCATCTTTCATTTTAGTTTCTAGTGAGTGACTTCATATTATCAAGTTCTGCTTAGATACAGGTGGGGGAAACCTGCAAAGTCAGGACATATGGCATTATCTGTATCAAATAAAAGGTAGGATGTGCAGTTGGGCCAGATTTAATGGCTCACTTCTACCAAAAGGTCTGGTTCCTCCTTCCCACCTGCAGCTCCTAGCCACAAAAATCCCCCACCTTCACCCTCTCCTGTCCCCACCCTGCCAGGTTCCAGCTGTTTTAACTTCTAGAAACAGCAAAAACAATTCAATTTTTCAGCTGTTTTCAATTACTTTCAATTAGTTTGAGTTAAAGCAACTCACAGAAGAGTCTGATGATCACTAGTGCCAAAGCAAGGTAAGTAGTTGGAGCAAAACCTCATTTCACCACAAACACTGTTAATTTGGCTTACCACACCTTGCAGAACTGTATGCCAAGATGTGCTTTTCACAAGGCTATGTCAAAAGTTAAGCTCAGAAAAGCTTTGATACAGGATGTGCGGGTGAGGAGAACAGATCTAGTCTTTCCTTTGTTCTAGGCATCCAGCGACCACTGACACACAGATTAAAACAAGCCCTTAGTCAATTATTAAAGCTTAAAACGGATGGATCCCACAATCTATATCTTATTGCTCTTTGAACAAGCTACATGAAACCTCATCCTGCAAGGTCAAATAATAGAGAGGTTTAGTCCACACTACATGAAAAACAGAACTGATACAAGCCATAACCTGTTTAGTACACAACCGGAAAAAGATATTTACAATTTAAAAAGAGGGAGCGTATTTGGCTAACATCAACAATATGGTGACACAGTTAGTTTTGAGATAACAGCACACTAGGAATCTACATTATAAAATGCTGTTAGAACTTCACTACCCAGAACCATACACTGGCTAAATACACGAAGCATCGAAGCAACACCATTAAAAACAAATGACAGAACACACGAGGAGTTGTTTTACACACGGAAACTGTTAGCCTGTTGCTGAAGAAGCTCGCTCTCTTCTGTTTCCTCAGAAAATCTGTTACTTTCATCATATTTCAGGGATTAGTTCTGTCGGTCCCGATTTCATCTCCACACGTCTCTTCTAAAAACTACGTATTGCCAGCCCAAGGAAGACAGATATGATCTCATCAAGATAATGGCTACTGCCATCCCCACAAGCCTTAGAAAGTACATGGAGAGCTGCTCGATTTCTTCGCAGCCTCTTGACTTTCGGGCTTGCCGCTCGCTCGACCAACCCGCCGCCGAGCGCAGCCCCGCCTGCCCGCGGCCAGGACGGCCGAGCACCCCGCGCCCCGGGCGCAGAGCCCTGTGCTTCAAGGCGGGGGGACGCAGGGCTGGGGGCAGACGTCCATTCCCTCCCCCCAGGAGCTCCCCTACGGCCGTAACGGTCGGGGGCGGCCACCTCCCCTCAGGGCCGCGCTGAGGGAGGGCAGGGCAGGGCAGGGCAGGGCGGCGGCCGCGCCGGACTCACGGCGCGGGGGAGGCGCCCGCCAGGTGCACGTCCTCGGGCGCATCGTAGAACTCCTCGGTGTCGCTGTCGGAGGCCATGACGGCGCCGGGCCGAGCCGCACCGCGCCGGGCCCAGCCGCCGGCAGGGCAGCGCAGCGCAGCGCAGGGCGGCCGCCGCCAGCTCCGGGCAGGGCAGGACGGGCTGGCGGGGGCCGCGCGGCTCTCGCGAGAGCGGCGCCGGCCCCGCCCCCTGCCGGGCGGAAGTGCGAGCGGAGCGGGGAGGGAAGGGCCCGGCGCCCGCGGCGGCCGGCCTCGCCCTCGCGCGTGACGTCAGGGCTCGGGGCGGCCTCGCCGCGTGCCCCCGGCTGCGGCGCCACCTGGCGGAGTAGGCGGCGGCGCGCGCAGCGGCGGGGTCCCGGGCGCAGCGGCGGGGTCCCGAGAGCAGCGGCGCGCACCGCGCACCCTGCACCCCGCACACGGGGGAGCCGCGCAGCCCCAGCACGGGGGGGACGGTCCGGTGCTGGAGCCCCCCGCGACCCCCGCCCGGCGGCGGTGGCTCTGCAGCACCCTGCCCGCCTTCCTGCTTCTCTCACCGCCGCTCTGTCACGGAGGTTGCCCAACCGAAGCCGTGCTGGCTGTGACCTTTCAGGTGATGCGCAACCTGCGGTCGGTAAATCGGATGCCAGCATTTATCCCTGCTGTTAAACACTGTCAAAACGCTTGGTTAATAGGGGCAAGGGATGCACGGTGGAAAGAAGAAAGGAGAGAGTCTGACTTTTCCCTCTCCGTCTGGCCATAGGGGGAAACCAGAATGAAGGTAACAGAATCAGATGATAGAGACCTAAGATACTCCATTAGATGAATTGCTAAGGAAAGTTTAAAGGATTTTTTCTCATTAACTTCTGTAACGAATGTTTGGTAGCAGGAATTAAATTGTAGGGTTCCTTATTTGTTTTTCCTTGTATTCTCCTTCCAATAAATTTTCATGTGATCTTCTGGTCATTTTTCTTCTGCCATTGAATTATGAATGATCAGACAGAAATAACTCACAGAGGGAAGAGGCTCCCTTTGAAACCTGAAATGCTTTTCCTTTTAATATCTGCACAGCGATAAGTACCTGTTTCTGAGCCAAAGCAGTGTTCCTTCATTGACGTGCATGATGATGACAGGTTGATTATCATTTTAGGCTTCCCTCAACATTCTCCGTGTGGTGACCTCCCATCCCTCTTGCTCTCTGGCACCCTTAGCTGGATTACAGCTCTTGTTCTGAGTCTTCTCTGACTTCTGACAAGCACAGCATTTTCCAAAGCAGCAACACAAACCAGAGCTCTCTACCTATACACTTATTTTTGTAAAATGGGTAAAAGCTTAATATATTTGAGACAGCTACTGTTGCCTGTGGTCGATGTAGAGGTGCTTGTGCACCTCTGCAGGCACGCACGCATGCACCTGCCCTTGCACGCAATCGTGGTGTGGGGCCACGTCCTCCTGTTCCCTTAAAAAATCTTGAAGCTTCTCAGCCAACCAGCAGAAGGGCTGGGATGACAGGAAGAAGGTAAATTGGTAACACATGAGCAATTCTTCTGATTCCTCTTCAAAATAAGGCAGCATGAGCCTAACATACACCTTAAGCTCTTAATGTTGAAGAATTTGAACAAATAAGTAGTACAGAAAATTACTGACTTGTGATTCATTGCTCACTGTTCCTGCTCTAACTGACAGCCAAACACGATGATTGCATTAGAGTAAGTAGGATGGTCTCTAAATTATTAAAGACAACAATGATGTAACCTTAGCTGGGAAGGCAGACGGCTCTAGAAACTAGGAAAAAAATGCGATGGAAAAGTATCTTGAATTGTTTATCAGTTTGTCAGTAACTGATGGCAGCTGCACGACTTCATGTTTTGTTACTGTCATGGTTTAACCCCAGCCAGCAACTAAGCACCACACAGATGATAAGCAGGACAGCAGCGCAGCAAGCAGCGAAAGCAAAAAGCAGCCACTAACGAGCACTAGACTCTAATATACAGTAAGGCAAGCAAGCCCCACGGCAAGCACAGGAGCCTGCCGATTAATAGCTAAACAGCAATAACAGCTATAAATTCGATCTAGCACATTCCAATCAAACCTGTCGTTATTGCAAACCCCACATGGGGTACCTAAATAGACTGTCGTGGTTTAACCCCAGCCTGCAGCTAAGCCCCACACAGCCACTCGCTCACTCCCCCCCGTGGGATGGGGGAGAGAATCAGAAGAGTGAAAGTGAGAAAACTTGTGGGTTGAGATAAAGACAGTTTATTAGGTAAAGCAAAAGCCTTGCACGCAAGCAAAACAAAACAAGGAATTCATTCACTGCTTCCCATGGGCAGGCAGGTGTTCAGCCATCTCCAGGAAAGCAGGGCTCCATCACACCTAACAGTTACTTGGGAAGACAAACACCATCACTCCAAACATCCCCCCCCTTCCTTCTTCTTCCCCACCTTTATATACTGAGCACAACGTCACATGGTCTGGAATAGCCCTTGGGTCAGTCGGGGTCAGCTGTCCCAGCCGTGTCCCCTCCCAGCTCCTTGTGCCCCCCCAGCCCACTCGCTGGTGGGGTGGGGTGAGAGGCAGAAAAGGCCTTGACCCGGTGTAAGCACTGCTCAGCAGGAACGAAAACATCCCTGTGTCACCAACACTGTTCCCAGCACAAATCCAAAACATAGCCCCATACTAGCTACTGTGAAGAAAATTAACTCTAGCCCAGCCAAAACCAGCACAGTTACACAGAGGAAATTATATAGTTGCAGAATTAAGGTACATTCAAATAAAAGCCCAATTCTGGCAATTAGTCAGGTCTACATGATGATTAAAATTCAGCCTAACTGCAGTGATGTTGACCTTCCCACTCCAAAAGCCCTTGCCTTTTGTATCAGAGTGGCTTCTCAGAGGCTGTTAGAGCCCTCAGACCAGGAGGATTATAACCACGGCTCCGGCGTGACACAGCCCAGCCTACCTTTGTCCATGGAGGCAAATATAATATTGGCTACAAAGGCCTCCTCTAGTGTCACTAAGCGTCAGGAAACCCACTGGCCAAGACAGAGCCTGAACAAGAAGGCATTATTGCCGGTGGCAGGTGCCAGCGGGGTGATGCTGGCTCCTAACTCTGCAGGGGGTTGCTGGGGCTTTGCAGAGCATTGCCAGGGCTGACTGCTGTTATCTTTGCTGTTTGTAGAGATCAGCAAGAGGACAATTGGGTGTAACAGGGACAAAGTTTCCAGAGACAGAAGATAAAGGTTATAATTAGTGTTTACAAATGACCTGGGTGTTTTCTCCCCAGGGCTGGCACAGCCCTTTCCCAGGCTGCAGGCAGGGATGAATACCAGGGTGGCAGTGAGCGTTATCAAGGGCTCGTCTCGCCTTGCCATGGAAGTGGCATGCTTTGGCTTGGAGGGACTGCAATGGCTAGCTCTGTAAGAACTGGGCTGTTAAATCCTCAGACTTATACCCAACAACACCCCTGGGCCAGTTGTCCCAAAAGCCAAACCTACGTGGGGAAGAAGAGGAGGGAATAGGTAAAAATCCTTATGAATGGCAGACTCTTTGGCATAGCGGATAGTACATTTGCTAGGATTTTCTAACATAAAATAATACACGGTTGAACTACTTGAATTACTTTCTGGCTTCTATGTACTGCTCAACAGATAGTCTATGCATTTCACACCCAAGTGAGCACAGACTGGTCCCAGTGCTGCCCCAGTCCCCCGTGGCTGAGCCCTGTGCCTGTTCTGCTCCTGACTAGGTGATGATAGTTTTTATCTTCTTTGGCTTAGAAGCAAACTTCCCCCAAGGACTCCCATGAATCAGAGCTCACATGTCAGCTTGTCCCAAGCACCCTACAGTGTCAGCAGGGCCATCCTACCAAAATCACCGCTGACGTGTGGAAGTTTCCCAGCCTTTTGCCACTGCTAGGCTGACTTCTAGCATGACGGGTTGTGTCTGCTTAAGTGAGTGTGCTGCTGCTTTTCTAGTTCAGAGGTCCAGAAAGCACAGGAATCCCTTTCAGTTGTCTCCTAGCTCATTTACTAGCAGTGCTGATGTTGGCAGATAGGTCTTGCTCCCGCTAAATCTTAATATGCTTACTGCAAACAGATATCAAGTAGATTTGCAGCCTCTGCAAAATGTTACCAGTCTCCTGATTCATCTGGTCACCTAGGGACATAAATTTTTAAAGCAAAATTATTGCTTTATATATATATATTTTATCATTGCATTAAAAAAATAAGGGCAAGAAGTATGTTTAGAGAGAACTTGTAGCTGGTTCCCTCCTGCAGCAAAGCCAGCGGGCAATCTCCTGTATGTGCCTGCATCTTTGGCCACCGGGAGAGGCAAGGGGGAGATGTGCTGGAAGAACTACTGGTCCCATATCACCCATGGGGAGAAGAGGGTCAAAGCCAAGCCCAAAACATGTGGCTGAACCAAGAATCGCACCGAGGTCTCCTGCATCGCATCCCAGGGCTTGGAGATGCTTATCTGTGTGACCTTACTCCCCTGGGATATGGAGTTTGGTGAGACAAAGATGACCAGAGGTGATGACTATGTGGAACTGTGCTGTGGCTTGGGAATGGCATCAATGGTCAGACAAAAGAGGGTGATTCCCTCTGATTTAAAGTCCTGAGCACCAAGCCTGTGCTGGTCTAAGAGGAGCAGGAAAACAGGAAAAGCTGCATACCTTGAGCACGCATGCAGGAGCATCTATCTTTGCCAACTCGTTTAACAGCCCATTGATGTAAATCATGATTTCTGGTTCTGTTGGTGAGAACTGCTCCTTCCCAGCACTGCAAACCGCTGCTGAGTCACTGCCGCCGCTCGGGCAGCTTCCCCTGGCACCCACTGCCGCAGCTGTCACGCGGCGGCACCCTGGCACTTGTGCCATGCTGGGGAGAGGGCTCACTGGGAGGTTTGGTGGGGTCACGACTGTCTTGCACAGGCAACTTTGTGCAAACAGCGGTCACACAGGATAAGAATGAACTATGCACCAAGCTAACAACAGCCTGGCCCTGTCCTTAGAGATGTCCTGTGGCTTCTGCTGCAGCAAATAGCTTCCTGTACGTGTGTGTGTGCACATGCATAGGGGCAGATGCAGACATACACATGCGTAGGTATACAGACACATATGTGTAGGTACGCAGACACACATGCACGCAGCATGTTGTTATAGCTGACACGCCAGGAAAGCATGCCAGGGAGCAAGGCAGCACGATGTCAGATGCAGCAGAGACTGAGCAGACCGTGAGGAGCTGTGGCTCAGCTACAACCATCCAGCTGCTGCTTGTGCACAGCTTGGGCAGTCGGACAGAGCTTGTTTTCAGAGGTGCTTGTGTGTTTTGGTCTGGATTTCCATCGCTTGTATCTCCTTTTGCTTTCCCTTGCTTTTTCCTCCACCTTGGTCCAAGGTAGAGGCCCAGCAGATATGCTGCTCCCTGATGTTATCCCAGCACGCTGATATACCCCACTGCTGCAGGCTATTACAGAGCCTCCAGAAATTACCACCACCCAAAACAGTGTGGGAGAGCCAGGAGGGTCGCAGGAGGATGAGGAGGGGCGAGTAGCTTTGGGAGAGTATCGGCAATGAGAGGAAACAAGGGAAACTGGAGGAGGGAGGGAGGATCCCTGTGAGCAAGAGCCAAACAATATCGGGGAGCTCAAATCATCCTGCAAGGGGGTGAAGTAACGTGCTGAGAAATGCAAACATGGGGACAACCAGTGGAATGTGGTTCAGCACCCGCCTCCAGGCACAGAGGAGTGGAAATGTGCTGGGAAATGCTTCGTACCCAGCTGAGGGCTCCCACACAGCCCTCCCCGGGGCATCCAGGTAACAACAGCGACAAATCCCCTCTAAATGCCCAATCAGATCACTGCAAACACACCGGCAAAAATATATCAAGCCAAATGTTTTCTGAAGGTGTGGCAAGGGAGAGAGATGAGGCAATGTTGGCTGTGGCTGCTACTGTGCATGGCAGGTGTGGAAACAGAGACGGTGGCATTCGGCAGCTGCTGATCCCTAAGTCATGCTGCAAGACCTGTGCCTGGGCTGTTTATACCAGCAGCGATGAAACAGGTTTGTATTGATGCAGGTTATGAGGCTGGCAGAGAGCACGCGGTGCTGTAACGTGTGCCTTTCCTTTCTGGGAGCATGGCAAGTGCTCAGCCCAGGCATGCTGTAGGAAAGAAAATATCCCACAGAGCTGTGAAATGCAGATGTGGAAAATATTTTCCCTGAATGGACTGGATTGTCTTTTCCTGTCATGATTAAGAGGAAAAGGTGTTCTGACAAGAACACCTCTAATTTAAAAAGAAACTTTGCCGAGTTGGTTATGTTGGAGGGTTCGGGCTCTTGCTGAACTGTGTGCTGGAGACAGGCTGCAGCATCTTTCTTTAGTGCTGGTTTTCTTCTGTTTGCCGCCCTGATGAAGTAGCAGGTCTTCAGGAAAGGCAGATTTCCCTTTATTCCTGAGATGACAGGCTGGAGGAGTCATGTCCCAGAAGGACATAACCCAAGGCATAGGTGACTCCAGATGGATGGTGAGACTTTCCCGTAATGCAACTTTTCTGGTCTGTCAGCGGTCCCAGTGCAGCCCTGCAGCCATGAGAGGAGTGGTCAGTCAGGGCTGCAGCCTCCTTCCTTAATGGGCTGTGCTTCCTGCGCCCAGAGGTGCTCAGCAGGGTATTTTTTATGCAGTTGAAGTCATTGGCTTGATTTTTCTCCACAAAGGCCAGTCCCACCCTGGGAAAATGCAGCAGGGAGTCACCTTTCCATGGCCCGAGAGGTGGGAGGAAGAGGGGTCGGTGCCCGCCAGGAGAACGGTGCCCTTTTGCTCCCAGCACGGGGTGAGCCCAGACTGGACCCTGCCTCCATCCCTGCCTCCATCCCACAAGCGCGGGGACACAGTGCCTGGAGCTGCGCAGCGGCGGCTGGTCCCTCGCAAGGAGGAGCCAGGATGGGCTGAGCAAAACTGGCAATGTTGAGGGTTTTCCCTGCTTCCAGAACCAGAGCATCAAACTGGTTTGTTGGAAGTGAAATAGCCTTGTTATTTTTATGGGGAGCTACCCAAAGTGTGAAACAGGATGGAGTGCAGCTACTAAATCAAAAGTGGGGTGCAGACTTGATGCCTGCTAAATGGAGTAAGAAATGGTTGCGAAAGCCCCATCTGTCTCCCAAAGTGCCCTCCCAAAACTCAGACTGCGCATGGATTTGTATTCAAAGAATCTTTCTGCTGCTCTGACTTGCACTACATCATCTGCTCCCACAAATAAACCAATTTAATTACACAGACATGCTCTTTATTCATTCTTCCTGGCATACTGACAATTTCTGCATGTGCAGATGAGTTGTGTCTCAGGTTTTGCCAATGCAAATGCTCTGTCCTCCAAATTGCCATGTTTTATTTTTGTCTGAAGATGCTCAGTGGATGCATGTGCTTTCATATACAATTGTTATATTTTTGTTTTCTCTATGCTCCATCTTTAAATGCCTAAAAGCATACTGCTACTTTATGAATCAGAGTTGGTGCATCACTGTATAGTGGAGCCGTGAGTTATGCTTTCCTCTGGAGATCTACTTTTGTTATTCATTGCAGCTCACCAAAAGTCACGATGAAAGCGATGCACACTGAAAGAGGGTGCATTTGCTGCCTTTGCAAGGAAGAATTGTGAGCAGCTTGCTTTGAACTGAATTTTGTCACATTTGAAAATGTAATTTGCTAGTTGTGAAGTAAAAAAGAATCCAAAATTAATGCAATTGTTGAATGAGAAACAAATAAGTAGCTTTTACTAATGTGGCTTTACAGAACACTCTTACGTTTGAAAGGAAAGTAGAAATAGAAAAGATAATAACATTACAGCGAAGGAATTATATTGCATACATTTTCTGTATAGGACACCCAAATTCACACCAAAATGGCTGCATTCTAAAAATGCTCACAAAAATCAGTTAAATTTCTGAAGATATAATAACACCACAAAGTACTGTGCTGTCTGGAAGTTATAACTTTATATATGCCATTAACACGAAGCCCATCAGTCCTAAGAAAACTTATACTCTGGCTCCTGTCATCATGCCTGTGTTGAATAACCCGTAGCCGCTTGCCTGGACGCTGCCTCTCTGATGTGGCTCAGGGAGAACCCAGACTCTCTTGGGCTACAACCAGCAGGCCAATGTTTTTAACTGAGATTTTATCAGCTATCGGTCTCTGGATTAGACCCTGTTCCTCCACAGAACAATTGCAAACGGGACTCAGTTGCGTGAAGAGAAGAATGACTGTAAGGAGTTTTATTTGGAGAAAAATAAAGCTGTTTTCTTGCACGGAGGTATCTGCCGGGCAGAGCGGGAGCTGGAAGTTAGTAGCTCTAGGCAGGACCCGTGCTGGAGCTGGCTCTGATTTAGGGCTTGCAGCTGGGATTTCAGCATTCCAAGTTTCACCACTAAAACTTTTGCTTTCCTGACCAGCTTCTAGTGGTCCCATGGCTTGCTACGGCTGTGGCTCAGGAGTTCATGTGCGACCTCACTTGTGAGCCTGGATTTACTGGTGCATGTATTTGCACCCTCCAGGACTGGGTTTCCAGATCTTCCCTCAAAGCTTGCATCCTTTTCCACAAATGCACCAGCCACTTTCTCCAGCAGCTCCATTGCCTGTCCATAAAATGTCCATAAAATGCTGAGCAAACATGGGCATTTTCTGGGAGGTCCCATAGAAATGCTGTAATGCCCAACCATGCCAGCGTGAGTCAGGGTTGCCATGGCAGCCCCAGCTTTGAATTCTCATGCTTTCATGGCTTTCTGCCTCAACCTTAGTATTAGTTTAACCCCTGTTTATATATATATATATCTGTATTTTGATGATAATTGCTATTTACATCTAGTGCCTTCTGCTGGTGCTTTTTCTCTGGATGGGCTCTGGGTCCCAGAGGAAATTAAATAGTCCATTGCTGCTCTCTCCACTGCCCAGAAACAGCACGTGGTGAATATTTATGAACCTGTCTGGCCAGATGTGGGAGAATAGTCTGAAATGGGTCTTTTGAGCTTTTATGGAAAGAATCTACCAAAAAACCACTCATTGAATCACCTGCCCCATTTCTGGAGATGAGCTGTACTCTCTGGTGCAAGAAGTGATGTTGGCAGAGGAGAGAGACAGGCAGAGGAAACCAGGTGGTAGCAGAGAGGTGTCCATGAAGGGTGGCAGTAAAAGCTGGAATAGCAGCAGTGGAAAGCAGACGTACTGGGGTCAAATGAGCCACAGCCCTTCCACATCAGCAAAGTATTTGCTGTGGTATCTCCAGAGCACCCCCGAGACTGCACTGCAGCTAGTCTCTGTTTAATCTCGTTCTCTTTTCTGCTTTTTCCTTTCCAGCAGGGAGTGTGCCTTATTCTGCCATCGCACTCTATTTGAAGGATAACACAGGGTGCAGCGAATTCCTGATGTACATTTCCATTTGTGCCCCTTTGCTGCTGAACATATTTTTTTAATTATAGCCAGCAGAAGCAATTTATTTGTTTAGTGGTGTCCAGGAAACATACCCGAGGGAGATCTCTGAACACAACCACAAAGCTGATAAGGATTAATGGTAGATGATAGAACATTGGATAGGGCTATTCCCACATTTGGGTCAATATCTGCTATTAATAGCATGAGCATTAAGTAAATGAATATCAGGTTATTATATTTTATTATATTTAATGAGAGTCAGTATTTACTTTTCTTCTAAAGACTGCTGAGGACCACATTAACATAATTGTATGCTCTGGCAGCCAGGAGAGCAGCCTGCCCTATCTCAGTGGCAGTGATTTTAGCACAACCATCACACCTGAGCTTTAAAAGGGCACTATGCGGCCTATATGTTTTATTCTTAGGCAAAGCTAACAGCATTTGACTTAGTCTCCATTGTTAGCAGAGAATGCATTATTAGTGGGGACAAATCTCTTTCCTTCTGCAGGTGTTGCTATCTGCTGTGGGAGCTAATAGAGACATCAGTAGGCATTTGTAAAAGCAGCTCCGAGAATCTAGTATTGATATTGTTGTGGCTTATCTAGCAGCTCCAGGTCCCTGCTGCACCCTGGGTGAGAAATAACAAAGAACCTTTGCTGACACCTGCACTTTCATTCTCACCTCCCTTAATTTCCTGCATTAATTAAAAAATAATAATAATAATCCCAGAAATATTTAGGAATTGCAGAAACCCAGCTGCGTCCTGCACATGGTGGGCCAGTGTGTATGCATAAGGCCAAGCCAGGAAGCCCCTCTCCCGCCCTGAACAGCTGCCTCCACGCGGCTGCTTCCAAACCGCTGCAGCCCGGCAGGATTTCTTCCTTTATCCCCAGGTTTCCTTTGCTGCTCATCAACTCTCCCCTGCTCGCCCACCACTCCAGCCTGCCTGGCGCCTGCTGTGTGGGCTGTCCAGGGCCACGACTGCCTCTGCTTCCCCTGCAATGCTCTGCTAAGTCAGAGGCTGGGGACCCCCAGTACTGACCACCATGGAAATGAAACCAAACTATATCCAACAATAACTTTTGGGTAGAAACAGGGGTTGACTGGGAAAGTCTAGTTATTTGTTCGCCACTTTGAGTCACGCTATGGGCCTGGGGGAGCCGAAACTGCTCCAGGAATTCTTGAGGCTGTGCTAAAGAGAGCCTGATTTATGGTGCTTACTTTACAGAAGAGCAAAACCCTCTCTGGCAGTGGGCAATAAACAATCATCTATGGGGATGCAGAAAGCAGCAATGTTAAAGAATATAAAATTCAAGATATTTCTTAATGACACAGTTATTTGAGAAAGTAGAAGCGTCGAGCAGAGCACTTCATGTACTGCAGCACGGCAATGCCACGGTCTAGATGAGCAACCTTGCTGGACCAGCATCTGCATCATCATGGGACAGCGAGAAACACCCTGCCCTACAGAACTCACTGAAAACCAAGAGGGGACCTATAGATAAGAGGAGACAAAGCCAAAGAAGGGAACAATGAGCCTGTGTTCTTTGTGTGAGAGGCAAAACTACCGGTGTGTTGTTTATCCCATTATTTTATGGACTGCTAGGCTGAAAACCAGCACACCTGGCCCTCGACAGCAATGGGAACAAACCCGAGTGGTTTCCTGCACCAAACCCCTGGGGATGAGGAACATCTGCGTGCTCCAGACTAGGACTGGCATCCCACAGAAATGGTTTTCCCATCTTAGGGAAATTTTCAATATTTTAGACTTTTCTGTCCCTCATCAGCCAAAAATTCAAAACTAGGGAGAAATGGAAATCTCAGACATTTTGTTTTGAACAGAGCTCCGTAAATCATGCAGCCTAACAGGGAAAAGGGGTTACTTTAAAGTCTTTGTTTAGATCTTTGTTCTAAATTTACAGCTTTTACTGGCTTTAAATAAAATCCTTGTAGTTGCTTATATACAACATTTTTCCTTCTCTTGGTTTAATTTTAGATGTGTACAGCTAAATGTTAAATATGCATTACTAAGTAATTGAAATGTCATAGTCCTAGATTAAACTCCTCTAGTGGAATTAAATTAAAGGTTTCTGCTCCTGGTTTAGAAGAGCACAGTGTGAATGTTTTATAGCAGCAGCAAAGCCAGAATTACAGGTTAGGCTCCCAATCTGTGTGTATGACTAACACCAGGAAAAACAAAAACAGTTTGAACTTTTAAAGGCTGGAGCCAAGAAACAATGAAGGAGATGTAACTTATTTTAGATCCAGCTTTCTGCTGGAAAGAAGCAGCTCCTGCTATGGCCCCAGGCTCTGGTGGCTTGGACCTGGGGGTGCACCCCAGGGAGGATGCCTGGACCCTGCGTGGATGTGGTGTGTTCATCCCAGACATCCCGTGGTGCTTCATTTGGTGGGACTGGCCTTGCTACTGCTCGCAGCAAAGCTGCTGAACATGTGCAATTGCCTCTCTTGTTTCTTGCTGTGACTGATTTAGAAGCTCACCCCCATAGCCATCACTACCCTTGCCAATGGTTGTACTGCACTGCAGGGTCAGGGTTTCGGCAAACGTTCGTTGGGTATAGGGAAAGAAATCCCACATAAATATCTGGTTGTGACTGCTCACCAAGTCCTCTGCATGGAGCCAGCCTGGAGGCAAGGCATGCTCTCAGGTAAGTGTTTGGGGGAAAATGAAAACTCCTGAAGCAGCGGGATGTTAAAGGCCAGTCCTCCCCGTCGCGCCGGCTCCAGCCCTGCCTGCAGTGGGAGGGAAGTGGCTGGGAGCGGAGGCTAAGGAAAAGCCTCCTCCAGATTTTCCTGTGCCCCAGCCGACCCTGGGAAGAACAAGAGAGCTACTTAAGTCTGCTCCCATATTTAGTACGGGAGGGAAATGCCCTCTCCAGCAGGAAGGCAGCATGCTTGACCCTCCTTTCTCTGTGTCTCAGTGTGCAGGACAGCAGTGACCTTCACCGGAGCGGTGAGGGACACATCTCTGCTGGCTTTTGGGGACAACATGGCACATTTGTCACTGTTGGTCTGAGGCAACTGGGAGCCTGTCACCATCTTCAGTTCCAAGTGGGATTCTCCATCTGAGCTTGCGGCTGGGTGGGGGTTGGTGCTTATGGAAGGAAGCAGCAGAAATGCTTCCCACTGTGCCGGTTTAGTTTTAAACTTTCATTTGAGGAATGCTGAATCTTTCAATAGCCGCCTTGCTCCTCACATGGGCCAAAACCACCCTGCGGGGTTCGGCTGGAAGGTGCTGTTCTCAGCTGGCCTCTGTTTCGTTTCCTCCTCAGCATATCAGCCACCTTCGTGACACGCCAGAAAGCACAATTTCCCATTTCCTTCCTCAGCTAATCCCGAAAGGTACAATAAATAACAAGAGGAGTCTTTTATAAGCAGATATAAAGTACCGAAATCCACGGCATGTTACTAAAGTTATACGGTGATTTGTTCTCAGAGTATCTATTGGTATGAGGAACATTTGGATAGGTCCGTGATACAGAATGTCTCCCTTCTCCTTCAAGGTTTCCTCTGCAGCAGCGTCCTTGCTCCTGGAGGTGATTCCCTTGAGCTGGAGCTGATCAGGAAACAAACAAATAAAAAAACATTTTATGTGAAAAGAGATCAAACCAAATAAAATTACAGAGTTTTTTAGAACAAGCCTCAAAAAGGATAAGATTCTTCGAGTAAAAGAACAGGAGAGTTAAGAATCTATGTAAATACATCTTCTTTTAACAGCTTCTTTCTAACAAATGCTTTGGATAAACGGCAACTATTTGGCATGATCCAAATCCCTGCCAGCCCCTGCGTGCTTTGTGCACGCTGCATTTTTGGCAGTAAGAGCAAAGGACCACCACATGCAGAGTACCTGGTCCCGGCAGGGGCTGGCACCAGCACTGCCAGCAGCCGCTGCAGAAGGCCTGGAGATGTCAGGAGTGTCCCTGAGGACAGAGCAGAACTGAAGGAGGCAGACAAAAGCGCTGCAGGAAAAAATCCAGCGCTGAATGTTAGTGATCTCCTGGCAGAGTGGGGTGGGGGTCTTGGACAGCCTTGGGGCAGAGGATGTGGGAGAAGGAGGCCAGAGGAGGAAGGGGTCGGTGAGGGACCAACGTTGGAGGGGTCTGAGTGAGGGCCGGTCCCAGTGAAGAGCGAGAGGAGTAAGGACTGGAAGCAGGCGGTCCCCAGGCAGGCAGCACAGGGAAGGGTGCTTGCAATAGGGGGAGGATAATTCCAGGTGTGTAGCAGTTGCAGATATTGCTCCTCCTGGGCATTCATGGAGCATCACAGCAGCATGGTGCAGCTGGCCCTGCAATGACCAATAAATATCCTCTTTCCACAGCTGAAAAGGCAGGACAGGGGCACAGAGGCTCAAACCCCCAGCTGTGAGGAGCCACAGCACATGAGCCAGGAGAGCCAGCCCAAACTTACAGTCCCTGCCTGGGTATTGTAGCTCTGGCTCTGAACCCTGCAACAGAGCCCTGCACGTCACGGGGCTGCTCTGAGTTACACTGGAGCAGGTTATGCCAGCTGCTCGCAATGTCCTTTTCTGGAAAAGTGCCCACATCCTGCTCTCATGGATCCCCACTCATCCAGGCTGGGAAATCAGGGTGCAAAACGAGTCCTGTATTGCTGGCACAACTCCCAGGGTAGAAAGCACACTGGAACACCAACCCTGCACTGGTTCATGGGCACAGTTTCACTCCATAAAAAGAAGAATATAAGCGGTGTCTACAGTACTTTGCTGACCATACAGACTTGCACAGCAGTCAGTAAAGACACTCCAGATGAAGTGCTACTTACTGGTTGAAGGTGTTGCCGGGGCTGGGGTGCATGTCAGGACAGGCTGTTGCTCTGCCTAACGGCATCAGTAGTGGAAACAACATTCGCACTGAGAGCGATGGCCAGTGGCCGGGCTCACGGCCTGCATTGGTGCACTCGGTGTGTGCCGGCAGGGCCAGGCTGCTTTGCAGCGGCAGCGTGCCGAAGCGTGGTCAGCCTGACCTGGCTCCGCTCTAGCAGAAGTGTTCTGGGGACAGCGTGGCTGTGATTAAATCCACGATTGTCCTTTTTACCAGCGCCGCACACGCGGCCGTGCACACACGGCCGTGCAAGGGGCTGTACCGAGCACAGCCAGGGAGCGCTGAGCAAACAGCAGGGCCAGGCAGCTAGCAAACCTGGGCGTTTTCAGCAGGGCAAGGGAGCCGGCTGGGAGCCAGCGCTGCCGGGGAGGCAGGGCTGGGCCGCAGCCCCGTAGCGCACCGAGCCCCGTCTCCAGCAGCGTGGCCCGTCCACGGCAGCTGGCTGCTTCCCGCAGGGCTAAACCCCCACAACGCAGAGACGAGGCGTGCTGGAGACGGGAAGCAAAGGCCCATTTGGGGGGAGCAGGAGGGCCGGGGCGGGCCGGCGGGGCCGGGGCGGCTCCGGGCGCGTCCCCAGACGGTGGCGCTGGGGCCCCGCCGTGCGCGCAGCCGGCAGCGGGCCGGGCTCCGGCGCCCGCCGGGGAGGTCGGTCTGGCACAAGCAGCCAGAAGGCGAAACTGGATGTGTGCTGCTCTGGGGTTTCTTCAGCAGCCCGTGAAGTCCTGATGCCGTCTGGCATCAGCGGTCTGCGGGGGATTCCCCAGAGCAAGGGCATGTCGGAGAGGCAATAAATTAACTGTCGCTAACTTGTAGCGACGAAAGCAGAGGCTCATGGCTACAGATTTAAAAATACGGGAAAAGGGTTTTGTGTGGCTGCAATTACCTTGGTTTTTGTTGAAAGCAGCTCACTGCACACAGCCGCAGCCAGCAGCCGGCTGCGGTGGGGTTCAGAGGCAGCCCCCAGCAAGGCGCCGTGCGGAGGGCGCAGCCCTGCCTGCGGGGTGGGTGCGGTGCCCCCAGCACCTGGGCACGGGGCAGGAGCTCAAAGCCCCTGCACCCACACCAGTGCTTCTGCCCTCCCAGCCCAGCCGGTCCTTCCATGGCTGGGCTGCACAGTGTGGCCCCAGCTTCAAACCTCTCTGGAGGCTTTGGGGCCACTGGTTCCCCTGGGTCAGCATGGGTTTGATACTCCAAGGGGAAAGGGACCGTGTCCTGCCACTGGTATCTGATAGCTAACGCCATTTAAGGGAAAACGGATCGTGCCTCCCTCCAGGGGATGCCAAAAGTAACTAACTCAAAGCCCTTTCTTTGCCTCCAAATGAGAGGGGAGCGTGGGTGTGCTCACTCACTTGGAACCTTTCCGCTTGCTCATCTATGTGGCAGCTCTCGGGTTATTTTGATCTTCTCTCCCTTTATTGCAAGAAGTAAGGACCTGGTGGCTTTTCCCAGCTCATTTCCAGCAGTTTGGTTCTTGGGTAGCAGTTGAAATACTGGATGCAGCATGTCTGCAGTAAAGCAAGCTGAGGTCTGCCCCTGCCCCATGCCTGGTTTGGCTTGGCTGGTCTCTTTTCTAACTGAGAAATGCAGAAAGCCCACGGGCTCTCCTGCACAGATATTTCAGAAAGGCTGAAAGACAAAGTCAATTTTAAATGGATTAACTGTTATGAGTGTACCTCTGTTTTTTTTTAATATATATCACAGAGTAATTTAAATAGATTAACTCTTGTGAGTTTAGCCCTGTATCCTGAATACCATGGAATTAAGGAAATCTTATTTTGTAAGATCTCTGGGAAGGACATTGATTCATCACACAAAGCACAGGTTTCAGTGCAGGCCAGTGTCTATTGGAAAGAGCTTGCTGTATCGCTTAGGTTGCTGGTTGGTGCTTATCTCCCCTCACAATGTCTTAAAGCAGAGAAGACAACTTTTCACTACACCCTTCCTCAGGCAGGAGTGAAAGGTAATTCTGGTGTAAGAGGAAAGCACCACTGCTTCTGCAGTAATGACTTGGAAAAGTGTACTGCTGCGGGGAAGAAATGCAGTTTCGTGCAGTGGAAATGGAGCTCCCCCCTTCCTCAGCGCTGGGGCAGAGCAGCCCACAGGTAGCAGGGGCAGGAGGGGGTCAGACACTGGGTGGCATGCTGAGGATGGCACCCATGGGCTCCTCTCCCCCTCCTGCCACCTGGGTTTACGTGTTTCCACAGGGCCACAGCACTGCCATGTGCAGATGGAACCACTGCAGGGGACCATGTGTGCATGAATGCAAGAGTCATGCTGCAGGCAGGGGGGATATCTGCTGCCAGATCCCCCCTGGAGTCATTCCTCCTCTAGAGCCAAAGCAGCATCAGGCCTCCAAGCATGCTCCATTTGGCATACAGGCTGCCGGAGTTTTGTCTGAATACCTGATTTGGAAGGCAGTTTGCAAAGCTGTGGAAGGCTGTTCCTACCTGGCACAGTGCTCGCAGGGCGACACTGGCATCAGGAGAATGGGCTCTGCTGCAGCGCAGTAAATCCTGCAAGGATTGCCGGGGATAAGGGTGAGTGGGCTACACCACAGGAACACTCTGTGAGGTCCTTCGGATGCCTTATGTTAACCACATTTTTATCAACTGCTGTCATTAATGTTAGGAAAATTATGCAAATGCATAGTTAAAATCCTAGCAAACACTCTTGCATCCATCCTAGCCTCTAGATCTCCCAAATAATGTTGCAGAGCTTAACAGATTCCCATCCATGGTATGCTTGCAGGCAGCGGTAAATCCACCATCTGCACAGGGTATATGAGAGAAGGCCTTAGCACTGATGTCCAGAGCCTGTCTGGAGCAGGACAGAGTCTCATGTAAATGGATTAAGTCCTGTAAGTTCAAGGCAATTCCCTGTAACCAAAGGACCTCTGTACATTGTTGTAATTGAGACTGGGGTGCACAAAGAGATTAAGTAACCTCTGTCACGTGGAAAATCACATTCATTATGGTTTTTATCTCTCTCTGTCAAATGCTTTTCTGCAAGATGTTGTTTTTCTATTGCTTCTCAGGTGGTGCAGCCAGCACTGCTTTTAGATGTAAAACCTTGCAGCATAAGCGGGATGGATGAAAGCTCACAGAGCAATGCTCACAGAGCAATGCTCCAACTGTGCCATTCTGCAGGGTAAGCCACGCACCCATCTCCACCTGTGCTGGCCTGGATCTGGCAGCTGCTGCAGACAGGGACCCTGCTTCACCCTCACTGCTCCCTCTGGCCGTCGGGGCCACCACCTCCAATACGGTCGTGCTCCTTCAGTGCAGGCTGTGCATGCCCCACATGGTGCTTGGAAACACAAGATAGGATCCTCCTGCCTTGCAGTTTTTAACCCCTCATTTGTTTTTACAATAGCAAAATGAGCAGCTAATTCTACCAAGCCCATAAAGACTTGCCCTTTCTGGGACTGAGTATACATCCCCAGGCAGATAAGCTCCATGCATGCAGCACAAAGAAATATGTCTAGGAACAGAAGAAAACACTTTAAGAGATAATATCTGTGTATAAAAAGACCAATGAGTAACTACTAGTACGAACCTTGAAATAAAGGAGCCAGACCCTTCCTGGAGTAGCCACGGCTGGATGTGCAGGGGCCACTCGGCAGTGCTGGCTGCCTCCTCCCCAGGGCACAAGGGCTCAGAAAGCCTCTTCCAGGGGCTCAGAAACACCGGCTGGCAGCTGAGCACAAGCAATTTGCAATGCAATTCAGCAATAAGCGTGAGGTGCCCTGCCAGCTTGCAGTAAAAGCAAATATTGACATTTCGGTGAGGAGAGAAGAGAAACTTGTAAATAGCATCTGGGATAAAACTTTATTTAAGCAGACAGAACCTTTACGCTCACAAGCAATGAGAAATCCAGCAAAGACCAAATGTCAGACTGTAGCCTTTAAAGAACAAGACGAATGACCACAGTAAAGGACACATTACAATAAGTAAAGCTGCAATTGTCAGCAGCCCTCAGAGCACTTGGAGGAAACAGAGGTTGCTTCTGCAGAGCCCCCGTACCAGCATCCCCCCCGTCACGATGCGCGGCACAGTACATACAGCAGAAGCCAATTTCCATCTCATGCTACTGAGGATGACCCTGAACCAAAGGCAGATGGTTTGTCCTCCTTCTCCAGTGCACGGCGATGTCGGCAATGTGCTGCTTCGTGGCACAGAGCAGCTGCACCAGGGGGATTTTCCATTGAGCTGTTCCAAGGCAGAAGAGCAGCATTTGCCCGGGGGCAAAACTATGGGGTTTACACGCCAGCACCCCAATGCTGAACACAGTGATATTCCCCCGGCACTGGCGAAGCAAGACAGGCACGCACCGACCCAAGGGGGGTCTGGGCTGGAAAGAGCTTCTCTGTGTGAAAAAGGCACCGCAGAGCATACTCTAAATGAAAAGGGTCAAGGCCGAGCAGGGCTGCGTAACAGCGCTGAGGCTTGTGGCATCCTTGGCGCCCAGGCAGTGCAGGTCCTGGCTGGATGCGTTGGCAGGGCAGGGAAACACACTCCGTGCTTTGCCAGCCATTTGCTTGTGCCTCTAGCTAGCACTAAAAATAGTTCACTTTCATCAACCTCAAGTTCATCACCAAAAGAAAGCAAGCAGATTTAATTTGATTGAACAGATCTTTGTCTAGTCTTCAAGAGGAAAAGTCAAGCCTGGCTTATTGCATTTATTATTTATACAGGATGGAAACCTTTGGGGTGCAGTGCCACAGCCAAGGGGGACTTCTGATGGCAACTGTGGCAGTTTGTCCTTATTCCTGCTAATGAGGGTCAGGCCCAATCCGGTCCTGCCTGTGGCAGCAATTCTGCTGAACCCAGGGATTACACCAACGCTCCAATTACTTCCCATTAGTCAAGGACTGAATAAAGCAAGCTCAGTGGGGCTTAAAGCCCATGCAAAACCCCAGCACAGCACACCAAACTCTGCACACTTACATGCAGAAATGACTTGTTCACCTCTGCATAGGTGACGGCTGTGCAAGAGAATTTCACAAGGGGTGGCTATCACAGAGACGTGGCCTCAAGGATGCAGCAGAAAGCGTAGCTCAGTCTATGTATCGAAGCATTTAACTTGGGCTGGTGCTGGGAAGAGCTGCTTGTTAGGAAACACAATGTTCGTACCTTTGGTGGATGCATCTGGCCCTCAACATACTGAAATTTAGACACCAGTGTCATCTCAACCACCTGCATTTGATTTACTCCTCAGCCAGGAATATATCTGTATTTCTGCCCATTCATTAGGTCTAAAGAATAACCATATTGCTTCAACCTGAGGACTCATCCAATTTTTTATGCTGATGTACACTGACATAAAACCAGTCAATGGCAATTTTGGCAATATTTGCTTTGGCCCACTCATCTGAAGTACTCTGGGACCGAACAGTGCCTGGATGCCCACCCCAGGGCCTCTCCCGTGCAGCCGTGTCGCGCTGTGCCATGCCAAGCAGTCCTGTTACAGCACCATGGTCCTAATCAAAGGGAATATCAGGGCTCTGGCTCAGGGGCTGACTGCTGCTCCGATGCAGATAATACCACAGGCCTGGCTTGCAAGGAGACTATTGTGGGAAAATGCTAATGTGACTTTTGCTGCTTATTTGCTGTGGGCCAACACCAGCAAAAAGAAACCGCAAATTGTAGCTGTCTGTAGAAAAGATGAAGGCAACTCTGCAGAGCGACTTCAGAAATCAAGGAACATGACCCACAGACTTTCTGTAACGTAACAGCGTACAAATGTACCCGTACCTGCTTCCAAATGTCCTTCCAAATGTCCTGGAGAGCCAACACCGGTCCGTACCTGCTGCCACCGTACCCTGGGCTACACCGTCCCTCAGCAAAGCTCAAGCCCCAGTTTGTACCTTCAGCCTGAGCAGCCCTGTGGGAGCCGAGAGCTTGCTTCAGAACGGGATGTTTGGGCAGCTCTTTGTTCAGCAAAGGTCAACAGTGATGGGGAGAGGCCTGGGGAGAAGCCAGCAGCTTGATAGACTATTGTGCCCCGGATCAGGTCACTGTGCACATATCACGCCTTTGATAAATGGAAAATTAAATTAACAGAAAAAAAGAGTAAAGTGGGAAATGCCAAAACATTTCACCACTGCGCTGGGACTGCCTGCCCTGCCGTGATGCCCAGGGAAACATCATGTCAGGACTCAACTCCCAACCCCCCCTGGGGTGCCAAGCTCCTCAGCTATCGGCCACTCAAAAAGTATATCCTTGCTCCATAGATACGGCTGGGTGTTTGCTCAGTGTGTCACATACCTGCTCATGCTCATGGAGAGGCAGTTCTGGGCCTCCTGCCTGCATTCTCCTCATGGGAGACAGCCCTTGGCAGGAGTCAGGACCACCCTCCTCTTCACACGATGGTGGCTCAGCCAGAGGGAGGATGGAAAAGGCTTTGATTTGATACGAGACATCAAACCTTGAAAACCTGGCTCAGAATGAAGTATTTCATTTATTGGTAGGAAAGAAGTGTTTCAGCACAACAAAAATGTTTCAGTGTAAACCAATGAATTAGTAGATACCACATTATCTCCTAAGAAAGTTCAGCTAGAAAATCTGGAGCTGAGTCCTGCTGGCAATGCGCAGACACAGCGGCTTTCCAGGACTTGCTCAGAGCAAAGTTACACCATCTTCTCACATGCACGTAGATTTGTTTTGTGCTCTCTCGATTGCACCTTTCAAGCTCAAGCAAAAAAATCAACATTATAAAAAAAAAAAAGCTGCCTGCCTGGTGGTTGGACACTGCTGCTCTGGAGGGGAGTGACTCATCTTTATGTACAGAGCAACAGCTTGCTCCAGCACTCACCCAGGGGATTACAGATGCGCAGACGATGCTCAGGGTGAATTAACCTGCCCTTTGGGGGTGGATGGTGTGTGCCAGGAGTGGGTCAGCCCTGGGCACTGGAGCCTTCCTCCCAGTTTGGCCCCATGGCCATACTCGCACCACTGGCTGCCAGGCTCCAGAGAGTCTCTCAGACACCACCACCAGCCCTTACACCTTTTTTTCCCCCCACACAGAGAGGAGCAGACCTGGCCTTAGACCACAGCCATGTCAGGGGTCTGCGGTGTCCACCCCACAGGGCTTGGGGCAGGGAAAACCCTGGGCCAAGCTGCTTTCCCCAAGACCCAACACACCCAGCAGCCAAGAGCAGCGGACAGAATTGCTGCTGGGAGGACCTTGCATACTGGTGCCTGAACCCTCCCATTCCCAGGGGTAACACTGGTGCTGATAAAAGACAATTTCCCACACATTCTGCAGTTTACATAGTGATTAGCTTCTATGCTAATTCCCAGGGGGGGTAGCTGAATTATAATTGGATATATGACGTAGCAAGGGTGTAACTTAACTCCTCAGAAGCCTTTTCTGAAGCAGATGGGTATCTTGATTATGCTGTCTGCATTTCTAGTCAAATGTTTGTTGAACAAGGGGTATTTGTTATCTAGATCCAGTGCACCCCCCTCCTGCCACCGGGTGCTGAGGCAGCAGCTCTGAGCCGATGGGAGAAACCACGTAGGTGCAGGCGGCTTCAGGAGCTGCGCGTCTGCCCCGGCACGACAGCCCCAGGCGTGCCTCTTGCGGACGTGGGGCAATGCCCAGGGACATGCACAGGCACAGCTCCGCCCCTTGCTTCTCGATCACAAGCATTGGGGTTTAAAATATTGACAGCTTTTTTTTAATGTGTTTTTCTAAAAACCTTATATAATAGCTGGGGGTTTTTAAACTGTCATTATTCTGACACCCTTATCAAGCAATTGCAATCTTTTTGAAACCATGTGCAATTTCAATCGCCCTTTGCGTGTGTTCTAAAAGAAAAAAAATATAGGGAAAAGAGGGGAAAGAGCTGAGGTTCACTTTCCTGGCTGGCAGCTGTGGAGCTGTTTGGCCAGCACACCCCAATGGTGAGTGATGTTGGGGCCACAGCTGGTGGGCAGACATGTATCGATGTAAAGGCGGGCTGGGAACGTCGTTGTAACTTTCTTGGCCTGAACTGGCCTCCTTCAGGCCCAAGGAGACCTGGAAGGACACCCCAGACAGCTCATCCCCATCCAGAAGAGACACCTCTCAAAACAAAACCCAGAGAAGGCAGTGTTCCAGCTCTGCTCAAAGCATGGCTCCACCTGCTCAGACCGTTTAGGGCAGCATCTCCCTGCAATCAGGGAGAGATTAATGTGGAATGGAGCACTGAACTGTGGTGTCAAACTCGAGCAGCCATTTCAAAGTGCCAGGTTACACGATAAAAGCTTTAATCATTGAAGAAAACAGAGAGGGATAAAAATAGCACTGAATGCATGTAACACACTGGCACATCTGGTTACATGAGTCACTTCTAAGCACAGAAATTTTTTTGAAGGAGTGGGACCTCTGATGTTGTTTGTGAAACTTTAGTAGACGGGCTTAATAGCAGGGGAAACAACTAGAAAATAATCTGAATACAAGTAGTCACAAGGAACTATATATATGCTACAAATATATATATTTTGGCAGCAGAGATTTAAGAGAATAGCATCCACATCTGATTTCCAAAGAATCACTAAGTACTTATTTTTGTCAGCCAGTTTCTCCTTAGGGAATTGAAAAACATCCCGGGGGCAGCAAAGTAGTATCTCAACAAACTCCTGAAAAGACAAGTTGTGATTTTAAAGTTAGAGAAAGCATTTAAAAAGGCACAATAAGTACCTGCCAAGTGCTCAGATGTGGCTGGATTTCCATGGGTCTATTTTCCCTTTGCTCCCTTGGGAATCTCTCCCCAATGAGCGGCTTCACACCGACCAGGAGGCTCAGACTTGTCCAACCCAGAGTGGCCGCACACAGCGAGAGCTACGATGAACGGCAGAGCTGGGGTGTTGTCTGACCAGTCCTGCAATAGCTACATCTGATTTTCCCAGCATTTAGAGGCTCTTAAAAGATTTATTGCTGCTGGACTCTTAGAGGTGTCAGCATGTCTAGTGCTGAATGTGAGACTGATCCCTCCAAAGACATGGACTCCTTTTGCATTGAATTAAGCTTAAATGAACAGAATTAAAGAGCATCTACCTGAGATATTGCAGGGGAGCAATCCAGCAGAGAAAACAAAAGCAAGGTGGTAACGTTAGTGACAGCTTTTGAGCAGAAAGGCCCTGGAGGTTGTGTCTTTGTCCTAATTTTACACTATTGGTTTCATACCTTTCCTTGTATCCTGAGGAGTGCTATTACAGGATATAAATAGCTGTGACTGAGAACAGAGCAATAGCTTTGTCTCTTCTACAGCAGAGACAATAACTACAGAGCATTAAGCAAGCAAAACCGCCTGGAAATAATAAGCAAAACTGATGAGATTCATTCATGCTTGTAAACACAATTACATTCTCTGATGGTATGTGTATGTTCAAATGAATCTCAATCCAAGGCTGATGGGAGAATGAAAAGGGGCTGCTCCTCCCTGCGGCTGCCCAGTATGGAAAAAACCAGTATGGATGCAGCTCAGCGCTGCTGGACGGCTGCAGCGAGGGAGCACGTTAATGCCTGTGGCTGTTGGCATAACCATGCCTGAGATGAGCTGGACAGAAGTAGCAGCAGCACGTTTCAGCGAGGCCAAGGCATATTTCAGAGCAGAGGCTCTAGGCTGGCACACTGCACCCACATTTCTGCCTGCGTTCACCTCCTATAGCCTTCTCCCTGCTTCTGTTGGCCACGTCTGTCCTATTTGTTGGACTATGCACTTTATCTCCATTTTCTTTAAAAAAATGCAAGGAATTCCTATTTGAGAGCATTACCCCAAAAGCTGAAGCTGTGGCATAGAAAGTAAAAAGCTTTTGTAGAAATAATTTTAAGTGTCCTTTTAGAGGTCAAGGCTACTACAGAAGTAGCAGCAGCAAGAACGATGCCTGGTGGAGGCCTCAGCGTAGTCTGTAAAGTTTCTCAGTGATTAGGCAGCAGTGGCAGGTAGCCAGATCTGAGTGGAAACAATCTCTGCTCACCGTTTCTCAGACCTGCATCTCCCTTCGAAGGAGTTCACTGGTAGAGGCAGTGGTCTGTGCTGCACTGGGCATCACCTCTGCGTGCATATAATCAACCTGCATTTTCTCTCCACGTGTTTCCTTGCCTGGCGTTTCAACATCTCTTTTCTGACCTTCAGTGCTTTCTGTTGTAGATCGCATTGCTCAATAGCCTCCAGAAGCTGTCACAGGACAGCAGTGGACCTCTATCAGCTGCATTTTGTGTATCTCTTCCTAAAGATTTCCTTTCCCCAGCTAGTCACGTTTTCTCCCCTGTCACAATACTCAGTCTCTTCATTTCTTACTTTACGACTTTTCCAGTAAGATACAGTATTGCAGAGAGCAGCTTTTTGCAGTTCTCCAGCACTCAAGTGCAGGTAGTAACACCTCTTTTGTGGTGTGGGGATGCTTTTCTTGGCTGAATTTTAGTGTCAATTGTTACTCCTGCAGCTTGCAAATGCTCACAAGGGCCAAAGACAACGTGCAGGACACTGGGACTTGTCCCCAGGACAGCACAGCTCAGTCTTCTGGGGTCTCCCAAGGTCCGAAATGGCTCCTGTGAGTAGAGGGAGCCTGGAGCGTCACTCGTCCTCTGCTCCCACCGAGCAGAGCAGGCGCTGGGAGCCCTTCAGGATGATTAACACAAATGCCTCAGTTTGCTCTACAGTGACTGGTGCCTTTGCATTGTTGCTTTGTGCATTTGTTACCCTCCATATTAATTGCTGCAATGAAACGCTGCTCTACCATTAAAGATTTATAAAACTCTGCCTGTTTTATCTTGGGGCTCGCAGGGAGGAGCTGGGGCTTTCCCAGCTGCCTCTGGTTTCCCTTCATGGTGTTCCCACTCCGACCTTGGAGATGCTCTGTGCCAGGGCCCTCCACGGAGCTGGGCTGAGCCAGGAGCACGTCCGAGCCTTGTCCTGCCATCACTGCTTGCAGCGACACCCCGAGCACCCGAGAGGTGGGGAGCGAGCTCAGGCCAGCCTCCAGACACTGCCCCAGGAGGGTGAGCAATTTCTACCCCGATGCCAGTGGCTGGAAGTGGCAGAAAGGCTTAGATCCCTCCTCACCACCTCGAGGACCGGAGCCAGCCATGAGCCAGCTGGCACTGCTGTGGTGCAAGGCTCCTCGGTGGCCTTTCATTTCTTAGGAGTAATATTTTTTCCTTTTACAGAAATAATATTTATATTTTACATCACAGACATTTCAAGGGATAGGCATGTGGGCCCTTGTTTGTTCATCTGTTTCATGCACGTTAAATGACTCACAAAATATAGAAAATGAATTATGAAATATCTTTGTGGAGGTTGCTGGATAGGATCCCTGGAGCTAAGCTGGGAAAACGGTTCCTCTTCCAACAGTGAAGGGGGACATACTAAGGAAGTTTTGCTCTTTAATGTAAAGTGGCTTCTTATACTGTTACAAATTTCTTTAAAGCAAGACCCCCCCTGAAAAAACAGGAAAAACAGAAAAATGGCTAGAAAATGCTTAGCAGTGTCAGTCCTGGAGCTGCGGTGGTTTGAGAGTGGAAGTGGGACAAGTTCTGTGAAGACACAGTTTCTTTTGTGACATTGATAGATCTGAAAAAACCAACACACTTTTGCACATACAACCCACACTTCAGGTCTGAAATAGCAGCCACAGTCTTCAAATGCAAGCGGAGAAGAAGTGCCCTGGGGTTAACTGATGATGTTGGGCAGTTAAACTGTCTGGAAAAAAAAAGGTCAGTCCCATGGAGCAGCAGCGATGCATTGCACGGGATGTGACACGGGCAGCCGTGCTGCACCGCGATGTTGCACCCGCGCTCGCAATTTCATATGGACAAGTAACATAACCAAGGGCTGGCCGGAGGGGAACATTCCTGCTCTGCAGATGGTTTCAAAGCTTTGGGAAAAAACCTCAACCTTTTCCATAGGGAAAACGTGACAGTTCCTTCCAGGCGCTGCCTCTGCAGTGAGCAGAGCTGCCAGAGCCCTTCCTCCTCCTTCTCGCCTGTCCCAGCAAGCGGCTGGGAGTGCAGGAGAGAGGCCCTCTCCTCCCGCTGCGGCTCATGAGGACGGGGACGGAGTGGGGATGGATGTGGTGCAGAGACTGCAATTGTGGGAAGCAGCTTCTGCAAAACCCAGTGTTGCTCCTGGCCAGAAGCAGGTTCACATCAGCTGGGAAGCATGATATGAACCTCTCCTCTCAAATACTAGAGAAATCCCTTCTGGCAACAAGATACTCTCCTTTTGAAAAACAAAAGCTAGAGACTATTTTTAGCATTTTGATTTCAGAGGTTGGTATATTCAAATATTTATTGGATCTCCACTTTTGCAAGGGTGTGTCCATTTATAGCTGCTCCGTGTTTCTGACTGTGGTTTTTCTCATTCTCTTATTGAGTTCCAGCTAAACCAGCAACTTTTACAACCCTCCTCTGCACATTTTCCATGTTAGTGCTACATGTAGAGTAACTGAGAACAATAGCACTCGTAGTAAGAACTAAATCATGCCTAGAAGAGAAGCAGAGCGGGTGCAGTTGCTGTAGCAGAAGGAGGTTATATTAAATTGCTGCTCAGGAGGGGCCAGAGCCTCCACTGACCACCACGGTCACCACCGCCGACACCTCTCACACATCAGCAAGCTGTCAGAGATGCTCCGGGGACCAGGCATCCTGGCTGCTCTTGTCTCTGGTGTGCTGCATGCCCCAAAACTCCAGGCATGGGGATGAGTGTATCTAACACCTTTTTGTTTCTGATATCTACTTTGTATTTTGCAGCACCAGGATGGAGTCACGCTGCAAAACCCAGGCAGGATGAATTAAGTGGGCCAACATATATTCAAGTCAAATAAATTTGCAGCTACCACTGCATCATATTCAAAGAGCAATTGATTTGGGTAGCTACAAAGTGCACAGTGACTCATATATTTTTTGAAGTGGTCTGTGCTATTTATTTATTATGCTTTTTAGCATATATAATATTTATTTTTTTGTTTGATTTCTGCAGGAGATTTCTACAACCACAGTGTGTATATGCGTTTGTCTGTGGTCCACGCTCCCTGGCTACCTCGGAGGTGCCAGCCCGGAGGCTGCCTCCAATCCGTGACGCCGAGAAGGGAGCAGAGGGCTGTGGCTCTGCAAAAAAGCTTTTCTGCCGACACCTGGCAGCAGGACTGACGACACAGGTCCCGTGTTGCTGGCCAGGCCCCTTCTCCTGGAGCGATGCAGACTTCTGTCCTGCTTTGGCTAAGCAGGGGCTCCACACTGGTGGAGGCTTTTAGCTGGGAAGTGATGGGGGAGAGATGATTTCTCAGACTTCTTTAGCTAGAAAAAAACCAGGCATGTTTTTGGCCCTTCTCTTCTGAAACAAAAGCAGTGAGCTGAAGTGCCTAAAACCTCCCACCTAGAGGTTGCTGTTCATTTAGACAACCTCTTCAGAGAGGTGTCTTTTAGATTCAGGTTATGCTGTCACAATCCCTCTTTTTACTCAGGGATTATCTGTAAAACCTTGTCTTTACAGCAGCCCTCATTAAAATACAGTTTGCACAGAAAATACATGTGGTCCAGCACTGTCAGGATCAGGCAGTGGTTTGAGTGGGTGTCACTGGGACACAGTCCACATTTCTGTGACCTGCGTGGGAAGATGTACCAGGCTGCTGAAGGGGCTCACAGAGCCATGGGTGAAGAAAGAGACAATATATATAGAGAGAGCTGATCAATTCTTTCAGAGGTATGGTGGAACATCAATTATACCATGAAACAGTGAAGTTTGATTTTAATGTCTTTCCACTTAGTGGAAAGTGTCTTTCCACTGTCTTTCCACTGCAGGCTACAATTCAATTAAAATTCAGATGCACTGTATTAAAGTGCGGTTCCTCACCGTCCCTCAGGAGCTGCATAATAAAAAGCAGGCAGCATCCAGGACACCTGCTGCATTTCTGAGCATCAGCAGCACCATGGGCAAGTAGGAAAGGATGCAATGAGGCAGGAGCAGTCATTTCTGTTTTCAGGCTTCCTTGCCGATAATGTGGCAGGATCAGTGAAAGTTTCCGCTGTCAGAAATGTGTGTTTTTAACGGTAAGTCTGTTGATGAAAAAAAAAATCACTGGAAGTACCTCAATGTCTTTTTTTCTCCTGAAAAGCCCAGGGCCTTTGGGAGCTGCCTCTGGGGCAGTGCCTACAAATGGTTCATTCAAGGAGACTGGAAAGAGGGTTAAGCAGCTCAGCAATGAAGTCTTGAGACAGAGCAGCTCTGAGGATGGATATGATTTTTCTCATTTAATGAGAATCCCCATTTCATTTTTGAATAAACTGACTCTGTGCCAGGAGGAGTCGCAGAGGAGGCACATCACCCTACTGGGATGCACGGGCTGGCCAGGAAATGGTGTTGGATATAAAAAATATAAAATGGATATTAAAAATATTTTTAAAAGATGCTCTAAATTCCTCCCTGAATAAAAAAAGGAATGAAGTCATCAATATTTTCAGGCAGCCCTGCATGGCACCGCATGGCTCTGAGCATCCCAGCAGGCTGGAAACTGTGTGCGGTGGGGCCTCATGCCCCCCTGGGTGCACATCTGCCCCTGCGAGGAAAGTCAGTTGCCGCTGGCACACCCAGGGCGCGTGGGTGGAAAGGAACAGCAAGAGCCCCTCCGCTGGATAGTGGCAAGTGTGCCAAGGCGGGGAGGGGAGGCAGAGGTTTGGTGTTAAATGGATGTGATAAATACACCTAGGCGCCACAGGGTGGTCAGCGTCCTTGGGAAGGCACCCGCCATGTCAGGGGATTGTGCTCAGCCATGAGACAGCGAAGGACCATTAGCGGCATCCTTAAGCATGGACTCGACAGGGCTGCCTGCAAGGCACAGCCTGTGGACTGAGCACGTTGCAACCTCTGCTCCTGAAGGGAAATGTAGAACCAGTTTTCTTTTCCCCTCTCTGCCTGACCACCTGGATTAGAGTTTCCCTAAGGATCCCGCCCTGGCGCTGAAGGGATTGCTGGGGAGCAGATATCCAGGGCGTCTGAATGGAGTATCTGCCTCATAAAGCCCTCCAGATTCCCAGCTGTGCAGGCTCCAATCACCACATAAAAAACACTGTCATGGAGTCCAGATGACAAAATGCTGGAGAAAAGACAATGAGGGCTTGCTTCTGCGCCTCTGGTTTTAATGGCACGAAGAGGAGCACTAGCTGTGCTCGCTCATCAGGTGCTTGCAACTATTTCCAGGAGCCTTTCAAGGATATTTGGAAAATGCTTGCTGTAGAGTTTAATGGAAATTATTTTCAGTGATGTGTTGAAGCAAATGAAGCACAGCTTCACTGACACAGACACCTTCTATATTTGTATTACTTTTGAGACTGCATTTCACTGTTTTGTGTATGGGTTTGCCTCTCTAATCTATGGACAGGCATTCTGTGGGATCCCTGTCCCATTATTCAGGAGAGATGTTTACAGCCATCACAACCCGGCAGCTGGGGCCAGCAGTAAATAAGGAGTTTCAAAAGCAATTGGCCGGGTTCACCTCCAGTATTTATTGTGTCGCCGAGCACCTATAATTTCCCTGCCAATACTGATGACCTGTAATTTACAACCCCCACTTTATGCTAATTCATTTTGTCTCATTGAAAGGAGGATTGCATGCTGCTGAGAACTTCTGCCAAAACACAGAGAATCACATTTTAAAATTAAAATAATAACTCCTCTCCCCCCCTGCCCGGTAACAAAACAAGCAGGGTTTTGCAGGTGCTAGGGCACAGCGAGGAGGGCCGGTAGTGATCAAGATTTCTGTCAACACTGACCCTCGTCACTGTGCCCCTCTTTCTCATACACAAAATTTAGGCTGACCTTTCAACAGATACAGAGCTCCTGTACGCAGTATCTTTTGCTCATGCATCCTCTACATGGCAATACACTTTATGGGAGATTGACTAGAACTGGTGAAACCATGATACTATGGCCTGATTGCTGTTGTTTATGGCCAAACGTGCCTCACTAAATGAAGCCCGTGTTAGAAAGCTCATGAAGGGAGTAAATCTTGGTGGTCAGAACAGACATGCTGGAGCAGACCTTGCATAGCGATCAGGCTGTTCAGGAGCTGGGCTGTGAACCTTGCAAGGAGCTCAGGTTATTGCTCTTCTGACGTGTGTTGTGTTGTATTTTTGTTTGTGAGTTTTGCTTTCCTTGTGCCATTTACTCAGGCTCAATGAGGGTCTCTAAAATTCACCTCTGTCCTCTCTGGTCTTACGAATATCAGTCTTAACAATTCGGTATGCAAGTAGCTGAAATGTTCCCCTATTGCTAAAGTATTGGACTGAAGAGCTTCTTTGTTTTCCCTCCACGGTCAATATCCTTTTGCTGGACAGAAAGATAAGGGCAGGGACTTCTAGTGCAGTCACAACTCAAAACGGAGGATTTATACCCGTACAGCTTCTGCGGTAAAATACCCTGTAACGAGATAGCCGGTTTCATTAGATTCTGCTGATACTGCGCACACTGCAGTATCTCAGTGGTGCAAGCACATTTCATGATGATTTGTTTATCTCTGAAGAAATAACTTAGCAAATAAACCCTTCACTGTTGCTCCTGCAGTGCAGTTTAGCCTTAGTAGATGTGCCTAAATCTGCCTCAGGGCAGGAGAGCAGCCGAGTTTAACGTATGCTCCCTTGCTTTTGGGAATATCATGATGAGGCACTACATTTTATCCTGTGGCAACTTGAAACTTCTTTCTGAAGCACTGCTTTTGGAAACGTCCACTGGATAGTCCCGCGTTGTTCCCCTGGCCAGGTTTAGGAGTAGCTCAGAGGGTACTAAGCTGCTTTACCACTGGGTGAGCTCAGCTGATGGATGGAGTACTTCCACATCACTGACAGTTACTAAATTTGCTCCACTTGGAACCATTGAGCTGTTCTTGCTTGGAGACAGATTTGTTAATGTATTTCCTCACGGCAATCAATAATTTATTTTATATTCATTGTGATCTTTAATTGGGAATGAACCTAAAGATGGATCGCTTGGATAGAAGGACTATTGATTGCTGCAGAAAGCCCACTTAGCAGCTTCCATTCTGGAGAACAGGAGTATAGAGTTGCTCGCACTGCTTTTGTGATGTTAGGGGAGGTAAGGGGTAGCTCTTTTGCCAGGACATAGCTAGGTTGTGTCATAGCCAGCTTTGGTTAGATCTTATGACTTACACATAAGCAGTGCTCCAGAGATCAGCATGAGCGTTTGCAAAAGGCAAGCAAAATCTGGCTTTTAATACTTTTCTCATGATAGTAAAAATAATATATGACGGAAGTTTGTATCTTGTTTTGATATCATGGTGATAAATGATAATTTATTAAGACACACAGGGATTGTAAGAGTTCCAAATTTTCTATCCTTAGTGCCAATTATAAGGAAACAGAGGTGCATTGCTTTCTTCTATATGGCAAGAAGTTCCCAGGTACCAAGCTAGCATATGGATTATGCCATGTGCCTTGAGCAAAAGAGCAGCGCAGTGCTCTATTGCACTGCTATATTGCCTCATCAAAAGCCACTGCTCTCCCTATTGCTCCAGGGGGAATGATATACATAAGCCCTCCATCTGGCACAGGCCACTTCTCCTGTATCCTGGCTGAACTGTGTTGGCTGGAGCAGTTTCCTCTGCTGGCACTTGTTCCTTGTCCATCCCCACCTGTGGGAACAGGAAGGAAGATGAAAGTGATATTCTTTATCCTGCTGCATTCCTGGCAAGATGAGGAGTGTTGAGCTCCTCGTTTCCTATTTGTGATAAGAAAGACCTGTATCACCAGTTTTAGGAGTCAAAGCAAGGTGATTTTACTGAAGCTTGAGAAAAAAAAAATGTTTAATTGTTTTTAAATTCCTGTCACGTTCTTAAAGCTGACCTGCAGTCATATGGGAGGAGTTAGTACCATTTGCCAGCGGGGAACAAAAGCATATAAGCGTGCAATGGTAAACTGTTCAGCCTGGAGAATATCCAGCCTACAGAGGTGGAAGTAGTTATCTGCAGTGACTAGTAATCCTGTGCAAAAAGTGTTGTTGCAGTTATTGCCCAAACTAGAAGAACAGTGAGGTCTTGCAGAAGACATTGATTAACCCAGCATTTCTGTTGGCTGTTGGAACTTGTATCTGGTAAATGAGAATGTAATTAGTTAATGAATCATAAAGCATCCCCATGCTAGCACATCAAAGCTCAATGCCGGTACATTCTGCTGTACAGACATTTAAAAAAAAAAAGAGAGATTGTTGGGAATGATATTAAAAGCCCTATTGTAGTGCATTTTGGAAATGTGTAGAGTTGAAGCTGAGTATTGTATTTTGCTTTTTCCCTCTGACATTTATTGGAAGCATTTCCTTACTTGTACTACTTCACTTATTGCCTAACCATGGAAAAGAATTACATTTGGCTAGTTTTTTCCAAGATAGTAAATGCTAGAACAAAAGTCAAACCTTGGAAGAGAGACGATGAAGATGCAAAGCTGGCTTAAAAAAACCCCAGATAACTGAGACTTTGGACTTTCTGAGAATCTGTGACTCAAACTTCAAATTCCCACCCCTCTCCTGACTGTCTCAAAACATGTATAAGAGATTAAAAAAAAGAGCAATGTAGAGAAATAGTAAAACTAAAATATTAAGTTGCCCCACTCCTCTTTATAAATATATGTCTCAAAGAGAGCCAGCACAGAAAGACTTCACAAGAAAATTCCTGTTTGACTTACAAATGAAGGCTGTTGTGGAAGAACACCTGAATTACCAAAGAAATGGCTTGACTGAGTCCTGCACCGAGTTCTCGGGCACAACCTGCAGCCTTCCCCAGCTCCCCAAATGGCTCCCTATGCCACTAAGGAAGAGTACTCACTGGTTGTTTGTCAGCGATATTTTATTATAATATTTTATAGCATAAAGAAATCTATTTTTAAAATAGCTGTTCCTCCACATCTAAAATGCTGCTTCATTGAGATTAGCTGGAGGAGAACCATGATAGACTCTGAAATGAGTTTGGAGGAAATGGCAAGTTCCACTGCTATTTATCTTCTTTGAGTGAAATCCTTTGAGGTAAGGGAAGACTTTGGGCTGGGACTGGCAGACTGCACTTGGTAAAGGTTGCTATTTGTCAGTGCTTATGTGCCCAAGGAAGGCTTCCAAAACAATTTAGTCAACTGAAGATGAGGAAGTCCTTGTTACAAATGTAAATGCTGCATACAAGAATTTGCAAGACAAAGTGGGTAAAACATTTTGTGTGTCCACCATCATAACTTATACTCTGGGCAATGGACCTCTGGGGATGAATGGGAGCGATGGGCTGTCTGATCCTCACTTCACCCGTTTATACAAAGCTGACATGATACAGCAGGTAAGATCTACTGGTATTTCTTAAAAGGAATAACTCAATCAGCAATCTTATCAGGTATGAGTTTAAAAAACAGGATTAAAATGTCAGTGTTACTTTTATTTTAGTCCTTAATGTTCTCAAACTATAGAGGTTATTGTAACACCGGACAATGTAAGCATGTAAGTGGCCTATTTAGGTCAGATACTGTCTTTGTAGCTGCTATGTTAAATTTTGCAACCACTCCAAATTCCTGAGGCCCTTAAACCTCTGCTTGCACTGGATGGCTTCCTTTCTGCCTGAATGTTAGTTACAGACTGTACTCCCTGCAGTAATCTTCTCTGATTTCCTCATTTTTCCTTCCACTCCTCTCACATTTCATTTATCTTCCCAAACTCCTAAGGTTTGGATCAATTGTACACTGAATATTTTTTGCTTTTTTTCCCCACACATGATGAATTTTAATGCTCAGTGGCCAAAATAATTCCCCCTTCCTACATATTTTAATATTTTGACTGCGTCTCTCGAGTGAGATGCTCCATTTACATTGGAAATGTTTCTCTGAGAATAGCAGTGATGTTTATGCTGATTTCTTCCCTGTTCTGCTATGTTTTTGCCTGGAAGAGAAGGGCCGGCTGTCAAAACAGCCTGTGATTCTCTGCTGCCCCAATAATTGTCATTTCCACGGTGGGAGACTGTATGGAGGACAAAGAGAGATGAGACATTAAAAGTGGTATCAACAAAAATTAGTTGCTAGGTTGGTGTTTTACCCTCGTTCTTACATTTGTGGAAATGACTGTGGATGGTGAAAAAAGGCTGAAAATCAAGACTTGCACACAGAGGGTCTATCTGTATTATAATTGTAATTTAAAATGCTAATGTGTGCCAGCACATGCCAGGCAGTTATTTCCTCTTCCAAGCACAGGGAAAAGCTCTGATATCTGGTAGGTTTGTAATGTAAAAGCACTGATTCTGCAAAGAGAGACATTTCAAATATCTTTTTCACCAAGCTTTGATATACTTTTAGTGTCATTTTCTTTTGAGGGCTGCCTGCAGCTGTCTCGCATGGCTCGGTGAGGTTCAGCTGGCTCTCATCCTGCCAGTGCTGGGATGGTGAGGAAGATAATACCTATTTCTCTGCACTAAAGCATAAGGCTGGAAGCTGGTGCTTCCATTTTCCACTGTGGGCACCAAGGTTGTCTGGTGCTTGCTGCTCTGGGCAGGGAGAGAGGCCACGAGGCCGTCTTTCCTTGCGGGAAATGGGAGAGGCTTTCCTTGCTGGTGTTCCTGGAAAGTGGCTGGTGCCTCCTGGGTGCTGCTGGAAGCAGAGAAGGAGTAGGACAATGTGGTAGAGCACTGCTGGGACAGTGAACCTCCCTCTAGGGATTTTTATTTCAGTAACCTCCTTGGGGAAATTTCCAATCCATATCGTGGGAAAACAGCAAGAATAGGACATAGGTACGCTCCGCTCTGAAGAGATTTTTTTATGAGGCTCCACCAGCCTCAGCAAACATGATTTATTGCTGCTCAAATCCCTTTCTCCCTCTCGGAGGTTGGAGTAATACTCACGGAGCGGCTCCAGATGGTCAGCTGCCGAGCAGCTTCCGTCTGCACATCCCGGCCTTCGGAATGGGATGCCAGCCTGCAGGAACAGCCGCGAACCGGCTGCCTGCACTCAGCAGATGTTACTTTTTACTCCAGGTTAATAAAATGACTTGGAAAAACCAGCTCTGTAGGATTTGTTGTGCATCAGCAGGGACTAGAGTAGTCAAGGAACTTTGGAAATGCACTGTATGTGGCTGAAATCAAGCTGTCTATAGCTGTGGGTGAGGGGGAAAGTCGAGGGCTTTAAAAATACTTAAAATGAATTATTTTTTAATCACAACATATTTTCAGTGTTTACTGCTTGACAAATATGCACCTTGCCTCTCATTTTAGAATTATTTTAATTTTATGAGGCTGTTATTGTGGCATGAATATGCAGATCTATCAGACACAGAACATTTTCAGTAAAGAAGAAGTATAAATCCTGAAAGAAACTGTTTTCTAAACTGCAGCATGCGAAAGGTAAGAGGAAATAAAAAGTGCTCATGCAGCGCACGAGCTTGCTTCAAGTGCTGGAAGCAGGTAGATGCATCTCTGTCTACAGCATTGCACTTGGAGACGGGGTCATGGATGGTACAGTTCACTTTGGCAGGCGATGCAAGTTGGAACAGCTGGAGAAATGGAGAAATGGAGAAATGTAAATACACGTTTATGGGTACTCCCACTGCAACTCCTCACATGCTCAAATTAAGTTCACCAGTGAATATCTGCAGAACTGCAAATAGTGAATCTACCTCGTCACAAGCAATTGAAGCTTAATAGAGCTTAGTTCCTCTTCTACCCAAGCTCCGTGTTCAGCTTCATAATAGATTTTATTATAATTTATGGCAAATGTTCAGAGTGAATTATTTCTAGCTCAGGTGGCGGTGGGTATGCATTATCTTTTCTTTTTAGATAAAATCAGGTTGTAAAATTTCTGAACAGGAAATACTGTTGCTTAATGGATATTGCTCTCTCTATATAATTTGTAATATCAATGCAAAATGATTGTGAGGTGAACATAAACATGCTCTGAACTGGTAATTTTGTTCATTCTTTATATTGCTGTTAGATGCTGAGAACATATATTGCTGCAGCAAATTGTGTTCAGTATAGTTATCAAATGTCAGATTTGTGGGCGTAAATACTTAGAATGATGTTTCGAAAGGAACTATGCTATAAGTAGACTTTAATAGGAAATGTTTGTGATTACAGTCTTGTGGTAAAGTTATGTATAAAGGACTTACCTTGTAAATTGCTTTATATTAGTAATTTTGTATATTTGTCTTATGTCTTGCTTATACTGTGAGATGCCTGTCAGAGGGTCTACAGCAAATTTAAGGTGGATTTCTTGCAGAGAAATACATAACAGACATCAAAGCTTTGTAGAAAAGTATGCTTAGAGCAAAGTTTTTCTATATATAAAAAAGCAAACTCTTTACCAATACTTCTCATTTGTAAAATACTTTGAGATTATATTATGCAATTTATAATATAATCTTTATATTATACAATAAAATACTTTGTCATTTTATTAATGACAAAATAACATTTGAGCAACCCTAGTACACATATTTTCAATAAGAAATCCTTAGTGACAAAGCCTAAGTCTGCTGAATAGAGCTTTCCAGCTTTCTCCTGCCCACCTGGGATGTCATCTCCTGGGGGCTGCCAGAGGCATGGCTATGGGTTCTGGTGCTGAGAGCTCCCAGGTAAAGCCTGGGAAAACTTGCCTGGTTTTCAAGGTGGAACCATTAGAAAAACACTGGAGCACTATTAGCACTTGATTCGTTTACCAAGTCCTTGGCAAAAAAGTGGGTATATTGAACTGTGAAATGAGGTGGAACCTGGGCTGTAAAAAAACCACCTTTCTGCTGTGTAAGTAGGCAAAGAGGTTCAGAAAGTTTCTATGTGATTAGAAGTGTGGGATCGGTTTGAAACTTGGACAAGAGCCCATGTTAAATGTGCATTAGAGACATTATCTTGCCTTGGGAGTAAAAAGAGCTGCAAGAGCATTATATCTAGAGGGGCATGTGTTTTATAGCTACAGACTATTTACATGGCAAATTTCACTTTCTTTCTAATGGAAATAAACAAGTTAAAAGGTGAAGAACTTGCTATTACAACCTGCTTTTTGTAAAACATTGTGAGTGAGCACATTCCAAGACTTGAGATATTATGTTTGGGAACATTTGTGAAATATCCAGTGTGTCGCTATGTCCATGTCTCTTCTCAGCGGAGATGTGTTCCTCCCAAAGTTTTGTAAAGATAAGTTGAGATTGGTGCTGGCTCATGCAAGGACAGAAGTAGAAAAATATACACAAAAAATGCTTTCTGCTGCAAATGAGATACCGAATTTCATGTCAGCTTGACTGTAGTGATGAGTTGGTTCTCTGTGCCTGAATTTGCTTCAGCTGCTGTTAATGATGTGAAGAGAACAGAAGTGAACCTGAAACTGCCCATAGCAAAATCTGTTAGAGCGTTATTTAACCAGAATCTCTTTTGCTCTGAGATGGATGATGCACTGGCTTTGATAAGCCAATTTTTTAAATTTCTAGATAAAAGACAGCTTTAAAAGCAAGCAGTATTGGAGATATGCAACTCTCAAATGGTGTGGTATGGTCTCAAAGATTGTTTAACCTTTCCTTTAGGGTTAAAGCTGGCATCTTTCAAGCCAAGGGCATTTACCAAGCTGAAGTTACAGAGCTGCTATGAGGAGGTGGTTGCAGTCTTGGCTGGAAGGCTACCTATGGTTTCATAATTAGTTTTGCATCAAGTTCTGCCCTGAATTGCATTGCTGAAATTCCTGTAACTTCATTAGGGTTGACTGGGTTTAACTAAGGCATTATTTGCCCTAAGATTACCTACAGTCAAAAATTTGCTGAATGTTGGAGGTTCAGTAATTAAAGGTGTGTTTACAGGAAACAATACAGGCAGAACGGCAGAAGAACAACAGTTCCCAAATCAGAGCTGCAGCCACATGAAAGAGAGAAGAATACTGCGAAGAAACTTCAGGGTTACCACCCTGTAGTGTTACAGGAGCAAGTGAAGCAATTCTGAGCTTTCCAGTAGCAAACGCTATGGTCAGGAGAGCAACTTGGGGTTGGCCTTTCACTTGGTAATGATGCTGGTCCTGAATTAATCCCCTGGAGAGCACTAGGAGATGTTTTTGTACATCTATCACTTGCATTTGCTAAGTCACCAAGGACTGTTGCTGCCTCTTGCTGTCCTCCCTGCTCTTCCAGCAGCTCTCCTGATGCAGTGTGCTCCTGGAGACAGCCCTCGCCAGCAGAGCTCCTGCCCCTGTGTGCCCCAGCCCCTCCATCCATCCATCCACCCATCCACCCATCCACCCACCAATCCATCCATCCACCCATCCATCCACCCATCCATCCATCCATCCATCCATCCATCCATCCACCCACCCACTCATCCATCCATCCATCCATCCATCCATCCATCCACCCACCCACTCATCCATCCATCCATCCATCCATCCATCCACCCATCCATCCACTGACCCACTCATCCATCCACCCATCTATCCATCCATCCATCCACCCATCCATCCATCCACCCATCCATCCACCGACCCACTCATCCATCCACCCACCCATCCACCCACCCATCCACCCATCCACCCACCCATCCACTGACCCACCCATCCACTGACCCACCCATCCACCCATCCACCCACCGACCCACTCATCCATCCAACCATCCACCCATCCATCCACCGACCCACTCATCCATCCACCCATCCATGCATCCATCCACCCACCCACCCATCCACCCATCCATCCACTGACCCATCCATCCACTGACCCACCCATCCACCCATCCATCCACCCATCCTCTGACTCACTCATCCATCCACCCATCCATCCATCCACCCATCCATCCACCCATCCATCCACCCATCCATCCATCCACCCATCCATCCACCCACCCATCCACCCATCCACCCATCCATCCACCGACCCACTCATCCATCCACCCATCCATCCATCCATCCACCCACCCATCCATCCATCCATCCACCCATCCATCCACCGACCCACTCATCCATCCACCCACCCATCCACCCACCCATCCACCCATCCACCCATCCATCCACCGACCCACTCATCCATCCACCCATCCACCCATCCATCCACCGACCCACTCATCCATCCACCGACCCATCCATCCATCCACCCACCCATCCACCCATCCACCCACCCATCCACCGACCCACTCATCCACCCACCCACCCACCCACCCACCCATCCATCCATCCATCCATCCATCCATCCATCTCGCCCCCCCTCACAGCCCCGCGGGCACAGAGACCACGCCTCTTTCCTCTAACCCCACCCCTTTCACCCTCGTCGCCCCGCCCAAGACACGCCCACTTATCTAGCCCCACCTGCCGCGCGTTGCCCCCCGCCCCCGCCGCAGCCCCTGGGCGCATGCGCATAGGCCCGGCCGCCCGCCATGTTGGCGCGGGCGGTGACGCGCGGTGCGGGGAGGCGGGGCCAGGCGGCGGGCGGGCGGGCGCGGGGAGTGGGGCCGCGCTCCCGACTTTGGGAACGCGCCGGAGCGGGGCCCGCGGCCGGGGCCGGGCAGCCGCAGCCCGCAGGTGAGAGGGGTGCGCGGGGACTCTCTCCGGTTCTGCCGCTTCCCCGTGGGGCCGGGGGCCCTGAGTCCTGCGGGGCCTGTGCGGCCGGGGGTCGCGGGCCGGCCGGGGCGGGGGAGCGGGGCCGGCCTCTGTGAGCAGCGCGGGGCCGGGGCGGCAGGGAGGGGGCCCCCTTTCTGCGGGGGGAAGGGAGCGCTGCTCGCAGCGGGGTGCCCTGTTCGCAGCGGGGGGGCTCCCTCCGTGCAGGAGGGGGCGGGGGTGCCCCGGTTGCGCCTGGGGGGGTAGCCTGTCTGCGAGGGGAGGGCCAGCGTGTGGTAATGGGGGAGACCCGGTTTGTGGGGGAGGAAAAGAGGGGGTGCCCTCTTGCAGCCGGGAGTGCCCTGCGAGGGGGAAGAAGGAGGGGTGCACTGTGCGCAAGGCGGGGAGCAAGAGCGTGCCGTGCCGTGCCGCCGCGGGGCGTGAGGCGGTCGGGGAGGAGGAGGTTAGCGAGGGCAGGCACAGGGGTCTTGCAGGACGGGGGTCCCGGGTGGGAGCGGCGGGGAACAAGGCGGGACTGACCCGGCTGGGGGTCACGGCTGGCGGTGTGCTCGGGACCGGGCTGGTGCGCTTTGTGCCTCTCTGAAAAGTGTCTTCAACTCTCCTTTTCCAGGCATTGTTTTGCAGTCATTGTAATCGTTCTCTTCCTTCCCCCGACCCTTTCTGCTCATCAGTGTTTATTGTTCCCTGGTCTCTAAATAGGCTGGTTGAGGTCTGGGGGCAGGAAGGAGTTTTGGGGATTAGTTCTGAGATGCAGCCATTAGAAATGGGGATGTAACTGTAGGTTGTAATTAACTTGCCGGTTTCCTCTTCTCCCTGTTCACATAAAATTTAGGCCAAGCTCTGTTTTTACTAGGTACTGTTCAGGACTTTTCGCCTCCGCATGAAAAGTCCGATATTAACTTGAGAGCCCTGGGAGTCTTGGCTCGGGTCCCTTGTATAATTCAGGAGATGCAAGGTGTGCATCTTTTTCAGTTTTGTATGGTAAAGGGCTCTTTAGCTTGGATGTTTTGAGCGTTAATGAAACTGATGCTGACTTGGACCTGCTGTGAAGTCTGCATCAGAAATATCTCCCTTACCCATTTAAATATGGCTCATACATTTGAATAGAATGCCACAGAGGAGTCTTCCTTATTCTTTCCCCAGTGAGCTACACATAGAGATAATGCTAATGAAGAACCTTCAGGGCAGTCTCTCCACTTCTCTGATTTCATGGTAAAGCCTGTTCTGCAATCCCATTTAATACTAGAATACGCTGCAGAGTGGTGATAGTAAAAAAAAAAAAAAAAAGTTTGGGAAGTAACTAGGATTAAACGCTATCCTGAATGCACTTCTTGTGATCTCTTTGATTCTGTGATTTTCAAAATTGTGCTTCTAAACATTTTCCTTCACTTCTGAAGTTCAAAAAATTGTAGTGAGCTGCCAACACAAATTAGCATGCTGCTCTGCTTCAAAGAAGCAAGACTGTTTCTAGTGAGCCTTGGCTTGACACCAGGTGTCAAAAATGAATTCGAGTGACTTTGCCCCAGCAAGCATTTTTATTTTTTTTTTAATTTTAAAGAGTTTCTTTTGCTCTTCTGTAAAAGATTCACTAAACTGAAAGTCATCTGAGGCCACAGTTCAACTGTACCTAACGTGTAGCAGTAATGGTGGCTTGGGGAATTCTGTGACTTGCGGTGTCACTGACACAGCTTTTGGTGATGCCAGGCATGAAGCAGATCAGTGAACTTGCCCAGCTAGAAAAAAAGGATCATGCACAGACTCCCTGATCCAGTTTGCATGTGGTCCTGTAAATGATAGGACAGCATGGCCGTGGGGAGATGATGAGCTCTGGGATCATCTCAAACAGTCTGTGAGCCTGTGGCTCGCTCAAAGCAGGGCTGAGCGGGGTGCAGCAGAGAGGGAGAATGTTCAGGTGATATCGCTATAGAGGTACTGTGTGAGAGCTTGATGATGAATCCTTCATTAAGCTCTAAGGGGGCTCAGAGGGGAAGTGAAATGTAGCTGCTGCAGAAGGGGCTCTTGTGCTGGCACGTGAACTGGCTAGAAGCACTGTGGGATTGACCATACAAAGTAAAGCCTTGCTTTTTCCCCCTGAATTCTAGTAACCTTAAATGTGTGTTTTTCTTTTGTTTTGCAACAAACTGAGAAAAATGTTGGAGTTCTTTAAAAAATAAAAATCAACAAACTATCTCATGTTGAGTGTATCTCAGTGTAATATGATACTTGCATGTTTCTTTGACAGTGGCGATCAAGCCCAGGATGTCTGGATCTAAAGGCATAACCTCTGCTGTCTGAATTAAAAAGTTCCAATGATGTTACCTCAAGGGCTATATGTTCTTAGTGTGGTCCAGCTATTAGAAAGGGATAATTAGTTCACACTACTACAAAGAAACATGTTGGTAGAGACTCCAAATGAATTTGCAATGTGTTCTGCTAGGAGTGTTTCTGCTAGCACGGCTGTATCACTGCCACAAACACCACAAGCAAAGCTGTCAAAAATGCTCTGCTTTTTCATGGTTGTTATATCGCTGAAGTAGCTGTGATGCTTAGTACATGGCTTTTTTCTTTACTCTTTCAGTTGGTATATCTGTGCTGGCAAAACTTTCTGAGAAACTGCACTATGGCAAAAATTGAACAATTACGAAGCATTTGTTTTAAGAGCTAGCGGTGTCAGAGAGAGTATTCGGTGTTTGGCTGTTTCACTGTATCAATAGTACAAAACTTTTCTAATGACTCTTAATAGCTTATGAAAGTTGACTGCAGTGGCCTCAGGCTAGGTTAGGTTCACAGGGATAGATGCCTTTATCACAGATCTGGCATAGTGTATATGGGTGTCAGTGTGCGTGGGAGGTAGAAGCTTAAATAGATGGGGCAACATATGCTCTGCTTTCCTTTCAAGGTTCTCTACTTCCAGCTTTTTTTAATTCTCACAGCTGTATTGCATTGTCAGAATACTGGATGGAAACATTTTTATGGTTTTCTTTTTAACTATTTGTGATGCAACAGGTTTCTTAAAACTGGGAGATTAGAGCTTTATGGATAAATTAAACGCACTAGTGTGGAAGAAGAAACTTTTCTTAGCATATTTGCTATCCCTAAGCAAAGTGTCTTTGAAAAACTAGGAAGTAATTAAGCAATGTTAGATAGTAGTCTCTGGAAGAAAGGCATGCTTTCAGTGGGCATTGAGGATAATTGATGAATGTGCTTGTTTCATCTGAATTATTTTCATAAAACTTCATCTCCAAGGGTTTTACACAGCAGTAAGTGTTTCGGGGTGAAAGCGCGCCTATGCCATATAGTGCAGATAGCCTGTATCCTGTGTCAGAAGGATCTGACAAGGGAACTAAGCCCTAAGTGCATTGAGATGGGAGATACAGGGAATTGCGATGTGTGACTTGGTATTGGTGACAGGAGTGTTTCAGAAGTGGATTTCTCAAAGATATCTTCTGGATTATGAGGCAGGAAGGGATCTGTTTGAACCCAAGAGGAGCTTGCAAGCTGGGACAAAATTTAAGTCTGACTCCTTTAATTGGCCTGTGGGTTTCAGAAGACTAACAGTAAGAAAATTCAAAAGATTTCCTATGTTCAGTGGCCTATAATGAATTTGATGTCTTCTATGCCTATTTTGAGAAGCTGTTTTTAAGTGAATCAGGCGTACTAATTTTTTGAAGAATGCACCAGCTACTGATTCGTGTTGTCAGTGTTTTTGCTTTAAACTTGCTGTGGGAAATATGTCATTTTGTTTCATTTTGAGGAAACAGTGCTTTGTTGTAAATACTAATGACACTGGTCATATGATTTCTTGGGGCTTTTGTTTTAACTTCTTCTTTGTGATTGATGCAGCTGCTTGCTGGTGTGTTCTGTGGTTGTGAAATGTGTGAGATTTGTTTGGCAGTGCCAACACACTCTGCATTTTTAAAGCTATTCTGCTTGGTTTCTTTAATATGAAATATTTAAAATTTGAGAGAGCTTATGTGCAGGTGAAAGTAGAAATGAAAATAGATTGTGAACAGAAGTTTTGCTTTCAAAGAAGTTCTCGGAGCTTTTGCCCTGACTTGTAGTTGCTTAAATTTTGGGGAAAACTTAAAACCTTTTTCCATTTCCATATTAAAGAGCATCAATCTGCCAGGTGCCCCATGCCTACTTGAACTGTCAGGTTATGTGTTCTGCTGTTCCTTTCCAAGGGACCCTAGTGTGGAGGGGTGCCCAGACAGTGGTGCACATGGAAGGCTATCGACAGGGCAAAACTGCTGATGTTTTTTTGTGCAGGTGTGGATGGGACCAGAAGCGGAATGGGTTGTCAGTAGTCAAAGCAGCAGGACTATTTACCTATGATGTCAGACACCTTCCTTTGGCTCCTTCTGCCTACTGGCATACCTACTTGTTTGTCCTGCCTCTCGGAAGTCTCTTTATTTGCCTGAAGGTGGGAGGTATAAGCTGCTTTAGGACGGAGGTCCTGTCTAAGTTGTTCCACCTTGCTAGAAGAAAAACAGTCAGCAGAAAGCATGTGGGAATGTGTTGCACAGGTCTCATGGTTAAAGCAGGGATGGGATGATTTGAGTGCCTGTCCTAGCTCTGAGGACTTAAAGTAAATGTTTTAACAGATATTGCAGTGCTCAGCATCTCAATGTGTTTGTCCTGTTATGAATGTAAATGTCTGTCTTTGCAGGGAAGCGAGGGAAGAACTTAGTTCCCTTATTCTTGGTGAGAAAAATAAACTGAGGGCCAATTTTATCAGTCTGTATCATTCAGAAATTGCAGACTGGGATTTAGCAACATGACAAATGAAAAAGGTGGTACATTGTAAACGAGCTTGATTACACCTCCATCTGGTCAAGTGCAAACTGTTTTATGAGGAAGGTGAGGTTCCATGTAATGAAAAACATAAAGCAGAATTTTTGAGGTGTACGAGTGATAATGATTAAATGTTAGAGAGAATCCTGTAGGTCAAAGAAAGCAAAGATAAACATGTGAATTTCAACCCAGTTCCTTTTTCCTGATTGTTTTTTGGGATCTCCATGTGAGTGGTCTGTTCTAGTTTAAAGTTGAATGTGTTCCACATGCATTTCATTTAGCATCGTGGGAACTGTGATTCTTTTGAATAACTGACCTTATCTGATAATGCTAATGTGAAATATCCAGCAGTATGTTAAGATGATGATCTGAAATATCCAGCAGGCTTTTACTGTACTGGCACAAACCCCAGCTCTCTAAAGTTGAAGCTCTGTTTCTGTTATGCATTGTTGTAGTATATTTTCTACATATTTAAATAATTCTCTAAGAAATAAATGTGAAACATTTCTTTTAAATTTTAAACTTCCTCATAAACCTGTTATGGATTGAAAATTAACCAGAAGATTCACACTTGGAGGGAAAAATCTGATGCTAAAGGCTTTGGAGGCAGTTTGGCGCTGCAGGTACCTCATCTGATGCATCTCTGGGTGGTCGTGCCTTGTGCCCCGATCTCCTGCTGGAGCTCCCTTGGCAGAGCTAATGCTTGTGTGATGGCAGAGTGATTTCTTTCATGCTGCTTATCTCATGGGAAACTAACCCACTCAGTAACATTTTTATCAGTTTGCTAACTCACCCTGTGGCTACACCTTGCTGTTGCTGTCACAGGTAGAAGCAGGAATGATGTGGCTGGAGGTGAGTGGAGGGAAAGCAGGACTGCTTCTCCCAGCAGATGCTGGGGATGGAGCATCAAACTCAAGGCAGCAGGACCAGGGCAGTGCTCCCACTTCAAACTAGTCGTATTTCCAGATGCCTTTAAAGAGATCTTCCTGGGACTGCTGTTCTCCAGCTAGCTTTCCACCTGAGTAGGAGCTGAATGATCCACATGAATTCATGCTTTCAGTAGAATCTTTACATGAAAGCATGAATTCTGCACTACAGTAAGGTAGGGGGGAAAGCTTTTGTCTCAGCTCTGGAGGAGTGAAAACACTGGCCTGCATCCTGCTCACAGATGTTGTCTGGCTCTTGAAAGAAGCTGAGAGGGATAAATGGGTTGCTCTTCTGCCTTGTCAACTTTTGGCTTCTCAGTGCCTGACTCTCAAGAAGCTTTGGTGTTATGAAACAGGCATGGTTCTGAGCAAGTTTATGGCTGCCCACAGATTTTGAATAGAACAGAGGAAGTGAGTAGCACATCCGTTATTTAAAGAAAGCCGTGAGTGGCACTAGAATCCTACAGACATTGGCATGTATTCTGTATATATATATATTTTTAGAAGCTGATTATCCACCACAGTGCCAGAGTTGTAGAAGACTTGTATTAATAGTTTATCCCCCCGCCTCCCCTCCCTGATCATCTTTCTGCTCACTGCTAGTGAGTAACTTTTTAAGTAGTAGCACTAGAAGTTACAAAATACATATGTGGTCGTATTGCTGTCACTTATTAACAACTATATTTTATTGCCTGCTTGTGTTGGAAGCTTTTAACAGGAACAGAATGTAACCAGTTTTGTTCTCTTTAATGTTGAATTTGTAATTTAGCAGTGCTGTTGTTATATCTAGAAATTAGGCTGGACTCTTGTGTTTGCTGTTCTAAGCTTGTTTTTATACAGTGGCATTAAAGTATTTCCATCAGGGTATATGCCCTATGAGATATATTTTATATAAAATAAAGACTTTGCAAACTTGCAACATTTTCAGTTTGAACGTGTATTAAACACTTGAGCTACAAAAGAATCAAAGGATAAATCTAGATAATTCAGCAATATTGAATCTGAACTTACTAGACTGCTCGAGTTGCCTTACGTTGCTTTCTCAGCGGCTATGCAAATCAGACCAGTCTCTTGTGGCTGCTTAGATTTGTCACGGAGGAGTAACAGCAAATGCGTAAGCATTCACTGTCTCTGTTCATCGTTAGACTTGGGCAATATAAAACACTGATATCTTTAACGGTAAAAGGGTTAGTGTGGGGAGTTTCGTAACCCGGGTGAGACTTGGTACCATATTTTCCCCGAGTCTGAAAATTTTGTCCTTAATGTCCAAACAGGGAGTTTTGTATTTTAAGGAGAGCAGTAATGAGATGATCGTGTTATCGGCTATCTTGGAGTTGATGGGAGTGTTATTAAGTCAACCACTTACTTATCTTAGTGATGTTGGTGGTATCACTTGCTATGAGAGAGCCCGGCCCATGTCTTTGCAAGCAGGCTAATCTTTTTCAGGAATGGTTTAGTAGCTTATCTTAATGCAAGGTTGAATATGTGGAGGAGTTTGCTGTGAGGCTCTAAATGGACCATGGGACAAGTCCCCTAGCATCTCCTTTTAGCAAGAAGATAGAGACCCCTGAGGTTTTGTTTTCCTACCACAATTCCTTTATTTTAATTTTTTTTCTTAATGCTCTTGCTGATCTGTATACCTGATGGCATTTAAGAGTCACAGTGATGGACCAAGACCTTGGTATGATAGTGCTTCACATGCACAGAACAAAAAGGCAGTTTCTGTTCCCAAATCTTGTTATGCTACTGTAGTCTTTCTTCCACCTGTTATTTTTGCGGGGTTTGTGGCTGGGGTGGGTACAACGGAATAAAAAAAATGGTTAACATTGTTGGCAACGTCTTAGTAATCATGTAGTCTAACTTTAGCCTGTGGTGGTAGCATTTTTCTCTTTCAAAACTTGTAGCCTTAAGGCAACTTGACGGATTTTACCAGCGTCTCTTGCCTTCCTTCAAGGGCAGAGGCTTGCATGCCATGTTACTGTTGGTGCTTATGTGGCTGTCCCTGCTTGTGGAGCTCCGAGTCATGTCTTCTCGGAGAGCTAGGTGAAATTACTTCTGTAGAAAGAGCTAAGCAGATGTAAGCAAGACTTGCCCTTCTCTTAAAATTCATTCTTTCGGTGATGACGAGTGTGCCAACAGCCCTAGTTTCTTTTGGGATGCTGGCAGGAGTTTCTTGTCTGGTTTTGCTGTTGGCCATCGTTCCTGGTTTGTAGAAGAGGAAAATATTTCAGTAAGGGGGCTGTAAACCTTACCTCTGGCAGCTTAGACAATTATGTGAGCTCTTCTGCAGAATGCCAACCAAAATAAGCTGGAGTGGTTTAAACAGCCTAAATAATCACTCTTTGTATTGGTTGATCCTGAGTAAATAGGTTAGAAAGTATTTAAGAGCAGCTCAGCTGGTAGCCTTCTGGCAGAGAGCAGGGACAAGCAACTGAGGGTGCTGAGCTCTTCCATGGCACAGCTGTATCTAGAGGAGGAGATCCAAACCCAGGGCAGAGGTTCACAAGCTAAAAGGCTGCTCAACAGGCAGAAATGTGGCTTCTCCACTGCAAATAACCCTGTGATTACAGGTGAAGTAAGAGAATCCCAGCTCATCATCCTTGTAGGGAATGAGTATATTTTCTGGTTAGGCTGTAGTGATCTGCTGGTGTGGAGTGAAAGAAGTAGTAGTTAAATTTAGACATGGTTTATGGGGATGCAGGGATGGCAGTAGTGCTAGCACTCTTCCGACAGTGCTGCCAGGCTGGCGGGTGCTGTGGCACCTGGTGTGGGGTTGCTGTGCAAGTGTCCTGTCTTCCCCGTGTGCATACAGAAAAGTCCACATCATGGTTATAACCAGCTCCCGTTACTAGTTCAGATTGTTTATTCATTAGTAAAATTAATGGTAGGAGGGAGTTGGGCCGGAAAACGCGAATGTGCAAGAGAACAGGTTGCATGGCAACACTTCAGTCCTGAACATGGAATCAAGAATAATTAATGGTGGAAAAAGAAATGGGAGGAGGAAAAAATGAGTGGGTTCGAGGAAAAAATGCTATCTTTGTATTGACTTTATTGTTTCAGTGCCATCCCAGATGTGTCTAACAAGTCTGACATTGTTTGAGATTTTCATTGAGAGCCTTTCATAAGGCCCTCCACTGTAATGCTTGTGTGTGTCACTGGAGGAGCCTGACACGGCTTTGCAGAGACGCAGGTTATGGAAAATGCTCTGATAGGGGATGGTGAGAAGCCTAGATCTTACTCCTGGTTTTGGAGGGCTTCTTGCCACCAGAAACTACTTTCTAACTTCTTGTCTTTCTGCCTTTCTTCACCAAAATGACCTGTGTAAGAGGCTTTCTGATGAATTGTGTGTGTCATTCCTGACATATTAATATTTTAATTCTGGAACATGGGTCTTTCTGATGGCTGCCATGCATAGATGTGCATATATAAAAAGGAAAATAATTTGACGCATTTCAAGGAGAAATACCAAAAGGAAGAAAGCTTCATGAAATAAGACCGCAATAGCCTCTCTAATCTTCAGGTAACTTCTTTGTTTTGGTTAAGAAGTTTGAATGTCCCATAGTGCTTCTTATCTGTTACTATTGGTTAACTTGCGGTTTCTTATGTGATTTTGTTGTTAGTATTGTTTTATTGTTTTAACTGGATGGATAACTTCAGGTTGGCAAGGGCTTGTAATTGAAAAAATATTGTTCGTTCATTGAATTATAGAAGTGACCCTCGCTTATTGGTGCTAACTGAATGTGAGAATATGAGTTGCCAAGTTTAATGTTTCAGTTTTTTTCTTTTCTGAGAGGAAACGCAGAGGAACCAAAAGCTGTCAGCATTGTTGCCAGCGTTTCCTCACTCTGCTTTATGTTAGAATGAATAAAAAAAGACTGCCATTGGAAATGACAATACTGCTAATTGCTCTTTGCATTTTGGGGTAACTGGCTGCTTTTTTCCTTTTCAATTGGACGTGCTATCTTTTCAGCATTAAAAAGAAAAGCAGTGTCTCCTCCCAAATCCTGCTCTCGAGTTGTTCGTTCTGGCCAGTAAGATGACTTCCAAATGGCTGTGAAACCTTTCGCTGTAACTTTGTGCTATTTCAACTCTGTTGTGACTAGTGCTCTTTTTGCAAGCCCAGCCAGATAGCTTCCTGCTGTGATAGCAATTGTGGGGTGAATTTATGGAAAGCATGCTTGGCTTAGTATCATGATGCAAGGTGTTACTTCTGTTAGGATTTCTGTACCTCCTGTGGCTTGTATGTATTTAGTGATTTACATAAAATGGTGGCTCTGCTTCTGAGATGCAGAGACTGTCTGACTAGCTTAAAAGCAAAAATTGGCTCTGACTTTTTTTCTTCTGGACTATTGTTGAAATCGATTTTTATTTGAAACTGTGGTCTTGCAGAATTGTGTATGAAATACTCTGTATACATGGAAAAGAGCAGGATGCCACAGACTTGTAGTGAGTTATGTGAACTTTCCCTCCAGGCAAGATGCTATCCAATTTTCCACTCACAGTGGAGATAGAGCTCAAAGAGCTGCAGAAGCCAATAGTTAACTCTGTTGGAGATGCTGTACCCTGCAGTTCTTTAAAATAACATCTACAGTGAATAATAGTGTGCAAACGTATGTGACAATTTTTTTTCTCTTCCTGAACCTTGTTCTAGATGTCAGAATTAACCTGGACTACTTGGGAATGGCGAAACATAGCCCTGGGATCCTGCCATGAACAGTAAGAAAGTTGAGATGCTTTGTGTATGCAAATAATTTTTTTTAACGGCTAAACCCCAGTGAAACTGTTCCTGTTCAATTAACATAACTAGGCAACACATTGTGTGGTTCAGTGTGGATGTGCTCCCAGCTTTTCATGCAGTAAAGCGGCAGTACAGTAAGTCAGAGGGGTGGCTCAGCAGGGGAGCAGTCTTTGGGAAACAATACTGGGCAAGTCTCTGCAGCCATTATGATACTGGAGGTGGGAAGGCTACTATGGGTGGTGTGTTATGAAATGACTGAGGTGGTAGCTGAAGGATGCTTTCCTGTAATGTGTAATTGTATTGTGAGACTCCATTGTTATCTAGTGTATAATTATAGTGAGACTCCACTGTCAGGGGATATCTTGAACACAAATTAGTTTGAAATGTGATTAGACAAGCTAGCAGAAGAAAAAAGTGAATTGCGGAGTGGTAAAGACTGCATTCTGGATGCAGTTTGTGGGAGGAAGTCCCTAAAATGCTGGCTGAGGGAAGCTGTCAGAGTGCAGTGTTGTTTTACTCTCACTGCTCCTGAATCGACTGCTGTTAGACAGGTAGCTTGGCTAAATAGGTCTTCAGTCTGACCTTTCATATCTGACTTCTGTGTGGTGCTTTCCTTATATGAAACTTAGCGTTTAATAGATGTTGATTAAATGGTTCCTGTATCCAGGAGAACGGGCACCTTTAAAGATATTCTTGAGTGATGATGAAAATACTCAGATGTTTTTGTGGTGTTGGTAGCCTGAAACTTTCTAGTTTGAAGGATGCATAAATATTTATGTATGTACATGCTCTCTATTCTTTATATAGCCTTTTCCAGATGTTGCAGTAGGCATCCTTAAATTGATGCATTGAAAATTATTCTGGGTGAATTTTCCCAGTACAAAATAGATGACTTATGAGAGACTGTGTGGGTGAGTAGCATGCTTGTAAAGTGTAAATTTTCAGCAGACACTGTTGACGCTATTTGTCAGCCTTTACTGGGGTAGAAATTAGAAGGCTTTTGTATTGTTAAATGTCATGATTTGGATATAGTCAATTGGAAATGAACAGCTCTTGGAAACTCTTGTATCTAAACTCTTCACAGCAGTTTAAATGCTTAACATGCAAATGTTCAAATGAAAAATATTTCATTTTCTTTTGTAGAACTCTCTGACCATGTCATGTTTAAATCTTCCATGGGAGCAGTGTTTTATCCAGGGCTTTCAAAGTCAGTTGATATACTTGAAATATTAGGCAATGTTAATATCTCGAAAATCTCAGAACTCTCCTTTGATGAAAATACTGTAATTGTTAAATTGTTGTGGATCAAATTCTGTAGCCATAGGTCATTTGTTAGAACAATTGATAAAGACACAGGAAGCTGTTTCGTTCTTTGTACAAAATAGTGTATGCAACACAAGGGGACACTGTTAAGACTGATTGCTTTCAGCTTTTTCAGAAGTTTGTTCAGCTTAGCTGAAAAAGACATATGTATATATTTGTAGATTATTAAATGGCTTTGAAATCTTACCAGAATGTGGCTAAAGCTTCAGTTTACTTTTTCTGATCTGAGCTAACAATTTTAAGCTGTGCTGCTCAGAGGTAAAACATTCATTCATTTTAAACTGTCCTATTTAGCAAGCTTCACTGTTTGAAAGGTAAGCCAGGGAACTTCGCTGTTCACGGGTTTGCTCTGACCAAAACCTTGTGATTTCTTGTGGAGCTGAGAACAAATGTAAGTGATGTCAGAGAGTAATCACACGTGTACAGTGTAGGTAAGAGGAATTTTAGGGGTGGAAATGATTCTTGGTACAAGATGAGACATCTAGAATGATCTTGGGTTTTTTGTTCCCTGCCGATCAGTTATCTAAAGGTTGTGTGGCTTCTCCTCTGGCTCTTTTGAGGTGGTAATTGGGGCCAAAAGAGCTGGACTGTTGTTGTACTGGTGTTCAAGGTCCTCGTGTTTGGGAGGTTCTTAATGTCCATTTCTAGGACAAGTACCATTAGAAATCCAAATCTCATCTTTGCTATTAATCCTGTAGGGTTAGAAAATGTCCACATGTCACTAAGTAATAAGCTAAATTACTAACATGTGAAACGTATCTTATTCAACACTCATGTCATTTGTTTGGCTTACGATAAGCCAGTGAGTGGTGTGTGCTATGTTGTGCTCTGGATAGCCTTATGACCTAGTGTTTCCTGAATTATCAGTTCAGTGGTTGTGCCTTTTTAAGGTATGCTCAAAATAGCGGTTAGAAAACAAAGGAAAACTAATGCTTTTAAGTTGATCTGCAGCCTGGTGTTCCCTTAGCTTTCACCTTCACCTGTTAACAGCACTCCAGAATTAGTAAGCTTGCTGATGGCGATTGGTGTTTGAAATCATGCTGACTAACTTGGTCCAGAAGCATTTTTCCCAGGCCTTCATTGGCATATGTAAAATTTGTTTGTGTTTTTTTTTTTTTCCCCAAGGTTGTTGTTTAGATGAAGCCTGCAGGTAAAGGACGTGGCTGATGAAAGTAACAGCAGGTGGGAAGGCTTACGGTTTGGTGGAAAGTGATTCCAAGGTGGCTTGTCACATGGATACTTGAATGGCAGCTTAAGGAAATACCATGGATTTAGTTTCTCAGTGAAGCAGGTGGCTCTGATACTCTAATGTGTGGTATAGGAGAGGGGTACCAAAAGATTTTACAGCAGAAAATTGGGAAGTGGGCTTTAATGTTCTAAGCTTTTTTGCTTTTGTTGTCAGATAATGTATGCTGGCTATCCAAAAGTCACTTTTGATGACTGGAAGATTTCAGTCTACTGAAGTGTATATTATTTTACTAGGAAGCTTCACAGGATTTCACCTCCTGTTGTTATCACTTGTTTTCAGTCTGGTGTGAACTGGCCTTTCCATTAACCCTTCCGGAACAGTATTTAGTGGATGCCTCTAAGTCTGTGGCATACGCTCCACAGAATGGAGCTCCTGACAAACAGAAGCAATCCATCTGGGCTAAGAGTCGTAACTCTGTACTTTCAGGGCTCTTGAGAGATAATGATTAAAAACCTTCCTCCAGTCCTAAGCACGGAGGCAGAAGCCTACATTGCCTTTAACAGAGGAATGGTATGGAAGATGCTTGCTTTATAGCCTGGACACCTGGAAACAGGAGTATGGGCATCGTCATCAGTAGGAACCTGCTCTGGATTGTGGGTGTAGTGATAACAGTACGAGGACAACAGCATTTTAGGCATCTGCCACTGCCAGACCAACTGGGTGCCATGCACAGCTCTGATGCTTGGAGCTGCAGCTGTGGATGAAGAGATGGTGCAGATGTTTGGGCCAAGGGCAGAAGAGACAGAGCAGTGCTGCTGTCCAAGCAACAAAGCCAGTGTGAACGCAGGAGAGTTACTAGCTTGTCAGGTCTGCATGGCTTTGGCAGGGAGCTGGCTTGTCTCCCTTGTGCCGTCCAGTGTTTTGGGACACTGGTCCCTGCTGCCTCCTTGTCCCCTCCCCATGCTGGCACCTTAAACTCCTTGTCACTGCGGTGTGTCATCTGCAGCCTCCTCCTTGTCCCCCTCTCCTTTGGTCCCAGGCTAGGATTGCTGTGTGCAGAGCTGGTCTTGTTAAAGCTCAACCTAATAGGAGAAAAGCCCATTCCCTGGGTTTAGATTATTCTATGCTGTAATTGCTGAAGCTCCTGATTTTAAGAGCATAATATAGGGGCATACAATATGGCATAGCAATTTCCTGCTGCCTGTAGTGTCATTTTAGACTGCAGGTGTTTTACTTGGATGTGATTTATAAGCAGCGTATTGATGGTTTGATCTTCTTCAGAGAACTATTTTCTCTTGCTATATGAGTGAAGTACTATACTAATGAGAAGCTTGCTTTTATACATAAAATATTACTGAAGACTTCTAAGCTTGTGTGAACATGCTGAAGCTTGGTTTATTTTGTTCCTAAAATAGGTCGAATAAAACTTGTAGAATGTATTTTTAAAGTACATTAACAGAGGACATTATGTATCTGCAGTTAACGAGCATGGTAGCATTGCTTTTGGTCTTAACACAGTTACTAAATTTCTGTTAGGATAAGATCTGTTCTGCTTCCTAGAGTTGTATTTCAGCAGTTTCTTGGCTTCCTTTATGACACTGAGTTTTTCAAAGTGCAGTACCTTGGTCGACTGGAGCAAATTGGTAGCTTCAGTTGTATCTTCTGTAGTCTAAGATATGGGGTTTCTTTTATGCATGAACTTGATCTTTATTGAAAATGTTTAAATACTTATATACTTCTAGTTTGTAGGTGGAAAACAGTAATGGTTCTACTTGTTAATTATTGATTATCAGGTGATACTTGATATATGTTAATGCTGCTCTCGGGTAATGCAACTCTGATGCCTATTATAAAAAATGGGAGGCTATGCTAATGTCCAGAAACGTGTACAAAGTTCACGCTGAAAATGCCTACATCAGGCTAGTTTACATCCTACTTTTAAGATAAAAATGCCTTTTTAGGCACATACTTTTCTGTATTTAGAAAAAGATTCTGTTATTAATACTTCTTATTTAGAGATTAAAGCAGTTCTTCTAAGAGTATAGTTCCATGTCAGATTTAATCAGCTGCTGCTCAAAGGGACAGTGCTGCTTTCTTCTGCTCTTTGCAGGGTTGCTCAGCGGGTGCCGGGGATGCGGGGCTGCTGCCAGGTGAGTGGGATCACCTCGCTCGTCTGATGGGAGGCAGCGCGAGCTGTGCGGGGCACTGCTTGCCCTCCGACAGCCGGTCTCTGTTGAATTGTGCAGCTGGTTGGTTTGTTAGCTTCAGCACAAGGTAGGCAAGTGGTAGTTAGGTCAGGCTAAATGTAACGTGGAACTGTGTCCTTCATTAATGTTCCCAGGCTAGAATTTAGTGTCTTGCTCCCTGTGGTTTTAGTCAACAGTCTGTTTTCTAGGAGTTCTGTTTGTTATGGCTTTAATTTTCATTGGCTACTGTGCTAGAGAAAAGACTGCATTAACGTTATAGGTCAGGCTAAATCACAGTATCTTCCAGCTTTGATTTCTGAGCATCATCTGAAAACAGCTTGCCTTCTCTGGAAATGACATGTTTGCTGAGGTTTGTCCTCTGACCTGAAGAGTGTATTTTTCATGTTCACTGTATGCTTATATGCTTGCCACTGAGGATGTGTGGGCTTGTTCATTTAACGGCTTACTAGACTGTGCCCTGCATGCTTTATTGTACACTTTGACATGCCTTGTGTCACTAATTTGCTGTTGTTTCTGAAGAGCTGACTGTAATTGATACAAGTAACCTATATAAGCCATGTGCATCGTCTATCAACTCTGAAAAATCTAGAGCATTCTGGTGGAAGACAAAATATAGGCATAAAAATAAAACAGTTTCACAGGGTGTCCGCTATGTGAGTTGTGTGCACTGGCCTATGACCAACACATGTAGTGTTTTTATTTATTTTATGGAGTTGGAATTAGAAGTAGTTCAACTTTTCTGTGAAATGCTAATCAATTTTACATGGGTCTTAACCACACCCTTTTTAAATTGTCTTCCTAAATTCATACTGAAGGTCGTTAAATATAATGGGTTATATATTTATGAATCATTATTCAGAATGGAATCATATAATCAGAATGGAGCCCCCATAATCCAGGGGAAATGGTGAGTGACCTGCTGCACCACTTAGACACTCACAAGTCTATGGGGCCTGATGAGATCCACCCGAGAGTACTGAAGGAACTGGCAGATGTGCTCACCAAGCCCCTTTCCATCATTTACCAGCAGTCCTGGCTAACTGGGGAGGTCCCTGCTGACTGGAGATTAGCAAATGTGACGTCCATCTTCAAGAAGGGCCGGAAGGAGGACCCGGGGAACTACAGGCCTGTCAGCCTGACCTCGGTACCGGGGAAGCTGATGGAGCAGATCATCCCGAGTGCCATCACACGGCATGTAGAGGATAACCAAGGGATCAAGCCCAGCCAGCATGGGTTCAGGAAAGGCAGGTCCTGCTTGACCAACCCGATCTCCTTCTACGACAAGGTGACCCACCTAGTGGATGAGGGAAAGGCTGTGGATGTTGTCTGTCTAGACTTCAGTAAAGCCTTTGACACGGTTTCCCACAGCATTGTCCTGGAGAAACTGGCTGCTCATGGCTTGGACGGGTGTACTCTTCGCTGGGTAAAGAACTGGCTGGATGGCCAGGCCCAAAGAGTGATGGTGAATGGAGTTTACTCCAGTTGGTGGCCGGTCACAAGCAGTGTTCCCCAGGGCTCTGTGTTTGGGGCCAGTTCTGTTTAATATCTCTATCAATGATCTGGACAAGGGGATCGAGTGCACCCCCAGTAAGTTTGCAGACGACACCAAGTTGTGTGGGAGTGTTGATCTGCTGGAGGGTAGGAAGGCTCTGCAGAGGGACCTGGACAGGCTGGATCGATGGGCCGAGGTCAATTGTATGAGGTTTAACAAAGCCAAGTGTAAGGTCCTGCAGTTGGGCCACAGCAACCCCATGCAACGCTACAGGCTTGGGGAAGAGTGGCTGGAAAGCTGCCAGGCAGAAAAGGACCTGGGCGTGTTGGTTGACAGCTGGCTGAATATGAGCCAGCAGTGTGGCCAGGTGGCCAAGAAAGCCAATGGCATCCTGGCTTGTATCAGGAATAGTGTGGCCAGCAGGAGGAGGGAAGTGATCGTGCCCCTGTACTCAGCACTGGTGAGGCTGCACCTCGAATACTGTGTTCAGTTTAGGTCCCCCACTACAAGAGAGACATTGAGGTGCTGGAGCGTGTCCAGAGAAGGGCAACGAAGATGGTGAAGGGTCTGGAGCACAAGGCTGATGGGGAGCGGCTGAGGGAACTGGGGTTGTTTAGCCTGGAGAACAGGAGGCTGAGGGGAGACCTTATCACTCTCTACAACTACCTGAAAGGAGGTTGTAGAGAGGTGGGGTTGGTCTCTTCTCCCAGGTAACAAGCGATAGGACAAGAGGAAATGGCCTCAAGTTGCGCCAGGGGAGGTTTAGACTGGATATTAGGAAATTTTTCTTCACTGAAAGGGTTACCAAGCATTGGAACAGGCTGCCCAGGGAAGTGGTTGAGTCGCCATCCCTGGAGGTATTTAAAGGACGTTTGGATGAGGTGCTTAGGGACATGGTGTAGTGGTGGTCTTGGTAGTGTTAGGTTTACGGTTGGACTCGATGATCTTAAAGGTCTTTTCCAACCTATACGATTCTGTGATTCTGTGATTATTCATAAATGTATGTACTTGCTTTTGCATATCTGAAAGAATGATGGCAAAATATAACAGCAGCAATAAGAGCAAACACCACAAACTGAAGAGATCTGAGGAACTTGCACAGCAGTGAGATATTCAGCCCCTAGCTCCTGACAGGGGGAGGCAAGTTAGTGCTGGTGATGAGATTTGTCCTTTCTGTGGACATAGTGAGTACCTGTAAAGTTGTAAGCATAGATGTGAATTTCTCATATTTGTGTGTTGGGCATGTAGAATCCACGGTGAGGGTGGAAAAGTTGATAGCAGCTCTATCGTTAAAGTTGAAAGTTAACTAAAGTTTTTCTGAGTATGAAAAATTTCATTTTTAACATGGAATTTGAACTATCTGAATTTCTGTGGTGATGAGACTTGGTGAATATTCCTCATGCATTTGCTGAATTTTTTATTTTATTGGAAGAAAATCCATCAGTTGCCAGTTTTAGAACTTGTGTGCATCAGCTTGCCCATCCTGCGCTATTCTTTTTTATAATCTTTAGTTTTCTCCTATCTACAGGGAAAAAAAATACCTGTAGCATTTCTCATTGATTTCTCAAAAATCATTTCTCATGATTTTCTAGTGCAAGCCAGCCATGCAGCTCCAGAGAGGTAGTTTCTTTTGTCCCATCAGCAATGGTTTTTAAGAAAAATGCCCCAAATTTAAAAAAAAAGAATTTAGCTTTCAGCTTGCAGTATAATTGACTCAGCTTTCTTTCACAAGCAGAGTAATGTGAGTGGATAATGTGAGCTGTTCTGCTAAAACCTGATCCCAGTGAAACATTCAGGTGAGGGGAGGGAATATACAGATAGAAGAGATTTCATTTTTGAAGTCATTCTAACAGCTTTTTGTTTGAAACTAGGCAACAGGGTTAAAGTTATTAGAAGTAGTACTGACTCTATGTAAAGAGTTTGGCCAGTCTAATGTGTGAAACAGTCTCTGGAATAAGGTGAAACTGATCTTTTCAGGAATTCAGGTCTGGTTTCGTCGGGTACAGCACAAATTTACTGTGCGCTGCTAAGACTTATTTCTCCAAAAACTTTAACAAACTTGCAGCTAAGTTGACTTGGAGTGACTTGTTTAGGGAAATTATGTAAAATGGAAGGATTAAAAAAACCTTATTTTATTTGAAGTTAATAATTGAAAGGTCAGGTTTTCTTCCCAATCTTTAAGCAAGCTGGAGTGAGTAGTATAGTTGGTACGTACAGATAAGCAACCCTGTTAAAGACCACATCAAAGAAACATGGTTTTGACCTCGCTGAGCAGGTGTATGGAAAGAAGATGCTTAACTATATATGCAAACCCATCTGTAGTGTATGTGTGCCCAAGAGGAGGCCAACTTCATTTATTCCTTAGAATTAATTTAATCCCAACCTTAGAGTTTTGCAAAGTTGAGGGCCACCTGTCTTTTGATCCCTTCACACTGTTGTGTAGCATATTTGCCTCATCAGAGAAGCCTGTGCACTGCCCACAGGATGGTAAAACAAGGAGTGAGACTGCAGTATCCATCCTAATTACAGTAACCACGCTGCACATCATGTAGGACTTTTGCAAATAACTATTTCTGAGTGTGATGGTAGGAAGGCAGTTCAGATGTACACATGCACGTTCAGGTACTTTTTGAACGTGTTAGTTTTATGGTGGAGGATAGATAAAGCATATCCTATTTACTCAGCAGACTTCTTTAATAGAGGAAAACCTGGAGTTTATTTGAAACAAGAGCATGTCCTGAGGTGCAACAACACCAGGAATTAAGAACCATCTTATTCTACCAGCTGCTCTAGCATCAGTGGGAGGGAGTGGGCAAGTTAGATGCTGTTAAACAATTCCGTTTGACGCCGTCTCTGTTATGGCACGTTTAAAGTATTGCAAAGCACACACTGAATGTATAATTCATGCTTATGAGTATTGAGTGTGATTTCTTTCCACTAAATGTGTAAGTCTGCTTTAACAAAATAAAATTTTAGGCTCCTAAATTAGCATTGCTTGTGACCTACTCTCTGAAGTCAGAATTTTATTTGTAATGGTACGGAACAATTGGAGGGGAGAGGATGATTTGCAGAAGTTTCTGTTTTCTGTTATATATAAACTGACCTGTTATTTCAAATCTGTTACATAGATTTACTGTTTTGTGACCATATCTAAAAATACTGATTTAATTTTGTATTGTTAAAAGTATTAATTAAGAAATAGGGATTTCTGCTTTGGGCTGTGAATAGCTTTAAAGAAATACCTAATTCATACAGCTACTAATTTTTTTATCATTCACTTATGTTTATCAATTTAAAATATATAAAAGACCAAAAATCAAAAACGTGGCATTTTTTAGGGGTATTGCATAGTTTATATTTTGCAATGCTTGCTGCTAAATGATGCCAACAAATTGACATGTTACAACTTTTTCACTGTCCCTTCAAGTGGAAGCATGAGTTCACAAATATAGTCTGTAGTCTTTCATTTTGGTTAATGGTTGTAAGATATACTCTTGAGACATAAAAAAAATGAACAAGGAGTTTTTTATCAACTATATTAGGTCTTAAAAATGGAACTCATTAAAATTTTGGCCTCTTACAAATTAATGTGATTACGTCTTGCACAAATAATTCGAGCTGTTTCTCTCCCTCTTAAAATATAAGGTGGCTTTAATCAGTCACAGCTTCCATTTTAGTAAATTGTTCATGGGATAGGCAGGCTCAGGAACAACTGGGTTAAACCAAGAGATTATTTGAAAAATCTAGGGCATGTGCTCTCTCTGTTCACTTGATTAGTTTTCATAATTCATCCTTGTTTCCACAGCAAAGAGCAGTGTAATACATGCAAACAAGAAGCAGTTTTCTTTTGTGCTCCTTTATCTCTAATTTTACTGGAGAAAGTTAGTGAAACGGGGGAAAAAGTCATATCGTGTGTGAATGCTTAGAACGAATCTTGGTTTGTTTTGTGAAAATGTGGGATCTGAGAGGCAGGTGCTATTTTGGGATGTCTGTCTGTGACTCTGCTTCAATTCTTTTCTGTTTGACTACAGGTGCATGAAGAACAGAGGAGATATTTCCGCTTATCAGAGATGATGTGGAGAGACACTTTGTGAGTAACTACGTGTGTTTTCTAAAAAGCCCCAAATGCTAATGTGGGAATCTTTTAATTTTTTTTTCCCCTAACTTAGAATAACTGTGCCATTTGCCTAACAGTTTCGTTTGGTTTTGGAAAGCTGTGAATGTAGAACCCTTCATGGAAACCATACACAAAGCTGATCGTTGAAATAAAGAGCTGGAAGACAGAGCAATAGAATACGTATAGTTTCATAACAGATTAACCATGACGTCTAACTTTTCTACAGTGATCAGTCTACCAAAGGCTTTTACTGTTGACTGCTGAATGTGTTCTAGACATCAGTAAAAACCCCTGACACTGGGTATATGGGTAACCATTGGTAGGGTTACAGTTGCTACCTATTCTACATGACAGGTTATTAACACTTTATTGTCCTTGTCTAATTTTGATTGGAATTCTGATACATTTGCCATAAAGATGGGAAGAGTAGCAGTCAATAGAAGCTTTCCTGAAAGTTTTCAGTTCCTGTCTGCTGGAACACAACACTGTTCTGGGAGCATGCAGTTAAATTGCGCTCCCAAAATATTACAGGAAAGGAAGAATCTCTATGTCCAAATAGAACTGTAGCTAAATAAGTACTTAAAGGATTTACTTTTGTGGAAACAAGGTCATCTTTTATGATCACAATTAGGTGATGCAATGTCTTACTTGTCAGATGGACTCCATAAATATGCTGTGTTTCGAGTGCTGTAGACTCATTAGCCAGCTTTTTCCTTTGGGGCCATTAGTCCTGGTGTTTCGTGGGTTTTTTTTTTTTGCCAAATTTCCAGTAACAGTTGAGAATTAAAGCAGCATGTTATTTTAGGATTTTCCATGATAGTCTTTGTGCTTATTTTTTTTGTTTTAAGTATAATATGAGTACTGTGGTCTTGAGTGCTTTCTTTTAAACTATAAATTCTGATACTCTGGAGCTACTGCTTTGTTCTAATGATAATTATCTAGGAGAACGGTGCCTTTGTGGACAGCTTCAGTGCTTTTCTTGGCACTGAAGAGCTCAAGTTAGAAGAACTGCTGTTACCTCAGGCACCTCTTTCTAAATTTTTTGCATTTGTAGTATTAATGCTACTCCATGAAAATTTTGTTCTTTTTTTAAATGGAAAAATATCCTTTTATTATAATAGACCAGTAATTGCTTAAACTCCTAAGTAGGAACCAGTTTGGATTCTTTTTTGTTTTGTTTTGTTTTGTTGTTACCTAGATCTAAGAAAAAGGTTTTTAAATGGTTTTTAGGCTTCCCTTGTCCTGGAGCCCTTTACATATTTTCATAGATATGGTTTTGTGATTTGTAGTTTAGTAACTACTTTTAAAAAATTGTCAATAATGCTTAATTTCCTCATTCTGGGATGAGGTTTGGCATCTGCAACAGTGGCTGGTAGTCTGTCTTGCTTTCAGTCAAAAGAAAATCTGCTTCAAGATAATATTGTCTTGTAGTCATCTTTCCCTTGGCTTCTTCCAGGCTCTGCTTGCCAGTTCAGGAAGGCTGTGGGAGGATGTCTTTGTAACAGTGTCCTGGCCAGGTGCTGGATTCTTTATGAAGCAGCAGGAGAAATCCTTGTGCTGATCCAGCTGACTTATCCAGGAAATACAGTGTTGATTTGATTTACTCTGTGACCTTGAGATCACTCTCTTGTGGCCAAAGTCACAGTTGGCTGCATAGTAGCGATAATATGGAGTATTATTTAATAATAATAACATAACTTCTAAGATTAATAATTAATATTTTAAATAAAAATATTATGTTCTGTGATGCCTTTTGTGGATAACCAGAGTACTTGATTCTTCAGTCATGGCACACATTGTTCTCTTGGTTTTCACATTCTGGTCAGGGCTCAAGCATAGTCCCTGGATTAGATCTCGTGGGCAGAGCTTCCTTCTGCAGTTCCTTGAACTGCTCTGGTCTGCCCCTGAGACAGTCATATTTTGGCAGTCCCACCTCTGATCCAGTAAGTCAGGTAGGACTTGCTTAGGGGTCTACTACTTCCTTGGGCTGCTTCCTTCATGGATAAGACTGTTCTTAAAAGTCTCCCTGTTCAAATTCTCCAAACTCAACAGCAGAGATTTCTGCTGTTAGTAATGAGGTGAGGGGATATCACCAAAGACTTGGTTTGGTTCAGATTCTTTTGTTTCTACATTCTAGGCTGCTTCCTTAGGGCAAAGGAGCTTTTTCATAACTAAAAATCTTTACCCTTGGAAAAAAAAAGTTCTTTAAACTCTTGCTGTATCTTTCTAGAAGGCATAAGGGTGAATGAAGGAAGTGGAAGTTGTGTGGCCATCTGGTCTGTACAGGCTTGCGTAAGTTTGTGCTTTAGACAGGTACAGTGTGTTAGACAAGTACACTTGTATTTAGTTGTCAGCTGGGTATTGCTCTACAGAGCTTGGAAAAATTGGCAGTTGAGAAATAACTTCATTATTTTTTTAATAAGATATCTTTATTATTATCAGCTTAATAAAATTGGAACTTGATTGTTCTGGGTTTTTTCAAGAAATATAGTTTAGGTATAAATGTTCCAAGTATCAGTCTACATACCTTAAAATATTTTCATAGTGATGCCACAGTTACTGATAATACATACATTTTTATTTTGAGTGCATTTACATGTTGACTATATTTTAGTGTGGTGATTTTCAGAAAAGGCTCTGTGAAAAATATGTAACAGTTATCTTGTGGGGCTAGCATTTGATTTGTACAGATGGTTGCTGTTAAGGACCTTCTAGTTGCATAGCAGTCAGCTTTTCATGGTCTTCAGCATATGGCTGGGTCAGGTTGTGCTCTGATACTTAAGAGAGCGGATAAGGCTTACAGCCAATGACACCCACCGTGAACAGTGTTTCTGGATTTGCCTACATTAAGACTCCTCTGTGTCAGCATTAGTAGCTGCAATAACAGGTAATATCTATCTGGCTAGTTTTGTTAATTCTTACGGGGTATTGCAAGGGTGAACATGGGTAAGAGATAATGGGAATTGAATAGAGTGAATTGAATAGAGTTTAGCCCTCGTTGCGGGGTGGAGGTGCAGGAACTGGTTTCTTTTCCCAGTTCTACATGATCATAACCTTGGGTTTAACCTCTGTGCTGTAATACCTCTTTCTGTGAGGTATTGATACAGTTATGTAAAGTTTGTGGGATGTATAATGGAAATTGCTGTTTACCTGTTATAGTTTTTATCATGGTTTATTACTGTGCAGTTTTGAATGTACAGGATTTCTGGTTAAAAGTGGAAAAATGTTTGACCTTTGCTCAAGCAGCAAGCTTTAAAGGGTTTAAAATACATACTGCAACTTAGTCCATTAGGTTAAAATGTGGCTTTGTTAATAAAGTGAGAATGTACAATAAAAACTTTTTCACCTAGCAGCATTGACTCCTTCATTCATAAACTTAAAGAATATTAATTCATAAGTATATTTGATAATATTTAACCTAAAATTGTAGAAATAAAGTACTTCAAGCAAAACACAGAGATGCCATTCTCTATGCTGATGTTTTCCTGACAGGCTGAATGAGGGTGCCTTGTTCTACTTGACATCTGCCCATGTCTGAGTAAGTCTAATTTGTACAATAGTAATAGGTACTTGAGCTGTGCCCTCAGTAATCAGTAGATTAGGGGTGTATGTGACAAGTTGGACACTGAAGGGACATGCTGTATCTAAGCTTCCTCGTGAATGGACTAATACGTTCCGTTGGCCTTCCCTGATCTTAGTAACCACATAAAGCTTTATGCTCTTAAAATAATTGACAGTCAGCAGCTGGTTTCTTACCAGGATTTTTTTCACTGCGAGTGAGGAGAAAGTGGGATCCAAATGTCATGAGTCCTGTTGTCTTACTGGAGATAGTACAGGCCTTTCCTTTATTTGTATTTGCTGGATTGCTTCTGTGTGCCTTTTTTTTTTTAAATGCAATGCTCATCTAATCAAAATTTTGTCGGTGGAATGAATTTCACTGGCATGCGTTTATGAAGTGTAGGTGGTGATGGATGAGCTTTAATATGCTGAAGTTGTAGCCATAGGTGACTTATATTGGTGAGAGGATTTATGAGGGATGAAAAATGCAGGTGAGATGCAAGTCCTTTACAGAACACTGAAGATATGGTAAATCTGTAAGGACTTAAACATTTTAAGAACACTTTTACATCGAATCAGTTGGATATTTTTGGGCCAACTAATAAGCTTGATAAAGTTTTGATTCATCTTGCCATAATTATGTGAGAGTTTACATTTGGTTCATTGTGCAAATTCAAGCATGAAACAGTTGATCAGCTAACTTAAATGAAATAGTCTTTTGAATTTTAAACCAATGCTTTGACATGCGTATCTCAGCATTGGAAAAATTCTGCTTTCTGCTACTTTACTATTAGTGCAGTGGGTTGAGACTGTCCTTGCACGGTGCCCTGACCTGGTGTCCCGTGCAGCTGCTTGTGGAAACGGGTGAGTTTCAGGTCCCTGCCCCATTCTTGGGAAAGATGTGATGCCGTGTAACAAGGTAGTTTTTTCATTCTTGGAAATCTTCAGGTAAAAGTTAACTTCACTGGCGGTAAAATAAGGGCATTGAAGAATGGAAGGGTAGCGGGCAAGGGAGAACCCTTCTGCCACCTGTAACACATTAGGTGTATGGGACTCACCAGCCTGGTTCTTCACAGCTTACTGTCCAAAACCTGAAATACAGCCTGAAATGGTGGATGTGGAAAGAGCTGCCCCTTCCACTACAGTCTGGAGAGATGTGTCCGTGAAGTATTGGTGGGGAAGAGCCGTCTGTCTCTGCTCTTGATGAGGCTGTCAGCTACAAAGCCATAGCAGGTAGGCTGAGGGGTTAGTCTAGACACAGGGGTATAGGTTGGAGGCAGTGTCATCTTCAAGGTCATTGGTGTGGAAAGAGTAGCTGATTTGCTTCAGATAAACTATAGAAATAATGTACAAAGAGAGGAGGGACCTCTGGCGATGACTTGTGGCTCTCACAAACTAGTGGAGTGGAGTTTGAGTAAAAGTGTGCTCCAAGCTTTTTTAAGTCCAGCTTTTATCCTGCACGTCGCTTAACAAGTGTGCAAGTAGACAGGTTTGTTTTTAAACTTTAGTTACATAAATCTCTGTATAAAATGCCACTCTGTGTTTGCCTTGAAATTTAATGACAACTCTGGTATTGTCAGACTTGTCACTCTTGGAGTTCAAATTAGGAAGCCTGTAACTGCCAAAACACGGATTGACTTGAGAGCCAAGATCCTAACGGGCACAGATGCCGGTGTACTTAGGCAATGAAATAATCCTGTTTTAGCTCAGGAGCACAGAAGTATGATTGTGCTCCTGCAAATGCTATGTAGAGGTTGAAATTGCCGAATGATTTTGAGATCATAGGTTTGATTGCATTAAGACTGTATAAAGGTTTTTCTTTCCCCGTGCAACAGCTCTAGAGGCTTATTTTGCTATCTGTACAATGTCTTATTGAAGGTTGCTGTAGCTATGCAGTTGAAACAGTTTATAATCTGATTTGGTGCAGATAGCCTTCTGGACTGTTTTGGGACGTGTTTTAGGATGAGGAGGGCAAGGCAGTAGATCTTCTGGAGCTTTATTCTCTGCAGATTGGTAATATTTCCATTGCCAGCTTGCATCCTGCATGCTAGAATGTATTTTTCACAAGCCAGCTGTTTACATTGCTTTAACAGTGCTCTGTTGTGTGCCGTATAAGCTAGTTTTGCAGTAGAATGGTTTACATAAAACCAGAATTACTTGCACTGATTTTAAATATGGTTTTGCATTATGGAGTTCAGTGTAGTGGATCCTGTTCTGTTAAATAGTCTCACTTCCGTTTTAGTATATGCGGCCTACCTGAAATTACAGTGCTTGTAAATGGCATTTCAGGAAGTCTGAAGTGATCCAACATATGCCTACTGCTGAATTTTCATGAAGTCCTGTGTGCAATATGAAGTGTGTTAGTTTTTTAGTAACAGAAGCTTCCTTAAATTTTAGACTTTGGACAGTTTCACACAACTTCTGTTTTTAGCAATGATCTCTTGCTTTTGCTTCAAGGAGCCAAAAGTGAATAGCTTCGGAAACAGTATGTTGATTTAGGTTTTTAAAAACATAGTAAGGAACACTGTCATAGTGTCTTTTCAATTAAAGAGAAAAATCCATGGGGAATCTTTTTAAAAATGTTTGTCTGATGCCCTCTTTAACACTTGCTCCTAAGCAACCCTGACTCAACAGATGTTACATCTGGGTGTTTGCAGCTGGATCAGAATAGCTTCTGAGGGAAAGGCCTGAGTCTCTGCTGTTATTGTGCTAGCAGAGTTCTCTGCAATCAGCTTGCTTGTCTTGTCATGTTTAGTTTTGGTGTCTTTTGAGCAGAGATAATCAGCTTTTTGTTTGCAAGGGGCAAAATGCTACCTTAACAATTGCTGCTTACTTGCCCTTGTAATGCTTGCCTGTGCTATGTCAACCTTGAGCTCCTGGTTCTTGCTGCAAAGGCTTACGGATAGTCTACCTTACTGGATGCAGTCTTGTGTCTTAAATTAAAAAAATGAAAATTTAAAAATTGAAGGAATTTATGAACTTGCCTATGAAGCAGATTTCTCATTTTTTACTTCATCTAGATGAATGACTGATCTTGCAACAAGTTTTGATCTTTTATTATTTTCAATTTAATGATCCTATGCTTTTACTTAATTTTGTGTGTGTGTGAAAATGCTGTGAGAAGTACAGCTCAATATCTAGTTCGCAGAAACTCTCCTCTAGGTAATTTATTGTTTGAATACTCACCTGACAAGCAATGTTGGTATACAAAGGTAAAACAAAACAACTTTCATCCAAAGTGCTTATAACTCAGTGCAAAAAGAGAGCAGGTGCAGATGGGGATCTATAGAAAATCAAACCGAGTGACTAAGAAGAAGTAGTTGCAATGTATCATCAGTCTGACCAACACAATGTCAAGTGCCATGTGTCATTGCTGACTTGGTAGTTGCTTTGAAGGAGGACTTACTGCTGCTTTTTTTTTTTTTAAGGCACCTTTGTGCGTAAGGGGTCACATGAAAGAAAACACAAGAGGTGCTTGTTGGATGGTTTGCCAAAGGTTGATCTAATTAAGGGCAACAAATGTTGCAAAAACAGCAAAGCTGAGCCCTGCAGGGCATTAGAAAGCAGCTTTTCATGCTTGATGTGGTGAGAGAAGCAGGAGTAGGATGGATGTGCTGTAGTAAATTAATGTGGCTGAAGGGATAAGGCAGGAAGACATTTCAGAAGTTTCAAAGGTTTAAGAAATGTGGAGCTTTTCTGAAACCAGAGTAATTTAATTTTGTGAAAGATGGATTTTACCTGAGTAGATAACGAGGGGGAAAAGGTTACATCTTGAAGATGTTGGACAAATAGTTCTGGAAAAAATTGTTGTAGATTTGACAGTAACTCTTTATACAGGCAGCATACATGAGTGAAAGAAGGCTTTTTTTGCAGTTTATCCTAATTGATCTGATGACATAAATTGATTCAAGTCATTTATCGATGTGACTGCATTTGTTTAAGGCTCTTGCTAGCCTGAATGTGTAAGTTCTTTAGAGAAACAGCACCCTTCATGTTTCCTATATCTTCAGTCTCTTGCCAAGGGAAAAGATGCTGCAAACAACACTCTTTCTTTACTCCCCCCAGCAAGCAAATTACCAGTCAGGCAAAATTGCACATCCCTAATGATGTAGTACTGCAGGCAAGATGAAAAGCATAAATGTAGATCTTTCCAAAGACTCTAAGTAGTATGTGGGTAGAAAAGAAGAAAAAATGAAAAGATTATTTTGATATAAATATTGTCATGTTCACCCAAGGCTTCATAATATTAAAATGTCTGAAGACCTAGTTCAACTTTTGAATTTAATTTTCATTCTTGATGTTTTGTTGGCAAAGAGAACAACTAGTAAAGTTCAGTGATTTTTTTTTTTTTTAATACAGAATATTTTCACTGTCTAGAATGCTTTGTGGTGACAAAAGTGACTTAATATTGATTTTCATTGGAAAGTAATTCAGTTCGTAACACATTTTCAAGAAAGACTTTTAATGGAGAAAAAAGGAAAAAATAAGTGCATCCTTGTGAAGGGAGTACCTCCATCTTCTCTACAACTACATTTTAGGTATTGGAAACCTGTGATTAGGTCCCTCTCAACCTTTTCTCCTCCAAGTTGAACAAAGATGAATAATTAAAGAACAATTCATTTTTCTCATTTCATTTACTGTTTGTGCTTCAAATTAGGTCCAAGTCTGCTATCATTTCTTTTCAGACTTTTAACAGTTGAGGAGCAGCGAAGCTTTGGGCCACCGAAGCTTTGGTCCTTGCATTGAAACAGAATACTATGATTATATTTCCTCCTAGATGTTCATAAACCACGCATGAATACAAGACAAATTAATTAGAAATTAGCATCCTCGATTAGATCCTGTCTTTGCAAGCCAAAATTGGCTTGCATTAGTCTCTCAACAAGACTAATTGAAGTTTATGGTAGTCAAGGGAGTAGCAGAAATACAGGCAACACAGCTAAGCAGTAGATGGTAAATTCATGCAGAAAGAGTTTGTGTGCACTAGGTTTGGGAAAGATTTGGGTAAAGGCCTTTCATTGAGATTGGCACTTTTTATATTGTCACAGATTTTTTTCCATTTTTAACATCAGACTTTTCAGTTGATGGAATTTATTCTTGACTCCGTTTTCTTTCTTCTGCTGTTGATAGCCTTGACATATTTCTGTAAAAACCTCAAAAGGTAGCATGGAGATGGGCAGCACACAGATACTGTTGTGCCTGAATAGATTTTAGAATGTGGCTTATCTGCTTTGTGGCTTTCTAGGGTTCATTTTTATTTCTTCAAACAAAAAACCTAATTTTCTTACCAAAACCAAAAGATGGACTCCATGGAGCTTTGGCAGCTGTTCGCTGCAACTTCATGTGTTCTACCATGTTAAGCACACTTCAGGGTGGCTACTCTCATCTAAAATTACATATTACATTTTATCTCCTTTGGTCAACAGGGGAGTTACTAACCTGGGCGGCATGGATCATTCTGTGCTCAGAGGGGAGGTGTCAGCAGTGCTTCATGACAGGTATGTTGCAAGTGCCTGAATTCCTGCAGAGATGTCAGTGGGGTTTTTCAGGCAGCCTGGAAACCTTTTTTCCTCATCTGGAAAATGGAGGAATTCTGGAAGAGCTAATTAGCAAATGACTTTAAGAAATGACAGGACCCAGTTAGTGAATTGTAAGCTAATTTCTTCCTCAAACAATGGACTATGTGATTTTCAAACAAAGCAGACCACCCCCCCCCCCCCCCCTTTAGTCTTAATGGTTCTCTAATCCAAGATTTCTGTGGATTTTTCTGATTTAGTTGATCCAGCTGCCCTTGCATCTGCTCTTAGGTATCCAAAGACCAGTTTTAGAACAAGGAGGCAATAACAGTTATTTATCAAATCTTTCGGTGTGCTAAAAACATTCCTGATATGGTTGGAAAGGGATTTCTGTCTTAAAATATACTGAAATCAGCCGTTCTGTCTTTCTTGATTACACTCTACCTGCTATTTAATCTTTCTGTGCTTATTCTTTTTTTTAGAAAGAAAAACCACAGATTTAGGGTAAGAGTAGAGATGATCACCTTGTCCCGGAAGAAATTCCAGCAACCTTATTTCAGTGTCTTCCTTTCTTGAAATAAAGTTCTTAATAAAGAAACAGTTATGTTTTAACTAACTGAACCTGATTTCAGGAAGCTATAAAATTGTTTACATTTTTATCTTGTGCTGTACTTTGCGCACCTGCGATCGTAGTTTTGTCTGATCCAATTTGTTGGAGAGACTGGTTTCATTCTTTCAAAGAAACTAGAAAAATCAGTATGTTTCTAGTGTAGTATCTTTCTGTAGAAAAATCTTTTAAGATGTATGCTGTGTCTTTATTAGTTTTCATGCTTTTTGTAGTTGAATTAGGAACTTCATGCTTAAATGAAAAAGAAAACATAAGCTTAGATGCCTTAAGTCTGTAATGAAATAGCTGCTGGTACAAAAGTTTCTGGCACTCCTTTGTAAAGGAGCTTCATCGTGCCAAGAATGTTAGTTTTGATTTGATTTTTTTTTTTTTTCCTGAGGACGTGATGGGGATCTGTTGCCTGCTTTTCTGCACTGCTATATGAAATGTAGCAGTGTGAATGTGAGTGTTTCAGTGGGAAACAGTGTTGGTAGGATTCGTTTTCCCTTGTGGGTGGTTGAAAATATTGCTGCATGAAATGGCGTAGTTCATGACTAGCAATTTTGTGCTAATGCCATTTAAGACTTCCACATTGTTCATTTTGATTGTTAATGACATTTAAACCTTTCATTTAACTAGATTAATATATTTAAAGAACTGTTTTGAGCATTCTTCTTAAGAAATTCTCAATTATTTCTGTTCCAAAGGTTGTACTGACATTAAGCAACCTTATTTTTTAGCAAGTTTAGACTAAAGAAATCTAATAGAGCTGTTTCTGTAGTTTCCTTGACTGATCTTGTGTACTTTGATCTCAGTCTAAACAGATAATTCATAGGACAACAGTTTAAATTATTGAAGTTATGTTTTGGCAGGAACTAAATCATTCTTCAAGAATGATCAAACTCATCAGTATGCTGCGCTCTGCTTCCGGGGGGATTTTTCACTACATGTTTGATCTTGGATTAGAAGCAACAGATTTTCTGGCTTTTTTTTTCTTTTTTCTTTTTTTTTCCTCCAAAACAGGCACACAAGTGCCTTTTGTCTGCTGGATGCTTTTATGGTGACTTGAGCATATTCAGTCTCAAGTTTCACCTTTCAGACCTCTGTATGACTGAAATTCTTGTATAGTGCTGTCACTCAGTGAATGCATACAGCCTTTTAGCAGCGTTTTGGTCAGTCATATTTCTGCTTAGCATGAAGAATGGCTGTTTAATGAATAATGCTGTGCAACTTGAAGAAAAAATTGTAAAAGCTTTCCTTAGAGCAGAGTTATGATGTGTTCTCTCCATCTTCAAAAGCTTCCAGTCTCTAGTAATCCCAAACAGTACCTCTTTACTCCATCCTATTTCCCTCTAGTTATTCTGTTGTACTTGATTTTATTCAGCAGTAATGCCTCTGTCTGTCCGTAGCAGTAATGTTACCTGTATTTTTTCTCCTTCTCATTAGGCCCATGCATTTACATCCTTCATTCTTAGGCATGCGCACGTGAATATTTTAGAACAAATATGTTTTCATTTGAAATGGGAATGTTGGTGTTTTCATATAAAGCCTTTTGAATATATTCATGTAAGAGCTAAAGTTAGAAAATAAAGAACTGGAAAAAATCCAGTGGATTTTTTTTGCGGAGATGACAAGTTTCTTATCTTATTTATTGGACACTTGTGTTGGTCACATCTGGTCTCAGTATGGTGTGTATGACAGTGTTTGTCCTTGTTTAGGAGGAAATGATTTCTTAACCTCTTCAGTCAAAAGTTTGTTTCTCCAATAAATGCTTTTAGCATTCCAAATTACTTTTTTAAACCAACCACTCCAAATGACTTAAGGATTAATAAGGTAAAAACTCACAGCTTCAGTGTTGACTTCATTTAAATAAAATCTCTGGATTTTTTTTCAATATTGGCCAGGTTAAAGTAATGTTTTCTTTGTGATGATGGAGTATTTGATAAAAAAGCAAAAGTTGCTCTTGTATGACTAGAAATTTTTGTGCAGCCTTGATGAACAAATTGGTAGCTTTTAACTGTTAATTTTTTTTTTTTCATGAAGAAAGGAATGTTAGTTCAAAGTAGTAACACCCTCTTGCATATTTAAAAGCTGTTTTTTGTTTTTGGTTCAGGTATGTTTCTGGGTTAATTGCAGTTGAAGTCCCTCTGCACATGGCTTCTGGATCCTAACATCTGTCCAAATGTAGTTTTAGTATATTGTTCGTAATACAGTGCCTTTGACACATGAAATGTTTGCAACTTGATCTTGATATGGGCAGCAAATAGGTGTGGATCTAAAATAGTTTATTTTCTCTCTGAAGGACTGCTTTTAACGGGATGGGTAAGCTTGCAAACTAGACTAGCTTCTTGGGAAATCTGGCTAGTTTGTGCTGCGTTCAATACTGCATGAGTAGTTTTTGCTGAAAAGATACAACTCTGGAAACGTCTCCAACTGGTGACCTGTTGTTAGCAGTGTAACGTAAGCTCATGCTGATTGTCATTTTCCCTTTTCTTTCTGTGTCTCTGTCTTCTGTCACTTGGGTGGATGTGTATTGGTTATAACTGTTCTTTTGATGGCAAGCGGTGGGTGTAGTGTTATAATTGTTTCCCTGCTCAGTTTGGTGTTTGAGTGCATCAAGTTAAAAAGAGGGGCTTTCTCCAAAGTGACTTCATGCTTATAGTAAGGCGCTTTAGAGTCCTAAATCTAAAATAATCTACTCGGCGTGTATAGCATTCTCCCTTTGAGGGAGTATGGGATTTGTTTTTCTGCACATAATTTATCCATTGTGACCTTATATTTAAACTGGGTGTATCACTTTTGGGTACAGACTGGCGTAGTTCTTAAACTGATGATGCACAGAACATTCAAAAACTTAAACACCTCCTGTTGTTTAAAAAACGAATCATTTTAATATGCAGCTTAATCTGTCTTAGCTGGCAGCTGATCATCTAAATAAACACTTTTGAAATAAAGTTGTCATCTTGAAAAGCAACAATGCTATCTTTAAATTCCTTACTCCCAGGAAATACTTTAGGTACTAACATTCAGCTATAATCAATGTCTTCCTATATAGTCAAATATGGAAGAATTACATTGTTCTTTATTCATAAAGGGAAGGGGAATACATAAAACTTTTATGCGGGTGCCTCTGATCTGTTTTATTTCATTTTGCTGATAAGAAAAGAAGTCACCTAATTTTGAAAAGGGAAGTATACCTTTCTTTGTGGGTGCTAAATAGTTTGTTGGTACTTCCTACATTTAAAAACAAACTAACAAAAAACCACCCCAAAACAACTGAAGGATGTGTATATTTACGCCTTACTGGAAGGGAAAAAACCCCCACACCTGAACAGCAAAAAAATTTGTGTTATAAAACCCAACCAATCCAAAAAAACCCACTTGTATATTCCATTTTTTTAATGCCAGAGGTGTTCTGCGCGTGTATGTTCATGCGTGCAGCTTGGCAATACACTTCTGATGATTCCATTGTCTTTGGACATCTGGGATGTGTCTGTGATTCAGGTTTTAGTTCACCTGGATACAAAAATCGGGCATATCTTATAAAATAATTGCACAGTAGTGGAGACTATGCCGGAAAAACAGGATACCCAGTCTTGCTTCGGTGTTCACTGTATGGGGGAAATCAGTAGGTTTTGCATCTGAAACGGATCTGTTTTGATGAGCTGCACTTCAAGCTTGCTAATGTTGTTAAGGATATCTTGTAAAAATGAGAAGTGCTAGGTTATATTTTCATTAGTGTCCTGCCCTGGACAGTGAAAGTTGAAGCAACTATTAAGTTTTCACATGATCTTCAGAGGTATTATAGAAGTATCCTGCAGGACCAGTAAAGGCTGTTGAAGGGAAACAACTCAATTTTTCAGACAGCCTGGTGACTACCAATCCCATAAATAGATGCACATTGAAATCTGAAATCCAAATATCAGTACGAGTCCTGCAGGTAACAGTAAATTTAACAACTGAAGATAACAGTGTACTGTTGAAATGTAGAAGTATGTCTGTCACAGAAAACCTTCAGCTGTAACCACTACTGTTCTGCCTCATTACAATATTGTGTGTATATTTATGCCTGACCTTCCTATGACATTTCTGAAACCTGAGCATCTTGCTAATCTCTGTCCATCTTCCCAAGCTATGTTATCACATCCAGCTCCATCACGTTGGATTCCAAACGGTTTCAGCATGCAACTTCCCTGTTCCCAATTCCAGACTCCTAGTTTCATTTCATTCTTCTGCTCCAGGTCACCTGTTACAAGCTAGTTGAATCAAAGCGACAGCCAGGTAGGTGGAGGTGTATCAGCCAAGGATCTGGAAGGAAACTTAATTTGAAGTGAATGTGTTAAATCTTCAGGCGCTCTCAATTTACTTCTGTTGTCCCAAGAGCATAGAGGTCATGTATCAACAAGTCAGCAAGTTCCTCAGTACCTAAGCTGGACAAGGATAGCAAAGCCATGTTTGTAGTTGCTTAAATGGGGATCGACGTGACTCGAGTGAGTCAGAGCAATGTGGGAGTAAAGCAGAACATGAGAACTGAAGCAGAGGAGTTTGCAGGCTTTAAGCTGTTCTCTCCTGGCTAGAGCAACATCTTTGGCTATTGTCTGGGTTCCTCTCTGCGCTCTCAGCGAGATTTTCTCCCCCTCTTGTTCTGTCTCCCCAGTAATTAGAGCACCAATGGGACTGTGTTCAGTTCTGTTTTCAGGTAATTAGAACTGGGCCCATATAGTAAAATATGTAGTAGTCTGTCTTGGGTTTTGCTCAGGGGTTTTGCCAGGACATCACTGGTCTGTCATTGTAAACCGGACATCCTTTTCATTGCTGCTGTTTAGTGGGGTGTGACAAAGACGTTGGCCGATGAGGAGTAATTATGTGATGCGTGCTGGCTTGATCTGAAGTTAGACTAGCCATCTGTCTGCTATGCATGGTTTAGGAGTAATGAGGAGTGTTGTTTAAGAACAGGAATGGCCTTGTTCTCTGGACAGTTAACGTACTGGGTTATAAAACCATTTACAGTGCAGAACTTGGGAGAAAGGGGAGGGAGAAGGAGGGTAAATGAACTGAATCATATTACTGGAATTTGCTGTTAAAAAGGATTTATTATGTGCATTCAACAACTGAAAGCTAAGGCTCAATAATTGTATTTAATTTTACTTTTTCCAAATGGAATATGTGCCCTTTGGATTCTGTATGCTTTCATCAGATTACTGCAATGAAGTAAAAGCTTAGTCACACTGTGCCTTGTGCATTGTTCTGGGGTGTTGATAAAAGATAATCTTAAATAGGCTGCTTATCTGCAAATACTAGAACTTAGTTATTTTACATTGAGGTGCTTGATACGATGGCTAAGAATCCTGAACAACTTCTTAACTCTTTATTGAATGTAATTATTTAACATCCCTAGTAGTCTTCAAAGAAAAGACCTTTCTTTTTAACAAATCAGTATTTTGTGCTTAAATTGGCTATTGCCCTTGTTCCCCCCCAAATCCCTGACAGTGCATTTCGGGACCCAGCAAAATTTTGTCACATTTAAAAAAAAAAAAAAAAAAAATTCTCCCCAGCAGCTGCTTTTTGTGCAGCAAGGTGTTGGTAGTTTGCTTATGTTTCTACTTCAGTTAAAGAATCAAACAGGATAAGGTATGTTTGTGCATGTTTTTGCTTGATTCAGGATTGAGCCAGAACGTAAGTTTGCAGAAGTTCGAGAAGCACTAAAGGAAGAACACTCTTCTGTAATACTGTTTGTGTAAAACTCCTGTGGTCCAGTAGTTGCTGTAACTGTTGGTTTCCCTGCATAGGTTTATTTTTCACTGGACAGTTTTTATTTTGGTGTTTACAGAGACTCTTGTGGCAAATGTTCATCTTATCTCAAGCTACCAACTGCACTTTGCTTCAAATTCAGTACTGAACCTATTGAATAAATATCTGGCTTATTGCCCTGCCTTCCTCCCTTTCTAATCTGACTGCTGTATCCTGTGCTTTTGGATTTGGAGTAGCGTATGGCTGGCTCAGCAGAGATTCCCCAGGTGCCCCCAGAATTAATCTTGCTGCCTTTTCACGTTGCCAGTATATGCTATTCAAAGGCCTCAAAAGCTTTGGCTTTCGATGATTTTAGTGTCATGAAAGTACTGAGTTCATTTGAGATTGCCTTTGAATCGCTAGACACCAGCACTGCTTTCAGTTTAAGGTTTGTTAAACTGCAAAAATCTGTTCAGTGGTGGTTATAAATGTCTGTAAATACAAGGGCAGGGAGGAACAGTTCAGGCATGACTGATGTCAGTGCTTGACTTTTTTTTTTTTTTTTTAATTTGATTATTTTAACACTACATTATGTGGGATGATAGCATTGCATTTTCCAGGCAATGCTTTGTGCGGTATGCAGCAAGACTTTGTTCAGGCGGCTGCAGTCACATTATGCCTGGTCTGAGTTACTATCACGATTCTTCTGAGGTGGTATTGTGCAACTTTGGTGTTATATTAGTTTTTTCTGAGGTTCTTGGGAAATCTTTCAGGCAAATAAAGTGGTGTCACAGCATGACTGCTGGTGGTGTTTGTGATGAAAGTAATGTGTTTTACTTCTCATGATGTGTGTATACCTTTCTGCATATTATCATTCTGCCTTGTGTGGGCAAAATGATAATTGCAGCTTCTCCAGAAACCAAAACGCTGAATTTAAAATGAATAAAAAAACCTTAATTGTGAGAACACGTTAGAGCAAAGCTTTGCTTAACATAAGATTTGCTTTGTTTAGAGATCAGAAAATGATTATACAATGAGACACATACTGCAAAGAGCTGAATATATATAGCTGAAAGAATATGCAAAGGCTTGCGGGAAGGTGTCATGAGCAAGTGGGGATGCTTATAGATGTCCTTGTATTTCACCTGTCTTGTGTGGTTCTGCTACTTGTGCATAAGTACCTGAGCATGGCCTTGGGTTTGTCTGATACCTGTACCAAACTTCCTAATTACATTTTAAATTCATGTAATTAAACTTGTGTAGTTCAAAGTTACAGTGGAAAATTATAGCCAGAAATACCTAATTTGTAAGTCAAAGTTTGACTAAGGTTGGAGAATTGGTAGATATGCATGTTTTGTAAGAAACAGTGGAGCATCAGACTTGACACCCTTGGAGTCTGTTATCCACATACTCTTTTTTAATGTTATTTCATACCTAATTCCATACCTTCTTTCTTCCTTTACTGAAGATGCACTGCTTTTTCTGCCTGAGAAATTGTCTGTGGAACTTTGATGTCTAGAAACAGTTTTCTATTGAAGGTATAGCTTGGAAGCTATCAAAAATTTCTTGAAATGGAGTCATAGCTTAAATTCATCCTTCCTTGTGTGCCTAGCAGTACAGATTATATTGTGTAGATCCAGGTATAATACAAAAGGAAGGGTGTCTATAGTTGTTCTTACATACCCATACATTTGTCCTACTACAGTATTAATGATGCTTTGGTAGAAGTTTGATTGCTGGCTGTGCTGGTTTTGGCTGGGCTAGAGTTAATTTTCTTCACAGTAGCTAGTATGGGGCTATGTTTGGGTTTGTGCTGGGAACAGTGTTGATGACACAGGGATGTTTTCGTTCCTGCTGAGCAGTGCTTACACCGGGTCAAGGCCTTTTCTGCCTCTCACCCCACCCCACCAGCGAGTGGGCTGGGGGGGCACAAGGAGCTGGGAGGGGACACGGCTGGGACAGCTGACCCCGACTGACCAGAGGGCTATTCCAGACCATATGGTGTCATGATCAGCATATAAAGCTGGGGAAGAAGAAGAAGGAAGCGGGGGGATATTCGGAGTTATAGTGTTTGCATTCCCAAGTAACTGTTATTTGTCATGGAGCCCTGCTTTCCTGGAGATGGCTGAACACCTGCCTGCCCATGGGAAGCAGTGAATGAATTCCTTGCTTTGCTTTGCTTGCGTGCGTGGCTTTTGCTTTACCTAATAAACTGTCTTTATCTCAACCCAGGAGTTTTCTCACTTTTACTCTTCTGATTCTCTCCCCCATCCCACTGGGGGGGAGTGAGCGAGCGGCTGGGTGGGGCTCAGTTGCCGGCTGGAGTTAAACCATGACACTGGCCTTGTATGTGACCCTGAGTCACCTACTGTGCCTCTCAGTACAAACCACTTTTTTTAATTACTTTTCACAGTTGCTTCTGTGAATGTGTCGTAAGAAGAAATGGTTACTGAAAAGCTGATGGTGTGATAGCTGAAGCATATTACATGAAGAAGTTTCCTCTGTTTTTTTTTTTTCACCAGACATCTGCTAGTTTCATTTGAAGCTTTCTCTTTATTTTGTTGGAGAGCTGGTGAATAATGACTCCCTCTTCACCTTTACCGTGCTTTTTGTGACACGATAGACTGTTAATGCATTTCTTCTTGCCTATCTACCTTCCATGCTGTTAAGTCCAGTCTGCAAGTTGTTCCTTGTACAGAAGCCATTTCACAAGTTTTCTCAGCCTTTTCACTCTCTGCCTTTTCAGTTCCATGGCTATAGCTGGTGAGAAAGAGCAGAATAGCTCATAGCTCATATCTCAAACCAAGTAACGTGGGGGAATGGTGCTGTGTTTGTCAGCAGGTAGTACAGGCTTAGGAACTTTAAGGCTGGGCACAAGCTAGTCCAAGCTAAGGATGTACAAATCAACCGAAGCTTAAAAAAAAGTCATATTTTTGCATCAGTGTCATATGTGAAATGAGTTTTCTGGTTATGCTGGGTTTCTTCCTATTTAAAATGGGAATTTATGAAAATGAGTATTTGTCTTGTAGAGCAGTTCTTATGAACACCAGAAGGTGGCATAACTGATTTTCCTAAAAGTGTTTTGAATGCAAGAAATACACAGGATGCCACTAAGCTTATTTTAAAGCTGTTAGTCAAATTTTGATCAAAGGAAAGTTGGATCAGTTTAGCCCTTGACTATTTAAGGGGGCTATTTAAAGGTATACTCATTCTGCTCTTTTTCAAAATGTGAAAACTCTGATGGGATTCATGCTGGCTTTTGTATCTAAAGTTTTTGAGGTTGGAAGTAGTTTAACTGAAGTGCAGGAATGAAAGGGGGGGGTTGTCCATCATGTGTGCAGTGGAATTCTTTCCTGAGCTGTTTTACGGAATCCCAGCTTCCCATGAACACATTGTTTAGATATTTTGCTTTACCAGTTTGCAAAATGAGACCAATTCCTGCCTGTTTTAAGCTCTTCAGGTTAGCTGGTTCTATGCAAGAATAAATTATTAATATGGTAACTTATAAATTATAGTTTTATGCTGTAGCAACTCTAACCACATGCGGATTTATAGGTGTACCAATGTTAAGTGTTAGAAGCAGTAAGTGGAAAGAGTGTGCAAAAAAGACCAATAAGCATTTCAATGAAAATCTGTTTTCAGCATAGTATGTATTTTGTTCTGGCAAACCGGAAACTTAGTCCTTGCGCAGTGTTGCCGTACATTTAATGACAAGTTGATGTAATAAGGCATTAGATACCATCTCATGTGATGCTTTCCTTATTAGAGAAGCCTATCTCTGAGGCAGTCGTCTGCACTATGGTGTGGATCAAAAAGTATGTAAATATACCTTAAAATATCTTTGAATGTTTCCATTCAAAGATCCAGGGAGACTTACTCGTAGAGTGAGTGTATTGGGCATACTTGGCAAGGTTTTGGTAGTGGGGGTGTTGGTGCAGGGGTGCCCTGTGTGGGATGAGGCTGTGACTGCCCTGTGCCAGACACAGCTGGGGTTGATTTTGCATTAAAACCTTTTTTTGTCTGAATAGTTAAATTAATTGGTGTCGGACAGAACCAAAACTTTTAAAGTATTGAGATAGAAGGGATATTTTTTTCTTTCCTTCAGCTCCCTCTGGCAGGCAAACACCTGAAGTACAACTGTTTTATTTTAAACTCCTATTTCAGAGAAAGGCTTGTCCCAACTCAAAGTTATCACAGTTGTTTGGTGTTGTATATATATGCATTAAAAAGATTTTCAGCTGTAGAAAAGTAGATGACAGCAGCTGCAGAAGGTGCCGAAATACAAATATTTCTTGTTTAGCTGACTTTTTGTACAGTCTTTTTGCGCATCACAGCTGTGCAATGCCATGTCACCCCAAGGACCATGCTCATCTATTGATTTTTTTTTCCTATAATGCAGTCTCTCCTGAGCCTGCTGTGATTCACTAGAGCAGAACAGATGAGAGCGATGTGACTGTTTTGCATAGAAGTCTAGCGTTATTTGCAGAATTGTTAGATCCTTTTTTTGCTGACTGAACGCTGCGAGGGCAGGTGGAAGGGAAGTGGTGCAGCTCTGCTGTTGGTAGCTGAGCCCTTCGACCCACCTCCATGCAGTCCTCTCCTCCTCAGAGCTTCACTGATTTTTTTTTTTTCAGTTCTGCGTTTCCGAAGGACGGTTTGCCAGGATGAAGTGATACAGTCACATGTACAACACTATAAAGATGTAGAAAACTGCCTAGAGTGTACGGTAGTGCTGGTAAGATGGCTCAGCGGTGGGACCTGTACAACCCACTACATGGACATTTCTGAAAGCACTGAATGTCAATTTTCATTAGGAGTCATATGTTTGAAGTTCAGTGTGGCAGTCCTCTGTGTTATAAAATAGTCCTGAAAATTTTATGAAATAAAGGTTTATAATCAGGAGACTTTAAACTATTTGGTTTAAATATTTCATAGTTTTTAAAAATCCATATAAGATTAGCATTCTTCTGTGGGCCTTTCTAAAAACAGCTTGTGCTTAGACTTTTCTTGCTGTATACAATTTTTTTATGCAAAGCAGTATGTCCTGATTTGATCCTAAATTATCCATATAGTTACGTTGTCACTAAATAGGGATGTCTTATCTGCAAAGTAGTTCCAGTCTCCTAAGTGAATATCTTAAAACTGTCACTTTAAATCTGCTTTTGGAAATGAATTCATAGCTTGTACTTTTGCCCACCATAACAAACTTGAATGAAATAAATAACTGGCACCTTTTGAAACTTTGCCTGGGAAATATACAGTTTTCTTTAAATTTATATTCTCATAGATGCTAGAGAAGAAAGTTTGTAATTTTCTTTCTATAATTATTAGACAGGAATTTTGACATTTGGCGAATCAGAAATAGAGTATAACGATGTATTTCAGAGAGATGGAACTGTTTAATATGAAGTGTCATTTCTGTAACCATTCTTTTTTTATCTTCTGGAAAAATCTAAATGTAAGCAAGGTATACATTTTGAAAGTCTCATGTATTTTTTTTAAGTGTTAATAAACACTAAGATTGTGCTAATTCTGTAGCATGAACATACTCATTGATTGTACACCATCCCTACACCCTGTTGAACTCAATGTTAAAGGCTGTGCCTTTTGGGTCCTATGGATAACAACAGCCAATAGTGGGAATTTACAGAAAACCTCTTTTTGCTGTAGAAGATGACTAGGTATTTTCTGAAGAGGTAGTATCCAACTCTGCAGTAATCTTGCAATTAAAGCTGTTCCATGCACTCAGGACTGCAAGGATGGTTACAGATACCATTGAGGTGTAAATCTTCCTTCAGCTGCAAACATGCATCTTCAGTGTCTTTGCTCCTGGTCCCCTCCAAAGTGAAAGAACCTGTGAAAACTATCCATTTTTGTCAATTTTCACTGCTGCTCTTGGGAATGGAAGAGCATCAAAACAAGAGACATGGTTACTTGATTTTGCTTTCCTTTTGGGAACAGGTAGTGTGGAGGTTATCACTGGCTTAATTTGTTGAGGAAGCTTGATCCTGAGCAAACAAACCAGGGAGTTCCCCCACGTTGTCTTTTGGGAAGGAGTCTTTGGACTACACCTATCTTTGTCAAACAGGAGGAGTTGATTCCTGATTGCCTCTGGCTTATAGGAAAAAAAAAAAAAAAAAAATTGAAGAAATTTAAAGTATGGGGGCTTACTACAAGACTCCCTTTGTCCTACGTGGCCCATTCAGCTCTTCTAGCTTCAGTACTAATCCACCTGTTCTCCTGGCATTTAGTTGGAATGATCTGCAGACTTGAAACTCCTTTTCTAGTGTAGAGAAATTGTACTCTTTTTAATTTTTTACACTGAATGGGGGAAATACTAATATTAGTGACAAATTTGAAATGGAACTTTTTGCTGTGTAAGCCTTTCACGTGCCTTTGTGTGTGAAGGCAAGTTGCTATTTCATAGAAACTTGTATCTAACACGCTTAAGAGTAGGTGATGGCAAATAATTAAATTGATTGAATCTATGTAAGTGTCATATTTTTTGTGACTCCTTAAAGGAATCCAGCCAGCAGCAGTGCAGCGACCATGGGCAGCATGGTGCAGCAGCTTCAAGTCTTCTCCTAGAAGATGCATTCCTGCTGTTTGTGGGCTCTCAGGTTGCACACAGCAATTTCTGACAACCTGGACTTGAAGCCATCAGCATCTTTCTCGAAACCTTTTCAGTCTTGGTCCCTGTCAGTCTTCCCCGAGAGACTCTGGCCTTCAGATAAAGATGTCAGACTGCTGCCCACATTGGAAATTTTGTGGATTGTGGGTTAGCAGACTGGATCAGTCAGAGGTGATGATGCAGTGGGAATTCCTGTGCTCAGAAAAAGTTTTGTTTTTTAAAGAAATTGAGTCATTACAGAAACACACAATAAGAGCAGTGATCGATGTGCTTTATTCTTGCCTCCCCATGCCTGCTCTTTTCAGTAGGGACTGCTTTGCATAGGTGTGCAGGACCACAAAAACTCACTCCAGTGGATAAAGACAATAAGGTATGCAAACTGACTAACAGATTCCATGTAAATAATGGAAGAATGAAAGAAAAAGCCTACAAACTTTTATTTTAAGAATATTTTCAAAATACTTTGGTTAACACATGACTAATGTAATTTGCAGTTTGCTGTCTGTGGTGCAGGAAATACTGAAGCTGTTAGTGGCTGGTGCTCAATCTTAGCCTCCTTTTAATTACTAAATTGTTTAATATATGTGCATCATATGAGTCAGATGTGTAAATGTGTTTAGGCATACTTTACTAAAATAAGTTGCGCAGCCAACAGACCATAACAGCTGTGGAGTAATTGTTTAGAAATAAATTCTTTGTAGTTCACGGTTTGACCTAATAAAAATAACTGTTGCTTCAGACCAATTATTTTCAGCAGGGTCAGTCTGGCTGCTGTCACTGTGCATTCAGATTTCTGTGGTGATTTATTAAATATAATCACCTGGGGAGGATGAGCACAGTGCTCTGAATAAATCGGTGTTAGTTCAAAAGCATTTCTTCTTAGTATGTTGTCAGCAGAGTACATGGGCTTAGATCAAAAGTTGGAAACTTTCATTAACTCACTTTGGTTTTACCTCCTACTAAGTGTTTTAAGACCTTATTTTACCTAATGCCTTTTATGTAAGAGTAGTTTGCCCAAGCGAAGCTGAATTTATTTTTTTTTTTTTTTCCCCCTGTATTATAACCTGTAGCTTGTCATTAAGTTAACAGTGCATCTTGACTCTTGGAAGTGATTTCTTGCTAGAAATCTTACCTCATTTTAGAGCAAAGCCCTCTTCAAGAATCCTCACAAGAAAATGCAGGACATCCATATAGGGCATAAAATACAAACTACTTTCGTGGCCAGAAACACACGCTTAGGAATAGATTTGAGATATTTCTGAGACTCTGTGTAGTTACAAAATATACCTGAAACTGAATCTAATACTTTAATAAATTAACCCTTCTAAATATTAGAAGTGTAAATACTATAGGGATTAGGTTTGTTCATTTCTTGTGTGTCCCTTTTTTCCTGCAAGTTTCTGGGACTTAAGATTTAACCTAAGTTATGGGTTTTTTTAATTGTTTTAAAAATATCTGATTGTGACCTGATAGGAAATGGTGTCGTGTTTTTTTAACTGTTGCTGAATAATTTCAGAAATTTCATACTTAGGCTATCAAGTTATTTTTCTCATTAATGAATGGTACTTGCAAGGTCCAGGGTTGTGGGTTTTTGAAGAATGTATGTAATGGAGAAACTCATTACTCAACATGATTACTTCTCAGTCAGCCAGCTGCTACTACCTCTTTGGTTTGTTGAAGAACATACATTTTGGTAGTCTGAAAATCATGTGATAACTTGAATCTTTCCTAAAGGAGGTGTCTGGGAGGGAGGGGGAAGTGGCTGTGTCGGATGCAGGGCAATATATATTTGTTTTTTACATATATATATATGTGTGTGTGTGTATACATATAGTGCATATATATAGCGTGTGTATATACACACGCTATATATACAAACACATACATATATATAGTATGCATATGTGTATTTATGTGTAAAAATAATTTTTACTGAAATGATGCATCCTAAAATGTTACTGCAGCAATTTCCTCATTTATACAGGAAAAAATGCTGAGTGGGTGGATGGCAAACTGCAGTACTTCTTGTTAAACATGTGGTACATGCCCTGACTGCTTAACTTAATATTTAAAGATTTGGGGTTTTTTTTTTCCTGTTTTAGAAATAGCCCTACACCTATTGCTATAGAGACAGGAACCTGTACTGCTTACAGCATTTTGACAGCAGGAGGGGTTGGCTACAAACCTAGTTTATCTCACTCCTTTGTGCTTTACAATTTATTATTATTACTTGTTCCTTGAGCTGTCAGCCCAATTTAAAAGAATTAAATATATTTGATAGTAACTATTTTGTAAGCGTCTCTGTTCCATTTAAGAGGCTGTGTGGATCTTGATGTCTAGAGTACAATTGCTTTCAAAAGATGCTGTACCTTACATCTGGTGTCTGAGGGCTTTTTTTTTTTCCCCCCAGTTATAAAAAAATTTTTTTGAGACTATGTAGTGGATAGTAAGTCAAAGTACATGTGTAATTCGCAGAACTGTCTCCAGCTATTTTAAAGCTTATTTCTTAATTTACTTAAATTTAAGTGAAAGACTTTTTCTTTGTAAGAGAGATCTCTGAGGTTTCTAGCAAAGTTGCAGTTTCAATAAAAGTATTGCCAGGTGCATATTGCCAATTTTTTTCTATAGTTCAATATTTGGGGAATGTTACAGTGTCACTGTGAGGGGATTGCAGGCATAACTGCACTGGCTTCCTTCGGATTCCTCTTTAGGTAGAGATTTGCTTTCCCATATGAATTTTGGTATGAATATTTTCACAATATATGGTCAAAGAAATTGTATTAACTGACTCATATATAGGGCAGTACTGTCAACACCTTCTTCTAATTATTCTCTTCCAGTAATTGGAACAGCTGCAGTTTAGTAGATTGAAAACCCAGAGGTAGAGGCATGAGGAGCATCCATGTGAAGGGGAAAGAGCTGAATAAGGAAGACAAACTATCACACTGTCAGTTTTTTAGGGATCCTGAAGAGAAATGTTATGCATCCTTATTTGCTTCTATTCAGTCTAGGCTTGTGCCTTTGGAGCCATGTTTAAAATGCTGAAACGATTTGATGTTGAAATGATTATTGCATTTGAGCTCCATGACTCTGATGTGAATATTTTACTGGATTTTGGGGGGTTGTGTTTTATTTTCTTCTATATCAAAATGGTCTTGTGTAGTAGTATGCATCAGCTCAGTGGGCTGGTAGTTGTAAGATATGCAAAAGACCAGAGCAATTCCTTCCAGTGCCAAACTGAGTTTCTGCCTTCAGTTTGGAGCAAGCTCTGTTAGCGCTAATATCATATAATAACATATATCCATTTTAAAATGGAAACATGGCTTTGAATCAATGAATTTTTAGAACATAAGTGTTGGGGGAAAAAAATCTCAAAAGTCTGAAGATGTTTACTGGTCTTAACCTATTAACTAAGACCAGTTAACCAGATGTTAACTGGTCTTAACCCATTTTAACCTATTTTTGTGTGTTGGCATATTTTCTTATATGAACAAACATCTATTAGTAGAAAAATAGTCTAATGTTAGAAAACAATATTTGTGACACAAATATTTAGACCATTGTTTTCATTTCTAGATGAAAATGGGAGATGTAAATCACACAGTCACTGTAACTTTGAACATTTTTCTTTCTGTAAGGCTAAAATAAGCCTGGGATTCTGGAAATGCAGATGATTTTTCAGGTCACACTAGAAAAGGTTTGCAAGATTTGAGAAAGTTTCCATATAGCATAACCCTATTTCCACCTAGTGCTTTTGGTTCCTCCGGTACTTAGTAGATGAATAAAAGGAGGGAGGTAAGCAGCTTGTTAGAGCAGAACAGCAAATCTTTTAACCACAGCAAATCACTTGACTGAGCAAATATTTTTCAGTTTTGTTTTTAACAATTTAAGGGCTGGAAAAAGAAGTTAAACTCAATCTGTGCAAACTGATGAGAATCCAGCAACATGTCTAGAAGTAAACTTCTCCTCTGCTTAGTTTTCCTGCAAAAATTCATGTGGCATTTCAAGGCTAAGAAAAAAATATTTTCAGACTAGTATAGTTTTATGTTGCCACTGGGCTCTGATTCATCTTTCTGTCTGTGACAACTTCTTCTTTGAACAACCATGAGGAGAAGTCTTATGGGAAATGCAGAGATAGTTTAAAAGTTTTGTTGCAAGTATACATGCCCCAGGAATGTAAGCATGCTGGGCTGTAAGAGGAGAACTGGTGTTTTATAATGCAGGTAAAAGGCAGCAAAGGCATACGTATTGACAGTTGGTATGTACGAAACAACATGGTAGCAGCTTGGTGTTCAGGTTGTACAAAGGAAAGAAGAGGATATCACAAGAAAAAGAGAATGACAAGGGAAGTGGTTTTAGCTACATTCCTACCCTGAAGGTCAGGGAGAGCTTGCAGAGGCAAAGATGCTGTGATCAGCACGCTTGCAAGGGGTGGTTCTGTGTCCACGGTGCTTTGTCCACGTGCTTGCAGAGTACGGTGCTGCGTGCCTGCTCCTCTCATTTGGGGCCAAATCTTGCTTGTTGTTCAATAGTGAAGAAGGCTTTGGGGTGGGGGTGGAGGAACAGAAATAAGAAATGCCTTGCTCCTTTAAGCACTCTACGTACCTTCTTTTTGTGGGATCAGAGCTGCGCTGCTGTACAGCCTCTATCAATAGCTTCTGGCCTTGCTAACAGCTCAGGTCTGTAAAATGGCAGCTTGGGATCTTGCCTTTGGTCTTTTTGTTTTCTTTTTTTCTTCTTATGCCACCTGTTCAGTTACTTTATGGAGGAGTTTTCTGCAGAAGTGCTTGATACCCTGTCAGTTATTTTGCTGTCAGTCTGCTCAGTGCAGCTTTGGAAATACTAGTGTGGAAATGATTGCTTAAAACCCAAAGACTTCCTCTTTCTCATCTTTTGTATACAGAATAAAAGATAGGTAAGAAACTCAGATAATAAGTAGAATCTGGCTTTAAGCAAGTTATAAATGGTAAATGCTTTTAATCTTGAACATGAACTTGCTTGTGAGAAAAATACAGAAAACAAGCCTCTTGAATGGGCCCAAGAAGCTGTTTAATCTGTGCAGTTATCATGGGTCTTCAGCATTCGAGAGAGCTTTAAACTTAAAGAAAAGCAGATCTCCAGTTTGGTTTGTTTTCATAGCACTTCTCTAGGAATAACTGTTTCCTCGGCAAGTAGGATTCTGCACAGAGCTGTAATGCTGCTTTTGGCCTTCAGCACCAATTAATTTGGGGATGAGTGGCAAAGCAATGTAAGGTGAGAATGGAAAGTGTAGTATATTCAGTGGGCACAATGCACTCCAGAAAATGAGGTTGTTATTCCCATATTTTTAAATGTGTAACTAAACCGTTATTTTGAAGTCTTAATTAAAATAACAGAATAATATACTGTAACTTTCTGTTGTCTTAGGTTTAGTTTATGTAAAGCATAGAATACATTTAGGTAATCTTTTTCCCTGGGAATACGCAACTGATTTGTGATTGTCAGGAAGAAAATGGTATTTATTTTTTTTTCTCCTTATGTGCAGATAGATGATTCATTTCTCATGTGGTTCTTCTTTTGCAAGAGAAAAGCATTTGCCTATTTTTAGAGTACCTGGCACTGCTACTTCCTTCAATTCCATATTTTGTAGATTGGCTGTTTGATCAAGTAGTGTGTGCTGGACATTAGGAGGAGATGAAGTTGGGCAGTGCTTGGGATTCATACACTTTAAAAAAAAAAAAAAAGTTACGTTTACTGCTACTGGGTTTTCTGTAAAGGTTTTAATTAGGTTGTTTGTAAATTAAATGAAAAATAAATGGGAATAGAAGCACTGAAAGGAGAGTAGGTATTTGAGCACTAATGCTGCCCTCTATGCTGAATGATCTTATTGGGGTCAGAAGTGGGAAGTAACTGCTTTCTGGGTGTGCATTGATTGACTTAAATACCAGTCAATGCTTGGGGATGACTGTGGGGCTTTAGTTGGCTTTTATTTTACTGGTCAAAAGGGTATTTCAAGAGTTACTTTTGAAAAAGTGGCCCACTGATTGTACTTGGCCTCATTCTTTTGTGTTAGTAATGCTGCTGTTAATAAACAAAACGTGTAATCAGCTCCTTGGGGTTGGCAGAGCAGGAAGATACAGACTTTCAAAGCGGTTACCAGTTGGTTGCACTGGCTGTGCACTCAACGTGAGAAGGGAGTAACAGCATTTGCTCATTGGATTTTAAGACAGTTTCTGTATGATGGCAAATGCAAAAGCAAAATTGGGTCTATGAATTCAAAATCGTGATATTTTTCTTTGTGGTTATAATAGCTGCTATCTAACATCTCTTTCAACTTAACTTTTAGGCCTTCAGTGCAGAGAAGGCATGATCTTGTAGTCTGGTGTTACATATATGTATGAGACTGTACACAATATTTACAGTGCGTGCAGGCAAGCATGGCTGGTTGGCATGTAAATGCATGAATTCTTTTACTAAAAGTAAGACTTCTTTATGCTGAAACTGCATACTTGCTCTCTGCAGGGTTAGTGTTTCTTAATATTTATAGCATATAAACACTGTTGTCTTACACAGCAAATGTCTGTTCAGCATTCAAGTAGCAGTTTCTCTGAAATTTGCCTGTGTTAATGCTGCTCGTGTAATTTAGAACTTTTTCAAAGAAGTGGGAGAGCGCTCTTCAATCATTTGTCTGATAGGTGCATCTGGTTTTGAATTAGTCCTCAGCTCTGATCATCCTGGGTTATTTTAGTTCCTTGCCTGTCGTTCTGGTAACAGCATCAAATGCTCAAAACTATTAAAATGTTTGCCCAAAATAATAATGATCAGAAGCAGCAATTATTCCCCGGTGATTTCATCCCAAAAATTAACTTAACAGTGTAGGTTTCACCATTACGAAAAACCTATCAAAGTGTTATTAAATGTTATTAAAATGTTTAAGTTTATAGAAATTCTGCTCCTGGTTCTATTCTTTATTGCTGAGTAGTGTGACAGGGTGTTGGCTTTTTTGTGATAGGATTAAGCTGTCCTGATGAACAGAAGAATGGTCATGCTGTACAAAGACTATTCTGAAATCTGTAGAATAAACGTCTTAGTGTTGTTCTAGTCTACTGTGGTAATACATTAAAAGTGGTGTTTTTAATTTTTTTTTCTCGTAAGGGAGTCAATATAGTTGAAGCTCTGCCTTATTTTCCCTAGAAACCTGCTCTGCTTATGCACAATATGCTATTAAATTCTCCATTCCCTTTTTAATAGCTTGCCTTCTAAACTCCCCGCTGTCATCAGCCCCGGGAGGTCACCAAGCAGAGCACAGAGTTGCAGAGTGGTCCCTGATGGACACCTGCGTGACTGTCTGCCTCGTCACTTCTTCAGGCAATTTGTGAGCTGCTGGGGGGGGCGTTCAGAATTAGATTGTTGATAGCGTCCCTACAAGGACTGCTATTAACAGCGTGCTACTCTCTGCTTCTCTACTGCAGAAGACAGAGTGATATTTGTGTTCCCATAGCATGTTGTAAAATGCATGAGATTTTGCTCATCCTCCTTGGAAATGAGAATAGGAAAAAGAGAGCATCCTGAACCAGAAGCTATTAGAAGAGCATGCAGAAACCTGCAGCGATTTGTGCTTTATTTTGTTTTCCTAGCTATGGATTAGAAGGACTGATTTTTGCAATGGGCTTTTTCCATAATGGCATTCTCGTATTGTTTGGTCAGAGCTTGCAAAGGAGGAAAACAGGCTGCTGAATTTAGTCACTGATCTCTATTAGCCGTGGCCTAAGGCTATGCTGAGATTTATATCCCATTTGTATTGTTGCAGCTCAAAAGAAGAATGTTCAGAGGATGACAAGTGTATTCTGAGTAGGTATGTTGTTTCATTTTCATATGAAACCCATTTTTTTTTTTCTGCTTCCATTGGTCAGAAATGAGGTTAATAGGAAGAGAATATAGTACAATGCTGCAGTGTCCCTGTTAAGGTAGAACAATAGCATCAGAAACAGTTCTTTAAAAATTACCTGCTTTTATTAAATAAAGCTGCATTGTGCTGGTGTGCACAGTGCAGTCTTTTTTTTTTTTTTTTTTTTTTAAACATATACTGCAGTCAGCGCTTCCCTAACGAGGTGGCACTATTGTTGAGTTAGAAGGATAGAATCATCATATTGCTTTAGGGGACAGCAGAATTTAAAAGGAGATGCCTTGCAGCCCTGTTTTACAGATTGGAAGGATCGGTTTAAGGGCATTGGCAGAATCATTTCCTTGTTCTTAGCAGCAGCCACTGCTGTGTCAGTAGTGTGTGGAATGGAAGTCCTAGTTGGTAGTCTGTTATGGAAACGCTGTTTACTGTTATTGTAGTACCGTGGTGACAACATGCCATTGAAATGGAAAACGAGCTCTCCTGCTATCTGGAAATTCCCAGTTCCTGTGCTTAAAACATCCAGGTCATCGCCACTTTCTCCAGCATACATGTAAGTGAGAGAAATGAGGATAATAAGGTGGGATTGCTTTTGTGAGACTACCCTGTGGCAAAATACCCTGTTATATATTAAATGACATTGGCACTCAGAATTTTACTTTGTTTTCTGTGTAGACCCCCCCAGATTTTATCCTGGATGTTTCATGATGGATGTTGTGTCGAGTCTTTCCCTCTTTGTTGAAACGTAGAGAAATTGTGCAGATTAAGCCATATTCATAATAATACCGTGTATGTTCATTTGAAAAGTTCGTGTTGCTGTTAATTTGTAGCGCTGATCTTGAATTGACAAGTTAAGCTTTGAGGCAGGCTTTCTTTGTAGTGTATATGCTAACATTTCCTCCTCCTGACTATTACACTTGGAATTTAAACATGGAATCACCTGCTGTATTGTACTGCACTTTTCGTGTAAGTTCTTGTATAAAAGAAATAATCCTGCTTTGGTCTTGTTTTATTCTTGAAAGTCTTGGCCTTAATACAAATTGAATGTCTTTTTATGAAGTTACAAGAAAAGCTTAAAACATAAATATAAATCATTCATATCTGAATACTTACATAGTTATGCAGTTTGTCCATGTAAAGTAGCTTCACATAAGAGTATTTTAATGCACATGGAAACAGTATGCCTTTGTCTTGCCAAATCTCGGTGGAGCTTTTGTTCACCTTTTGTTGCTGTGAGTTCTGTGTTAGCATATACAGGTGGCTTTTTTCCTTCTGTGAAATAAAACTAAGCATAGGGTACTGAATCGCTTCTGCCTCTATTTAAGGAAGCAGCTCTTTTGAAAATGAGGAAGAGTTGCTTTAAAATGCACAAGTAGCAGTGTAGATGACTTCTGTATCTGGAAATTACTATAAAGACTATTACTTTCCAATAGTATTCCAGCCTAATATCTACAATACTAGTACTTTTAAGCTTGCATTGTCTTTTTGCAGATAGGCTTTTGCTCCTGCTGCTCTAGGGACATGCTGTAAGAAATAGGTGTTTACAGGTCCTCTAAATGTCGTCTTTTTTGGTTGTTGCTGAGAATTGCATTGATAAGTAGCAGAGCTGAAACAATACAATGCCGTATGCGTGGTCACTATTGTTCTCGGTCAGAAAGGCTGGGGTTTAAGGAGCTAACCTGGCTGTATAGAACCTGTGTTCTATAGGCTGTATAGAACCTGCTGTGCACACTCCAATTTTAAGATAAATTTTCATGGAAGTGTTTCAGCCTTTTCACTCACTGAATGCATCAAATATGTTTAAGGCTACCAGAAATAAGCTGTTTCCAAAAAAATGCTACTTATTATGACTTTTTAAAAAATATGACTAAATACAAAGAAAGTATAATGATAAAGAAAGAGTTGTGAGGCATTTGAACCTATTTCAGGGAAACGCTGTCTTTAGTGTTGTATATTATGTTTTTGTTTTTTAAACTATAGTACTTATTAAATGCAAGAAAAATCAGAAATAGCCTAATCTGATCTATCTGCTGCTGAAACTGAGCATTTCTTTTGTGTGTCGCCTTTAAATTGCTAATCTAGCTCTGTGTATGCTCCGGCTTTTATGATGGGGATCATGTAGCTGATTATCTCACTGTGGTGGAAGTATGTGAACAGGTTTAGTGATCATACTGAACTATATGATGCCGAGCTTATCTGGAGCATGAGAAATATGTGATCAGCAGCCTTAATCTTTTTATAATGAGTCGATGTATCCCAGTGTTTATGGAGACATTTCTTCACTGGCACACAATCCTGACATTAGCAGGACTCTTAAATCTAATGTTAAAATTATTCATATACTTTATAATAAAGAATGAGAAACATTACAAAATGGCACCTATTTAATTAGGCAGTATATATCAACTGATAAAACCTTGCAATTTAGGTTGACCAGTAAAATAAGTGATGGAATTCATTATCTTCATTGCAGAGATTCCAGTAAAATTGATACTGTTTTATGTGATCTGATGTTTTTCACATTCATATTTATAAGTTTTCTTTTGTAAGTAGTACTCTGCACATTGGCAAAAGGCTTATGTTTTGAGTAAAAGATTCAGGAATAAGTGGCATGTGATGTGGAACATGTATCCATGTAAAATAAATGACCATAAAAGCCTTGAATTCACAGATGGACACTTCTGTACTTGATATTTTGGATCTGGAGTATACAAAGGTATAATTGAGCTTTTAATCCCTTAATACTTGACACCTTAATCTTATAAAATAGGTTTGTATTGTAATTTGGAATGTAAAGTAGGGAGGTCTTAAAGGTGAGTTGGGTTTTTTTTGGGTACTTAAAATGAAATTCCAATTTTTCAGGTTTTTCTAGTAAAGTTGACCTTAACTTTAAAAGCTTCATCTTGCTTATGATTTACAAGTAACTTATCTAGACATTAAACCGATTGTCAGGACACATGGATTTTATTAGTGTTTTACTTGGTCTGTGTACACGATACCTGAACTCTGCCTTAGTTTCCCTGTATTGAAATGCCGAGACTGGCGGTTACGAGCACATTTAGCTTCCTGGATGAAGCGGGCATCTACGTACAAAGTACTACTGTAGAACAGTTCACTGTCCTGCAAGCTGTGCAGCTGGAGTGGTTTAGCTGCAGTCTCTGCTTGAGAAGTTTGCGGTAGTTCCCGAGGTGGGGAATGAGTATGAAGAGCTCGTCACAGAGGGTCCTCTGCTGCAGGAAACTTGTGGCTGGGTAGTACATGAAATAAAGGACCTGCTGAAGTTGAGCTGGTGACTTTGTAGGTGAGGACGTGATTCTGTTACTGGGAAGTCTGCTGGTTTTGCTGGGCCTGGTACTGCTTTTCTGGCAGTGGGAAAGGAGCAGCAGTGAATCGCTGCCTCTTGGCTGGTGGTTTTGTTTCCCACCAGTTATTTATTTGGGATATTTTCAGGATATCCTGACTGCAAGAGGTAACTTTTCATGTTACACAGAAGACGAAGGATCCCTCTGAAGGGAAATGCAGACATCTCCCGGCTTCTGGTGGAACTGGTCCAGAGTAGCCTGAGCTTTCCCCCAAGTTGATGGAGAGATCCAGTGACATTGCGTAGGGAAAATTAGATAGTATTAGAATTGGAGCACGGGCATGTGACCAATATATATAGGTGTAATACAGCCTGGCTTAGTGCATGGGTTAGGAACGTGCAGATATGTGTGCACGTGCATGCCTTTGTCAAGCTGCTTTACGTTTTCTTTCATGACACTTACGGTGTTGGGATTTAGAATATAGATTCCTTTTGTCAAAATGAGTGTGAAAGCTGTTACAGCAAGTTTATGCTCCATTAGTGAAATCGTATTCATATTTGCGGTTGTGTTGACTATATGGGGACAGACCTAGGTGACTTGGTGACTAGGTGATTATGTGGGCAGGTGAGCAGTTTCAGCAAGTGAATCAGAGAAAAGGACAAAGTGAGTAATACCGAGTTGGAAAAGTGGTATTCCTTGGCGTTGTAGCTATGTATTGATGGCCGCATGTTAAAAACAAACAAAAAAAGTGACTGACATAAGCAGAGGTTAAGAATTGAAGCACTACTTCAAGAGAGGGTGAGGAACAGTTCAGAATGTAGTTGTTATTATATAACAGCTTTGAGGTGTAAAGGAATATGTGTCCCAATTATTGTTCATGGGCCATGTAAATCTCGTGCACTAAGAACTAAGAGGAGAACTCTTTCTTATTAACATTAGCAATGTCATTTATGTTGTTTTCCAAAGTTGTGCACATCTTCCATTAACACAAATGGAAATGTTTGTGGAAACTGGAGATCAAAGTACTATGATGGACATCTGCAAAGAATTCAATAATGCAAAAATACTATTTTCAAAAATACTATGACATAGGATTATTCTATAATCCTGTGTCATGTGAGAATGATTGTTAGCTGTTTTCTGAAAAGCTAAATGTTCAGTTGTTTTTAGTCTCCAACATGCCGTGTTTAGAAATAAGTAAAATAAAAAAAACCATCATGCAGAATAATCTGTTTGTAAACTTAGTGCCTTCTATCCTTTTACATAGAATAGTGTGTTGATATTTTAAATGGAAACTATCCTTTGAATGTATTCATAAACAACTGACTAATGTTAGGAGAAATAAATAAATGCGATATTCCAAATATATTGCTATCAAAGGGTTTGCATCAGTCTGGCTATCGTGAGTTACGTGGCTGTGAAATTTGTCCGATAGGAAATGCTTTGCAGCAATGGAAATCGGTTCCTGTGCAGAAAAGTAGAATAAATTCTTAATACTCTGGAGTAATCAGTGTTAGTTTTAGCTGCTTATATAGGCTATATAGGTTAATGCTTTTGTGTCTTCTTTCAAATCCCTGATTTACTCTATAATGAGCTCTTTGAATTTATTCTATACAATGATATATACTTAAATGGGAAAAGGTGCGTATGCGTAATTCTTCAGACCATCTATATTAGGCAGTTCCCTTTTGTGAGACCACCCTATATGTGTCTACTGTCTTTATTGGTCATTTTTAGTAAATAAACCCTTTTGTTGGGCTCTTGAGCATTTGGCAGACTACATGGTATTCACACCAAAACACTCACCTGTTTTTGGCAACATTTCCAAAACAGACTCACCTGTCTTTGGTAACGTTTCCATTTTAAGCAATTATTTCCTAGGTATTTCAAATGTCAACATGTTGAAAGTCAATGTGCAGGTCACCCCAAATACTTCTTTAAACTAATCTGACAATGCATGCAAACAGATGAATTGGGCGGGTGGGGAATAGAAGGGGCTTATATCTTATAAATAGAAGACTGCTTTTAATCCCAGCAATTTTGTATCTGGAGTTTTCATTTGTGCCTGTTGATGTTGCTTTTGCTTTTTAAATAATAAGTATTTCAGTGGATTATTGTAAGTTCGAAATGTGAAATTTCATTGCAGTAATAAACTGGCAAAAACAAGGAAAAAACCAAACCTGGTTGTCATGAAGTTTCCCAGTGCTAGTGAATCTTCTGGGCAGACCTTTATAGGTGATGCTGTGGCTTACAAGCCCTCAAAGTCACATTCTCCTTTTATAGCGTGATGTTGCGATATTGACATTATGTTGTGACATGCTAAAGCATCTTTATTGAATTATCTTGAATGTGTTACTCAGCCTGTTCTGCCAGTTTGTAATTTTTGCCATTATTTCCTTGTGATTGTGGAAAACTCTTGTGCAATCACTTTCTACTCCCTGGGTTTTCTAGTGTTAGGCAGTATTTTCTGTTGAAGTTTGGATGGGGCCACCTATGGATTTTCATAAAGTACTTGGTGAATATTGGGGTTTTAAAATACTAGTCACTTGTTCTAAATGGTAATAGTAGGAATTGTAGTGTGATAATGTGTAGCTATAATGCTAAAGTGGAAGTGCACGTCTATATTATTACTGTAATATTTTGTCCAGCAATGACTGAGACTGTTGCAATATCCAAGTTGTAAAAATGTGTTCTTTCATGGGATGGACAAGTCACCCACACCTGTTATCTGGCATGCTTAGATTTAAACTCTTTATCATGTAGGGGGGGAAAATATTTTACAATATAAAGTAATTAATGCCCCCCTATGTTCTCCCCGGAGGATTGTAATAAAGGAATACTAAAACGACTGTGAGAAGTGACAAAGCAAGAGGAATGGTAGAGCAGACCTAGGCAGCAGAAAGAGCAGGCGTTAACTACCAAACCCTAATGTCAGAATCTTGTTTATGTTTTTTTGCTGGCTTTTAAGCTATCAAAATTATTCTGTACACTATATAGAGAGAAAAAAAAAAAGCCAACACTCTGGAAAGGAGTTGTTCCTAAATCTGTTACAGGAATATAGGGGATGTATATTCTAGGACCAAATCTTGAATGTGCAGGTGCCACCTTAGACATATATAGGTGTTTGTCCCTAAGGAGCCATTCTGTAAACTTAACAATTTCTATGTGTATGAAAACTAAATTTAAAGAAACATCAGGTAGAACTGTAATCTGCTGGTGCATGCAAAATGTTTTTCTTAAGTGTTTTGTAATGCACAGGAAGTATTAAGCTGCCTAGCTAAAATTATGACTTGCCTTTTGAACACTGAAGACCAAATATAAAGGGCAGAGAATAGGATGTGCACTGTCAGTCCAGCCTAAACTGTGAAACCTCTGAGTGACTGTTGTATTTTACCTTTCTGAATGTCAAGGAAATAAAGTAGTTCTGCTTCTGTAGAAAAGCTACAAAGCATGTGTATTTGCTTTGCCTTTTCTGTTTTTAATAGTAGGAATCAATAGACTGACACCAACTTTGGCAAAAAGTCTTTAGAGAACCGTTTCTAATTTAACATCATTAAACAATCTGAGTCTGCAAATTTAAGCTACAAATGGCTCAATGAATGTAAACCCTTTGTCAAATAGATAAATGTGGATGTGATACTCGGGCTCCCAGAGAGACTAAATACTATTAGGAACAAAAGCTTTATAGCAATGACTGAGCCAAATATTGCTTTGTTTCTGTGGAAAACAAATTTGAATTAACCAGCGGGCTGTAATTATGCTGCAAACAGCTTGAGACCTCTGACAGTTCAGTTGTTTAAGAAGGAATTTTGAGGAGAATATTTTCTGTGTGCATATCCTTGGGAAATCACACCGAAACAGTTGTTGCTCAGTCCTCTTCTGCTAACTTTGTGGGACCTAATTTTGGCTAGCTTTGGTCACAGTGTGGCCTTACTTGGAAGTGATAGAAAAAGGTTTAAGTGATGTTGAGAAAATCCTTGTTTCTCTGTTGTCCTCTTTTCCACCCAGATCCGTCGGTGTTTGGAACAGTGATTGCGTCTTCAGTCTGAGTGTTTCTAGTAGCTTTCTTCGTTTCTGTTGACATCGTGGGCTTGTGTGCTTGGGCAGAAGCTTTTTCTTAAGCTGGTGATTATGTGTTGAAGTCCAAAGAGACTTGACTGTATTAAAAAAAAAAAAAAAAAAAAAAAGTTAAAGGCTTGACTTTAATGCACTAGTCTCCAAAACTTTGCTTCTTGAAGAGCTTAAGGTTACCTTGAGCCTGACTCTGGTTGGAACAAGGTTCAGTGTCCCTGTCCTTCAAGTCGGTTTGAGGATGTTGTTCCCCTCATGGCCTTGCTAGCTTTGGTGATTGTCCTTGCAGAGCTGCTCAGGCTACATTGCTTCAGTACTTAATTTGCCCTTTAGACACCTTCTTAAGCTGGTCATTGCAATGAAGATCTCATGCTGTAACTGTGTCCAAACAGCAGTTAGAGACCTACCTGCCTCTGCTTGCTGCCCATTGGCATGTGTCTAGAAATGATCTTTGTCCTTCTCTGCTGATTTTGGGGCTTTGGAAGCTCTATATCCTCCTCTCCTGATGCTCTTGGCCAGAGCCTTGTGAAAGTAAAATGCCACTTCTCACTGGTTTGCTGTGCTATATAGAGCCTAGTTTTCTGTTCTCCTGGTACAGAACACCCTTAGTTAAGAGGAAAGGTGGAAAATGCATACAGGAACATCCTATTTGTTTTTTAATTTAAGAAACAGTAAGCTTGATTTTATGCCTTTCTCCTGGAGTGGAGATTTAGAAGAGCTCAGCATCAAGTTACTAAACAAATATTTAAATGTTCTGCTGTTACTGCTGTCCTTCTAATCTATAAACAAGGTCAGGTGTGAAAAGTGACATATGCAAATACAAATATCAGAGCATTGCCCAAGGTGAGCTTGGGCTGTAGCTGTAGCTACTTCTGAAAATCTCGCCCACAGTAGTTAAAATGCAGTGTTAATTCACTTGAGGTAAAGGTTTGCAGACTTCTGGTTGTGGTGGCCCCTTTCAAGTAAACAACATTAAAATAGAATTTTTAAGAAATGCAGTAACCTGATAAATGCAAAGTGTTTCTAGTGACATTATCAGCCTCTAGTTAATCTATTAAAAATACAGCCTTTAAACTGCTCAGTAAAAACAGTGACATCTGAAGCTGATGGCATGGGACTAGTGATCATAATAAGAAAGGAAAAAAAAAAAAGCCATGATTTGTACTCCTAATGCTTTGTGTGTATCACAGGTCATTTCAGTCCTACCTTCCAGCGCTGGTCTTACGTTCATCCTACTTTCAGATCTTTAGCAGCAGCCTTTGTCAGTACCTGTGTGCCCCCAAAGCAAGAACTGAAGTTTGCTGAACATGTCGGTTGGTCGGCCTGTTAAGAGAGGAGTTAACTTGCTCTGTCAAGCTATCAGAAGAAAAATGACCTTTTGCTTTTGTTTTCTTTTCTAGCTGGAGTCACATATCTATTTTAAAATGTAAACTTGCATTTTCTAGAGAAACTTTTGCTGTATTTTTGTAATAAGAAACCATTAACAAATTATAAAACTGGCTAGTTTTACTGGGTTACTGATACCACAAAGGAATTAAGTTAGAAACTCCTGTTAAAAAATAGTAATAAAAAGAACAGATAGTATTTTAGGGGAGGATAAGTGTAAAAGTAACTTCTTTGCCAGAATAAAGGATTTCATGAAATTGTATGGGTAGAAGATACGGAATGGAAGAAATGTGAAATACCATGATTGTGTAATTTGTTCATCTACATTATATTAATATTTGAATTTCTTAATAGAAGCATTATGAGACTTTCTTTTATACAATGCTGCCATATCAGTTATGCTTATTGAGCTCCTAGGTGGCCATGTAATTTGGGGAATTCCTGAATTCATTACTCACGAAGCTGGAACAGCTGTTCATACTGGGAAGACAGTAAGATAGTCAATACTTAAATTATTTTTTGGCAGACTAAGCATACTAAAATACTTTTTAGCAGATTATGCATACAAAGTAAAGAATTACTCTATAATAGTAAATGAAAGTTTCATTGTATTTCACTGGCCTTTTCATTAATAGGTTCATTAGCAAAATACATGCATAGCTGCATGTATAGGATAGCCCTGTAATATACCAAATTTTTTTGATAGATCATAAAATAGTAAAGATTTGTCTTGTAATAAGAATATCTTAATATGAAATTGAAATCTGGTTCCTTGCTTGCTAATAAATACCAGAGTACTGGCACATGCCAGGAGTGATTGCTGATGATGCCATTTACCAGTGACCAGAACACTTGCAGTCATGGTTCATTGGACAGTAATTTGACAGGGAAAATAAGGTTATAATCCTTTCAAAAACAAGCTATTGAGCTTCACCAAATTAAGAATTCACTGTCTGGCCAATATGGCTTTGGCAAGCTTTTGCTGAGTTATGTAAAGACTGTGGGTTTTAAATCAGAGAACATGCACTCTAAAATATCTGTAGCTGTAGGCTGATCTCCTTACTTTGTTTTCAAAGACTGTGCACTATGCTCTGACAATTTCAAACACATCAATGTTTTACTGATGTAAATGAACAAATCCCCAATAATATTCATAGTTGCCTTGTCTTTGTTGCATCAGAATGAGTTTAATTTCTGAAGAAAACATCATAACAGAATATTGTTTTATTTCATTCCTGCCACTGAGTGCTGTACAAAATGGCAATGCCTTATTTGAATATTTTAGTTGACAGTAAAACTTGTCTTGGTTTCCACAGGTCCCTGTTGTCATGGGTCACCTGGATGCCTCTGAACTGTTTTAACAGGTTAATATTTGCTAAGTGATTTAGAAAGCAATTTGGCTCTGTGAATCATGTTGTAACTCCAGTCAGTTCAAAAATATTCGTCAGTATTTGCTGGAAAGTTCCAGTACTTAAAGCATATTTTGAAGGAAGGTACAAATTGCAGTTATGCTAGAGGTGTGGACAGCTATGTTTGTCAGCAAGCCTCCAGCTAAGGATTGAGTGAATAAGGTTCAAGTTCTGGGCCCAACTACAGGGTCTCGTATCCTGTCCCTGGTCACAGGGTTAGTAGCTCTTCTGCTGTATACATATTTCGGTTTCAAACTTTAAAGTCAGTTCACAGTTTCCATAGTTCACTGTATTTAATCTAGACTGCATACAGAATTGGGAGCAGTAATGGACGGAAGTCCTGTAAATACTTTGGTCAGTCTGTGCATTTTCAAATTGCATATTTAGTATTCTTCTGAAATACTAAGCTCTCTAATGTTTGTGCCAGTCTTGATATTTACTCATGCCACTTCTCTATTATTTACTCATGCCACTTCTCTGTGCAGGTGCTAGCAATTAAACCTAGAAAATCATGAAGACCCATTGAGATGATTTTTCACCTTCCAGTGGTCTTTTCATTAACAGAAGTCAGGTGTTCTTGTTACCCTGCTATATTTTCTCCTGTGTTGTTACAAGATTTAGGGAATTATATACCTGATTAGTACTTAAAAGCCACTGAACTTGTGTATCTCAAATCAATGAATCAGTAAATACTACTACTGAATTTTTCCATTTGAACTTTATTTATTCTCCACTAGGGTGGTGCTTAGCTATGGCTTTCCTTTGCCTGCACTGTGACACCCCCCACCCCCCCACTCCCCGCAAACACAAATGCAAAGAGGCTTCACATTAGCTTCTTCACATTAGCTTGGCAAGACTCTTGAACTATTGTAGTGGTTTTTGTGTGGTTTTTTTTTTTTCATAGCTCAACATTTGGCTTATGGTCTTCTTTCTACTTCTAAAGTAATTGCTAATTGCACAGATTCTCAAAGAGGGTGTTCAGGTACCTTTTAGTAGATGTAGATTAAAAATAATATCTTTAGAGAGAGAATAAATGAAAGCAAATCTAGTGGACAGTCATCTACAGAAAGATGATTGTATCAAAAGGCTTACTTTTACATCTTTTTTTAATGGTAAAAAGCAAAGCTATCTTCCTTCAAAATTGACAGGAAGTTGGGAAATTAAGATATATAATTAATATCCATATAATGCACACTCCATATGTCATTGCAACAAAAATACCAGTTGGAAGTACTTGGAGGATTAGCTTGGAGTCATGAGAAAAGCACGTGTGGTTACAGTAGCTAGGAAAAAACTATACTGTACTTGAAAGAATCAACATAAGGTTAGAAAGAAAATTCTGAGTGACAGCTTATTCTGTGATAGCACCTAATTAACCTCCGGTGCCTTTCTCTGAACTGTGAGCCACTGCTTCCCAGAGGTTGCAGAAACAGTCAGGCAGCTCCTCTGCCTTGCTATTGCAATATTAATATTCATTTCCCATTAAACTCCACCATTGCCTTGTTCTTAAGACTGTAATGTTCAACCCCCTGCAGACCAAGTCTATGCACTGAAAGTGGTGTTAATATCCCCATTTAGAGCAACTTGTTGTGAAATGTTACTGTAGTGTTAGCTGTCTCCTCCAACTTTTTTTTTAACCCTGGTTAAAAATGCTACTGCTGCACTTCTTGTTTAATGATTTCTGTTGATCAGAACAATGAAATTAGTTAGAAAATGAATTGGCTTTCTTCTTTGGTAGTATGCTTAATTGTGATATACTGTACTTACAATAAAGTTAAAAATCGGTATGTTTACATTCATTAGTATCTAATTATTTATAGTGCTTAGCAGACCTATGTTAATGAATGTAAATAATGCCTTTGGTAAGTGTCCAAACAAGACAGATGTACTTACTGTGTTTTTGTTGGGAATTCGGTTGGATATAAAGTGTGTTACCCATCTGTTCTGGGTGTGAATGGCAGTTATTTCTGAATATTCTCTTTATGGCCCCCCAAACAGAACTTATATTCCAAATAGTTAAAAATTTCTTTGCAGGGCAGTTTGAAATTACTCTCATTGTATATGATACAGTGCTTGGGTTTTGTTTTTTCTTTGTGTATTGGTATCAACGTGGTGTGTAAGAGCTGTTGCATTTTCACTTTGTCTTACAAAGACGGGTTTCTCTTGTTGTCTGGAGATAAATGTTGAAACTGGTACAAAGCCAAGGACAAACTCATAATTTCTGGTCGCTCCGGGAGTGCTCTTTTCCTCTCGGTGAATGTCACAAGGCTGGGATTCAGGGGATCAGTGTGCTGTTGCCAGGTCTTACTGCTGACTTGCATTGTAACTTCTCCTGAATGTCACTTTCTGCATGATGGGGGAGGTACTCTGCCTTCCTACACTGTTAAGCTGTAGGTAAAAAAGGTGGTGTAGTTAAAAAAACAACAACAAAAAACAACAAAACCACAATTTCTTTAATTTGTCATAGTTGTTTAGATATAAAGCAAAAACCAGTAGAGGAGTAATATAATTTAATTATCTTTAAGTACGTTTATTCTCGTGCAGTCATACGCAGCCAAGTTAATGTTTGAGACTAGAACTGTAACGCTTATATTCTGGTGGATTTTTATAGTGTGGAAGTTTGCAATTATTAATGTTTAATTTGCATACGCAAGTTCCTGTACATACGTAACAGCAAATGTGGAAGAGCAATAGTGAAAATCTCTTCTGCAGAAGAGCAGTAGGTTGTGAGCTGCTGAGCTTATATGTGTGATATAGGTATTAGACAAATGTATTGAAAATCAGGTAGGGGAAGTAACTGCTTATAGCCACACCTGGCATGTCGAATGCATACTTTTAAGTATTGCAAGTATTTTGAAATATTGTATCCTCTCTGGCTGTGCAGTTGTAACAAAGCATCACATGCTGTAGAGGACCTCTTAGGACAAAGCTTGGGAAGTTGGATGTGATGTGGCCTGTTCAGAAAAATGCTTCCGTTATCACTGCCATTCTTGGAATAAATGAATCATAGTCAAGGTCTTTGCCTTCATTTGTAAAACTTACGAAATATGCTGGCTGTGGGGAAATAAAGTAGCGTGGTGTATGTGGCAAACATGGTAAAAAGTCCACTCCAAACAGCTAAGAAGGTTGGTTTACTTGTACATTTCTTTTCCTAATGATTTTAACTGATATGTACATATTCTGTTTTCTTCTGAGTTTAGAAAAAGTCTTTTAAAAGCCCCTTCATATAATGGCTATCTGATCTGACATTTCAGGAAGGTCTTTCAAGAGCAAATACAGTCAGAGTCATGCTAGTTGAATCTGCGGTTCTGTCCCACCCACACTTACAAGTCTCCCCATGTTAATTTATATTTCTTCTTAGAAAGACATCTACAAAGGTAGAGACTGGGTGTCCTTTGAAATTATGTTAGACTCTTTCCTTGATGTGATTGTATTAAAACGAAAACAAAAAAAATGAAAAACCACACACCCCCCCAACCCAAAACACCCTAGAACAAAGTGAACAAAAATATTTTGGGTGATGAGCTAGCAACTGCTTTGCTGCTGTGTTACATCGTTGTATGCATTTGTTGGATGCTAAAGAAAGTTTGGAGAGCACTTTTCTAAGGTACACCCTGTAAAACTTCATTTAAATTACACTCTGGATTTGTTTTATAAAATAGAGATAATTCTGTTTCAAAAATGACACAATTTTTACATGCAGTACATGCTGCAGTACCTCCGCATTTATTAATTTTTTCAGATGTCCAAGGATTGGGTTGCTACATTAGAAGTCAAAGCTATTTAGATGTACCCTTGTTCCTACAATCTGTTATGTCTGTGTGCATAAAATCTCACTGTTTCAAACCCATGTACACTGTTGAATGGTGAATTTGTTTTGAATATGTTTTCATAGCTGACCTTATGTACTCATGGGTTTGAACAAGGCACATCAGTGCTATCAGGGTAATGTGTGAGTTTCAGAAACTGCTCTACACATCCATGTACCCAAAGAAGGTGGGGGTTAATATTTTTTTTAAGAAGAAACAAAACTTTTTTGGGGAAAAAATTATGAAAATTATTTTTCATCTGCAAATTCCAAATTTGTCCTTACATAGTGATTACAGTCAAAATTGGGGGGGGGGGGGGGTGCTGTTTAAGCACATTCTTGTCACTTAAAGTAATTTCTGAAACTAGCTTGGAGGCCAATGTTTTAACCTGCATGTTTAAAATTTGGAAAACTTTTTGTATCTGAGATTTGCAGCAATTATGTCAAACTGCTATGAATCTCTTTTGAAACATGGAGTCTTTATTAATAATGAAGATGCCCTCATCTGTGGATTAACAGTTTATGTTTGCTAATTAATATTGTGCATATATGCATTATACCGCTATGCATGCTAATAGGTAGTACATTAGATCACGGAAATTACAGGAACTAGTTATTGTTAATATTTCTGGAGATGAAATTTATTTACATTTTATAATAATTACAGGTTAGGGTAGTTAGTCTCATATGCATATCTCTTTATGTAAACCTAATTTACATCTCAAGATTAAAATGGAAGGCTAATAATAGTGCAGTAATTCTTTAACAGTTCTACCTAAAATTAGCCCTTCCTATCTAGATTTGGACAGTAATTGCTTGGAATCAAAACCATAAGTATTGACTTCACACTAACAAATCTTAAATTAAAATTATGAAGTGGTTGCCTGTGCTAGCAAAATACTGTATGTCATGTCCTAAAGGAGTTCTAGTTGTGTGTTTTTAAAGGTAGCTTGAAACTCCACTATGTATATTTTCCATTATTATGTTCATACTTGAGCAGAATACTGCAAGCCATAAGAATGAAATTATTGAACTTAATATTACACTGTGAGTTTCAGTCTTTTTTAGCTTTCCTTGGCAATCTGGTAAGATACTTGATTTTGAAAACTGGATGAAACCCCTGGAAGCATCCTACAATACTGGAAACACACATAGAAATAAAATAGTATGCAAGTGTCTTTATCAGGGACGTGGGGCTGGAAGGAAAAGGAAAAATTTATTAGCAGAAAATTAAGTTTTTGAAGTTATGCTGTTTTAGAGACTGTTAATGCTTTGCTTTCTTAGATTAGCTGAAGGGGACCACTAAGGACTGATTCTATCACCTGCTGGTTTTTCACCTATAGCCCCTATGCTGTTATGGTTCATCCCAGAAGACTGTGGTTTTAATACACAAGAACACTGAATGAAAATGAGTTTGGTCTTAAGGTTTCTTTGTTCTAATCTTCTTAGATCTCTGGTGGAAGAGGAGGATCCTCATATGAAAGTGTCTCTTGGTAGCAGCGATATGGGCATCTCTGCCCATCTACAGTCTTCTAAGACAGGGACCACAAGATTTTTCACCAGCAATACTCACAGTTCTGTGGTATTACAGGTAATGAAATATTCTTGTGTCAGTATTGATCTGTACTGAGAATTTTGGCTGCTCTAAACAATGCCTCCACTCAATAGACTTTATCAGACTAATAATTCCTAAAAAGCCTCAAAAAAATGTATGTTAGTGTGCTGTACTGACAATGCCCACAAGTGGGCATGGCTTGTAACTTCTTTTTCTGCGAGTTAAAGGTTCGACTTTTAGCAACAGCTTGGAAAAAAACCCTGGCCTTTTCCTTGGGTTGGATCCCTGTCCACTCTGAATTTCAAAGAGGTAATATCGTTTAAACTATGAAGTTACAGCTGTAGCAAAGAAGTTCACTTGAATATAATCATGTAATTATGTTAGGCAAACACCTGTACCATCTCCTGTGTGAAAGCTGCCTTAGGCATGTGAATGAGGAGAGCTCCATGCTCCTTCTTCATGTCCCTAAGATGCAGAGCCCTGCCAGGTTTGGTGTAACGCCCTGTGCTGGGTCTGACTATATGGCACTACCATATGGTAGAACAGATAAAAATGTTATCTAACAGATAAAAATGTTATCCTCTCTGAAGCTTTAAGAATTTAAAAGTAAAGTAATTTTATGTTCTCGTTTCTGCTGGAGCTTTTACATGCCGTACAGATTCAAGCTTACAGCTTGCATAGCTCTTGCTACTTTCCAATGCAGTCTTTATCAGGACTGCAGATGACTTCTGTATGGCATGACTCCTTGGCGAACAACGGCCACTTATTCTTTTGATTTGCTGCTGTGGTGGGTTGACCCTGGCTGGATGCCAGGTGCCCACCAAAGCTGCTCTATCACTCCCCCTCCTAAGCTGGACAGGGGAGAGAAAATATAATGAAAGGCTTGTGGGTCGAGTTAAGGACAAGGAGATCACTCAGCAGTTACCGCCATGGGCAAAACAGACTCGACCTGGGGAAATTAGTTTAATTTATTACCAGTCAAAATCAGAGTACGATAATGAGAAATAAAAACTAAACCTTAAAACACCATCCCCCTACTCCTCCCTTCTTCCAGGACTCAACTTCACTCCTGATTTTCTCTACCTCCTCCCCTCGCAGCGGTGCGTGGGGACGAGGAATGGAGGTTGCGGCCAGTTCATCACACGTTGTCTCTCCCGCTCCTTCCTCCTCAGGGGGACGACTCCTCACACTCTTCCCCTGCTCCAGCATGGGGTCCCTCCCACAGGAGACAGTCCTTCGCAAACTTCTCCAATGTGGGTCCTTCCCACGGGCTGCAGTTCTTCACGAACTGCTCCAGCGTGGGTCCCTTCCTCAGGGCGCAGTCCTTCAGGAACAGACTGCTCCAGCGTGGGTCCCCCACGGGGTCACAAGTCCTGTCAGCAAACCTGCTCTAGCATGGGCTCCTCTCTCCATGGGTCCACAGGGCCTGCCAGGAGCCTGCTCCAGCATGGGCTCTCCACAGGGTCACAGCCTCCTTCGGGCACATCCTTCTGCTCTGGCGTGGGGTCCTCCAGGGGCTGCAGGAGGATATCTGCTCCACCGTGGACCTCCATGGGCTGCAGGGGACAGCCTGCCTCACCATGGCCTTCACCATGGGCTGCAGGGGAATCTCTGCCCCGGTGCCTGGAGCACCTCCTCCCCCTCCTTCTTCACTGACCTTGGTGTCTGCAGAGTTGTTCCTCTCACATGTTCTCACTCCTCTTTTCCTCTGCAGTTGCACAGGGGTTTTTTTCTCCCCCTTCTTAAATACGTTATCCCAGAGGCACTACCACTGTCCTGATGGGCTTGGCCTTGGCCAGCAGTGGGTCCGTCTTGGAGCTGGCTGGCACTGGCTCTATTGGACATACGGGAAGCTTCTAGCAGCTTCTCACAGAAGCCACCCCTGTAGCCCCCCTGATACCAAAACCTTGCCACACAAACCCAATACAGCTGCCTGAATAGATGGCTTAAGTTTGGGGACAAAAATTTGACTTTATTTTTTTTTATTCGGAGAAGCTAGTGATTCTTTTTTATTTTCTAAGGCTTGAGCGTCTGCATATAGCTGTCCCTTGTTTGAACGCTAGGCAAAGTGTTCAGAGCTTATTTCCTCCTCATTCAATTTTTTTCTTCAAAATTTGAGCGAATGGAGAACTGGTAGTTGTAAAGGAGAACTAGTTGAAAAGGCTTGTTTGTAGGAACTACAGGCAAGTCATTTGAGTCATTGAAATACATTAGTTTTATATAATCCTGTGCTTGGCTTCTGATTTATTGGAGCTAATACTCATCTTTTCATTTGCATTCTGTTCTTTTCTGTGCGACAAATTTGAATGTTCATTTCTACTTACCATTGCAGTTTTAAAAATACAGCCTTGCTTTAAGATATCTTAAATTTTAAACCAAGCGGGCTGATGCCAAGACTTCTCTAAGTGTTACATCTATAAAGACAATTTTTACATTCTCGTTAGTACTAGAAAAATATCAGACGTGCACGGTTGAAGGAAATGGTTTTATGTTTGAGCTTCTGTTCTGCAGTGTGTGAAGGAGGTATGTATTTCACTCATCCTCCAGTATCCCCAACCGGGCGTGTCTTTAGAGGAAAATCTTACTCTAGGGTGCTGTTGTAGTTGACTTTCTTTTTTATCATATTTAGCCATTATAAGTAATTGAGAAAAGATCAGATATATAATGTGAGCTTATTTTGGAGTTTTTGCCATGTGAACTTCGGTAATAAATTTGATAATCATAGAACCAGGTGACAGCTTTCCTTTCAGGCCCCAGTATTTTGTGGCCTCTTAGGTTGCAACGCACTTAGACTGGTGTGGAACAGAAATATATCTAGAATGTACATGTGTACGGAAAGGGTAGGTCCAAAAAAGATATCAGTCCCTACCCGAAACAATTGCTGGAGTGCAAGCTTACAAAACAAACTCCTTCTTGTAAATAACTTAATTAGCGGAATAACGCTACTTTCTAAGGCCCAGTGTACTGTGCATTCTTCAGCCATTTCTGGAAAATAATAATTATTCTGCTTGTTTTCCAGTGAATAATTATCATTGAATATATTAGAGATAATGGTTGTAAGATGACAAATTATTTCTTAATGACTCTTTGGAACTACAGTCCATACTTACTACTTACTTTTATGTATGTATTTACATAAGGAAAACGAAAGAGGCTCCTACTCTCCTCCCAAATCAAATGGATGCTTTGCATTATGCTCTTCTTGCAGGGTTTTGACCAACTGCGAGTGGAAGGTTTGCTTTGTGATGTGACGCTTGTTCCTGGAGATGGTGACGAAGTGTTTCCTGTTCACAGAGCAATGATGGCTTCTGCAAGTGATTACTTCAAGGCTATGTTCACAGGTGGTGTTTTTGTTAAAGTAATGCATACTGCTGTCTCCAAATTACCATCGTTTGGACACTCAAACACATGTTCAGTGTTGTGTGTGAATCAGCCCAGGACTGCAAACAGCTCTATGTAGTTGTACTCTCTCTCCTGTTGCATATGGGTTTTTAAATTAAACTTTAAAATCATATTTGTTCATGTTTTGTGTAAGTTTATGAAATTATTTCAACCGAATCAAAATGGTGATATAAACTTACCTACATGTCTTTTTCAGGAGGAATGAAGGAACAGGATTTAATGTGCATTAAGCTTCATGGTGTGAACAAAATAGGCCTAAAGAAGATCATTGATTTCATTTATACTGCAAAACTTTCCCTTAACATGGACAACCTTCAGGACACTCTGGAAGCTGCCAGTTTTTTGCAGATTTTACCTGTTTTGGACTTCTGTAAAGTGTTTCTTATTTCTGGGGTAAGACTTACTACTTGTTTCACATTTACAAAGATTAAGGCCTCGGTATGCTTTTTTATAAGAAAAATGACTGTGTAAGTCAAAGTTAAGTCTAAAACTTTCCATTATTTGTGATTTGGATTCATAGAGAACAAGTTTGCTTTGTAGTTTTCTTGAAAGTCTTTTTTTTCTTCTGAGTATTATATACAGTGTGGGTTTGATATAAATGTTATACCGCATTAAAATTCTTCTAATTCCTAAGCATATTGCAGTGATGATAGCAGCGATGATAATCATAGTTCCCAGATTCCTTACTGGATTTCTTAGTTTATGCCCTCACATTCGATATCCTTCCATAAGAAAGCTACTTGGTGAGTTAAACTGAAAAAAATAATAGAAGAGTGAGCTGCTGTTGCTGTCTGGGAACCTTTCTTGAAACCTTTTTGTTTTGAGGAATGAAGCCCGCAGTTGTGACCATCACAGAGACCATTACATCTTCTTTGTAAATGAGTGAACTTGGTCACAGTCCTTTAGAATAATATATCCTCTAAAGGGATTACTAAGAGGGATGTTACAGAAATGTTGGTTATATGAGAAAAGTAGCTACAAGGACTTTATGTTGATTGCCATATTTTGCTAGAACTAAAAATGGCCTTGAATGCCTACTGGGGAAATATTTTTTCACAATTACCAAAATAAGTGCTTTTGTAAGCAGGGGACAGCTCCCAAAGTAGCAACCCTCTCCTACTAATAATGGTTAGTTAAAAGAATATGTACACAGCTTGTAGCACGGTTGCTTTTGTGTAATTAGAACAAATAAAAAGTTTGCCCTGCAAAGCAGTACACTGTAGTTCCAGTGCAATGCAGTCTATTTATGATTTAAAGTTGCTCTGCTGATTTTTTTTTTTTTTTTATTACAGAGATTAAAATCTTGGGTCCTGAACTCACTCTGGGGGGAGGGGGAACTTTGGTAACAACCTTTTTTCCTCCTCCTTCCCTTCCTCTTTCAGAGGTGGTGTCCTGTTTTGTTTTGAGGCTGTGCTTTGGAGAAGAATGCCATGCTCCCTTCAAGTTGAATGTCAAACAGTTTTGCAGTTTTCTCTGTATTAAAAAACAAACTTCTGTTCTTGCAAAAGCAAGAGAGCTGTTAAGGATTCAGCTTGTTAAGTGGTAACCGGCTTCTCCTCTTGTAAGCTTTTTCCTGGATTCTGTCTTCATGGATGGGAAAAGGCATGTAAGGAAAGAGATGTGACATGAAAACACTCCCCTCGTTTATCTGGCTCCAACCTCTTGTTAAAAGCATTGGGTTTATACTCCTCTGTTTAATCTTGTTGTTTATTAAGCATAGCTCACATATACATGTTGGGATGTTTTTCAGAGGTTTTATTTTTTTGAACATCCTTTACTTAAATCTCAGATATCAGAGTTTCCAGGGTCTCACTGCATGACTGCACTCATTCTAGCGTATGGCCAACTTACTGCATGCATTTTGTATGCTTCAGTTATGTTCACTTTATTTCTATAGTTCAAACAGTGCAGTCTCAGAATATGGGTGCAGTTATCTGTTTTCTAACTTAAACACAGTACATAAGCAATGCCAATATATGATGCTTCAACACCTTTCCTAGTTCTTGCCCTGCTGTCTTGTATTAATATAACTCTCTGTGTCCTGCCAACGATAAGGAACACCTCTTCGTGGGGCTGCAGAATGAGAGAGCTGTCAGAGCTGTGTTGTCAAAGCAGTTCTGCCTAGAGAGACACTTTGGCATTATTTCTAATTTTTCCTGGAGGTTTTCTGATGTTAATTGCTTATGTACCTTACTAGAAGTCTCACCTTACCTGTAACAGGGAAACTGGTGTGTTCTACATGAATTATAATATTGTTTGGAATTCAACTTTCTGATAGTCTGTAGTGAGAAATAAAGAAGCAGGTATTCCCATTGCTCCTCAGAGTACAGGCTCAGAAATGTGACCTCCCTAATGAAGACATGTACTGGGATTTATGCAAACAAGAAGACTCCAAGCTGCTAATAACAGCAATCTGTTTCATAAGGAAAGTGTTAGAGGCATTTAGGCTCTATAACACTACTGTTTTGCTTTTAATTTTGGCATATTTTGTAATTGGCCAGTTCTCTGAGAATGTTGTGATAATGTTTCATTAATCTTAATACTCTTAAATCCTACACCACCTGTTTTATGTTGCTCAGGTTTTTTTACCTTTCAAAATGATGCAGTCTGCCTCTCCAGGGTTGACGTTGCTATAAATGCCAACTTGGAATAAGGTCTTGGTGTTCTTTTGAATCAGGGATTTGGAGCGGCCTCCCTTTGATGGGAGGTGAGCCCCAGGGACACCGAGTTGCCCTTTCCCCTTTCTGGGTAGGGCAGCTGCTTGTTTATTTTGCTTTCTTAGGGAAAGAGCTTCTTTCATCTTAAATTGTGTTATTTGGAAGAATTTTTTTCATCATTTGAAATGCTTGTTTTCTGAAGGTTCCTTCACTTACAATGTTGACTCAGTCAGTCTGTTTTGATTCAAGTAAGAAATGTCTTGTTTGATACCACGTTTTGAAAGGGTATCAGCATCATTTGAAAAGCTCAGCATCAGGAAGACTTTATTCATTCTCTTAATTTTATTGATTTTCTTTTCTTAAATATTTTCCTTCATATTGATGTGTAAGGGAACATCATCTCATTCATTGCGAAACTATAGAGAAAGTACAAAACTAAGTTTGTGCTGTTAGTCTAGTTATTTTCTCAGCATCCTTGTATAAAGAATTTTTGAATCAACTCTCTTTGGAATTTGTTTGAACAGGAACAAGAGTTCGTGAGCAAACTTGGTGGGTTTTGCTGTTTTAGTTACCATATCTTAGTTTTACAGAGATTATACTAGTTTCGCTCCATTCTTGAAGTAGCATTTCTGTAATTTAAATGAGTTCTCTGAGCAAGTCTTGAGCGTATTTCTACTGAAATTAGCTGAGAGCAGCATCTGAGAGCTGATGTAACCATTGCCAAATACTTAATTGTCTTTAAATTGTCTAGGGAATCCATTATTAAAGAGATTATAGAAGTCAGTTTATGTAAAGCATAATGTAACTGTGTTACTTCATAAGAGGGTATTGGAAATATTTACAATGAAAAACATAAGCTTAAGGTAACAGCTTAATTTGTATAAAAAAAAAAAACAGTGAGACCTTTAAAGAATGGTGTATGTTGCAGCTGACTTGTAAATGTTTTATTTGTTCTGCATTTATACCCCTCCTATCAAGTAGCCCATTGCTTTGATAGTATTTACTCTGCAGTCGAACAGACTCCCAGAGAAACACTGGAATACTTGCTAAGATGTTTTCAGTCTTCCTTTTAGTATTGGTTTTGAATATTTATAGCTATACGATATACTAGGACTACTCCCAGGTTCACATCTAAGTGAGCCATAATGTAATTAAAATTAATAAAAATGCTATGGAAATGTTTTCAGAGTAGTGAGTGCTAGAGAGAACACAATGTTTTTGCGAAAGTAGCAGCAGTGTACAAAATGGAGAAAGATGAGAAACCTATCCAAGTAAATTACAGCACTCGGGAAAATCACAGTGTAATGGGGAAGGGGATGTTATACTGTAATTAGAGAAAACATTCCAAAACATTGAAAATTAATGCCTTGGCTGTAGCTTTCATATAGCTGCATAAGAAAATTTTATTCCTTCTATAATTCTGTGCTTTACATTTTTGTAACGACTAGCAAATTGTCAAATATTGAGGTGTCAATATTTGGAAATCTGTCTTGTCACAAGAACCTGGTTAACTGAGGATGGAGCAAGATGGTCTCAGTTTTGTGGGAGTGTGGGATCCAATGTCAGGGCCAGCTCTGCCAGCCGCCAAAAATCCAGCTTTTCTAACGGGGCAGTATGATTGATTCTGTTTTCCAAGCTGGTCAAATTTCTGTGCTGTTATTTCTGGACTTCTGTATATGGGAACCCACAGAAAAATTGAGGATTTCAGGGGAATGTAAGCTCTTTTAAACTTAGACACTTTGAAACACCCTGTTAAGTACTTCAGTGTCTAATAGTTGTTGAAACAAAAAGTTAGACACCTAAATATTCTGTGGTACTGGGCTTGAGGACTTGATTTTCTGTGCATGTTATTTTTCCTGAGCTGTTCTCCAGGGTTCTTATACTTGCGATCGTTTTGCTCTGTGTCCAGTTTTGTAGTATTTTTTATTCAGTTAAGTTTTTTAACAGAGCTTGGGTGATTGCTTCAAAATTTCAAAGAATTTAAATCAACTGCTTTCTCGAGAGAGTAGTTTGGCTTTTGCGTTTGGTTTTTCAGGCTGTAATAACATTCTGCTGTGCTTGGCCTCTATTTTTTTAAAAGCTTTTTAGTATTTTCTGGAACTTTTACTTCTGCTTTGTAAGGAGCAATTACAATGAGTAATGTGAATGAGCAGCTCTGCGCAGTAGTCAACGCCCAAGTAAAATAGTGTTTATCTAAAATTCTTGACTTCTTACGAAGTTGCTTAGCTGTTTGTCCAGTTACAGCTTTTAGATGGTTCTGCATGAGTATCTTTACTAGTTACTGGATTCACTGTGCAATCAATCTTACATTTTTGTCTGATATTTCCATTCCTCCCATTCACTTCAGTGGGATTTCCAGAAGTAGCAGTTCCTTCTGTTGATGAGCACCTGATTGACTGACTTCCATAGAGAACGGTTTCCACACCTCTCATAAGTACCATAGCATAAGTCAAACTGTTTTTTTGAAAATCAACACTTGAGTAACTTAAGTACTTAAGTGTTGAAATAGCATTATTGTACTTTAATGCTGTCCAATTTTGAATATTTATGTAGAAGTAACTATTGCATTTCATTCTGTTGAAGGATTATTTTTTGGGTCAGGACTTAAGAATTTCTAGAGTGTATATTTTTATGACTGTGAAATCTTTGCAATATAATTTAGCCTGGTACATTGATTGTTATCTTGGAGCACAGTAAAATTGGTAATAGTACTTTTGGCAAGGAAAGTAACCTTTAAGAAAATATTTAATGTGGTACCCTGATTTGAGGTGAGTGGTGGAATTTGTTAGTAAGCCAAAAAAAAGTGCACAATTTCATAAGCATAATGGGGAGTACTTGCAATCATAGTATGAAGTAAAACCCTGAGTGCAATACAATTCCAGTGGATTAATTAAGGCAGTATAAGGTAAATTTTCTGAGAATTAGGGGGTGACTGGAAACTGTTGATGTCATGTTCATCAGTCATTAACTGTGTAATGTGTCAATAAATTTCTCAAGTGTAAGTATTCCGGGAATATATTCAATTGCATAGATTTACAGTGTACATAGTTACGATAATGCATCAGCTGGATGCATGCTGGGCATTTGATAACTGGCATGCATTCTGCAGTAGGTCTAAATACTTCATTGCAACCTGAACACCATGTACCAATGGTACGCAATCTGTACCTTTTTTGCTTTGACCTTTTGACTTCAAGCATGGCTTTTCTGTATGCAATAATATCTTTGTCTGCTTACCTTGATATAGAGAAATTGCTGCATCTCTGTAGTCTGATGCCAGTAAATGTATTCCAAAGTAGTTTTTAAATACAATAACTGTATAGCAAGAGTTAAGATTTGTGGCATACTGTAAATCAGCTATTTAAGGGGTGATTTTTCCATTGCTTTATTTTTATTATACAGCTTCAAAGAAATTTTAGAAGTAAGAATGTCCTGTTTCATTTACTTAATTTAAGGTATGCTGTTACTTCCATTATGCAATTAATTTACATAAATTAAAAATCCTAAAAGGAAATGTACAGAAATTAGTTTGACTCTAAAACAGTCGAAAGAAGAAAAAAATGTTTCTTAAGAATCAGAGAATGTTTTATAGGTAATTGGTAGCTGATGTGATTATATTTTGATATAAACAATGTGGTCTGTCTTGTAATACAAAAATAATTTGCATGTATGTATTGCATGGATATTTTTATAATAGAACTCCTGACAGTCTGCCACATGTTCATCTTATAGATAGGACCTGATTACAGGATTAGTGTTCCCAGAGATGAAGAATAAGATTCGGAACCTTTGACTGTATGAAGGCATTTCAGGATGTGTGAATGAAGACTTTTGATGGCTGCAGATCTTAACTCTAGGGCAAGTTAGACCAGTTTCTAGCGAATTAAAAAAATTTTCTATTCCCATACTCATTAGACTTTTGAATTGTCTAGTATTAAAGGGCAATGATCAGATTGAGTTATACAGTATTAAAATCTTGTAATCTCTGTCATGACCAGAAGGTCATTTGAAGGTTTTTGAATTCTTAGGCTGCAATCAGGTCATAGTCCTCAATCTTTATAATCTTTTTAAAAATAACCATGAGATTCGGAAGCTTAAATTCTTTTGGCATTACAAATATAATGAGAATCACAAAGTTGTGGAAATTGTCGACATTGAGTAGGGCTGACATGCAGAGAGACTAGAAAGCATGTGTAAATGAAGCTTGGGTTAGAATAAGGATTGAATGCAAAAAAGCTGCAATTCTCAGCAAGAAGCATCTGAAAATTGACTTGCTTTGCACACGTACTGTAGAGCTTGCTGAAATGAATTGGCCGGGTTCACTGGAGACCCACTTTAAGATATGTCCCGTCCCTCCCATCTTTCTTCCTCCCTCTGCCTTGGATCCCAAGTGACCTCAGAAATTTAGGAGCCAAAGATGTAAGAAAGGTAGATGTAGCAACAGTGTTAAAGATGTGGTTACCAAGGTCGAAGTGTGGTCACTCAAGTATTGAATGAAATTAGGGTATGATCCATACTGCGAAAGCATTTCATGTGCTGGGTATTTCTAGGGGAAATCCTCATAGATTCATTATTTTTTTTTTAATTATATATATATATATATATATAAAATATATATTTTATATAAATTATACACACACACATATATTAAAAAATATAAAATCACTACCTTTGTCTTAATTTTGACAATGACATATGTTTAATTTTGAACGTATTTCGTAAGAGCACCACCCTGATTTACTAAAGATGCAATTTTGTTCATTTCTAAGGAATGCATTCATGGGATTGAACACTGTAAATAAGTTGTCTGAAATATGTGGCATTGGCGAGGTAGCTGTGCCATTCTCTTTGGCTGCATTATGACAATACAGTTTTAATAATGTTAGAAAACATCTAATGGCAAGACCTACTTTTGCATTATTCTCTGCAACCTTGGGCTGATCACCTCTCCCTTAACTGTATTTTCCACGTTTCTTTCTTACAAAGATGTTTGCAGAGCTTTTCAAGGATGAAGTGCTGTGTAATTGCTATGTATCATCATTGTATAATGTATTTGACATAATTAATATATGCCATCTGCTTGTTACTTGTCTCATTTCTTTCTTCAAAATGAGGAATACATTGGGCCTCCCCTTGCAGTTATGAATACATACGTAGCATTGAATATTTATTTGCTCATGTGTAAATCACCTTGAGCATTGCAAAATGATGAAATATTGCTGATTCTACAGTATTCATTAAATTGTACGTTATCATTTAGGCACCAAATTAAGAAAGTGTTTTGATTCCTCTTTCTGTTTACTTAATAGGTTTCATTGGAAAACTGTGTTGAGGTTGGGCGAATTGCCAACACATACAATCTCACAGAAGTGGATAAATACGTTAATAATTTCATCCTGAAGAACTTCCCTGCATTATTAAGTACTGGTGAATTTGTGAAACTCCCTTTTGAACGTCTTGCCTTTGTGCTTTCAAGTAACAGCCTTAAGCACTGCACTGAACTCGAACTCTTCAAGGCGGCTTGTCGCTGGCTACGGTATGAGGAGCCTCGGATGGAGTATGCTGCAAAGCTAATGAAGAACATCAGGTTTCCACTGATGACGCCCCAGGATCTTATTAACTATGTTCAAACAGTGGACTTCATGAGAACTGACAATACCTGTGTAAACTTGCTTTTGGAAGCCAGCAATTACCAAATGATGCCATACATGCAACCGGTTATGCAGTCGGAGAGAACTGCCATTCGATCGGACAGTACTCACCTGGTGACGTTGGGGGGAGTGCTGAGGCAGCAGCTGGTTGTCAGCAAGGAGTTACGGATGTATGACGAGAAGGCCCACGAATGGAAATCCTTAGCTCCCATGGATGCACCAAGGTACCAGCACGGCATCGCTGTGATTGGAAACTTTCTTTACGTAGTCGGGGGCCAGAGTAATTACGACACGAAAGGAAAGACGGCGGTTGACACGGTCTTTAGGTTCGATCCTCGCTACAACAAGTGGATGCAAGTCGCATCTTTAAATGAGAAGCGTACCTTCTTCCACCTAAGTGCCCTCAAAGGACATTTGTATGCAGTTGGTGGTCGAAATGCAGCGGGTGAGCTAGGTGAGTGCTTCTCCTGAAGCATGGCTTCTTGCCTTGCTTTTTAGGCCTCAAAATACTGTGCTGCCCTGTGAATGGGTGGAGAGGAAACAAGTTGAAGTTGTTGGCGTACAGCTTCTTTCTGTAAATACTGCAAATGCATAGAGGAGTTTGTCTGGATACTATTAGCAGTAAATTTTACAAGGCCTTCCACAAAAAAATTTCCAAATAGATGCATCTTGTGTATTGATGCATAATATCCAATGTCTTCACCTTTATCATCAGAGATGAAGTAAGCATGTGTGTCTACCTGTATAACTGTGCATGCATATATATATATAAATGCAACTATACACAAAAAAAATTTATTACTTAAGCTGAGAAACCAAACCTACTCTTTTCGCTCTTAAGAGATACATGACTTTCTAACTGAAACTTACTGTTGAATGAAGGTTGCATTTTAAAAGACACAAATTTTCTGGAATAGTCATTTTGAAATGCTAGTTGTCCTTTTTTTTCTTTTTTTTTTTTTTAGGTGGGCTAATGACTGAGTTATTTGTTTCACTCAGATCAGTGAGATTCAGATCTCCTGACATTATGGATTTTTTAATTACTAAAAATGTTGTATTTTGCCTGTGATCTGTGATCTTATGACTACACAGTTAACTTATTTTATATGAATGACGCTGTCCTGCTGCCTCCTTTTTTCCCCCCTTGCAAATAATGATTCATTTTACTTGACCAAAAGGAAAGGAGGAAAAAAAAAATCCATTTTGGGGAAATAAGATGGTTGGAAACAAAGAATAAATACATGGTAACTCTTAATTTAACAAAAGTCTGTAGAGGATGGCCTGTATTAATCCACTGCATTTTCCAAAGCCATAGTGGTTAGCATTTGCAGTCAAGTCTGGGAGCATACACTCAACTGTAAATGTGTCTGTGCATTAAAATTGAAATGTTACAGTGATTATGCTTGGAATTTTAGCATAATATGATATCTAAACCAGATGTAACATTTCATTATTTTGTTTGCTGCTTTCAGCCCAATACTTAACCGTGTCTTGTCAAGTCTTTGTGGCAGTATCTCTTGCTCCTAAGATTTGCTTTTTAGAAATGCACTGATATCTTCAAGTACAGTGAGAAACATGTTTAATTGAGACAATACAAAACCCAATTTGTGCTGCAGCATCTGTGACTTTTTTTTTTTAAATGCATCTTAGTCATTCACACATACACTTTGTTTCATGATCATATTGCAGACTTTCTTAGGAAACATGTAGTACATTGCTTCCACTACACAAAACTGGGCTGGTTTTGCTAGAAGTTTAAAATCCATTCTAATGTTTGATGAAATGAGACACTTAAAAATGCCTTCTGTTTCCAAAAAACATGGGAAACTGTTTTGCAATAACTTGTTTTCCCTAGACAGCCATTTTCTGATGCAGATCCAGAGGTTTTCAGAGTTTTTCTTACATGTCACTTTATCTACCTCAAAATACATTCTAAAAGCAAGCTTGTAAAAGACCAAATGTACAAACTAAGGTGTATTGATCTTTATCTTGAGTATCAGAAAACCTGACCTTCATTGAGCTACTTTCTAATGGTATGAATTAATAGCAGATAATCAGATTGCTGTCCTTGTGTACTGTACCATCTAAACAGAGTAGGGTTATAAGAATGTCAGTGAAAATGTTGCAAGTCTAACTAAATCAATATGAAAGAATACTGTCACTAAGCCAGTGCAATCTGTGTGTACAGCAGGCGTTAAGCTCAGTGTTTTTCTTAAATTAGATCAAGCAGTATCGTTCTGCTGACCGCAACTCTTCTGCAGCTTTAATTAAAATACAAAACCTATCACCTGTCTAAAATTCTTCTGTAAAGATATCATTAAAATGCTGCAACGATTTCCGCACAGACCTGAAAAATGTCATTGGATCATTCTGTGGGAAAAGCGCTCTATAAATGCTAAATATTGTAGCTGTCTGATGCTTTGATTTGGGGCTTCAGTTTCTTTTCTTGTTAATTGTGAGGCAAGTCACTTTTCATTTTCATGTTTCTTTCATAAACCTTGACAGCTGAAAGATGAAATCCAGCTTAAATTTCCCATTCTCTTCAGATGAGAAAAACTCTCAAGCTTTTCATAGAAGAGAAGGTCAAATGTGTGTTGGACAGGTATTAAAGAAGTTGCCCTTGGGTTCAAACTAATTTCAGTCTGTTGTTAGAGAGGAAAAATTCCCAAAACCTGAATTCAGCTTTCCGGAAGATCAGCTCTTATGGAAAAAGGCCAAAGGATTAAAGTTACTAAAATGAATTTCTTTATTCTTTTTTCTTCTGACTTTCACTGGAATAAAAATTATACTTTTTTGAGACTGTCAAGTCTTCCCAAAACAGTTTTCAAATGTTTAATCTTCTGAGAACTTAGTAAATACCACTTTCTACCTCAGTAGTATGCACTTTAGCAGTAATAAACAGCTACTGTTTCAATAGTGCATGCCACTGAGAAAAGTTTGGTTCATTGGTAAGGACAGGTGAATTTGCATGTATGTGGTACATGCATTGGAATATGGTAAATGTATCCTTGAAACGTACTGAATTACAAAATTATAATTCAGATTTTTCAACCCTGTGATAACTTAGGGTTATGCAGAAGCATGCACCACTCCTAGAAGGATCGTGCATAATTCTGGTTGGTTCTTTTTAAATGTCAAAGCAGGCTCCTGCCAAAGATATTCCCAGGAGGCAGGGAGAACAGCACTCCAGCACAAGGAGACCACCAGCCTGGAGAAGGCAGATGTGCAAAAGGCAAGACTTTTTGGAAAAGGAGACAAAGGGAAAACCAGGTGTGGTTCACAGAGATACTCACAAAGCAGAGCTCATTGGCAATTTCCAGCTGTGCTGTTGTGCAGAGCACTGGGTACTGTTTTCTCTTCTCAGACAAGTAGATTTTTGTAGTTCTCTTTTTCAAAAGTTCAGTTGTCGTGCTTGATGATGATGGCAGAAGCTGTGCCTGTAAGTATTAGAAAACTTGTGCAGTTAGGTACTTTCCAGATACTTCAGGCTCTGCTGTTGATAGGCGTGAGTGGAGTTTCAGATTTTTATATATGGACTTTTCCTAAGCACTTTAGGGGATGTTGGGTTGTGACTAAACCACAGATTCATTGATACAGTCATCATCATGCTGCAATAAAGACAAAGAGAAGACTTCTAGTCCAGGGCAGGACAGTTATGTGTTCTTCTGATCCCCTGCCCAACAAGTGAGAAGATAGTTATTTTCCAGATACCCTCTATGATGCTTAACCCTCAATTCAAACAACTCCTTGTTTATGTAAAAACTTCTCTTGTGAGTCTGTATAATATATATATATTTTAAATGTTGTTGGTTAAGAAGAAAAATATGCATCATTACCCAGTTGGGCTGTTTGCTGTCTGTATAGTACTATGAATATCAAACCGAAGTGTGAACTGGAGGACCTCTTGCATAGGAGCTTATTCTGAAGTGGCTCCTTGCTGTGCTAGGGACAAAATTATGCAGGGCTCTGTTTAATTTAACCAAGTCAGCTTTGAGTTCTACAGAAGTAAGCTGTATTATAGAAATAATATAACAAAATTAAGATCCTGGGTTTTGGGACATCACACACAGTTGCTAAGTGCTGCTTTAATAAACCTCAAGACACATTAGAAGCTACTGACAGAGAAGTGGTAAATATCTGTATACTCCTCAAATAGCATCACAGATGGCACTATAAAATGAGTGCAGACTGAGCATCCCTTGGGACTGCCAAAGCTTTGTGTCTTTTTGAGATTGCTTAATTCTATTAAAATGAGGCCTGTCTTCCCTGGATTATGGTAATGAACAGATCAGAAGTTCCACTGTTAAACATAAATAAAGCCTGATTTGAATCATTCATGCTGTTGGGAGAATGAATCCATCATTTGTGCTATACAGAATATATACTTAGGTTCACTAAAGTTCTTTTGAGTGTTTTGTGAACGATGTTCTGTCTGGAGATGATGTATAGAACATCCTGATGCCTCTCTTTAAATTAACGGGCACCTTTAATAGCTGATTTTTTTTTTTTTCCCCATTTCAGTGCAGAGGGAGATCTTGTTACAAGAGAGAAGTAGAATGACCTTGCAAGGAAATGGGGAAACAACTACGCAGAACAACCAAACAGAACAGTAGGGCGTTTTCAGCTGGGAAATAGTTAGCTTTGTTTTAGAGCATGGTAGATTTGAGACTTGTTGGAATGATTTGTCTGAAACACTGTCAAGCAGTACTTTAGTTCTACTGGTGATGTTCAAGAGAATTTTGAAGCCACATCAGAAAGTGAGGGATCTTGGACTCAACAGTGTCCTTTCTCAGATAACTAATGTCTTTACAACGTGGTGATAGTGATGGCAGTAATGTATACCAATTTCTGCATGTTTTATCTTCTCTTGTTAAAGTGATCTTTTGGCTATGGTTTCTCTCTTAAATGCAATCTGTAGTGCAGAGCAAGATAAACAGTTGTCCAGCGTTGAATGTCATGTTACTCTGGTTGCTGCTGGCTTTGCAGTTGGTTTGCGCGTACGCTGCTCTTCCTGTCCTTATAGTGTATTAGAAATTTAAGTTCCTCGCCTCAGCACAGAGTGGAAGTGCTGTGGGAAAGAGGGTGCCTTTGTTTTTGTGAAAGCAAGTAGAATGATGATTTCGGCGCAGCATAGCAGCAAACAGCAGGTTGCAAGGGTCTGCTGTCAGGCTAGAACTGGGACAGCTATAATTACTTGCATGTCAAATCTGTTTTTCTCTGTTCTTGAAATTTCTGCACATCTTCGTTTTCTTCTGATTGCTAAATAGAGCGGAGTAGAAAGGAACTTTCCTTTTTAGAAAAGAATATTGGAATGGATGAATACATTTATACAAGAAAGAGCATGGGTTTATTTGGGGATTGGGCAAATACTGTATGTGGTGTCAAGATGGCAGTACACAGAAATACAACTCGTAGATTTAATTTTAGGTGTAATTTGTGGAATCAATTCTTTGTGTCTATACCTTTATTTGGGCAAGAGGCTGTCTCCAGTATTTGCTGGCTTTATGGCTATGTAAGACCTTGATGAATATACAAAGTCTGCAAGATATCAGATGGGAAAAATACCAAAATTTTTTAAGAGGAGGTTTTTGACTTTATTAAAAAAATAATCAAGCCTGACTTTAAAAATCTTCATTGTAGAAGAATGCTTGAATGCTTTTTTGTACCTTTCCTTATGCAGACTTTTATCTACCTGTACATGTGTGTAATGTGAAAGGCAGCTCGAGGCTCATTTCAAATGGCTGAGGTAGGAAATGCGGTAACAAGGTGGCTAAGTAGTAGGAAAAGTGTTTAGTGAAGGACTGATCTCTTACAGTAAACTTGGGAACTTGCTTATATTGGGCAGGTTTTTTAAATCACAAATTTGGCATGACAACAGTAGTGTATAGACACACTTGACTTCAGTTACTTTGCATCAGTTTTTTATTTTCTCGTCCATCTTACAAAGCCGTGAGATGGCTGGCATAACTGGGAGTCCATGTGCAAGGCACTCTTACAAAACCAGAAGCATTTCAGACTTTCATTACTATTTTTAAACAGTTTCAAGAATATGAAATGAATTGTTTCATACCTGCAAATCAATGTGTATAATTTGTTTTGAAAGAAACAGGAATTTAGTGTGTTTTGCCTTATATCATGAACTTAATGTTCTGGACCAGCACTTTTCTGTATTTCTTAAATTTAAATTTCAGCTCCTGGGTGGTGAAAAGCTGAAGAAAATCCAGTGTGTTGAAGCAATTTAGCAATTCTTATGTGCAATATGGATTTTTTATTTTTTATTTTTAACGTTAGATGATGCTGAACTGGTTGTCAAACAGTATTCCTGACACTGGAACTGGAAGCTTCTATTTTGAGTGTGTCTACTTGAGATACTAATTGCATGGAATTCCAAAATAGCATCCTGTTTTGCAACAATAAGGAGATTGTGCATTTTACAGCAGCTAAAAAATAATTCAGAAGGTCACTGTAGTGTGGTCTTTGCTAAATTTTGCCGTGACTAGGGATTTTTTTGTGGTAGTCTGAGACCATAGCTATACCTTACTCTTCCAAAATGCTCCAAAGGATTATTTTTAAAAGACAGATTTGGAGTTAGGGTGAGGTACCTTAGTGACTGTATGAGTGTTACTGATTGATGGCCTGGCCTGGCCTGGCCTGGCCAGTACTGCTAATTCTGCAGGCTTATACTAACACTAACTAGTTTCTGCCTTTAAAATGGCAAGTTTCTCAGCTTCTAAATTTTTTTTGGTCTCTTTCAATTGATGGGTAATCCTGGACTGTAAGTCCCCATCACTGATTCCATAGAGCTGACTCAGATTTTCTACCCTTGATTGAATAAAAAGCTTGTTCTAGAGCAAGTAAAATGCCACTTTCAAAGACAGGTTCAATTTTGTACGCATAGTTCATAAACATCTCTCTTCAGAGATTAAGCATTGTATAACAAGCATTAGAATCTGGTTCTTAACTTTAATTATTTAAAATGAGATTTAACTTGTCTTTAAGATAACACAATTATTGATAATTGCTTTGTGCGTCATAAGGTCACTATATTACAGGATTTTTCAGAATATCTTGCCCCTCTGGTCATATTGTACTATTCAAGCTGCCAATCTCTACAGCTTGCTCAGATCCATTATTAAATCTGTTTTCTATTTCTATTCTCTGTGCTTATTGCATAGCCCTTTTCCTGCAACCCCCCATGTCTTCCATTCCACTTCGAAGAGAGGATTCCGTCTCAGAAATGCTTTCTGCAAGGACATCTGGGCTCTGGGTTTCTTTTTAACTTAGTACTAACCTCTGCAATTTCTGATTTGATAAATCTTTTGATCATTTGAACATTCTAATTCACAAAGAAAACTGCACAAATGGAGCTATGGATCGACACAGGCACTGCTTCTCGCCATTTGAGATTCAATGATGTTTCATCTTGTATTTTTTTTTTTAAAGCTTGGCTTTTGTAAACTGTTTGAGTTAGTGACTTGCATATGCTGTGCTGTATGTGACTGTGCAAGTACTTAAAACATTGCAAGGCAATAGAAAATTAGTCAACAGTTGCTGCCCCCTTTTGAGGGTATAGGACCATTTAATGTGAATGGGATGTTGCTGAAGACGTAGGTCTGTTCTGGTTGCCAGATGTATTGATCCTCTTTGAGATGGTTTTAAGTGTATTCCCTGTCTCTCTACAGTGGACACTGAAGGGAGTTGTACAAGAGGAAAGGGTAGAAAAACTGAATTCACCCAGCTTTGTTGCCATTTTCTCTGATGTCCGACAGGGTTCATGAGCTGGGGCAGGTTGCGTATCTAGCAGGAATGGGAAAGAGACAAGTGGAAGGCAAGAATGCAAGAGGGTTTTTTTCTTCCTTTTTGTTCCTCAGGGACGAAGCTTGAGGTCTTTCTGTATTGTCTCTCGACATAATGCTCAGTAATTCCCTTGACGCTTTCTCAGCTGAACAATGTTCTCATTGATACTTCCTCTGTTTATGAATGTATTACTACTACTGCAACTGTACTCAAAACCAAACTGCCATGCTAGCTTAAACATTTTTTCTATTCTGATTTGTTTTAAACAGCCACTGTGGAATGTTACAATCCCAGAATGAATGAATGGAGCTATGTTGCAAAAATGAATGAACCCCACTATGGTCACGCTGGAACTGTGTATGGGGGATTAATGTATATTTCAGGTAAATAATTCCTATCATCATATCATCTCTATGAAACAATTACTTATCTAACTTTTTCTGTTTCAGTGGGAGACAATAAAAATTAGTCTCTGGTTGCAGTAGGTTTGCCATGGTGATGCAGTGATGCAATTTCATATGAAGCTAGTCAAATAGCATATATACTGTAGAGTCTGAGAAAATTATTTTAGATTAATATTATACATTTACATAGTAAATGACAGCTCTGAATTCCAAAGAAGTTATTCACTTTAAGTGTCAGAATACATTTTTCTGTGGCAACACCACATACATACATTTAGATAGCAATAACCGTTAAACACATCCTCTTTCATATATTTTGGAAAGCATTGGAAATTTTAATACTTCAAAGAACATCATCTGCCTTCATTGAGCGAATGGAAAGGGATAAGTTTTCATGTTAATCACAATATACGAATGATGCCTGTACTTTCACTGGTCTTTAATTTGTAATATGCTCAGTCCTACATGTCACAGAGGTTATAGTTTCGTTCCATTTTTTTCCAAACTGGGGGCAATAGGTTTTCTGAAAATCTGGTATCTACTCAATTTTTAAGGAAGATTCAATCTGTCTGTCAGTGATCTCTGCAGAGATCACAGACCTATGTGTGCTCTCCTACTGCAATTTGAAGGGATGTCCTCTAAGGACTAAGCTGAAATTCAGGGCAGGAGGTGGGACAAGGTTGCTTAGCTGTAAAGAACTGGTGGAGAGATGCACTGGAGCAGATTGATCCTTGGGGTATTTGAATCAGGGGGCCTTGTGCCAGTGGCCTAGGAGGGATTTGTTTTAGAATTTACCACAAGGTACAGCTTCTTATTTTTCTGTGAGCAAGTCTATTAAGCTAGCTTCTAATCGTTGTGCTGCTATTTGTATTTTTTGCCCATTTTGCTTGTTTTACTGCAGGTGGCACATGTATATGCTCCCTGCTGTGTTTTTTTTCATGTAGATGCTGTGTTTTCCCACAGATTTTTCTTTTCCTCCTGTTGTCTCAGATATTCCTGAGTCTAGACACTTTTGGGGTTGAAAATGTGAAGATTGGTTCCTTTTGTCATTAGAGCCTCTTCTCTCTGACAGGCTCCCAAGCACTGCCACTGCTGTGGCTGTCATTAAGGGTCAGGGCTGGACAGTCCTATTTTTTCTGTATTTAGTTCTTACTGTCCAACTGAAAAATTAAGCACTTTCTTGCATAACTCCTGTAGACACCATGCCGTCTCTGTCTGCAAGTAATCCAAGTGTGGTAATTCAATGTTGAATGGTTAGCCCAGCAGGAGATTGTTCAATAGCAGTGTGTTCTCTCCATATTTTTTAGCACCTCAAATATAGTTGCATTATGGTCTTAAACCGTAGCTAATAAGCCTGTAGCGTCTGAAATTGGTGTGACTGCTTTCTGACTTGCCTAGTGACCTTTCGGAAAGGTGGGACATTTCATCCACTGATGGGAAATCGTCCTGTGATTTTCCCATGAAGCCTCTCCAACTGCTTTTGCAGGGAACCTTGGAGAAGGTAAATATAGAGAACACCATAGGTATCTATTAACAGAAGAATATTTGAAATTTGTGTCCTCTCTGTCTTCAGTTCAAGTTGATGAAAAAAGTTTTCTGAAGAAAATTCTGTTATGTGATAGGACCACTTAAAAAACAATAGCGTAGTATCAAAATTTGAAAGGGAAACAGATTCCTGTTTTCTTGATGGTAAGAAACAACACTAGCAAACTGAACAAATGTAAGCAAAGAAATAATTTTGCCAAAATGAAGCACGGGTAACAATTTTTTGTTCTTTTAATCTGCCAGTATCATCTTATGTAATGAAGTACTCTGAGACATGGCTTTGCTCCATATTCAGATTTAAAGGAACAAGGTACATTAAAAATGTCATTTGAAATGGAGCGCATATGTGATAGTAATCTAAGCTAATGTGAAAAAATGTTAGGGAAGGCTGAATTCATTCACAAAAATGTATGTTTCTGCTATTTATTGCTTATTAGGATGAACACTGCTCTAACATGTGTTTGTTTTCTCTAGGGGGGATTACCCATGATACTTTCCAAAAGGAACTTATGTGTTTCGACCCTGACACAGACAAATGGACTCAGAAAGCTCCGATGACAACAGTCAGAGGTCTGCATTGTATGTGTACTGTAGGAGACAAGCTGTATGTTATTGGTGGAAATCACTTTAGAGGAACGAGTGATTATGATGATGTTCTAAGCTGTGAATATTACTCACCAACTCTAGACCAGTGGACTCCAATTGCTGCCATGTTACGTGGGCAAAGTGATGTTGGGGTTGCTGTCTTTGAAAATAAAATCTATGTTGTTGGAGGATATTCTTGGAATAATCGGTGTATGGTGGAAATAGTTCAGAAATACGATCCAGAAAAAGATGAGTGGCATAAAGTATTTGACCTTCCAGAATCACTTGGTGGCATTCGAGCCTGCACTCTTACTGTTTTCCCACCGGAGGACAATACAGGGTCACCGTCTAGAGAATCTCCTCTTTCAGCACCTTAGAAACATCCCTTGACTTATGATGTTGTAGTAACACCTTTGCACTGCATCATGGAGTCTATTATTTTTCTTCAGTAGTTTCTGTTAGGCTTAGCCTACAGCATTTCGTACAATTACTGGAAAAAAAAAAAAAAGACTTTGACATTATTTGTGCTGTTTGTTTGACCTAGAATGTTTGTCAAGTGGTTAACAAAAAAAGATGTACTCACCCGAGCCAAATGTTTAACAAATGAGAAGATATTGTCTATAAAATGTATGAACTAGGTACGTTATTAATGTTGTGTATTGGGTGTGAGGTACCTTATAGCTTATATTTGGAAGCCCAATGAGTCAAATTTGAAGACTTTGTATTGAACATGTTCTTTCACTAAATTTCATAGTTGAAATCATTTTTGCTTTCATTTTTGACTGCCGATTACAAGGGGAGGTAGACCACATCAATGTGAACTATGACAGAAGGTTGCCAAGGGGCCTGAGCTACCTCCCTCTTTTCACAGAGAATTTTTGACATATCTGTTTACCCACCTGACTTTGTGGGTGCTTTCAGAGCATATGAAGTTTCTTAGGCAGAGGGGAGAAATAAAATAATTTTAAAATATTAGCACTATACAGGAAGCGGACCTTGTAGAGGCCGGGAGTTTTTTATAACGTATATAAAGTGTTTTTCCTGAGTCGGTTGAGTGATGCTTCAAACAAAAGATTTAAAATGTTTGGGTTTTTTAATTTGGGTTTTTTCAGGAATTGGCTTCCGCTTGCACGGGAGCACACACTATTAACAAGTGGGAATTCAGTGCAGTTGTATATTCTATTGTATGCCTGTACTGAATATAGGTAGATAAGGGCTAGAAACATTAACTTAAGCCACTGAATTTGACCAAGTTGTTCCATCAGATCAAATTTAATCTAACTTTTCTCCTTTGCTGTTGAGATAACTTGCATAATGTGTCCTCTGTATAGTCTCAGTTAATAAGGTTATTTAGCACAAAGTGCAGCTTCAGCGAGAGAGCTGCTTTTGCTCAGTGAACTTGGACTACCACATTTTACCTTCTTTTGTTCAATAAAACTTTTAACTGCAGTTATTCAGTCTAAGCTACCTCATTAATGTATTTGGTTTTCTTCCTCTGCCTCACTGTCTCCAGGATACGCATTACGTATATCTGTGTGGGTAGATTAATTTGCTAGGAAACCAATGCAGAAGTGATCATGAATGGGTATTTTTGACCTACTTTTAAGAAACTATATTGGCCTGATGTGTTCATTTTATTGTTAAGGACTGACAAAAGAACAAACTGTCTTAATTTTTTTTCTTGGAGAACTACTGCTGATGTGTGCAGCCGTGCAGATTTACAGAAATCTTTATCTGCTCCAAAATACAGTACACTGCTGACAAATTGCAGCTCTGAGTGCTTATAGAAGGCTAATACCATCGTGCTTGTTCCAAACTTCCCATCATATGTTACAAGTGGTTTTGCTAATGAACACAGTGAGAGGGGCATCATCTGGGGAAAACTGTTTAAATCAGCTTATTTTATTGTGCTACCTATTACCAATAACCATGTAAAGCTTAATAGACTTTTGTTTGGAGTATGCTAATTGTATTTTGTCCCTGCTTGATGCATCAAGCAGCAGTATTACTATGGTGTCGATTTTGGAAGTACTGATATTTATTCTTTATGCAGTTTACTAGTAACGATCACTACCAAAATGTCTGTATAAGCTTTAGGTTTTACAATTGTTTTGGTTAAAATCAAAAGCAATTCTTCCTCTTTAAAAAAATAATAATCTTAATTCTGCATAGCTGTGCAAGGTTGTTACAGGTGTTAATAGTGGCACCATTGGATACTCTTGGAAAGTAGCCAGTCAAGATTGACTCATCACTTTAAGGAATACTCTTCTAATGCTGTGCAAAGCACTAGGTTGGAAAATGTTGCTCTGTCGTTTAAGTATGTGTCAGTCATTTAAGTGTCACATGCTACTAATTTTTTTTTTCCAGCTCAGAGACCAGATTTTAGAGCCTGCTTGAGTTTAAATCCCCTGAAATCCATATGCCATTTCTATTTTATTAATTAAACTAAAAAGTAGTTGAAGTAGTTGCAACTCCTTTTGGATAATGTAAATATATCCTGCTGTCTGTACTCTGGGGATGAGGAGATGCACTGTTTAAAAGTGGGTATCTTCACTGGTATTCTCCATTCGGAAGAAGCTTAGGGTGAGTTCTAACCATTATGAGACAGTTAGAAGTCAGGATGTCAAAGTTTTGTGTCTGAGTCTTGATAATAGCCCAGGAGCTGGTATATGGCCACAATGTACAGATTTTTTTTTTTGTGACTCATTATCTATTCTACTTAAAGTGGAAGAATTCTTTTTGAACGTCATTTTGTCATCAGTGTTGGACAATAGCATAGTGGATTAAATGTAGTGCTTCAATCAAATTAATCTTTGAGGTTTTTTCTTATATCTCCCTCTGGATTAAAGTGTTCATAATGACATTAGTTAACATCTACTCACCAGGATTGAAAAGCAAACATCAAAGATTTGCCAAAAATTGCAAACTGTTTTCTTCTGTAATGCAGTGTAAAATGACTTGATGCTCATTACATCTTTCTTAACCATAGTATGACAAACCCTTTCCATCTCTGAATCCACAGCTGTAGGTGTACATATAGATACAGCAGATACTCAATCTCCATTTTCAGTAAGGCTGCCTTTATGAAGAGTAAGCCCGTCATAGTATCTAGAGCCAGCAGTGTCTAGATGATAAGTGGCCGCCTCTTTTTTCACAAATCTTGAATGCTTTAATTTTTGCAGTTACAGTACCTAAATTAGAACAGCATCTGGATAAAAAGCAATTAGTAGATATTTGACCTGAATGTGAATAAGACTACATTAGTGTGCTAGCAGAGGGAGCTGCTGGAGCTGTCTGCCCTCTCCCGATGATGGCAGACTCACACTGCAATCTCAGAATTCATTCGGGCTTTGCTTTTTTTGGTGCCCAATTAGCAGTGAATGCCAAAAGTGCTCACTTCCATATATGACTTGTCAAAAGGCCCAGCTGATATCCCTGCAAAGAAACACAGCACTCTGAATGGCTCAAGACACCTGGGATGACATTTCCTTGTGCTGTGTTTTGAAGTAGGCAAGAATGATGGGGAAGAAAACCTGGGAAAACCCAGTTTATTTGGTTTCTTTGCCCTGTTCACATCAAAGAGCTGATCATCTGCAGATGTCCAGTTTTCCGTGGTTCCCCTTCCCTTAGAAAGTTGTATAAAGTCTAAGAATCTGGCCCAGGGAAAGCAATTCATGGCAGGACCCAACCTATCCTGGGGCATTTGCAGTCTTGGCGTTCTTGGGGTAATGGAGTTGTCATGAAGGGGTGAGAACTGTCATGTGGGCAGAAGGCAGCTGTCTGACGGCCTGAGCTGCAGCTCTAGAGTTCCCTTGGGCTGAAGAACCACTGAGAGTCTTAACCTGTTCCCAGGACAAAAATTGAGTTTTCTCATATCAATGCTATTTCTAAATTGTCCATTCTGTTTCTGAGGGAGGGAATCTTCAAGGAGTAGCATTTTAGTAACAGTCAGAAGCTCAAACTAATAGTCTGACTCTTTAGAGGAATAATGGAAATCTTGGATTAGGACAGTTTGCATACAGATAAATAAAATTCTCCCCAAAGGCTTACAGTCTTAATCTAGTCTTTGGGCTGGTTGGACATCAAAAAATAATTTGATGCCACAGCAATAAGTGCAATACAAACGTCTGGAGAAGTTTATAGCCTTTGGGGATTATCTGATCTGGAAAGATCAGAGCACTTTTTTTGCAAAGTTCACTCTACCTACTAGAATTGTTGTTACTTATTAATTTACCCTCCAGCTGGTAATTACCTCATCTTTGCCTTGGTGTCTGACTCTGCTGGTTGCTGGTTTTTTAATTCTTCCTTTTTGTAGCTGACATATTTGTTACTTCCTCTGCTCCTAATCTGAATCGATAAAGCTGAAGCTTTTCTAGTGGCATGGTCCTCACGTCAAGGGAGAAAATAGTCCATTGCTGGTATGTAACATACTTTTGATAAATGTAATCATAATTCAGCTTGTGCATACTTGGAAATATATAAGCAATTTTAACCTAGTAAAAGGTACGTGTGTGTTGAAGGAGTAATGCGTGTCCCATTTCCTCCTGGCTTGCACCTTATGTGGTGTTTTAGGCTGTGCGTAGTGGTAGGTTACGCAAAGATCTGGAGGGTGAGTCAAGCTCTCATGTAGCACTTTATGCTTTCCATGCTCTGTGAAAGTGTTCTTTACTTGTGCAGCTTATGTAGCTTCTCAGATTTTTTTCTTTTGTATTTTAGTTAAAATGTGAATGATTGTTCTTTGTGTACAGATGTGGTCAGAAAAAAAGTCTTAAAATGCAGAGTTGTGTATACTTTGCTTAATGATAAAGTTTTTGGTCCTATGAGTGTTGCAGGACCCATTCAGCTGTGAAACAGTGATCACAGTTTTGAGAACAAGCTAGGGAATTAGGATGACTTTACTGACTGGCACTGGTTTGCATGTTTTCGTTGCCAGTCTTGTACACATCATTAAGTGAACTTTTCTCAGTCCGTAGGCTCTGTCTTTTGATGTCAAGCTCTGTTGGACCTGCTGATTACCTCTTCTGGGGAAAATGTGGTGGGATTTGTTCCACAACATATCTTACTCAGTAAAATAGCATGGCTAATTTTTGTCAGGAATTCCAGCATCAGTGATACACAGGAGTCCTCCAGAGTTATTTAATGGCCAGTTGATTTGTAGAAGATGCAGCCCAGATAACCTGGGAGTGGTGCTACGGTAGGAACATGGTTGACATTCCAGAAGGGATGATCTGGAATGGGGACTGCCTTCTCTGTGTATTATTTTGGCTCTTGAATGAACTCCCATCTTTGGGAGTGTTTATTGCTGCTGTTTGGGTTTGTCACTTTTCATTCATGAAATGAGTAATGCCTCTCTGAATTTGTAGTGGGAGTGAAAGGTTCAGTTGGTTCTTTCTGAGCTACATGCTGTCAGGCTATCCACATGTTCATTAAAAAGTTTTCTGTTCGGGGCTCTATTTCCTAAGCGTTTAGAAAAATTCAGTTTGCAATGTGAAAAGATCTCGGATGAAAATGTGTTTGGGACTGGAAACACACAAAGCTAGTAAATTTGCAGAGTAAAATTACAATTCTAGGCAGAAGAAAAGCTTTTTTTTTTTACTTTAGAGTTTGTTGGCATGGTTCAGAGGTTCATTTGGACATTGAGCTCCCACAGACTATCTGGAGTGCTTTTTTTTTTTTTTTTTGTTGTTAATTTTAGTTGGCTTAGGGGAGCCAGAGCTCAGATGTTCATACCTGCTTGGACTCTTGGCTGGCCTGTTGCTGTGTGGGCATTACGTGTTCTCTCTTAGACCGCAGCATTCTGCACTGGCTGGGGTCTGTTATCTCTGGGCAAGTGTAAAAGCATCTCTTCTGTCTTCCATACTGCCTATTGATTGAGTTCCAAAATAAATCTGAGCTTTGATTCTTATATACCAAGTACATTGTGTCTCTGGCCTGCTAAAGATCATGTGGAGCTGTGGAATGAGGGCCATGGCTTTGACATCTCATTTCCTGCCAGCCCCTTGCTGCCCTGCAAGCAAGTATTCCCAAACCCAGCTAAAATCTGTGTGCAGGAGGCAAATCGCTTAAGGCTGACCTAAGACTTTAGTTACCCTGGCATCTAAAGACCACCAGAATCTCCTCATCCTCTTTTCAAGGAGCATTGTGTGCCAGAGCTGCTGAGCCCTCTGGAAGGAGGGTAAATACTGTAACTCTTTGGTATGCAATACTTCTTGGCCATTGCTTCTGCCCTTTCTTCCGTGCCCATGTGGAAATCACAGGAGGGAGGGTCAGGGTTTGTCAGGCTTTCCAGACCTCAGTAGAGAGCAAGCTTGTTTACTCTCATCTGTCTGCACAACACTGTGGGAAAACGAACTGTAGGAACACTTCAGATTTTAAACATTAATTCATGGAACAGTATCAATTAATGAAGGAAAAAATTAAAATTGGTCCATTTTCACATGTGTCCCCCATATCCAGTATTGTTCCAAAATACTTGGTCTCTGTTGCATTAACAACTTTGCCTTTACCTCCCTTGTTCAACATCATTGTAAAAAAAAAAAAAAAAAAAAAAAAAAAATTGCTTGGTTTCTTTTCCATTTGTTTTTCATTGCCTGTAACCTTTTCTTAGAAGTGTGGAAATAATTTTCCTTAACATGTTTTATGCACTAAAATAAACGCACCACTGATCACCTGAGTCCCCTCCCCATGTTTCTTATGTAGTTCCTGCCAGTGTATCTTTCCATATTTTTACCCAAACCTTTGACAGCTGTCAATAAATACCACAAAGTCATGTAACTCCTGCTAATGGGCACAGGCTCCTGTGCTGCCTCGTTAGGTATGGTAAAGAGGGATCATCCCTTTTCTTAACAGTGAAATCTGAAAAAATAATTTGCTTTGGAGAGCAGACCTGCCCTAGATCAGACGTTTAAATGCAGATTATTTTGGCCTGTGCTCGTTAACTTCAGTTTTGAATATTTTACTCTCAGATATATTTTTGCAAATAGTGCCTATGTAGCTTTTTTATAGAGAGTGTGTATTCCTTGCTAATAGGTGGGTAGAGCGCTGGCTTGTGAGGTTTACTCAGCCTCTGCCTGCAAGGCTCCCTTTCTGCCCACAAAGGCTCGCTGAGAGCGATGCTCTCCCAGCTTCAAAGGAACAACCTTGTGTAACTAAAGAACCTGCACCAGGGACAGGAGAACTGAACTTGGATGGAAAATCAAAGCAGCTTCTTAATTGCAGTTAAGAAAGAAAAGTCAACGTCTCAGTTTGAAAGCCTCAATTTGAAAGCCTGTGTTTCTGGAAAGGAGAGGGAGAGTTGCTGTCCCTTAGGCATGTTTTGTGGAGAGTTCAGGTTATTAACAATGAAAGGATTGTTGCTGTAAATAAAGACAATTAAGTAAATCCCCCAGTCTGTCCCCAAAACAGAGACAGATTCCTTCTGTTGATATGCAACACTATTAACATCTGACTGTGTATATATATGGGATGTCTCAAGTGCTCATATATAACAAATGCCTCACTTCTCTGCTGTAATCACATGAATGATGGATGCCCTAGTTCCCATGAGTCACCGTGTGTTCTTTATAGTCAATTCTGAATAACATTTTAAAATTATATAGAATGTTAGAGGACAGCGTTTTTTAAAACCATTTTTTAGAGCCATTTTCTGTATCTAACTATTATAGCATTATTGCATTTACTTGAACCTGGCAAAGACAACATGAAATGTCAGGTTTTGGTTCATCATTCAGGTTTTTTGGCATTGCTGCAGCTGCTTTTCACTTCAGAGATTTAAGGAGGGATGTTTCTTCCTGTGGCAAGAAGAAACAAAGAAAAGGGAACATCAGATGCCAACCAGATTATAGCGTATGCTGTCACAACCTCTGCAATTTGGGACAACTTCATGATTTACAATCCTGTCAAATCTGTCTTGTTTAATAACCCAGGAGGTTTCCATTTGGCCTGCAGTGACACCGTGCTGGGAAAGCAAAAAAAAATCAAACATCCTTGCATTATTCCCCAAGCTGTGACTTTTGTCATATGCCGTGGAATAACAATGCACACTCGTCTGCACCGAGGCCGCAAGCCTCGAATCCCATTTCCGTGCAGCGGCCTGGGGGACGGGTCCGCTCCCCGCAGTGAGAGCGGCCGCCCGCAGCCGAGGACCATCGCGCGGCTGCCTCTGCTCCAGCTGGGGCTCCAGCCTGTGGCGCTGGGAAGCTGAAGGTCAGCGGAGGCACCCTGAGTTTGTGAAGGCAGGGTGCTGGCTGTGCCTGTCTGAGCTCATAGTGCGGCTCCTGTGCAGACAGCGGAGCCCTGAAAACATCTTCATCCGACAGCATGGAGGAGGGATTTTTTTTTTTTTTTAAATCCTCAGTTGTTCATAGGAATAATTTGAATCTTGGTTCTCCAAAGCATAGGGCAAACTTGAGCTGCAATTATTGCATGTAGAGGTCACTGTAAGAGGATGTCTAGATGAGACCACTCAGTTTTAGCACTCGTCAGCCACTGATTTTGGAGAGGGTCGGAGTTTTTTTCCTCCCATTTTCTGCTTAGTCCTTAAATATTTCTCACACATTTTGTCTGTTATTCTAGGCAGGCTGGGGCATGCAGAGGCTAAGCAGTTAGGAACGTGACTGTGACCTCCTTGTGTCACCAAGCATATGTCCTGCACTTAGTGATGCTGATGAGAAAAAAGCCCTGTTTGCTCTCCCCCTCCTTACTTCCTCCCCAAAGAAAACCCATCCTATTTGTAAACATATATTTGCATTAGACTAGGCATTAGATCTGGGAGTTTTAAAAGATGTCACACATTCTACATCTCACTCCTCATTTTTGCTGTCTGTTCCAAATGAAGATGAATTTTTTTAGTCTTCCGTTAACACCATGTGGCGTGAGAAACCATGCCATTCAATAAACAGCTGCATCTTGCAGCTTAGGCTTACTCCAGAAAATGCACGTCTTCAGGAAACACATTTAATTTTCCTCTTCCATATTTATATACTTATAAATGTGGACTTTCTGGAATTTAGATAACTTGATAGAGATGATGTGTGCCATATGGTTGCTGGGACAAATTCCAGCTTCATTAACAGTCCACTGGCTGAAGGGAAATAGTAGTTACTATTTTGAGCAGTATAAAATCAGCCTATCAATTAGCAAACAAGTTAAAAATTACAGGAGTTTCTTTTTACTGAAGCCCCTGCTCTGAGTTTTCTCCTCCTTCCCATGCCCCACACAGAGCTGACTTTGCAGTATCAAGCCATTAAACCCTGTGTTCATCTTAATACTCGACCATTGGAAATGGCTTAACATTAAGCAGAGGAATGCTCGATGTGTAAGGTGCAAATATGAAAGCTAATAGGCAAGAGAAACCTCTATATTACTCCATCTTGCTGGCACAATGTCCACTGAGAGTGGAGCGAGGGACCTGCTGGAAGAAGCCCGGAATGTTGCTACTGATGGGTAAAAGCAGTGCCCTGAGAGCAGGAGCATCTGAATCTCCAGCGGTACGTGACCACCCAACAGTGTGGCTCTTCAGCTTCACAGGAACAAGCGCTGCTGTTGGGGAGAGCAGGACGAGAGTCTTGCCCTGGCTGTCCATGAGCTGAGTTCAGGGATGGGATCTTGGTAGGAGGGTGTGATACATCTTTATTTTCCTAATTCTCCTGTTTGCTAAAGGAAGACCTTTCTCTTTCCTGTTCCTTTTCTAAGCCACCTGGAAAGTCTGTGTTCCCTTATGCATGAAATGGGAGCAAATAATTTATCACACTCTTCTGATGCTGGTTGTCATCTAAGGTTTGAAGTATTTGTTTTCTCCAACTGTTTATTGATATAATTTTTTTTTTTTTCTCAAAAGCCCTGACATCTTGTGATCTGCCTGAAGGTAGATGATGGGTCTCTGATGGGTCTTACATCAGAGCTTTTTGATGTAAACAGCAAAGACCACGCTGTCAAGTAGCTGTATTGACCACACACGGAAGGCATAGGAGAACCTCATGAGGATGCACTGGTTGTTTTCATAAAACAGTTCTCGAATTGCTGCAAGTAACTGGGCTCGTTGCAGGAGTAACTGATTAAAAGTCTGGTGTGGTACAGATTAAATGCCTAACATGGTACAGGCTGCCTCTCCTGGCTCTGAACCATCCCTGCTCAGGTGTGGGAGGTGGCTGCAACCCGGCTGGGTTGCCATGCTGAAATAGCACTGTCACACATGGGGTGAGAGGGCTTCCCCATCTTCCAGATGAGTAACCGCTTAAAAATTGCTGTGGCATCTCAGCCAGCTGTGTTCTGAGCCAAGAGATGCTCGTCCCTGTTGGTTAATGCCTCTGCCAAAATGCTGTGCGTCACTGCTGTGTGATGTGAACCATCAGCCCCTGAATGTACCTGTGCTGCTTTTGCAGAAGGTGGTATGCCCCTTGCTTGGTTGTCAGTGTCTACTCATAACTGAAGACTCTATCCATGTGGTTTGACACTCTTCAGTAAAATAACTCAACCAGACTGGTAAGTAAAGCAGTCTGACCAGGCCTGTGACCTCGTCTGCAGATCCTGGACAGCATGTTCTCAGATGCGTTACACTGAGATACGAATATCGGATAGCTTTGTGTGCCTTTCAAAACTGGAGAGCAATGTTTTGGAAGGACCCAGTCAAAAGACTGCAAAGTGGCTTCTTCTCTGGATGTATTACTTGGGTGGTTTTTGAGAAGCCAAAGCATGTGATGTTAAGACCCTAGCAAGGGAGACCCCAGGTATCTGAATTCACTACCACTAGAGATACTCATTTGGGTTTATTAGGCAATTTCTTTGTTTTTCCTCTTCTTCCTGGTCCCTACCCTTTTGCTTGGAAAATACACGGATGACTTCACGTCTGACAACTCAGAACATTGGAGGGGAGTGTTTCCCCACAGGCACCTCTGCTCCTGCAGGTCAGAGCAGTTGTGGCACTCGGCAGTGCCTGTCATGCGGGCTGCTGTTACCGTAGCACTGCAGAGGTGGCATCAAGGAGAAAGTCACCAGTGCACAAGTCAAACTGCAATAATTATTTTCGTAACTCTGCTAACAATAGTGGAACTGAGCTGAAAATGTTCTTGCCTGAAAGAGTCAAGCCACAGAAAGCCACCTATCTCTTCTCTATAATTCAACAGAAACTGGGTCTGCTCCTAAATGCAGTCAGTTTTGAAACCTGACCTTGCCTGGAATTGCAGGGGTTAATGCCCATCTCTACTTTCAGATGAAAACTTCAAGGTAAGTTGAAGCATGCAAAGTAGCTTGCAGTCCCATTGTGTGTCTTCTGTGCTGTCTGCTCTGTATTTAGGCTGTCTTGTCTTGCTAATCACATCACATCTGTCAGCTGTCTGTGGCTAGAAACAAATTGTAAACAAGCTGTCAAGGTGGAGTGGGATGAATTGCTTAAAAAAAAAAAAAGGCAAAATATCAAACCACCTTGAATGGCTAAATAAAAAACTTGAGTGGCTAAATAGCAGCTAAACGTTCTTTCTTCCATTTTTAGTGCTTGTTCCATCATAGACGATGGTTTATACATCAACATTTGGTTGTGAAAACGTGCACTACAGTGGCAAATACGTGGCAGTTTCAGCCCTGCTCCTTTGCATTGCCTGTAAGAAGTGCTTTACCACTTCTCAACAAGCTCCCACTTTTGCTTTCCATCATTAAGACACTGGAAAGAGGTGCAGTGGTTTAGTGGCAACTTGTTCTTAGAAACTGTACAGCCCCACCAGCCATTTCACCAGCAATATTTGTCCTATTCAGACCTTTCAAATTGTCTGATATCTTTGCGCTTCTTTTACCAGGTTTGCGTAATAGGAGGACTCTGGTAATATAATCGCAGACAATCTCAGAGAAAATACGTTCTGTAGGCACACAAGAAAGCTTTACAGTTTACTTATTCAGTAAAACTAACTTTGGTTACTAATTAAAAGTAACTTTGGTTACTTATTAGAGTATCTATCACCAATAATTGTGTGTTCACAGCTGACTAAGGTGACAAGAAGGATGTAACAGGGGAACTGGTTTCCCTCAGTTGAAAAAGATGCAATGTTAAGTACTCGGGTGCAATGTTTAATTTAAGGTCCATTTTCCTTCCAGCTCCGGTGAATGATGAGGAACAATGTGAGATGTTTGTGTGTAGGTCACAGATCAGATTTACATGTCTTGGTGAAAAGCTATTTCAAGTAATTTTAGGCTCAGAAAAAAAATCTGGAGCATATTCCTAGCATTGCTACAGACACAGGGTGGTGTGAGTTTTGTTTGTGGCTGTCACCCAGCAGTGAGGGAGCTTTTTTTACCAAAATGATGTGATGAAATTACTGGTAAAATGAGAGTTTTATGAAAGCTGTAGTGATTTTTAAAGCAACTTGAGTAGAAGTACTGCTTACCTTTCAGCCTCTTTGATAGGTTCTTAGGGTTTTGCTGCTTAAAGGCGGTGGAGGCCAGGGAAGCACTGGGGCCTTGTGCACGCCCTTTGGCAAGGCTGGCTGGTACCTGAGAGCTTGGACACCCTCCCAGGACCCAGCTTTCCTCCAGACACGGGAGCAGCTCGTCTGCCGGCAGGCTGACGGCCGGCGCGCTCAGCCTCATCTCTCGCAGCCCGTTTCCATTTGTAAGAGGGGCCGGATTCAGCACTCACCTGCCCAGCGGTTTTGCCCTGCCTCTCTTGTTACCGGCTGCTCCCCGCTCAGCCCTGCTATTTGAGTGGGCGATCTCCAAGCTGGATGCCTTCTGGAGGATATAAGAATTACTTTGGTCACTTAATTTTCTCAATATAGAAGCTAAATGAAGCAGAGAAGGCAAACCAGCTCTTGTATGCAACGTGGTATTTGCTGTCTGACCGGATCCACAGAGGGTCCCATGCCAGGCAAAATCGGTAAGTCTGAGGGTTCCCCCCCAAAAGAGTTGCCACATATTTCAAAAAGCATCATTACATTTATTTGCTGATGGATAGTCTTTTATGACAATAAAAATAAACCTGTGGGTGTGATTGTTTTTGTCTTCCTGATGCTATTTTGCAAGGTAACTAGTGCTTTCTCTTGCCTATAAGTCATCTAAACAAATAGCCTAGTTGCTGGTAAATGAGGGAACTGACCTTGCGGGGCAGGGAGGGAAAAAGGTAGATACCGATTTATGCAACGGTCGAGTCCAAACCAGTGTCTGACAGCAGGGTACCATGACCAGCACGCTCCGTGGGAGGTGCTTTGTATAGTCTTGAGAAATCCCGGTCGCTTGCTTTAACACTTCTGTAAAACATACTTTTTTTTTTTCCCTTTTAAAAAAATTTTTTTTGGCAAGTTAGGCTTCTGTGCGAAAGGGCAACACAAGGCTCATGCTTCTTCCTGCAGGCTGGAGTATTTCTGTGGGGATGGTGTGAAAGCAACACCCACTTTGTAGGAATTCAAAAAGCAACTACCAGCAAGTAGTTCAAGTTCTTGTAACGAGACACTGGAAAGCTATGATTTAAGAAACCAAAATGAGCCTGGCACAGACATAGAGCACTTCAGTGAGGTGGTGTTTCCATTTGGCACGTAACCCTGCTAGGCTGGTATGGCTTGTGTCAAGGACTTCCAAAAGGTGCCATAAAGGGAATGAAAGGACCTAGCTGTGGGTACGATGCGTGGTCTGAGCACAATGAGGTGTATGGTCTAAGTTATACACGCACAAGATTATTGCTAGCTTTTGCATGTAGTGGTTTCGGGTTTTTTTTTCTATTATATTCTCACAAGAAAATAACTGATTGCTTTGACTATTTTTACCACTCAGAAAGGCATAAAGCCATCGTTTAATTTCTTTGATGTATTTTCCATGTATATTAGTCTGTGCTGTTGTATTTGATAAGACTAACCATGATTTTCTAATGAGAATTACTGTATTCCCAGAGACAAACCAAGAGTATTTTTAGCAAGAGGATAGACTAACGAGACCACCAAGAGGATACGTGGTCGCATTAAATATTGCTATTTAACATACAGACATTTTGCAAAGGATTAGACATTGTAAATCCAGTGCTCTTTCCAAGTAGGATAAGTATCACTTTGAAATTATATTTAATTGTACACTCTAGACTTTTATGTCATTTAGTGTGTCTAGCCATGCTATTAGTGACTTACGTCAGGGACAGCCTGCTGTGGCCTTACTATACACAAACCTCTAGACAGTCCCTCTCCAGCCTTCTCTCAGGGAAGTCTGTTGTTCAGGAACAAAGGCTTGGCATAAAGGAAAATAAACTTTAGCTGTACCAATGGAGGGAGGGAAAAAAACCAAAAAGTGTATTTCTATGTGTAGAAGAGCCCTTGAGGCTGATGGTCTCGGGATACCTGGACAGGTCTGGTGGCCTGGGGTCCCTTGAGCTCTGGATCCAACCTACCTCAGAGAAGGTTCTGAAGTTGCCATTGTAGAAAGGAACCTGCCTTGAGGCTGGGAGGTCTCTAGGAAAGACCAGCAATGGGGATTAAAATACTTTCTTTAAAATAATTAAACCCAGAGGTTTAGCAGTAACTGCAAAATGGGTTAATTCCCAATTGGAATTGCCTCTTACTAAGCATCTGGTGGCATGGGAGCTGACATGCAGAGCTCCCGCTGAACTGCACTGAATGAACTCCTGGTGGCTTTTCTCCTCCAGCAGGATTAAAGCTGTCTTCCCCAAATTAAAGCTGCCTTTTTCATGTGAGGAGTGCAGCAGGAAAACTCACTGGCATGGTAAGCAATTTGATCAGATGACTCATCACCCTCGTTCATGGAAAGGATCCTTGAGGGCTGGTTGCAAATGCTAAGTGATGACAAGTGCATCCACCTGAAGCAAAAAGGACCACTGGAGGCCTGGAGCATGTTGCCCTGCATGCCAGAGAGTGAGAGCTCAGGATCACAGCTGGTCCCTGGGGAGAAAAAGCTTTGCCCTCTGAGGCCTGCATCCTGGGGGAAGATGCTGCAATTAAAGCTGGCCCCCGGGGCAGGTATGTTTTCCAGTTCTCATCACTCATCTTGGTCCTTAACACCTATGAGTGAGCAAGAGTTGCTGATGGCCAACACATCGCTGCCTCTGGCTCAGTAACTGGGCTCTGAGACAGCAGCACCTGCCCAGTCAACGTCTGCAGCTGCCTGGCCTCTGTGTGCAGGGGCCCCAGCCTGCACCCGCTTGCATGAGGATGTCTCCCGCAATGGCACTGTGTTGCTGAGCTCGCCCGTGCAGTGAGGTCCCTGTGCACAGTGAGCCCTGCCTGCATATCCCTGACGGCAGCAGGGACCGTCAACCTCTGCATGAGCAGGAAACCCTCTTCCTTGTGTGCAGGGGAAAAGCCCAGGTTGGTACCCAGTTCTCTGCAGAGATGTTCAGCTGCTCAAGATGGGATACATGTTTCTGTGGTCTTTGGGCTCTGCTGCTCATCTTCCCCTGTGCCCCCACCCCCATGTTACAGCTGCCGTCCCCCCCTCCTCAGGGAGAAGTTTCCCTTCTCTGGGCACCAGCTTGCAGGAAACCCCAGGGCCATTTACCCCGCACTGAGGCCGCGCGGGCATTGCCTTGGCAGGCGCTGGCGAAGCAGTCCCTGATGGCTCCTTCCTGCACCGTGAAACCTGGGTGTGGGGAAGGCACCTGTGCACAGGTGGGTGTTTCCAGCAGGATTGGTGCCCAGTGTGGCCTGGCAGGTTGTGCCTGTACGGGAGAAAGCAGCTCCTCGAGAGGGTTTGACCTGAGCGACCAAATGCGTAAGTTGCTTTGGGAGCTGCAGACATAAAGGGTGGAGGGGAGAGCACCCAGCCCTGTCTGTGGGGAGCAAGATCACTGGGGCTGGGAGCGAGAAGAAAACGGAGCCCCAGCGGCATGGCATGCTCAAGGCAGCAACCTGCTGCAGCCGCCATCGTGACGTGTACCAACAAAGGGAGAAAAGTCACTGGGAGCACAAGTTTTAAATAATGTCAATATGTTCTCAAGGTGAAAGTTTGCTTTACGTAATTGCTGGTAAATACCAGCACTGTGATATTTCCTTGTGTCTGAACAGGCGCAGGCTGCTTCTCTGCACCTGGTGACTTGGATTGAGCCTGGGGCTTCAGCAGGAAAATAATGAAAGGTCTGCCCAAGCTGCTCTTTGGGAAGCTCATGGATACACACTCAAACAAGAAAATTCCAGCAAGCTGCCAGCTCAAGCAATGCCTGTGGGATCTCCAGGGGGAAAGTGCAGTGGTCAGTCATCTGTCATCTTGTAGGGTTTTGCTAAGAAAATTTTTATTCTCCTCCTCCAGGTGAGAAGTCTAGAGCTCGTGAGAGGGGCAATGTGAGCAGGGTCACTGGCTGCCCATGGTGGGGAGAGCTGACCTGGCTGCGTGGCTCAGGAGAGGTAGGGAAGATTGAGTCTGGCTTGGTGGGAAGGAAAATATAGAATACATTAGAGGTCTAAAAAAGTGAAGAAAAAAGGAGTGCAGTAACAGGAATAAGGGAGCATTCAACAAAAGAGGAAGGTGCTTTTGTACCCCTGCAAGGGCGCATCGGCTCCCTGGCACATCCAGCACCGCACCCTCTCTGCCCTCGGATGCTCCTCTGGCACAGCACCAGCGCCCAGATCACGCTTTGAAGCCTGGGATTTCTGATCCATGTGTTGGCGATGCTCGGGAGGACAACTGCAGTGCTCAGCGGGCAGACAGTGGGCGGGCTGCGTCTTCCCAGTGGTGGAACTGGGAGCAGAGCTGAGCCCTCTGGTTACCTCTGGTCTCTGCACTTGCCATGGTTGTGAATCTCAAACCTCAGGTCATAATGAGATTGTCATGCAGAACAAAAAGTGGTATTAAAGAAAATTAATAAATGTCAAAATCCATGTAAAAAACCCATAGTTCTCATTACTCATATGCAGCATGACATCCCCAGAATTGTAATTTCCAATTTCATCTTCTCTGGCTGACCACAGATATGAATTCATTCAAATAGCAAGGAAGGAATTAAGTGTTAATTTAACAAAAAGGAAAGGCTACTAAGGAATTAGATTAGATCCTTAAATTAAATATAAACCTGTAAAAAGGTTTTCTGAGTGTTCCCAGCCTGTCTCCTTGATAATTCTCTGCAGTAATAAAACAAAATGGTATCAAGTGTCTGGCGAAGTGCTGAGGCACTACCCCCAAGCAGCAGGACAGAAGTGTGCTGATCCTCATAATGGCTTTTTTTTTTTTTTTTAAATAACCTTGAAAATTTTGTTTTGTCTCCTTGACGTACCCAGAGCGGCTTGAGCTGGGAGCAGCTGAAACTGCTGGCAGGAGTAGGTGGGTTTGAGGCATGGCCTGGGCCGAACATCATTCCTCGTCATCCGCAAGGGTTGTACTTAGCAGCAAGGTATTGAGGCTTGCATATCAAATTTTAAATAGGGTTTTAAAAGCCCTTTCTCTAATGGAGCATCCGATCGTGCTCCATAATTAAAGATCGCGGTCCAGCTGGCTCTGCCTGTGGAGGGGGAGGCAGACCCCGTGCGCTGCTGCTCGCTTCTCTCTTATCTTCCTGGCGTGGCAGAGGAGGCTTCAGAGACCTGTCACAACGGAGATAAGGACAGAAGCAAATTAAGATTTAGGAATTTCTTCTGGGACTTTTCTAGGCAAAAAGAGGTTTTTAATTGGTTTTCAATTCTGCGGCAGCCAAAGGTCTTTAATTAGGTTTTACACCATTCTCCGATATCGCTCTGCTTTTCTACGTTTAGTCCACCGTGATTTGGGCTTCTTTAAACAGATAAAAATTTACTATTTGTCTTTGTTTCAAAAAAAATCAAGGTGCTGAATGATTTCATGTAGATGCAAAATAGCAAATGAATTGTTGAAACTTAAGCCTGCTAAAGACGGTGTTTTAGTCTAATGCTGCTATATTTAGCTGCTATATTTAGCTTGTCTGATAAACGTAGTATTAAAGGCCTGCTAACTTTATTTTTCATTATTTTTTGTTTTCCTTGCATTATTTATCTGGTGAACTGACTTCAAAGTTTTCAGCTGGAACTCTTTATTTATTTTTACTCAGTTTCCCAATTTTTAAAATGTTAAATATAGCCTTACAAAAATCCTGCCTTGCAGAGAGCTCTGCTGTGGCATTGACAGTTTACAGAGTTAATTTTGGCAAACAAACAAACAAAAGAAGTATGCTTCTATAATCCTTAATAGATTGGTTTTTTTTTTTCTAATGGAGCTCCTGCTCTGCAGAGCAATAGCTGGGTCCGGAGGATGCTGGCTTGGGCCCAGGCAGGTGTGCGGACGAGCACCAAAGCCCCTTCCCTGTGCCTTGTGCCTGGGGCAGCACAGCCTCCAGGAGGTGAGCCCTGACCACCACCTTCCAAAGTCAGCAAAAACGGTCCTTCTGTCTCGAGCAGATTTAGAGTTGGACCAAAATTGCATCAATACTCTACTAAGAGTCCAGGTGGTGGATTATTACTCAAGTCCAGACAATAGATCTGTTAAAAACCAATCAACCAAGTGAGGAACCACACTGTCATTCGTCCCATCTGGCTGAATATGAAGGAACTCTTGGGACTAAATTATTTTCTGGGTATTTCCATTCATTTCATTGGAATTACTAAGAGTGAATGCTGCTCTTCTATACTGCATGTCAGGAAAGAAACTTTATCAGTAGATGGGGAGATTTGTCTTTGTATACTGATTTACTCTATCCCCAAAAATGTTTTTATGCCCAAAATCTACAGTGGTTTTGGAAGTTGCTCTCTCCCCTGGGTTCACATCTGCATGTGGACAATGTGGTGATGTGTCTCAGCAGTGCAGTTGTTTTCAGTCATGGTACAGGCAGAAGACACAGGTGAATGTGTGGGCAATGATGAGCCTGGAGGAGCTGCTCGGGACAAACGCCACCTGATCCTTGTGCATCATGCCCTGCTTGAAGGAGCATTGTTTGTCTTCAGCCAGAAGATGCAGCACCAGCCTGGGGGTGAAACGGCGGCTGCCAGCACCTCTCCAGCACCATCCATGGACACTGGCGATGCTGTTTTCCTCCCAGAGACTAGCAGTGCATTTTGGTAATGCTTCCAGTCACCACAGCTTGCAAAAAACCCTGGGTACCTTCGGACATGGGTCCCCTGTGCTGCACTCGCGTCCCCTGTGTCTATTCAGCTCCCGGCAGTGCAAAGCAGGAGGTTAATCCCAATTACAATAAGGTCTTCTGTTAATAAATAAATGATAATATAAGGGCTTTATCCAGGGGAGGGGAAAAACCCGAACATGTGATTGAATCACATTTGTTCCACTATTTAAAATTATTATTATTCTGTCTGCATGGGAAAGGTTGCTGTTTTGGCTAGTAATTCCCATGAGGAAAGGCCTTTTCATGTGAACCTGGGTGCTGCAGGCTCTGAAGGGAGATGCTGCTGCCGCTGCCCCATGGAATAGGACAGGCCTCGTGCTTTAACACTAATTGATCATTAGTTAGATAATAAGCCGCTGTTTGTTAGTCAACAGCTGTGGCTGTACAGTTTGTTCCACCCTCTCTCAAGGGTCTTGCTCTCCATGCTCTCTGCTGGATTTTCTTCAAGGATAGCCCAGTTCAGTGCAGTTGCCTGCGATGCTGAACACCCCTGGGCAGCTGGAAGAAGTTCTCCAAACTTCTCCCACTCTGTTTAACTCCTGTCACTTGTTCCAAGGTGGAGCTCAGCTCCCACCGGGGCTCTCGAGGAGGGTTCAGTGCTCCCCAACACCTTGTGAATGGCTTCGTCGCTGCCTCCATGCTTTGCCCATGTTTCAGTCCCTTGTTACCGCTTAGGGGCTGCAGGGAGGATCAGCATTAAAATGGTTAAAAATGTGTATTTGGCAAGGGAGAGGTTCTGGCAGAGCCTGATCAGGCCGTGTACACCATATTGTCCATACACTGTACTGCGTGTACGCCGTGTTGTACGTACACCATAGTGCAGCCTCAGGAAGGGCTGATCGGTCACCAAAGTGTCTGCAGTGCTGTTGGTCTTCCTTGGGACTGCTCCCTCTAAAACATGAAGGGATGAGCTTGGTGAGTAGATTTCCTTGGACAAAATTAGCAAACTGAGTGTGCTGAAAAGTCTGGTAGTTTTGCTTTCTATCCTGGGAAGCATTTCTAGAGGAGCGGATGCTCAGCAAAATCTGTTGCTTGATGCTGACTCCACAGCTGATCCAAAATAGCAGTAATTTTTCCACAGATATTTATAAAAGCTTTTTTATACTTAAAAATCCTGTGGAAATACTTCTATTAATTTTTGTTTATGCACCGTCTTGTAATATTTTTTTTTCTTTTTGGTCTTCTTTGAAAATCGTGGTATTTTCAGTTTAAAAAATCAATGGGAAAGAGTGAAAAATGCCACCTGTTTTTTTTCCTGTGAAAACTGTGGTTTCTGATGAGCAGACGTCCTCTACCAGACGTGTGCTTTGATGAGAGGGGCTGGGCGGCTCTGCCTGCCCATGGAAGAGCCCAGGGCTGCCTCTGTGCCCAGCCCCAGCACGCTGCTGCTTGGGATCCTGCTCAGGTCCATCAGCTGCCTTGTAGTTGCAGAGGGATTGGGATGTTTTTGGATGCAAAAATGTCGCCTCCCCTCAGCCAAGCACTGATCCTGCCCTGGGGAAATCCAGCAGCGGCAGCGAGCAGGGTGCCTGTCCACCCTCCCCTGCATCCCCCGTGCTGCATCTGGGTCTCAGTGAGCTCCTGCCTGAGCTTTGGTCCCCCAGCCTGGGGCTCACGGGGGTACGGAGATGCTTTAATAATAAGCTGCTGTTTGTCTCGGTGGACACCGTCAGGTAAATGGAGTGCGAAAGCATAATGACTCTGGCATAAGTGGGAGAGCATTAAAATTAATGCAGTTTGTTGATGTAATTGGTAGCTCATTAGGGTGAGTGCTAAGCTTGCCTCACCGTGATGCTGCGGTCCAGAAGCTGCCCCAGCCAAGCCTTCCCGGTGCTGGGGCAGGGCTGGCAGCCTCAGCCCTGGGTGCCTGTCCTGGCAGCTGGCTGTGCCGCTGCTCGGGCTCACCCCTGTGCCCTGATGGTCCCGGCCGAGCTGAGGAAATCCTGCAAACCTCCAAGCGTTTGGTGACCATGGGCAGGTCACCACAAGGCCTCCCGGCTTGGTGCAGGAGTTGCTGTCACCCCGGTGTGGACTAAACCCTCTGCACCAGCTGAGCCTTTGCTGGTGCTCCCTGTGGGGCAGAGGCCTTGCAGACGTAGGCTTCAGCAGCTGATGTTTTAAAACCCCTTTTTCCTCCACTGTTTGATTATCTAGACGTGAAGCTTTTCTGGGAGGCAAATGGGAGCATCTCATACTCTGTGTCCTGCACATCTTGCGCAGAGCTCAAACGCTGCCTGGGCCCCCGGGCTCAGCGCAGCACTGACAGCAGACATGAGCCAGTGATACACCGACCTGCGCGGGGCTGGTTAGCACGGCATCGGCGTGGGTAATAAATGCTAAGTCACGTGCGCTGAAGGCACTTCAGCAGCGATACTGACAGCTCTTCAAGAGGGATGATTCTGGTGGAGTGGCTTTCGATTTGTTCCCGGCCCATACATCTCTCCTTTGCAGCATGGTGGTAGAAATTGCTTCATTATAAACTATTTCACAGCAGCAGACCTCGAAAGTTTCTGAATTAGAAGCAAATTGCACCGTTGATTACTTTTTTTTTCTTTTTTTTTTTTCCCCCAGATCTTGATTCTTCAGGAGATGAAACACGTTTCTTATTGCTTCCCTTCCCAGGGGCCTGGGGCAGTAATTACCAGCCCGATGCAGAGCAGAGGCGAGCTGTGTCTCTTTGCAGCGCACTCTGCTCTTTAGCTGTATTAGTCCCTCTGATATCACCACCTTTTTCTCTGACTCTCAGACTGACCGTTTCAAGGTTTAAAAAAAAGGAAGAGAAAAGCCTGGTAGTACAGTGCAGTTTTACACAGGTTTGCTGTTACGTCTTCCCTCTGTAAGACAGCTATTGCCTTGAACATGAGCCTAGCATGTTCCTTGAACATCACAGCTGCTTTGTGGACCAGGATCCTTAATGGCCACCATGACCGTCATCACTGATAATGTCCTTGCTCTGAGAAGTCCCCTTTTGGCAGAGTCTGCTGGCAATCCCCACGGAGCTGGTTCCTGCTGTTAATTCCCGACCACTCCACCTCCGAGCAGTAACTCACACAGGGAGGTTTCCTGACTGCCGTGCTCTAGATAGATATGGTTTCCCTGGTCCAACAAGGTAGCTTTCTTATAAGGAATGATGTGATGTTGGTCTGGCATGATTTCCCATGGATGAGAACACATGGCATTTTATTCCGTTTTCCACTTGTTTTTATCCTGTTGTCTTACAGCTGGTTATTACATTCTGATAGAACAACAGAAATGCTGTCCCCCTAATTAGATTTATCACAAATGCCCAGCCTCCCAAGTATTGACAATTAGCAAGTGTTCTTCAGTGGAGGTAATTGTCCAATATGGGAACATCAATAAAGCAATAGAGCGATTAACAAAACACCGAAAATGTATGGATAAATCTGAAGCTGCCTGATCTGGGTCTTCTCAAAGCAAGCAAGCAAATAATAAGGTTGGTCAGAGGACAGATTCATCACCATCATGAAACCAAATTGGTTTTTATAGGATCATGTGATTGAAAAGATTCTTGCAGGCTGATCTGGCTGGAGGCCAATGAGATATGATTGAAGGTATGTGGGAGACGGCAGCTTCCTTGCTGTAACCTGCAATAATTACTTTGAGCAAGAAGGTTAGTCAATACCCACATATGTCTCTTGTTCATAGTGCCTGTAATTCATCTAATCTTGTATATACTTCTTTTCAAAGGTATTTTTTTGGTTCTCTGCACTGTGATGGAGGAACAACATAAAAAAATATGCCTTAATAGCAGTTTGCATTGATTCTTGCACCAGAGAACTGCTGAGGTGATGGCAGGCTGTGCTGTGCAAGCACTGCTGTCCACGGAAGAGTGGTTTGGGCTCTTTGGGTGACGTGGTATTGGCCAGCGTTAGGAAAAGGAAGAATAACAAGAAGGCCTGGGTTAACACTTGTCCCCAGGTAAAGCTAACAACTGTATCTAAGCATCATGAAATTTCAGTCAGTCTTGCAATTTTGCCTTGTTATTAGCTACTTCATGTGATGCTGTACCAGATACCCTTGGCCTCCAGAGAGTTGGGCTAGGAGCATCTTCCCTTAGAGAATGCTACTTTTCTGCACCTCCATGTTTCAAATGTGTTTCTGGATCTAGCCACCTATCTCTGACCATTTCATATGTTTCAGCCTGTAAGATTTCCTTGCTGACTTCCTGGCAAAAATGAGAAGTCTAAAGATGTGCAGCCCACATGGTTCATCTGATCCCAAGCTTTCCCACTCTGGAAAGCCGGGAGGTGATTTCTGGTATCAGCTAATTCTTGCTGTTGTCTCTGCCTTGTTTTGTTCCTTGCCAAATGCTAGAAAGTGGGTTGCTATTGTCTTAGGCTTCTGTTTGGAAGTATCAGTTCCATAACTAATGTATGAAATCAGACTGGTTTTTTAAACCCTTTGAAGTTTTTACAAGCATGACATAGAGTAAGAATAGTATGGAAATAGACCAATATTTCCCCTTACTTTGAAGTTACTAAACCCACATCTAATTACAAAGTGATTAAGACCGAGTCACCACAATTGTGTCTCTTCTGAACATAGTTTTCAAGCAGTATTAATACTCTTAAATATAAAACAATTCATAAATAGGAGCGCAGGAGCTGCGAGGTTAGACTCTCCTGCAGTCTGAATTTTATGCCAAACTCCAAGTTGCCTTTCAGTGAGTGACAGCATTGCATAAAACATCAACGCCTTTCTGTGTGCTGCATGGAAAAAAGACCTACCTGCTTAAAAAGGCAAAATCAATGATGGAAGACATTGCTTAGTTGTCTGTTTCTACAACTTTTCCTAGTCTTTTTTTAATAATAATTTATTTATAAGTTGTAGGATTAATGCCTGAGCTGCTTTAAAATGAGGACCTGGGGATGCTCCAAGGTTAACAATCGTATTTTTATTTTCATAGTGTTCTATTTCAGTTATTAAAAGCTATTGCACCCAGTGATAACAGTTACCCAGAACAACAGATAATTGAATAGGTTTAATGGAGCCTTGATTTTAAAATACTTCCTTTGAATGACAATGTACAAAGTTAAATAAATGATGGATGAGCAAGATTAAATGGAACAGAACTCTAATCTGCCTTACATAACATAGGAGACATTAATATAATTCTAAAATACCTGTAGTTAAAGGCTGTGAATGTCATAGTCAAGGAGAACACGCATGCCACTAACAAACATTATGTTCAGGGTCTGGGCACAGTTTTACGTAGCGCAGGAGCCCCTGAGCAAGCTGAATTTGAAAGTCGAATGCCTGAATACATCCGCAGGAAAGCACACACTTGTTCTGACTTGATGGTAGCGGCAGCTCATGGACGCGTGGGTTAGTTTTGGGTTAACACCCAGATCTTCTTGGGTCCATCTGGACTTTTGCTCTGCCTTCCAGTCCACTGGGCACTCAGTATTAGAGCAGTTGTGTCCCTTGTGATGTCTAGTTTTAGAAGATGGATGAGACCTCTGCAGAAATCCTCAGATTATCTTTTTAAAGCCCTTCAGGTATGAAGAGAGCAGCTGGGACAAGGTGCTCTTACGCCACTACCAATTTAAGCAAAGGCTCTCGGTATCATTTTAGAAATGTCGCAAGGTTGCTGAACCTGGCACTGCTTCAAAACTATTTTAAAGAGACACACGAAGGTCATTTAGGGATTTACAAATGTTAGTTAAGGCTTCCTGCATGTGTACAAGACCAGTCAAGGGAAGAAGCCTGCTGACCACTGCTCTCCTCCAACAAAGCCATCTGCCATGCTGCCTGAAACAACGTACTTGTCCTGTGTTCCTCTCATCTCGGGGAGGTGCTTTCCTTCTTCTAGCTCTGCCAGGAGACACTGTAGAAATAGAGGCAATCTCTTCATATCAAATTTATTCTTTCTAATGTCGGACAGTGGGCCAGTGCTTAGTAGGTACAAATTAAAGCAATTTGCAGAGTAACATGGGGTTAGAAAGGCGTTCCTTTTATCTAACAATCCAGAAGAAAACAGTATCAAAATAATAATATGGTTAATTTAAAAAGTCACAAGTCTACCCTGATCTGATTATGCGCTCTTAAAAAATACAAAGGCACTGAGAAATTGAGTGCAGTCGCTTCCCAACAGTTTTCAACCCCAAACAAGCATGCAGTTAGGAGTGAAGCCAGAAACACTGGGGATGAGGGCTTTAAAAAGGGAATGATATTACAAAGCAACATGCTCATTGTGATCGAAGCCCCAGGGAGAGGCCGCAGCTTTATGTATTTGGAGCTGTGTTTGTACAGGACATGGAGATGCTGCTTGCAGGAGCCCTGTGTCTTTGTCCTGACCCCACAGAGTCTCCATGCATTGCTTTGCAGGAGCATCGTGAGCTTGGTGTGATCTGGGGATACTGCTGGACAACTGCTTTCTAGAAGTTTTATCTTTTAGCATTCCCATTTTGTACAAGGTTGACTTTAATCAGAAAAGGAAAGATATCCTACACGTTCATCCTCCTGAGACAGCTTTTCTCCTAGGCAAAACAGGGACGTCCATGCTCGTACACCATTGGGGCTGTTTTTTCAGACCACCTTGTTAAGGATTCCGCTCAGAGCCGTATTGCTTCTGCACTGAGTCATCTGGATCAAGAAAAGGACTGTTTTCAGCCACCAGACTAGGACGATAAACAAATCTCATCAGACATTTTTCAGGGTCATGGGTTAATAAGGCCATAAATCTAAGGGTAATTTCTCTGAAAGACACAATGAAGTCATAGTCTTTGGCAAAAATGTCAGCTTTATTGTCCCAACTTTATTTATCTGAGAAGAGCAGTTATAGGTAATTTGTGAATTGTGCAGAAACATGGACTCATGCATAATAATCTTAATGGAGCATGTTTACGTCTTCTTCTTGTGCATAATTAGCAAAACATATGATCCAAGTTGTTCTCCTCATTTAGAGCCCTGTTTTGGCTGGTCAACATAGCGGAGTTGGTGTTGCCAAGAGCTATACTGGGTAATGTTTTCTGATAGATTTAGTGTGTGATATCTGTGCGCAGCAGTAGGATCTGTAAATTTATGACAAAAAGATCAAGGCTGTCATAAACAGTAATATCTGCTGGAAACGAAAGCTGCGATTCCAGCACTGGCATTTCCTCTGTGCCATGCACAAGTGAGTGTCATCAGCTGTGTCTCATATAAAAGCCTGACACTGAGTGACTGATTATATCACAGCCTTGAGATTGTGCCTTCTAATTACATATGCAGAGTGAATAATTTTAGTTCAATTAGGTGGTGCTGGCTGGACAACCAATAGCATAATGCATGTCTACACTAAATATTATTATTAAACTCTTTCATGTCCTTGGTTACTGACACTTGGGTACTGGAAATTGGTCTTCTGGGTTGTTTTGGGTTTTGGTTTTTTTTCTCTACTTTGGCATTGCTTTACAGCATCCAGCTAAATTAAAAACAGCAGTAGATGTTATTTAACATCTTTCTACACACTTTATAGGAAAGACAGTGTTGTTTATATCACTGTAGTTATGATATTGTTCTGAGGCTGATCAAATGTTTGTTACCAATTAGGAATCGGTGAACTTTCACTTTTTTTTCCTGCTTTCAAGCCAATTCTGACTCATGCAGATGTAATAAGCTTCTGAGAAATTTTTTATGTAGCCTGCTACACCGGGAGACTTATTTGCAGATAGATCTCAACAAGTTACCTCTCCCCTATTCACTCTTCATCATGTTGTGATGTGTAATTTGCTTGCTAATTATGTTGTTTGCTCCCTTCTTGGATTTATGAAGCTCTTTTAACAGCAAAAATCCGTAGGATTGAATAACCCCGGTGGACGGCTTTCCCAGAAAGCCCTAGGGAGTAACCTGCCCTCTCCAGGGCCACCCCTGGTGTAGGAGCCCACCTCCTCCTCAGCCCCCTCTGTGCTCTCCCACTCCTCCTGCTGCCTCCGTGCCCCTCGGGGCAGGGCTCTGCTGCTCCTGCCTTCCCTGCCTTGCCTGCTTTGCTTGGGCAAGGGCTGGAGGCTATCCCTCCTAAGCACCTGGCACAGAGCCCCTGCCTCTCACTAGGGATTTTGTCTCCATTTTGGCTTGCTGCAGGTTGATTTCCTTGTGATTTCCCTAACCCCTGGTGTAAAGGGTAGGAGGGAGAACGAGTTTTGGGTAATAGATATTTGCCTGCTGTTGAAAGTGCTGCTGGAAGGGGAAAATGTGGCAGCAAGAGCCTACACAGACTAGATGAGGAGAGAGTGCAGCTGAAAGGAGGGAGAAGATCGAACTTCACAGCACCAGGGTCACCCCGATCAAATCCCCGTACTCGGTCAAGCCGGCTGCAGCCATTCCCCCTTCCTGGGGCCGGTGAGCATCTTCCATGCTCGAGGCAGAACTGAGCCAGGGAATTGGAAACGCTGGGTCGTAGCTGCTCCATCTCCAGCTCAGCTGCTTCCTCATTACCTTCTCTGGCAACTTCTTTCATTTTAGCTACTTTTCAGGATATGCTGTGGGTGAGGGCACCCTCCTTCTCAAGGGAAGGCAATTGTGCTTCTCCCTGACATCCCTTTGTGTTTTCGTCCTGCTCCAGGATCTCTCTCCCTTGACTTTGATGCTAGCATCTTCGAATAATGACTGCTCGTTAGCACAGCAGAGCCAGGCTTTAATTTCCCCAAATCAAAAGCCTTTTATAGCTCTGCAGTGTGTATGATCTGTCCAGAAGGTGTATCTGCTTGAGCTGGAGAGAACAGGTATGCCTTACACGCAGCAGTGTCCCATGTGTATAGGCAGATAAATTGTTTATCACGTCTTTCCTATAAATGAGGTTCTTGCAAGTAGCTAGTGAGCTCAGCACGGACTCTTTCTGAAACTGAGAGTGGCATCTGAAACCTTTCACTTTTGGAGCTTTCTGGTCCCACTGAGCCTTAGCGGTGCTGTGCTGTAGTATCTGCAGCACAGAGTGCTTCCATCCTGCAGCTCTGCTCCAGGTACTGCTTGGAGCAGGTATCCTAACCCCCTAGATGGGCTTCATAGCATCCTGCACAGTCTGGGTTTTTGGTAGCTTATTAGTTTCTAAAAAAAAAAAAAAAAAGAACAATTTTCTTTGGCATTGCAGATACAGGGCCAAGATTTTGCCAGTGAGGTGCAGTTCAGTTAGGGATGCTCCGAAATTACTGCATTATTACTGTTCATGGGGTGGAATTTTGCTATTTTGATTCCTTATGCTGTGGTGTGGTGGCACAGCCCTTGTCCTGGATTATCTCCTCTTGGCACATCTCTGGGACCTGCAACACACGGTGCTGCTGCGGGGCTGTCCCACTGCAGGCACCCCCATGTCTGTCCACCGGCTCCGCTTCCCCAGGTAGCACTGTGGTCCCCCATGATGACCGTGGAGCCTGCAGGCAAGTGTCCCAGAGCAGAACAAGCGATGAGGAGTAGACAGCGTGGGATTTTCATCCAGATGGACATCTCGGGGGAGGATGAGGTTTCCCCTAACATGGGCCCATCGATACTATTCCTTTGTACCAACGCCCTGCTCCCTTCTGAAATTGCATGGGTCCAACCCTGCACAGTATTTCAGGAGATGCCAAGCTGTTTCTTTGTGGCTGTTTATGGCTTCAAATGTTTTTCCTTTTATTGCATACTTCAGATGCAATAAAAGAGAAATGAAGGGGCCATTAAAGGAAAATGCTCTTCCCCGGCATTTATCTACTCCGTGGGATGTTTCCAGAATTGCTCCTGAGTGAACACTGCCTGTACCCCTGCTCCATTTGCCCTGTTACCTTCCACATGATACTTTCTTTGCTTGCCAGTACCCCTTTTCTGAGGCTGGTTTCCCACCTCTCCAGCCTGCTGTGCAATGCGCTGGAGGCCTGCCAGCGAGTAGGACTTGGTTGCAAAAAGCAGAGATGCAGGAGCCTGTGGCTGGGGGCAGCGCTGCAGCCAAAATGCAGCCAGTGCTTCGGGTACTTCTGCATCTTTTTCGAGTCGGGCCAGCTGGTCTCAGCCCTTGCTGAAAAACTTGGCAAGGTGCTACTCGTTACATAGCTTTCCATGTTGCTGATAAGGATTTGATACTTTAGGAAGCAGGCCTGGAGGATGCACATCTGACCTTATCCTTATGGTTTACAAATACAGCTCCTTCTAAAGGCATGGACCATGAGCCAGCCCTGCAGCATGTCCTGCATGAATCTGGGAATCTGGGGGAGAAAAATAGTATGAAAGCATGTAATTAAAATTGGCCTAACCCATATACACATGGAGCATTTCTTGGAGCGCAGGTTTTCTGCATGCACTCACCTTAGTGTTAGGGCAATTCTGGGCTGAGCCTGGTCACCTCTCAGGGGGATGCAAAAGGCACAGTCCCAGTGCAAGTGCCCTTCCCCTGCCAATCCTCATGAATCGACTCCAAAGGCATTAAAGAAAAGTGACTGGGGACTCATTAGCAGGCAAAGTGACATATCTTTCCCTGGCTTCAGTCCTGGAAACAAATGAGCAGTCTGGAGATTTCCAAAACAACTGCAGTGGGATGTGGCCATCCTCTGCAGAGGCCATGGGCAAGGAACATCACACTGGAAAACGGGTACCCTTAACATCAGCAGACACCCCTCTTTTTTCTTTCCAGCACTGATGTAGGAGGCAGTAAATGATGAGACTGCTATTGATTTTTCAATTACAGCTCTTGCCTTGCGACTTCTGTCATCTGCTAGGGGTGAAGGTACCTTGAAGGCATCTTTATTTTAAATCCTACTTCATAACCAGTAAAATATTAAAGGAGGGCAAGATAACCTTGTCAGACAAATTTGATACTAGTTTTCTGATTGTTTTCTTTATAATAAGTTTACAAGCTTGGTTGATTAAGGTAAAAGAATTATAGGAGAAACTCTCCCACCTTGCGAATCTTTCCTACTTTGAAAATCACAACATGAAGGAATCTTTCCTACTTTGAATAATAACAACAATAAATCAGCAGCAGCATAATTTAAAGTCAGCACTGGACTGGTGTAGAATAAGCTGATTTTAATACAGCTAAATACAAGGTAAAGTACAAGGCAAAATAAATGTAGGCTGTGTTGGAAAGATAGTGAAGTTTTTGCTTTAACAATGTTTCAGAGGAGAATTTGTGGTTTACAGTTGTCAGATGCTTTCGTGTTTGCAATGGCCCTGGGTCTCTAACTTGTGGGGCTGGTGTCTGGTGTCAGCTCGGTTAGAGCCAAAACACTGAGCTGATCTCTGTTGTCCATGCTGCAGAAGTGAGAGGTGGCTGCGCAGCTCTCAGCACCATTGGTGCTCCCACAGCATCATCCTGCACCTCCTCCAGCCGTTACAGATGCAACAGCTTCATCCTTGGCTCTTCCTTTGCCCCAAGGTAGTTGTCGCTATGTGTTATTTTTCTTTTCAATGTAGCAAAGTCTTCCAAAGCCTTATGCTGGGAGGAAAAGCTCTCTTTGTGCTAGTGCTCAGAACTGTCAATGGAGACTTAATTTGTCTTTCACAATTTGCAGCTCTCTGTTGTCTCACCGCTCCAGGCGTGACCCCATCCCAGTGGCGGTCAATACTTTTGGTGGGTGGAATTGGCAGTGATCTTGCATAGGCAAGGAAAAATCTGTCTCTGAGCTTGTCATTAGGAGACTGCTTTCATATGGCTACAGGTAAGCTCACAGGAGAGAAAGGGCTTGCAAGGTATGAAAAAACCCGTGTGTGTCTGGAGGCTGCAAGCGTAGGGCTGAGCAGGCAGCTGTGGGTGCTCAGAGCAGTCCCCTCTGAGGGAGGGGGTGTATTCAGCTCTCCAGCCTTTTCTGCACAGCCCTGTGATCTGTAGGTTTTGTGAAAAAAAGAAAAAAAATTGTGTTCATTTTTGGCATGTGTCTCTGTTATTTGTAAGAAAAGTAACAAAGAGAGAAGTTATTTCTTTTTTTTTTTTCCTTTTTTTCTTTTCTAATTGCTCCACACAGCTCTCCTAGCTCATGTGCTGATAGCAGTCATTTTTATGTGAGTAAAGGGGATTATTGATTGTTTCTTTTCAGTTAGATCTATCCATAATGTGTGTGAACACAAGCCCCTAGCTGATGTCTCTGCTGATGTTCAGTAAGTCTCCCAGAATCATGATATTTTTGTGTTTTTTTTTTTTATTTTTATTTTAAATTCTGAGGGCTGGCAGGACCAGGATCTCCCAAGGAATTGTCAATACATTGTTAGAAACCACGCTAACAATAACATGATTTATCTCATGAGGTACTCCAAAGACTCAGACAAAGCCTTCTAAGCACCAAAAAATATTACCAGAATTTCTTTCACAGGGCTCCTTGTGTCTCTTTGGGATGCACTGCAGATGCCAATAGAGAAATTAAGAGGGAATTTGTGGATATTAAGAAATTATTGAATAGCAGAGCTGGCAGAGAATGCAGAAAGTCGTTTTGTCCTATGCTTGCTCCAAGGCAGGAACTGCTTACGTGAAGATCTCGCCTGCCCCGATCTCAGGGAGCCCATCCCAGGAACCCCAAGGGACCGATTTCCAGAGGTCACAACTACCCAGCCCTGTCAAACCCTCCTTTCCTCTATGAGGAACAAACATCAAAAAGTGTTCATCCTTGTCAGCTTCCTCAAGGTCTGTCTCATTGGCATTTAATTTGCTTTTTCTTTGCTTTCTTTTTTTGGTTGTTTGCTTGAAATCAGATTTCATCCCCGTGCTTCTCCCAGGGTGATGTCAAGCTCATTTTGAGGCTAACTCTTGAATTCATGAGCACAAAATATCTGCTAATGTTATCTCCCTGCCTTGCACTTCTAGTTCCTGCACTGAAATGGTTAAGTTTCAAGCTGAGGCTTCTGTGGGGTACCTGGAAAAAGAAGTGGCATCTTCCATAACTTGTGTCCACCGCAGGAATTTCTGCTTTCATTCCTTCCCCTTCGTTGCCTTCAGCTCATCTTAAAAGCCGCCAACGGTGGTTGTGCTGCTGCTTGGAGCAGTGTTTGTGCTGTGACCATGTCACTTGTGCACTTCATGAGGCTGACGTGCGAAAAGTCATGGAGCGATCCCAAATTTCCCTGTTCTCGTGCTGTCTGCAGCTTCAGAGAAACAAGGAAACCAAGGTGCTAATCGCTTTGGGCAACAGGCGTTCAGGCATGCCTCAGCAGCTTCATAATACAGACTGTTATATCACAGGATAAAACTGGACTCTGACCTTGAAACCTACCTGTGGCAGAGCAGGAGCTGTAGCCTTGAAGCCTCCCACATCCCATGTAATTCTCTGGAAATTATGCACTTTGAAAATGCCTGTCTTTCATTCTGACAAGCTTAAATATTTTCGTATGGCACAAAGTACTCCTGCCTTCTTTTCCAGACTTTGTCTCCCTCCTTCTCTCGCCGCTGTGCACTGTGCTTAGAACATTTTCTCCGAGAGCATCTTCACCAGAAAAGATCCTTTTTATCATGCATACAGCAGCATGAAAGAGAGAGCCACGCGGATCGTCAGCTCTTCTCAAGAGTTAATGCAGCCTACGTATTTATCTTCCAATCTCAGCTCCCCCTGGCAGTCCATTCACAGGAAAAAAAAAACCAAGCAGAAAGCAAGACTGAAGCCTTGATTGTAAATAGGTTTTGCGGAGAGGCAATATTATCTGCTTAAAAAGCAAGCAAACAAACAAAAATGCACACAAAGAAAGCCTCTCTCTCCTTTTGTCCTCTGAATGCAGCCTTGCTGCTCTTGATGTGAGAGTAGAAATGAGCAAACCATAATATAATCAAAACGCTTAGAGATAATGAATGTTTTGGTACCTGTATTTAGTGACAATGTCAACTGCCCCTCTGTTAATAATAGGTATGTTTTCAGTTCAGTGGAAGTATAATAAATCTATAGCAAATCTGGGTAGATACCACTGATTTCTACTTCAATGGAAGCAGATAGCCAAGTCAGGTCTTTTATGACACCTAATCAACGATAAACCACCCAATAACACATATGCACGAAAAGTGCTAGAAACTCCAATAGCCCCCATGAGCCTAAAACAGTCGGGTTGGACTTCGTTCAGTCTAGCAGGAGTTACTACCAGGTGTAATACATTATCACTTCGATTTAATTTTATGCCAGTTATAACATACACAAAGCAACAGGGTCATACACCGTAAATCAGGACAGGAACTGTGCTTTCTAATTTGTTTTTGCACTGTTCCTTGCTCTATCAAATTGTTCATTAGCAATTATGATTAAAAAATTAAGTTTTTAAAATTAAACGTTGAAAGATTACTTTAAAAAGCATACTTCTCAATAATTTTCAACATTTTTCTCTGAGGTTTTTATTAAGATGAATATTGAAACTACTTAGACCTACGGTTTGGTAGAAATATTAATCTACATAAAACCACATTAAAAACAAGGCACATTTATTCTGAATTGTGAAAGCTAAAAGCCCTTGTCTGAAATATTTACATTTTAAAGCTCAAGGTAATAATAATGAAGTCTGCGTATTTAAAAAGGAAGAATTTACTGTCAGTGAAAACCTTTGACTGTTTTTCCTTGCGAATAGCATGCTTTCAGTAAGAGTTGGGTCTCTCCACTAGATGTAATACTCACCGTAAAACAATGTGAACGAATCCAATGCCAGCGTATCAGAGTGTGAATCCATTTCTCCCTTTCTTCCTCAGCGAGTAACATGTTGTTAACAAGCGCTCTTGTCTAAAATACACAGTATTTTCCCTGGAGGTGGGGACTCTGTCTCACTCATAGACCCCAGGATAAGAGCAAAAGAGAGACCTGAATGAGGCTGGAAATGTTTGCTCTTGCAGTGAAATGATTAAAATAATCTCACCATACATAATACATCATGAGAGTGTAGGTACCCTCCTGAGACAGCTGAGGAACGCTTTAATAATGAAACACTTCACCTCTGACAACGATGGGTCTTTTGAATTACTAGGTCTTGGAAGAAATAATATCTGGTTTGTTTGGAAAGATCTGATTTATACCCAGATAAACCCTGGGCCAGGCTGAAAATGTATCTTTGCTCACTGGGAATATTTATACTGTCCTGGACACAAATGTGGGAGAGGGAATGGCTCCTGGGGCTGTGCTTAAATTGTTTTGGGTGTCTCTTGTCATGCACAAGAGCCTGGAGAGACTTCCGAAAGTTCATTAGAGGATATATTTCCACTCCCACTTTCTCTCTCTCTCTCGGTCTCATGATCTCTTCTTGTCTATTCTCCTTTCTTTCATTAGCACTTTCTATCATTTGACACTTCATCAGGATGATGGCCTGTTTACTGTATGCAAATAATTCCTGAATTATGCATGAATAATTATGAATTTGCGTATTGGTTTCCTGAACTGGCATATTGCCATGTAAAATTAGCTTCACTTGAATGTGAGCACAAAAACATGCCGACACGGTCAAATTAAAATTGAAGGAAGAGCTCACCTTGAAGGGAACACAAACTATTGAGCCGCTGCTAGGAGAGAACAAAGTATAGCTGGCGCCTGATAGGTGCAGCCATGATCCGAGGATTTGGCGGAGGACTGGGGCAATGGTGTGCAACGGGACGTGGTCTTCTGGCATTGTAACACCTCTTTTGGATCAAAGGTACCTTCCAGACATCATCTGCACATATGGCAACCCCTGGCTTGACTCATTCATCCGTGCCAGTGGAGTGATTTGGTGCTTTGCCAGAGGTCAGAGATGGGCTGTAGGACCCAACCTGACCAGGCACGCCCCTTGCGAATGGCCTGCAGTGTTCAAACTGCATGCTGGAAAGGAGCCACAATGAGGATTTGAACCCTTTTGCATTTCCCCAAGGTTTGTGTTCTGGCAAGACTGGGTCCCAATTCAGTCACTGGGGCTGACTGGGGCCAGTGTGGGCACTCCTGTGGCTACATGCGTCTGTCTCTGGTGTGCCGATGTACGCTCTGTCCCATCATGGCAGAACTGCAGATGAATTATGCTGGATAATTGCAAGTCAATTAATTAAACTGAAATGGGGTATTTAAATTTTACTTCTCTGCCATTATAATCTCCTACAAAATCTACTTCCAAGTAGCCAGGCTGCCTCTGATCAAATGAACTGACCTGCTTAAAAGAAGACTTCAAAAGCTGAAGGCACCTTGTTTTCTCTTGCTACCAAGTGAAGACCAGAGGTGCACCCACTGCGCTCCATGCTCTGGCATCATCATCTTAAGAAGTTTTGCTATGCAAAACCCCTCAGGAGACCCACTTTGTGTAGCAGATCTAAGAAGGGGGGTGGAGGTGGTAGCAGCCCTTTCACAGAAAGAGTACGAGTACTGAAGGTCTTTTTTCCTTTGTAATATTTCTCCCAAGATGACATGGAGTATATTTAGAGAAGGGCTGAAGACAGACATTCAGTAGGCACAGAGAAACCATTGAAGAACCATTCTCAGTTGGCAACAAGGGCTAATTCTGGTTTGAATCTCTGTTGCCCCTTCTAGTAAGCTCTTTGCTAGGTTTGCGTTTAATAGTTGCAAGCTCATGTGTCTCTGCATAAATGTTCCAGTTACCCTCTTCTCTTTGAATTTCCTGCCAGGACAGAGCTGTTGATGACAACCTGCTTGAGCAAATCTTAAAAAATCTGCACCAGCCTTGGTGTGTTGCTATTACGGTGCTTTGTTCTGTGTTGTTTGACAAGGGTTAATTAAAACAATTGTTATTAATTATGCTATCTGAAATATTATCTGAATTATGCTGTCTGAAATGTGTTGTATGTATTGCAACGCAGGAACCCCAGCATAGAGGCATATTGCTATCCTGTAATTGCAGGCATCCTTGGCTCTGCTCCAGGTTTGGTGAGTGTTATGCTGGATCAAAGTTTGCGTTTTGGTGATCTGTCTATGGTGATCTATCTGTCGTGACTGCAGTGGGCAAAAGGTTGTCATTTTCAAAAGCATCAGTTAACAAAAAACCCCATGTTCCTTTTCTTAAAATCTTATCAGCGGACACATTATTCTCCCAATAAGTCTGTTATTCATCAGAAACAGAGTTCACTGTAGTAACTTTTTTCTGTTAAAAAGAGAACCAGTAAAAAAATCGTGATAGTTTTATTTCTTTTTAGTGTGAATCTGATTTCTTAGCAAATGGAGAAATAATATTTGCTTCATTTGCCTTGCCTGCTTAGCACGGTTTCATGGGGCCATAAACTCCAGTGACATCTATAAAAAAGTGAGCTGGTGTTCCTTGCTCCACCCAGCAAGCAACAAAGATGACTACATGAATCTGAGCAAATCCCCACCTATGGACAAAGTTGAAGGAGAATTTAATGACTAATTTTGCAGAATCAGCAGAGATAAGGCTCCTGTATGATATTTTGCTTGTCCAGTATCACGTTTCCTTCGAATTCAAAGAGCTGAGTAACTCCAAAGTGCTTCGTCTTGTCTCCCTCCTTTTTTAACCAGATTCCTGTACCAGCAGGACAGGGACCATCTTTTGGCCGCATGCACATGGGTCATCCCACGTAACTGAGCCGTGAATGCTATTGGAGTGCTCTGGTTGCTTAAAAATATTGTTTCACCAGTGCCTCGTGCTGTGGTGACTGCTGAAGTCTTCCCAACTTCCCTCTTTAAATCCCTTCCTTGCTCTCTGCCTGGGGAGGGTTTGAGGGATGCTGACCGATGATGGCCCTTTCCGTAGCACTGAATTGTGCTGATTTCTAGGCAAGTGGCCTGATCCATATTCCTCACCTAGCAGCTCCACAGGCATTACACAGGGCTGGTGCTATGCTGCCAGAAGCAGGCAGAGGTGCATCTGCACTCAGGCAGGGAGGAAGAACATGCTGGCGAGCTGGCAGAGCTGCTCTAAAAAATATCTGGGGAATGGTACTGAACTGGTAGCAAAGGGAAACGGGGATGCTGAGACTGCAGCTCAGTTTGCATAGCAAACTGTATGATTATTCACCCCTTCAGTGGTGCATTACTCTTTTTGTTCCAGCTCAGAAAGTGATTATTGAGGTCTGTGATCAAGTTGCCTTTTCTGCTCACCTTTCCGCCTCTGCAATTTATCCTCCGACTCCTAATAACCCCCGTGGCTGAACCTGGTGGGGCTGGAGCAGGGCTGTGGGTTCAGGAGCGGGGGTGTCTGGGCACCCACCTGGTCCCGGCTCACCCACCGCATTGGCCACCTCCCTGCTCACCCATTCGTGATTCACATCCGCCAGACGCGCTGGGTGCACTGGGCCCAGCGTTACAACTTTGTCTCTTGATGTTTGCGATGATTTCATTAACAGAAATTCAAGACAATCCTCTCAGTGCAGACGTGCGTAATCTTCTGGCTGGGGATTTGAACCAGAGAAACACAGACATCTGGCACTGGGTCCAACCCACAAAGCTTAGCGGGTCCTGAGAGGGAGAGAGCAGAGGAAGAAAAGGGAATTTCTGGTCCTACCATCTAAGCAGGGAGGAAACAGGCAGGCTGTGAGCAGCCTCTTCCACCGGTGCCAATGGATGCAGCTTGCTGGAGGGCTGAGTTTTCACCTGCTGACTACCTGCCCCTCTCTGCCAAAGCAAAAGGATGGTTAATTGGTATGGAAATGAACCAGCAACATCCTACATCTTCTTTTCTCTTCCTGGAAGCTTGCAGGGAGGGTGAATGGGGATTTGAGCTTTGCAGAGATCTGAGATATTTTTTCCCCAAACACAAATATTCAGCCTACTCTGCTGGTGCTCTGTCTTTTTATATTTTCCCTGGTTTTCATCTGCTTTCCGTGTTTTTCTTATCATGACAATGGTAGTAAAAGATAACCACTGCAGCCAACAATGCTGTTCTAATAAAGTTGCAGTTAAAATAGCAAAGAGAATGCAAATTAAATACCATAATCATTTATAAGATGTAGTTTCTATTAAACATAAGTACTTTCCGTCTCAGCTTTAGAACATGGGTGGATCCTATTAAATTTAATTATTTTCCTAGAGTATTGCAGTGTAAAGGTGTTTCTCAAATGCACAGATAGCAAGTGTTGGTGATTTCTTTTAAAAAAGGCACAGAAAGGTGCAGTTGTTAAATATATGGATGATAAAGACACTCTGTTATTGACTCAACCTCTCCTTTCACTTTTCAAGTCTGCTTTCTTCTGATGTTGCTGTTCTCCAGAGCTCCCAGAATGAATCTTTCAGAAATATTAATTATATATTTATAAATATAAACACCAGTAAAGTTTGCTCCTTAGTGCGTTGGAATGAACTTTCTTTTTGGCTTCAGTCAGAGCTGGATTGAGCACCCAAGAGCTGAGCCCAAGCCTTGGACTTCAGTGCTGAAATTCAGCTCTCTGCTCATCTGCTGTCTGTCTCCAGGGGCACTGCCAGTCTCCAGATACAACATTTTTCAATATTTACAGTTTGCACCTGGACATGTGAATGCTGCGGCTGAGTCTTGGTCAACAGGAGACATCTGCTTTTCTTCCACATCTTTGCAGGCAGCTCCTGTACGTAACCATGCAGCAGTTGTGGAAACCATCCTGTGGCAACCTGCTCTCCCCAGCTACCATGCTTAAAAATGGAGTCCAGCAATCAAACCCTTCTGTGGATCTGGACTTTGGTGACCATTTCCCAGGTAATTCCAGCTCTTCAGGAACCCTTGCCATCCTGGTGCCTCTTCAAAGCCAGTATCTAAATGCTATTGCTTTACAGGAATACTGAGCGAAGCTGACTTCTTGCGATGTTGTGAGTGTAGCTGAAGGTTGGCTGCAGTACACCACAGCTTTGTGCTGCCTTCCAGTTGCTCACTGGCTCTTCTTGAACCATCCTTTTTTGGCAATTTATGTTGTCAGTGTATTACTCTGGAGCACCCCTGGAGCTCTGGCAGGGTACGGACCTGGCTTTGCAAAAACCTCTGATGTTCCTGTAGTTTTTACCTGCCAGGGGATCTGAATCACCTTTTCTGTTTAATTTGTTCTGAATTTCCCTTCTGAGAAAACATCAAGGACTCAGAAATAGGAGATGGCTGAGGGAATGTCCTTTCCCACCAGCCAGCTCACCGAGCTGTGTATGTTGCTCACATGAAGATGGTTTATATCAAAGATCTCAGCGCTCATCCATTTGGGGCTCATGGAGTGCTCCACCAGGAATGGCCACACTCCAGAAATGGCCATGCTGAGCTTGGGATTGCTGCAAAGCCTCTCCTTTTGCAGGCATTTTGTACAGCGTGGGAAGGCACAGCATCACCTGCACAGGAGCAGCAGCACAACGTGAATCAAAGGACACCACAGTGTGACACTTTCCATAGGAAGATATCTCTGGGCAGAATCATTCTTGAGACAAAAATACACCACACTGGATGGTGCAATTAAATTATGGATGATAGGGAGAATAAAAGAAAATAAAAGATAATTTTAGAAGTCCCTCTCCTAGCCTTCTGTCCATCTGCTCTGCAGCCCAGCAGCACTTACTGAAAACACTGTAAGTCCCTTATCCGTGGTGTTTTTTGGGGCATAAGGAAGGTGTTTTTTGCTTGTCTGACCAGAGATACCTGGTGGTGCCCGAGTTTGGGAAAGTCTCCCGAATACATGAAAAAATTGTACATGTATCTCAAACCAGGACCCTGCTCCGCTACACACTTTGAATTAGGTTTTCTAAAAAGCCATAGTGCTGTACAGAGCAATTACATCCCTGTGTGCTTTCCCACTTATGTTTACATGAAGTACAGCAACTGTGCTGAAGTCAAGCCTGAGATAAACATGGCCACGTGAGAAGAAAATTGGCTTCCGTATTATTTCATTCCATGTAAGCAAAACAGTAAAAAGACCTGAGGATATTTTCACTGTTTTATGGTGAAAATATAGTGAGGAAATAGATTCTGGGAACTGTCGGTGCTAACCCTCATCATCTGTGTGTGTGAAGCTTGGAGAGTAGCTGTTAGTAGATCGTTCAAGGTTAATGTGACTCATCTTATTTTGTCGATTGAATAAATGATTACTTCCAGAGGGATTAGTTATAATCCAGAAGTTAACACGTCATTTCATCTTTGACGGTGTTTGTACAAATCTTTCATATGACCTTTCAGGCAAACAGCCCTGCTAGCTCAGCACTTTTTATTGAGGGATTTGTTGCAAATCAAACTATTGTGGTGTATCTTCACATTAGACCTAAAGGGGAATATTCTGATGAAGCACTTTCTCCTTTGAAAATGCCAATTCATAGAAAATGAAATGTTTCACAGAACTTTTGCCAAGATGTATGACCCTTCCTTGTTGCTTTGCCAGTTGGCATACTGAGAGTCCTGGGTTTCTACACCCATTTTCCTTGGAATCCTGGCTTGCACGTATCCTTTTAAACATCTGTAGCAGGTGGTAAAAGGCAAATTCTGCAAACCTGGTGCTGAAAAGTCCCTCCGGGGGACTTCGTGCATGCACAAACATGACTTGGCATGTGTAAGGAACGTGAAATGGGGGCTGGGAGGAAAGGAAGCTATGTGGTATCTGAACGCGCGTCTTCTCTAGGAGCTCCTGTTGTACCAGCAGCCCACTTACTTATCTAGCTGGAATATGCTGCAAAGCGAAGTCACCTTTGGCTCTATGCACAGGGACAAGGAAAATATTTTTAAAGCGAGGCATCTTTCCAAACCTAATCAGCCAAAACATTTTTCAGCCTCACCGATCCAGCTTGCACAGCTTTTTAAACTTAATTGGCACTATTAAGTTTGTAAGGAGGAGAAGGATACACAATAATGCAAGTGTGGATATAGAAATACCTTCAAAATATTTAGAAGGACGTTAATTTGCCTTTGAATGAGACATATTAGTGAAAGAATATGGCCTGTACAATGCAAAATCTTTGCTTTCTCACCAGGTTCTGCCAGAGGAATCACAAACATTAGAGAAGCTCAGGAAGTTACAGCATCACTTTCTGTTAGGCGGGTGCTTTTTCATCTTTGCAGAAGTCAATGCTTTCTGATGTTGCAATAAAATACGGTTCGCTTTCCACAAAAGCAAACTGCTGTTTTATTTTGTTATTGCAGTAACACCTTGGAGAGAGAGTGAGTAGGTCTGGGTTTTTGAGCGTTGTGGCCTGGGAAAGGTGTCTGCTCCAGATGGATTTGCTTTCTTGTACATCTCGGCACAAGAGCAGCAACGCAGAGCGGATGCATGGGCTCAAGGGGTCGGGGTGTGCTCAGCACCCAGGGCTGCTGGGCTACAACATGCGCTGGGGCTCTTGGCAAATAATTTGCCATGGGTGGCGTGTCCTGAGGGCAGCTAAGGTGTGTTCTAGACGTTTACAAGCTCCAGACCCTCCTTTTCATGCAGAAATAATCATTGTCTCCTCAGTAGCAGGTTTTGCCTCTGCCTGCTGGTAAATTAACATTCCTCTGAGTACTTCTATCTCTGCATCTGCCTCATTGTGCAGCCCTCCTCCGAGCTACCAGCAGCATCCTCTGCCCGTCTCTGAAGAAGGTTCAGCTGGCAAATGTATTCCTTCCCTCATCCCCTATGGGGAATGCTGTCTTGATGCCACCCCCCTTCACATCTCGGACACCTCCCTGCAGAGGGTGAGCTGGGAAAACTGCTTGGGCATAGCTGGGGCTCCTCTGTTGCAACATAGATCAGGCAGGAATCCGTAAAAAGCAGTGCAACCCATGGGGGACGTGCAGGGGAGGTGAGGCTGTGGTGCAAAGCGTTGCTGGTTCAATGCCCACAGAGAAGGGAGGCCCTCGGATGGGTTTGTTACAGGAGCGCATTAATCCCACCGAGGGGGTGGGATGTGCTGCTGGACATCTGTCCCATCCCTCTCCGTGCAAGGTGCCTGCTGAAACCCTCGGTGCAGGCAGGACCCGGCTGCCTCCGCTGGGGCTCGCTGGGGCTGCTGAGGCCTGACTTTAGGCTGCGGTCTTGGATTTAATCACTGCTTTGACAGGCTGCAAAAAAATAATGCTGTTGGCACCATGAGCAGCCCCAAACAGAACAAACGCAAGATAAAGCGCTTGTCTAGCTGGGGGCTTTTCTCTCCACTGAATTTCAGTGTCCGGCAGCAAATGGCAGAGGTGTAAGACAAAGGTGGTGGAAATAGGTGGCAGGCATCATTTCTAATAGAAAGTATTAGACAAACCCAAGAAATGGGTTCTAGGGAAAGGTGAGTGCTCTGAGCTGGTTTGCTTTCAAATACAGTTCTCATAAATAACAGCTTCCAGGCTTTAGGTGCGGTAATGATTTCAGTGTTCCTGTCAAAGATTAAATGAGCTGAGACCCTGTAAGCTTCAATCCCTAGACTTGCATATCTAATATTTCGTAAGATGTAAAGTTTTCCCCAGCTCTTTCTATTTACTTGTGCACGTAAATAAGAAATTATATTGAACCTGTTGTATCCGTCGGGATGTGGTCCTTGTGGGGAAGATCCCTGCGTATGTGTGAGGATGTGCTGAAGGAAAGAGAGGCATTCCCAACCAGCGCTAGCTTGTTGTTTCTTATGTTCTTTACAGAAATTTAATATTTTTATGCTCACATTTCTCTTTACTGTTCTGGGATATCTACCTAAACAAATCTGTACATCTGTAATGCAGAAAAGTGTGGAAGCTATACTCACGTCTGCATTCAGCATTATGTTATACAGGATTTTCCATAATTAGCTTCCTTCAGCTGTAGTTTCTCCTTGCAGTTTTCTGTCATCCAACTGCCATGAAAGTCTCCTAACATTACTGTAAGTTAACAGATTTTTTTTATACCAGTGGTACAAAATCAGATCCATAATTGTGCCTGTAGATCCTCATCTATGATGCATCTATTTTTATTACCCGGCATTGAATTCATATGTGGGGAAATAGGTATTACAGATTACTTTCATTCCTGCATGTGAATATGTAGTATGTCATCATGGTGTGTTTCACCTTTCTTAGCAAGCTTATAGGCAGTTTTGTTTAGATATATATTCCCCATCACTTGCCTGATATGCACAAATGTGGGTGATTTTCAAAGCCCAGCATTTTAAAATCAACATGTTTTAACATTTTGCTGTCAGTTCTCCAAAAGAAGGCGATTCTAGGAAAATGGAAGAAATCAGCCAAATGTTTAAAAATTCTTCCTGTGAGATGATCAATCTTTCTCGAATAGAATTGTGACCCCTAGGATGCTTAAATTACTATTGATTTTATAGTTTAAAAAAATATTTTTATTAGTTTTTATTTAATTTGTCTTTTGCTCTCAGATCCCTCAATACCATAACTAGTTGTACAAACAATTTATGGTCATATAATAAATAGTCTTCACAATTTAATTAAAAAGTCAAGCAGCATAACTATTTATCAAGCCCAATGAGTAAAGATTCTGCCATTTTTATGTCATAAATCAGAATATAGACTGTCAGTTTAATCTTCTCTGTTTTCAGCTGATGGGCCCATGGCATAACATTGTGTTGGTATGAGCACTTGAGCATTTTCTAAAGTGCTTCAAAGTGAGCCCAATAGCTGTAGTAAGCCTAGGTTGCATTTGTATTTCTTATTGCCCTCAGCAGTGGATTATGCCTGCTTTTTGCTGGTGTCTTCCTGGGCTGAACTGTGTGTGGCAGCAGGTAATGATGAACGTGGTGATGTGCGGCTGCATGGGTCCCTAAATAAACGTCTTTTGAATGCCTGTTGGCTCTTGCCACAAGACAGTGACATTTTTTGGATGTGAACGTGTTGTTTAGTCATATGGAAAGCCACCAGTGCCTATTGGCATGTTGACATTTCACTGCCGTAAAATTCTTAATTTAATGCATTCTATCATTTATTGCAGACAAATTGATGGGTTCATTCACCTCTTGTCCATGGAAAGGTCAGCTGCATCTGCCTCACCGGGGGAGAGGAGTGCTGGCTCTTGTCTCCTTCTGCCATTGCTCATTAGGATGCTGTTTATTACACAGGGTTATAAAATTGTCTTCTGCTTCAGGCCTCGGCTGGGCAGGCTGGCCCTTTCTGCAGAAATCACCCGTTAAAATGCATTGGTCCTTTCCAAAAGGATCTGCAGAGCTCTGCGGGACCTCTGGAAACATGTGATTGAACACGGCGGCTGCCGTGGCGGGCTGTTAGCTGGGACAGGGGGGACGTTGCAACCTCTCCATGGGAAGAACAATGTCACCTCGGCTGCGGGTGACATCCTTGCATCGTTTCAGCTGTGACGACCAAGCTGGGTGCCCTGCATGGCACCGAGTGGCTCCTGGCATTGTGGCTTTGCTGGGGTGTGTGGCTGTTTTGGCATCGCCAAATTCAAGTTCTGTTGCTCCCTGAATACGTTTCCATTTAAATTTCTCATGATGGCTCTGTGAAAAGACATTTGAAGAAAGACTTGCTGCATGGCCAGTCTTCTTTTGACTTAAACTCCCATGCTGCACTTACCTGAGTATAAGGATTTTTCCCAGCTGCAACTTGCCTGAGTAGATGCCTGCGTGTGTCTGCACTTACCAGTCCTGTTCAGCTTTATAATTTGAAAGATTTTAAACTGAAATATGATTTCTAAGGTAGCATACCTCATGCTGGGCAGATAAAGGCACATGTGGACACCTGCCTGTGGGCTCTGCAGGAGCCACTGGTGTTTAGGTTCCTACCAGTGATTATCTGGATCTAGCTCAGAGGGCTGTGGTTTATAATGAGAGCTCTAAGAAGTTTTCTAGATTTTTCTCGGACTGCTGGAAAATACCTCCCCATGCTGACAGCCCCTTAGCACAGGGCTTTAGCTTTGGGAGACAGCTCTGTATTTTCCAGATAGTTGAAGGTTTAAGTGTAGGGAAGCTGTAACTGCCTCAGTAATAATAGGACTGGAAGATTTTTTCGTCACCATTCTCCATCCCGGTGGGGTATTGTGGCTCTCACCCCTTCACTGTGATTTCACCGTCATTAATGAAAGGAAAATTTTGAGGGCTTGAAGTTTTCTCACTTCATTTCTGTGGTACTATATAATTTTATATAAATGCATTCATGCATTTTCAGAAGTTTATTTGTTACTTAATAGTATCCATTAAGATCTTTTCACCAAATAATTTATAAGCATTATAAAACAAGTTTTGAATAGAATAGCAAAAAATTACTGTATGACTTTATCAAAGGGGAGTTAAGCTAATTGTTTCCTTTCACCTCCATAAGAATACAAAGAAGTCTTTGAGTTCACCTAGCTAAAAATCTAAGCTAGTTATTCCTGTTATCAACTCATTGATCCTCTAATTTGATAAAATTTTCTGCACTGTAAAGAACAAAATACATGTGGGCACATGTCCTTTGCACCGAGCTAATGGATACATCATGAGTGCTGCTTTAGTCACCAAATTAAGTGGAGTTATAAAAAAATGCTACTTCCATATTAATACTCATCATTAAGTCTACACAATTAATACACTGCATACGCATTTCACATTTATCTTTCACTGGCGTATAGCAGTGGCCTACTTATAAGAGTTTTATCCCATAATTCGTTTATTGATAATGAAATAAAAAGAAAAAATTAAATGTGGGTATTGAACTCGTGATACCTGCCTAGAGCTATTGCAGATCCGTCCTGTTTGAATCAGTGTACTAACGTAAGGGTAATAATATTCTGTCATTTTTATGGTAGTAAGGAATGAGTATCTTTTAATAGTTTTTTATTCAGTAAACGATATATCTAATTGTTTGGATACTACTGAGTACAAAGGACAGGAAAATTTGTCTTTTATCCTTCTTCTTTCTTCCTTTCAGCATGACAGAGCACTTGCATAGAAGCTGTGAATATATCAGGTAAATGAACAGCTGGAATGACCTCAAAGCAAAGTAGGATTTACAAGACATGGAGTTGGTGTTCAAATTTCAAAGAAAGTAACAAAAGAATCTTACGATGTGCAATATGTAAGGTGGACATAGTGATTTTGATTCTGAGCAGTGGACCCAGCTTATACCACCTCATTTCAAAGTCTCCTGAATTCACAGTTTGATTATTAAGGACCTTAATAAAAGGAAACCCAAACTGTTACTTACACTAACTATTGTTCAGTTTTGATTAATAAATATATAATTTCTTGTAACAGAATGACTTTAAAGCTTCTAAATTTTCTGTGATATGAACTTCAAAAAAAAGTAATATTTTTTCATGTGACTGCAAGATTTAAAAATATTTCTAGAATGTTTTTTATTGAAAAAGTGCTTTTTGTCTTAAAACGGAAGATTACCACATTCCATATGAAAACACTGGGACCTTCCATTTTCCTTGAAACAAACTCTTTTTAAAAACCCAACATGAACAGAGTGTGGCTGAAATCAGGGCACTTCTCTGCCCCTTTGTATTTTAATGAAAACAGCAATATAAACTCCTGAACATCAATGAAAACCTTCTGGACAATTTCCTGCTGACGTCGCCGAGACCCCTCCACCATCTGGGGCTTTGCGGAGGGGACCTGCTGTGTTTGGGGAGCCGTTGGCATCACGAAGGTGGTGAGAGTAGGGCTGGGTCCCTAAAACACCATTTTAAGCAGACCCGTCAAGCCCTGGATGCCCTGCTGTGCTGCTGATCACCCTCGTGCCCTTTTTCCTCACCGATTGCAAAGGTGAGCCTCTTCCCTCTCTCTATGCACTCCCCAGGCTTTTCTGTTGATGTTCCATTAATTTGCAAGTTATCAGAAAAAAAAAAGAAAAAAAAAAAAAAAAAAACAAAAAGAGAAAAAACCAACCCCAAAACCCCGCTGTGAGCTATGGGCAGATGGAAATAATGGTCAATACTGCTGTATCAGCATAATGAGGTGAGTGCAGGCAACAGCCCCAGGCATGGAAGAGCGAGCATCCCCTTAGCTGTGGGATGCTGCCCTGGTCTTAAAGTGTAGCTGAGAGCACTGCCTCTCCCCAGCGCAGTAAACACACCTTTTTGCCTGTTTTCCCTCTACTGTCTGCTCTTGCTGTTTATCTGAAAATGGAATTTCAGTGCTCTTTACCTCCATTTCAGTCTGCTGAATACGTGTATTCGTAAAGGCATTGGTGGGGGATTTTGCAGGACCTCTAAGAGAAATAGCTGGAGTGCCCTGTTGTTTTGTTGCAGTTTCTGTCTTGTGTACGTACCAACGTGGTTTTAGGCGTCCCTGGATTTTACACTGGGAGAGAAATAAACTGCATACGGATGGGAACCTGGAAGACGGTACGAGCTAATTGCATGGACTGGGCCAGGCCAAAGAAATGCAACCACTGCACTGGTCCTCCTGGTAAGGATGCGATGAATTGTAAATTGTGCATGAGAGGGTAAGAGGTGCTGCTTAGCACCCTGCTAGCCTGATCACCAGAAAAATCCGTAGGTATAGCACTAAACATGCGGGGAATTGAAATTCAGTTCAAGCGAGGCTGAGTAGGTGTTTGTTCAGCAGATTGTTTAGACTTTAATCATGGTTAAATCTTTTAGTTAGATAATTGTTCTGCCAGCTGATACTTTGAATTGTATTGAAGAACAATAGGCTAAAACATCTTCAGTGAGAAGCAGCAAAGGAGATGATTTTGGATTCCTTTTTGTTCATTTATTGTACATCATCATGTCAGTTCTTATGTTTTCTAATTAATTTGGTTGCACTGCATGCATTTTTCCTTACAAACACTGACTCCAAATACACATTTATTGCCACTGCCTGTGACACTATAGCTTGGGAAGCTGGGATTCATTATCAAAGGTCGAGGCCTCTGTGTAATTTGTCTTGGGTCAGGAGATCTCGTTCCACTTCCAGCTGTTCTGTGGGAATTGGGGCAAATTCCTAGTGAGGACATGCTTGAGTTTTCCATTTGTATAGTTTTAGCATTTGGGGTCCATGTTTCTCACATGCTTTGCTCTACTAAAAGCCATGTTGCTTGGTGGTTTCAAAGTCCTTGAAGTAAAACTATATATTATTTTTTTCAAGTGGAAATGAATTTAAGCTGTGCTTTGCTGCTATGTTTTCTTCATTTTATGGCATTGCTGTGTGCTGGGATGAAGAGCATTACACGTATAATGGCTTTTTTGTTATCCTTCTGTAGGACCCAAGCCATTGCAGGGGCTGTGTTCCCCCACATGCTGTTCAGTGCATAGCAGCGAGCCTTGACCCGTGCTGGGCTGGAGGTGCTTGGATGCTTGTGGCAGCTGGAGGAATTATCGTTTCCAGCCAGTTCCCTGCAGCTCCCTGGGCTGATGCTACAGTGAGGAAATCTGTGCATGCTGCAAGTCATGAGATGTACCAAGTTCTCCATGTTGCCAGGGAAACATCCAGTTTTAGGCACAGCCCTAAATGTGCTTTTTGCTCAGTTTGCTCAGTCCCACCTCCCTCGTGGACTGCCAGTCTGGCTGCTGTTGGTGGGAACTGGGATTGCTGCAAAATCTGAGAGGGAAAACTGACTTTGGAGACATTGGCAAAGAAGAAACGTATAAAGGAAACGGGAAACAAATAAGGAAAAAGTGATGCATTTTGGATTTTTTCCATCTGAAGGACAGAGGGCTTGGCTTTGGTTTAGGTATTTGTGCATTTTGGGATTTGCCATGCAGGTGCCAAAAATAGTGCATTCCCAGGCAGGGGATTGCAGGGACTCCGTGGCCCCCGTCCGAGGCTCACTAAGTCCCCTAGGAGACCCCACAAGAGGGGGTTGAACTGGCCCAGGCAATGCTGAGCACCAGGGCAAAGGGCCAGCGGTCTGTGATGTGCATTTATTTGTGGCACCATTCTCTGTCTCCATGCCAGGGCTCAGCCTGCCTTGGGCACAGCTTTAGAGCCCGGGTGCATGGGGCTGTTATGGGGCACCCAGCCTGCGGCACAGCCTGCTTTGGGGAATTAAAATGAACTTCACATTGAATTGAGAACTGGGTCCTGCTGCCAATTAAGCCAATGGCAAAGCACTGACTGATTTCAGGAGTAGGCAGATTCAGCCAAAATTTGCTGCTGTTATGTCTCATTTGCATGGAAGTTAATTACCTATACCTTCTGGTTCACTTATCTTTATGGAGATGGGCATTCAGGCTGGCCCCCCAGTGGTATCTAAGTCTCTTTTGGACTGCTTTCCAAAGGCTCTGTGGCAAGACCCATTTCAGGTGGGGTTTTTTCTCATCTCTGCAAACAGTGTCTCAGTTGGTGACAGTCATGTATTTCTCCCTGCTCTATTATTCAACCTGTATGGAAATTTGCTAAGAACACAGTAGTGAGGTGGAAAATCTGCTTGGACTGGTAATACATCTGCCAGATCTGAAACTTATAAATAGTTGTCTGAATACAGCCCAAAACAGCGTTTCCAATGGAAATGTCCTGTCAGAGCATGGGACCCTGAGAAACCTTGTCCGACTCTGAATTTCATAGAAATCATAGAATCATTAAGGTTGGAAAAGACCTCTAAGATCATCTAGTCCAACCATCAACCCAACACTTCCATGCCTACTAAACCATGTCCCAAAGTGCCACACCTACACATTTTTTTAACTCCTCCAGGGATGGTCTCTTCACCACCTCTCTGGGCAGCCTGTTCCAATGCTTGATAACCCTTTCAGTAAAGAAATATTTCCTAATATCCAATCTAAACCTCTCCTGATGCAACTTGAGGCCATTTCCTCTTGTCCTATCGCTTGTTACTTGGGAGAAGAGACCGACCCCCACCTCTCCACAACCTCCTTTCAGGCAGTTGTAGAGAGCGATAAGGTCTCCCCTCAGCCTCCTGTTCTCCAGGCTAAACAACCCCAGTTCCCTCAGCCGCTCCTCATCAGACTTGTGCTCCAGACCCTTCACCAGCTTCGTTGCCCTTCTCTGGACACGCTCCAGCACCTCAATGTCTCTCTTGTAGTGGGGGGCTCAAAACTGAACACAGTATTCGAGGTGCGGCCTCACCAGTGCTGAGTACAGGGGCACGATCACTTCCCTAGTCCTGCTGGCCACACTATTCCTGATACAAGCCAGGATGCTATTGGCCTTCTTGGCCGCCTGGGCACACTGCTGGCTCATATTCAGGTGGCTGTCAACCAGCACCCCCAGGTCCTTTTCTGCCAGGCAGCTTTCCAGCCACTCTTCCCCAAGCCTGTAGCGTTGCATGGGGTTGCTGTGGTCCAAGTGCAGGACCTTGCACTGAGCCTTGTTGAACCTCATACAATTCACCCCAGCCCATCGATCCAGCCTGTCCAGGTCCCTCTGCAGAGCCTTCCTCTCCTCCAGCAGATCAACACTCCCACACAACTTGGTGTCGTCTGCAAACTTACTGAGGGTGCACTCGATCCCCTCATCCAGATCATTGATAAAGATGTGAAACAAGACTGGCCCCAAAACTGAGCCCTGGGGAACACCGCTTGTGACCGGCCACCAACTGGATTTAACTCCATTCACCACAACTCTCTGGGCTTGGCCACCCAGACAGTTTTCTATCCAGCAAAGAGTACACCCGCCTAAGCCATCAGTCACCAGTTTCTCCAGGAGAATGCTGTGGGAGACAGTGTCAAAGGCTTTACTAAAGTCTAGGTAGATAACATCTACAGCCTTTCCCTCATCTACCAGGCAGGTCACTTGGTTGTAGAAGGAGATCGGGTTGGTCAAGCAGGACCTGCCTTTCATGAACCCATGCTGCCTGGGACTGATCCCCTGGTTGGCCTGCACATGCCTGTTGAGTGCACTCAAGATGAACTGCTCCATAATTTTCCCCAGTACCGAGGTCAGGCTGACAGGCCTGTAGTTCCCCGGATCCTCCTTCCTTGTAGATGGGCATCACATTGCCAAGCCTCCAGTCATCTGGGACCTCCCCAGTTAGCCAGGAGTGCTGGTAAATGATGGAGAGTGGCTTGGCAAGCTCCTCCGCCAGCTCCCTCAGTACTCTCGGGTGGATCCCATCCAGCCCCATAGACTTGTGAGTGTCCAGGTGGCGTAGCAGGTTGTTAACTGCTTCCTCCTGGATTATGGGGGGTTTATTCTGCTCCCCGTCCCTGCCTTCCAGCTCAGGGGGCTGAATTCCCTGGCGATAACTGGTCTGACTATTAAAGACTGAGGCAAAGAAGGCATTAAGTACCTCAGCCTTTTCGTCATCCTTGGTGGCAATGTTCGCCCCTGCATCCAGTAAAGGAGGGAGATTCTCCTTAGCTCTCTTTTTGTTGTTAATGTATTTGTAAACACATTTTTTATTATCTCTTACAACAGTGGCCAGATTGAGTTCTAGCTGGGCTTTTGCCTTTCCTATCTTCTCTCTGCTTGACTTGACAAGATCCCTGTACTAGTCTTGAGTTGCCTGCCCCTTCTTCCAAAAGTAGTAAACTCTCCTTTTTTTCCTAAGTCCCAGCAAAAGCTCTCTGTTCAGCAGTTTGGCCCTGCTTTGAGCAGGGGATGGACTAGAGAACTCCAGAAGTACTTTCCAGTCTAAGTTATTTTTACAATCTATATTATAATACTGCAAATTTAAATTAGTAATAGTGGTAAGACATACATGACCTCTGGGTGAATGTAATTGAAATATATTCCATGACATCCTCATTCTTCCTATCTCTGTGACATCCTAATTCTTCCTATCCTCAGCAAAGCAAGATGCTGAAAGCTTGTGTGCACTTTATGTAGACAAATACGTGTGCACAACACTTGTCTAAATAGAGGTCTGAAAATCCAGTTTCTGGTTATTCTGAATGTGGCCTGCAGTGTTGTTTTGGTTTTTTTTTAGTTTTCATTGCATTTTTTTATCTGTACTTGAATTCACCAATAAAGAGAGAATTAAAAAAAAGGTCATATGACAAATCATGAACCTGGTAATGAACGTAAGATTGCTAATTGCTCCTGGCTGGCTAAGTTCATTTCAAGCTGTTGGCAGCTGTGATTCTGCAGTGGAATTTTTTACCATCCTGGCAAGTAAAACATAAAGTCTGATGTGTATCTTTAAGATGAAAGGAAAACCCTCTCCTTAGATAAGCAGCTTGTTTTCCACGCTGGCCTTTCCCCTGGGGAACAGCCAGTTCAACATGCATGTCAGTGCCTTGCACTGGGGAAAAGGGATACCAGCTATTTCTGCAGCGTTATGGGCTGATACGGGGTGTCAGGGCGGGCAGCAGGGCAGTAACTGGGCTGAGATGGCTTCACTGTACACAGCACCTCTGAAAGCAGCCCAAAGTTAGGGGTTATATTATGTCTTTTTTGTATCCCATCTGAAAACGCATTTTTTCCGTTATCTCTGCTTTCCCTCTCTCACCTATTGCTTAACTAGTTTCATGGATTTAATAGTTAAGATTTACCATTAAGAATCAAATGTGATTTGCCTGAAAGATGATGAAAATGAAGTATCCTGTAGTTTGCGTTTGGATTGACTATCTGTTTTCAGGCTCTCTGCTGTCAAGATCATTTAATGGGTGGCAGGTTCCTGCTCACTCTTTTTCTTTATTTGGCAATGGAAGGGGAGTAGGAAGGCAGATGATAACAAAAAAACTTCAAGTTAGATTAACAGAAAGATTAAAGCTTTTAAAGAAGAGCTGACACTGTTTGTTCATGCACACATGGTAAATATTAGAAAATACATGCACAGGTTAAAGAAAGCTAGATTAGAGTAGTAAAAAAGCTAGGGAAGCAGCTCCAATGTTTTTATTTATAGAGGAAAATACCTGGGGTGGTAGGGACCAGCGTTACCTGAGTTGCTGTTGGACAAGGACTGTGGCGGAGGTTGGTGTTTAGCCCTGCTGGCAAGGGAATGCTGGAGAAATGAAAGACCCACAGGGTGAAAGATGCGCATCAAAAATTCAGAAGGAAATGGCAAGCAAAGGTTGAGATTAAATAGCTGGTTTTCTTCATGGCAAAGGTTGGCAGGCAGGACCTTGAGGTCCTCCCTTGGTACCACGCTGCTCAACACCTGTTTTAATGATCTGGATAGGGAATAACATAACCATTATGTAGACAACACAAAGAATTAGGAAGGACTGTGGGGATCTTCAAAGAGAGATTTTAAGTGAGTGAAAGAAACGGGCAATATGAGGGGAAACACTGTGAAATCTATTCTGGATTACCCTAGGCTGTGTTTTGCACTGAATGCTCTTCTTTTTTCCCCTCTTTGTGGCTATTACTAGCTTCTTTCTACTTCAAGGTTTAAAAAATGTATATCAATTTCTTTCCTAAGCACAGGAAGTCAAAGAGCTGAATTTTAGCTATTAAGCTAAAGCAGCCTAAATAGATGATCACTGCTACATCAGGCAGCAAGTGTGCACCCATCCATGCGGCCCTGAGAGGGGAACATTACTTCTGTTTCATATGATGACTGAGTTGATTAAAATATTTAGTAGTTTTTTCCTTCATGCTTTGTCATGAATATTTGCATTCTCTTCTAGGTAAGAAGACAGCACAGATTTCCATCTTGGCACAAAGTTTTAAAATGGCCCCATTCATCTGCGTGCATGTCCCATGGGCAGCATGTGCTGTGCTTGTGGCCAGAGGCTCATGCAGGTGTTCGTGCCTGTCCACTGTTTAATTCTGTCTGTACCCTGGAACACATCCACATCTCTTGACTGTCAAAATACAGCGCTCTTGGGTTTTGTTGGCTCATGTGGACCAGGTGTACTGCATATTACCGCCTCTGCAGGACAGCACAGAAGAGGAAAGGAATTTGCCAAGAGGCCTTTTGTGGGCACACCGTGGTTAGCCCAGGCTGTCATTGCACTGGAGAAATCTTGCATTTCTTTTGGTAGATAGGATGTTTTGGCTGTGTGGTCCAAGCCAAATGCCTGACCCTTCATGTGTGTGACGGAAAGGAGGGTCACAGGTTGAAGACCAGAGCAGGGATGAGCACCCCAAGGCTGCTACAAGCCCAAAGGGTGAGAGAAGCTGGGAGGAGGTGGGTGGGAAGACGCAGTTGCTGTTGGTGTCAAGGGCATCCATCTATGGGGTTTAGCAAGGCTTCACCCTACACCTTCAGCAAGATCCTAAATTTGTCAGGGAGGTGTCTTTAGCCACCCTCTGAGATCATGGCTTCGCTAGACCTGAGTGTCTCTGGGCAAAAGCTGTTTTCCATATGCCTGTCTTGCTCCCACTGATAGCTGAGATTTATGTGAGAGGTTTTAGCAAGTCCCTCAGAAGACACCCTCCTGACTGCCTGCAGGGGAGGTGCAGGAGAGCCATTTCTGGCTTAAATTGTGATTAAATTTACCAGGTCAAAAATTCCTTGGAAACACCATTGCCTTTTCATCTGGGCAGATGTACAGCTTAACTGCCTTAACTTTTCTACAGATTCATAACACCCAAATGATCACAGTATTAGAACAGTATAAAGAGTTCTATAATTCAGTGTCACCTCATTACGGTTGAGAGAGATGTAATGCCAACAGTGACAAATGCAGAATAACTCCAGTTGCTGATGGTATAAATTGGATTCAGCTGAAGCTTCACGCACACTCAAAAAGCTGGAGAGAATCAAAAGGCTGTTTAACATACTTAGGTGTTTGGGAGTAGTTATAAGGTAGATAGTATTTCATGCTCGTTAATCAAGGGTTATGGGAGAAACTGAACTGTTCAACATTGATTAAAACTGTCCTGGCTGCTATAACTAGAATACATCTTCACTTCGAAGCATTCCTTAAAAAGATAATGTGTTTTAGACTATATTAACAGAGAATCATGTTTGGTTTTTGCTGGGTAATATTTTAGTTCTCAAAACTGCAAGAAGGGCAGCTTTTAGCTCATACAAACTGCAAGATAAAATACACAGTGTGAAAAATCATCTCTCGAATCGACCCATCTGAGGTCAGTTCTCCCTTTTGGCACGAGTAGGGAAGCTGGGGAACGGAGGAGCCGTGCAAGAGGCAGGAGTGGGAGAGCCTCCTGGGGTGCCCCAGGGTCTGCAGAGCCAGACCCCTCCCGTGCCCCAGCAGAGCTGGGAGCTGGGAATTCAGCTTTGTCTGTGCTGAGAAATTTGGCCACTGTAGCAAAACACAAACACAGTTTCAAAGCTGTTTTAGCAAGCAAAATAAGCTCAGTTGGCAAATGCAATTCATGCTGGCGCTAGGCATCTCTGCTACGTATTTTGCCAGCAGAGGAATGTGGCAGATAGAAGCAAGTGTATTTTTTAAAAATTCCACCACCAGTAGAGCTTGGCAGAGCCTGGCGTAAACCTGACGTGAGATGCCAATTCCCTTGGCCCTCGGAGTGCTAAGGGAAAGATTGAAGCAAACACCAGATCTTTCCTGGACTCACTGATAAGCTTAATGAGGGCACTAAGCAGAGGCAAAGCCCCTCTCAAACTCCCTGCCAAAGCGCTCCTTGTTCCCAGAGACATGTGGGAGAGGAAACGCTATGCAAACTCCAACTCTCCTATGTGGTTTTAGGAGTATATCTGCCAAACATGGGAGCCTGCGGATGGAGGGACAGATCTCCACAACCAAAACATGCCAAAACAGGGTCCAGAGCCTGGTGGTCACTGCAGACTGGGCAAGGCTTGTGCCTCCATCGGGTTCACAAACCACCAAGTGACCGCTGTTTTTGCTGGATGGACCCAGGTGCTGTCAGATCCCCAGAGCCATGCATTTCAATGGGAAAGAAATGGTCCTAAAATTATTATTTTTCCTGGCTTTTCTGCTGAGTGCGAACTCCAAATCACTTTGGAAAGGGAATTGCAAACTGGTTGTCATTGTCGGGCTTCCTGAGTCGGGCATTTTTGTCTGCTCTATGGTGCAGCGTGCTCCGTTTCTCAGAGCTATTAGCCTTGAAAATGTGGATGTTTGAGACTCAGTGATTTAAGTAGTTTTAGTGCTTTCCTGGGGCCCGATATATTTTTGCTGCAAATGCATCATTACAAAACTTTATTAGGAGAAATACTGCCATTGGCAGAGCTCTCTTCTAGCATAGCCCAGATCAGAGCTGTATGTGATGTGTTGAGGTTTATTTTCTCTGCTTGTTACACAGATTTTTAGAAGTCAGGCTTTTGGACAGGGGGAGAGAGGATCTGTCCTCTTTTACCTGATGAAATTAATAATAGCCGGAAGCTGTCAAGTGATGAAGGGATAGGAATGAACCCGAGGAAGGAATAAGATGGGGCTGCTGCACATCAGTGTTCTACCACAGCCAAACTCCTTTCCATTCTCCCCTCATCTTCTGTCCTTTAGGGATTTCTGTCGTGAAAGCAGAAAATAAGGAAAGCAAAGAAAAATGCCACTAGGTTACTTAGTCAGCACATCTCTGGCAAGTGCAAGAAGGTCTGGTCCATCCCCAGGGCCATGCCCTTGGGGCATTAATGTCTAATCCGCAGGGGCACTTTTTCTTTCCTGCCCTGTTCCTTCCCAGGTGGATGTGTTGATTAAAAATCTCTCTGCATTGTTTCTAGAAGAAAATAGCTGCAGCGGCTTGATTAAAATCTCTCAGAAAGCTGCAGTGCCGGCTCCAGCTCTGCAGGTAGTGGCTGTTGTGGCTGTTTGTTTGGGGGGTCGAGGGACCCCAGTGGAGGACCTTGCTGGGCTTCATGCTACTGTTAGTATTGCTTCTCTCCTCGGTGCCGCAGGTCGTGGTCCCTTCTTGTGTCATGAATCCCACACCTGGCTCTTCCTGCACTTTTCATTTTTTTTTCTCTACTTTTCCTTGTCTTTCAACGTACGTATAGGTATTCATTAAAAATAATGTGAAAGACTGAGTAAAATGGATAACTATATGTATATATTCTCCCTCAATCCCCCAAGAATTTAATAATCCAAAATCCTGTTTATTTGCTGCATCCAGACCTTTTCTACCAGCAAGCTGCTCTGCTGGACTCTCAGCCAGCAGCACATGGCAAATGAATGAGAGGGGTGTGAAACAGGGAACAGCGTGTTTGTCTCAAAGCATGAAAGAAAGTGCTACTAGAGCAGAAACGGTGCCGTATTACCCTCTGCGATTCTCGTTCCCAAGAGAAGTGCTTCAGAGGGAGACCAGGGGGCTCTGCAACCCAGCCATTCCCCATATCTGAGCAATCAGCATGATTGAAAATGGTCCATGGTGCAAGGGGTAAAACCCTCTGACCTGATGTACTGCTGTGAAGGTTTTGCTTCCTTGCTGGGGAAAGAAAACCAGGAAAGAAATGGCAATGAAAGAAAGGCAGAAAAGAAAGGCAAATAATCTGCTTTCTGTCTGAGAGGGGAAGGACCCATGGGACATTCAGTGGGGTTTGTTGGATGAGATGCCACCTCCCTGTCTCAGCGTAGCTCACTTGTCCTGCGAGCATGGCTGCGGTCCTCGGGAGATCACAAGCCATGGGGCACAGCACGCTGGTGCAGCCTTTGCTGTTCCCACCCCTCCCAGAGGCAGAAGTTTCTTTTTCTGGTTTTCTTTGTGCCACTGCTGATAGCAGCATTTGCCCAGGCAGAAATTGTTCTTACAAGAATTATGTTCCTTTTCTAAAATTGCCTCCACCGCTGATTGCTTAAAAAGAAATCGAATGGCTGCCATGCCAGCTCTTAAATGAGTGCTGCTCAGAGAGCAACTCAAGAGCTCTCCAGAGAAGTAGCAAATAAAAAGTCTCTTCTGTTTCTGGATAGCTAATCTGCTCTAAAGGAGGGCAGCGAGCCAGCAGGCATGGGGGGAGCCGTGTCCCCCGGTATGGTGCCGAGGACCAGCAGGCTGGCTGTGCTGCACGGCTTGCTCAGATCGAGAGCTGGGTTGCTCGTTTTCCCTCCATGCCTTGGCTTTCCTTTTGATTTTAAAAACTATGTTTGGAGCCTCAGAGCGGCAAATTGGAGGCCAGTTGTGTGAAGACACTGTGGGGAGAGACCTGGACCAGAGTAAAGCCTGTGAGCTGGGATGCGTCTGTGGAATTGAAGCCTGCAGAGGAGGGGGGAAAATAAGTGCTTTGGGGTGGGAAAAAGGCTGCTCCTTCCCGCCTTTGGCTGCCAGAGGGATGCTGGGGGTTGAGAGCTACTGAAAAGCAAAGAGTGTTTCTGGCAGAGGGATGCGAGCCTCCTGGCTACACCCCGCTGTGATGAGTATTTGGCACCCAAACAAAGTATTTCTGTGCTGAGACCCTCTCCCAAAGGTCTGTTTGAGGGGAGAAAAATAAAGAGAAGGAGAAGAAAAACAGCCAGCAGAAATCCGTTAGAAAGAGCAGCTCTTGGTTAATGCTGCGCTGCAAGCTTTGAAAACCAATGTTGGCAATTGCAAGGTGCTGCACAAGAAGAAGAATAATTTGAATTGCAGGCACAGAGCTCCAGATTATTTGCAGACACCTGGGCTACGCTGCCAGCAGCTGGGTGAAAAAACACGTCTCAAAGTGCAGAAGTAGAAATGTCATAGAGTGAATCCAGGGACAGGTGACAGCCCTCAAAATGTTATGGTGACACAGTTAAATAGCATGCCCGAAGCTTAAGGGTGCCTTGGGAGAGGTTCCTGCTCCCATCTTTTGGTGAACAACCTCAGAGCAAACAGCTGTGTCTTCTAGGTGGAGATTTCTGGCTTGACCCTATGTAACTCTTCACTTTCCCCAGTTTTCTCCAGCTCTGCGCTTTCCCGGCCTGATCACCTCAGCACCGGTGCAGGGATGCTGATTCATGGGCACACCTTGATGGTGAGGGGCAGGGAGGTGCAGGTGCCTGGATCTGAGCCACCAGAGAAGGGCTGAAGCTCTGAAGGGCTCAGACTCCTTCCTATGGTCCACGTGGGGATATCTGAGCCGCCTCAGACCACGGACACCTCTTCCCTGTGTCAGCCTTGTCACATTGTGAAAACCATGTGTTTGCATTCAAATACCATTAGTGGCCAAGATAATCCCCTTGTGGCTGATCATCCTCAATTCTCCCTCTTGCCCAAAGTTGCTTTTTGAAGTCTCTCTTCTCTTTTCTTAGGAGCTCAGCTCTATCTTCCATCCCAAGCATCGTGCTGCGGAGGAGGCATCCCTGATCTCTGAGGGCTCTCCTCTGGGTTTGGTGAGGTCTGAAGTTATTGTCAGGCTGCAGAAAAGTTTGGTTGGCCCCTACTAGTTTGATTTCAGTGGAGGTGTTGGCAACAAAGGCTCCAAAGGGCCCGTTTGTCTGCAGCGATGCATTTGAATATTTCTTTTCCACATCCATGCAGATTGGAATATGAATTTTTGGTAAGGGGGTAGAATTTGCAAATTGAATTTTTCACTTTGGATCCATCAGATTACAGGAAATGGAAGCAAAAATTAATTAAAAAAAAATAGGAATAAAATGGGTGTTTGCAAACCCGATGCTTATTAAACAGTATTTTCTTTTCTCAGGAAACAGCATGTTGGCTTTATTATCATCCAAATAGACTATGTTGTCTATATGGCTAAATAATGACAAATGTACCTCCATTGCTCATCTCCAAACAATTTTTAATTTCTGCTGAGAAGAAGTTGCCTGCTATTCAGGACTAAGATTTCAGAGAACACTGATTTTTCAGCAAAATATTAGGAAGTGTTGAAGACTGAGTGGGTGCCACCAGTCTGAAGCTGATGTTATTTATATCCTTCATGTCTGGTACAAGTGATAAATCTGCAAAGACAGTGAGGATCATATCCTGCAGCCCATACTGGTAAGGGCATTCCTTACCCATAAATTGAAAACTAATGTTTATTTCTCTTTAATTAAATACTCCATTAGCCAAAGACTGTGTTAAAATATTTAAAAAGAAGTAATGTAATCAATATACCAACTGTGCCATTGCAAAAATATTTCATATGCAGTAAGTGCCAGGTTTCCTCTGTTTGCTGAATTATGAGTTCTTTGAAATGGATAGGGGGAACGTAGTGGGTTGAGATGATGTGTAAATGCAAAAGTAATAATTTTTCCTGACTCTCATGAGGGCACTTCAGCAAGCTGGTGTCTTGATAATGCCCAGTATATTAATTGATTCATTTTTTTAATGATATGCAACATTTCTCCTGAACTCTTCCTCTACTTCTCAAATATGTGTGTATGTTTATATATATATATATATATATATGTACAAAATTATTATCAAAAGCAGTGGATTTTGTGCTCCCCTCAGGCTTACTCTTCGTGTTGATTAATTTGTTTGTTTGTTTGTTTTGGCCATTCGTGCTCAGGCTAGAACTGATGGGACCACTGGAGAGGGTGTTGTTGCAGTGAAAGGTTTCCTATCAAGTGAGCCCTGGGTGAGATGGGTGAATGCTGGCAGAGCCCAGCTGCTCCCCGCTCCCTTTCTGCACTGCGCACAGTGAGGACTGGCTCCTGATCCTGCTCCTGTGTGGCCACTGATGTCCACCCAGGCAGAAGAGGCTTCACATCTTGAGACACCAGATCCTTTCCCAAATGTGCCCCAAGTGGGAAGGGAGGGAGGAGGAATGTGGAAGTAACCAGGCAGAGGAGTTCAGAGATTTTTTGTTCTTCGATCCCTTATGGAACCAGGCTAACTCAGGTTTTAAAACACTCAGGAAATAAATGCTTTCTTTCCAATAAAATAAATATTCTGCAGTCACTCCACTCCCGTACTGATACCTGGAGGAGCTCAACCAGAAGCATAATGTGTCTGATTTAGTGTCCACATGTTCTCAGCAGGTACTTTCTCCCCCCCGTTATTGCCTTGCATGGTGTCAGTTGTACCGAGGTAATCAAGGTGAATTTTTGCAGCTGCTTTCTTTCCCCAGAAAAATATTCCTAGTGGCATGATAGAAAAAAGTCCTTTGTGAAGATAGTCTATCAGTTGGATTAGTTTACATGTGCTTTTAATGCCAAGAACCTCAGACTGCTTAAAAATAATAAAAATGAAATGTCAAGCAAATAAAAGTTAATTAAATGCACAATGAAGGAGGCTTAATTTTAGTCCTAAAAGGAGCTGAGGATTTTGCAGAACATATCTGCAAAGGTAGCAAAATCCCTGACTGCAAGGTGTAAAACATCCCCCACTCCCTGGCAAGAAATGAGGATGGCACCTGAAAAGCATCCATACTCCAGACACCACCAGATGAGGAGAAGATTATTTGCTAGGGGTTTGGGGAAATAAGAAGACAGTGAACTAACAGAAAAAGTCCATGAATTGTTGTATATGATTAATATACTTGAAAATCATTGCACAGAAAGAGCTCTGAGTTATTCCAAGCCTAATGCAACATGAGATTTAAAGGTCAGCTCCTTTTCCCGTTGAAGTAGATGGAGGCGTGTGTTTCGCAGGAAGCTAGACTGAGCTCCAGGCTCTTCTCAGCACACTTGTTCCAGCATTTCAGACATGCTGAGGCAATGAGGAAAGCCAGAAGAGCAAGTGAGACAAGGCAGCAAATACTGCACATGACCGGAGGCTGCGGCATGGGCAGACACCTACGGGAGTCTGCTGCAGCAAGTGCTTTCCTGACTTGGGCACAATAGCAAAGCTTTCCATAGGAACGCTCATTTCCCTTGCTGAGACTCTTAACGAAGGTAATAAAAGGGTAATAAAATGCTTCTCCATTACCATAACTCAATCAAGGATGCAGACAACGGGTGTGTGCTCTGGTCCAGGCAGTGCTCCCTTACGGGCAGCCTCCCCGGGGCCACAGGGTCCTGGTGCGGAGCAGGGCTGCGGGCAGAGGTGCCGTCCATCTGTGACTGTACCTGACCCTTCAGGACCACAGCCAGGACAGGGAGCATTTCTTTTTAAGTAAGAAAAAAAGTACAAAAGCCCACAGCGCAAGGACTGCCAAACCAAAATGAAGCGATGCCAAAGCAAAATTACAGTGGTGAGCGAGTCTCCTCTGACGGGCAGCCTCCTGCCCCGGCCAGGAACCCAAGCCTGCTTAAATGTCTCCACCCTGTAGTCTTACGCTTGAGGCTTATTGCTCTATAGCCAAAATAAAGATGCCAGGACTTGTGCTACTTCAGGTAGCCCAAATGCCAGGAAGAGGGAGGGAGAAGAGGGTTTTGTTTCCAATTTTGTTTATGTTAAAGGGCTGGATGCTACATTTCCTGATTAATTTTAAAAAGATGTAAGTTAACAACAGAAGATATGAGACCGGCTGTATTTAATCATGGAGTCTAGGTGGCTTTCCTCACCCTTGACCCATCACCGATGTTGTGCATTAGGATTATGTGTGCTGTGGAATGTGCTGAGTTTCTTAATGGATGGGATAACATCATTTCAAATCCCAGGGAGTGATAAGATGCCCAAAATGTCAGAGCTTCAGACTGATGGTCTTCTGTCAGGCTCTTTTCTTTAGTCTTCCTCTGTATCCTGGCTGCTTTTTCTTAGCTCCATCTAGGAACCATTTATACCAAGTAGTTGATATTTTGTTAAACCCTTCACATTTAATCTTTAACAATAAAACAGCTTTGTTAATCACTGTAACAGATTAAATTAAATGCTTCCTCTCTGAGTTGACCTAGTTTGGAGGTTAAAATTATGCAACCTAGACGAAAAAAAATGTGGGGAAAAAAACCCGCTCTCTCATCCTATTTGTATTATTTTGCAATATGAAAGGAGGAGAAAATCAGCATCATCAAGAAAGTAGACTTCATCTTGACAGGCAACTTTGTTTTGAAATGTAATTATAGGGCCAGACTAGCAGCATGGGAGACCCCTAAGGAAAATCATCTGTGGCTGTGCTGCGATTGCAGGATGTGTGGCCTCTGGAAGCACTGCTCGCCAGTCTGTGACTCCAAAGTGTCACCTCTCACTCAGCTTTAAGTGGGGCAAGGGCTGGAATTAGAGGCAGGCTGGGAAATTGTTTATCGAAAACCCAGGCTTGATGCTACTGTGTTGCTTCTGCAGCCCCTGACCTGAGTGCAAGCTGTCAGCATTGAACTGTATAGATCTGCTGGTACTGTCAAAGACATGGAGATAGAAACTGCCTTGGCCATCTTCACCATGGGGTGGGATGGGATGGGATGGGATGGGATGGGATGGGATGGGATGGGATGGGGTGGGGTGGGTGGTTGCCTTTTCTCTTCAGAGGCAGGAGAGACAACGCCTTGCTTGCCCTGCTCCAACTGTTTAAGTCCTGTGGACTCCTGACGGATTGCACATGACAACATGCAGAAGGAGCAGAAATGCATGTGAAATGTCCTCTTCTAATGTGGACAGAGCAGCTTGGCCCTGGGGTGATCCTTGGTGGGTCTGTGAGGTTGGTAGCACGATCCCTGTGGCACAGCTGTGAATATACAGATAAAGCAGGTTAAATCTGATCTGTGGTCTGATGTGATGATGCTTCTGCTGTTTAATCTTATCCCTCTTGTGGTCTCAGCACTGGTCTGAGAGGCAAGGACCTCACAGCCCTGGTCACAGCAATGTGCTGAAGGTAAACCGTCTCTGTCTCAAACACCTCCTCTGTTGGATGTCTGCATCCTCGGAGCATGGGAGAAGGAGCGGGGACAAAGAAGGGGATAATAATGCAATGACAGTGGGTTTTTTTCAGTTTTCTTTATCAATACTTACAAACGAAGTAGATCTTGTTACTCTGTTGATGATCTTGTAGTGCAGTGCAAAGAAAAACAGCCAAAACATTGCTGTTAGATGCACAATGTATTAAATGCATGAAGACACAGGAGTACAGGTCCTTTGCTGGGTAGGGGCAGACAGCCAGCAAATACAGTGATATATCAAACCTTTTTTCTGTGGAGGAGCTGTGGGATTACCTGTACATCTTTATACGATCACTCTGGCTTAAAAAAAAGGGCGCTCTTTGCTAGGCTTTCCCACCAGTGATCGATCGCGTGGGCTCGCGGCGAGAAGGGTTGTTCAGCAGGAACATGCAATAAGCCAGAGGCAGTGCAGCAGAGAGCTGCTGTACCTGCTACGCTCTCCTCGCCGTGACAGTCCTTTCTGTGTCCCCTGACCACTCACAGCTCCATCTCTCAGCAGGACAGCTTGCAAGGACCTGCACAGAGGTGCCAGTCAGCCCAAGGTGTGCAGGGGTTGGCACTGATTTATTAAATGCCTTTCCTAATTGTATGCTATTAGAGGAGTTTTAACCAATCCTGGAAAAGGGCATTTGTTTGGCTGTTAAAGTCATAAAAATTAAGTGACATTTGAATTACTGCTTTGCTCCTTTCATTTCTGAAGAGGGGTCTGTGAACACGTTTGCATTTAGTTTCCCCACTTGAGACGCACGTCTACCCTCTGTTTTGTCTTGCAGGACTGGTAACCAGAGTCTTTCCTCATGCTGCCTCTGGCCCCAGTATCTCCAGTGACTATGCAAAGTGCTGGATGCTGCCTGCTCCTTTCAGATTTATCAGTACAATTTGCATATGGTTAATATTTGTGCCTCACTGACATAAAACTTGATTATTATTGGCCTTTATTAACTTTTTTTGTGAAGGTCGTTACATTGTTTTATGGAGGTGTTTAAAATGTGCAGAACTTGATGTAGATGCTTTGATTGCATGTATAAAACTTGTAGGAGATACTGTAATAAAGCTTATTGAGCAGCTAGTAAATGTCCTCCTGTTCAGAAGGAACTGGATGTGCTTCATGTATCCTGATGAGTGATTCATCGGCTTTAAGGGACAATTTTCCATTAATCAGGGTGTATCTCAACCGCAACCTGCCCTGTGTGCTTGTGTGGGTTAGTAAAGGAGCAAGGGTCATTTCCTTGTGAGCCTGGGTCTGCTGCCAGCCGTGCTGGGAACCTTCCACCACTGCCTCTTGTCAGTGATGATCTCTTCTGTTATATACTATGTAATTCTTCAAATTTTCTCTTTCAACAAGCAAGCAAACATAAAAAGTGTCAAAAATTTAGTACTGAAGAGAAAACACTTTTATTTTACTTGATGGCTGAATATTATTGTTTCAAAAAGGAAAAAAATAGATGACTTCTTGTGCTTGTTGGAATAAGAACACAATTCAGAAAGGCATGAAGCAATACGGGGGAAAATTTTTACGCCAGATGCAATACATCCATCCAAACAGGCCTTTGTGTCCAGCTGGATGTGATCTCTTATGGCTGCTGAGGGTGTAAGATGAGGAAGAACTGGGACTAGACAAGGTTAAACAGTCTTTCAATCCTCCCCTGGTACTAAGCTGAAAATATCCTGAATGATCCATAATTTATCTTCCATATATAGAGGTTCCTAGTGACTTATTTCCAGTTTGCATGTTCTGAACTAGTGTCAGCAATGAACGTTGTGCAATTAATTCACTTATCAATCACATTTAGTAAATGGAGATTGTCTGATCTGAATAATAGAGAGAAAAATTAGGCAGATTAATGCCTTTTCTCAACTGAAGCAAAAGTAGTGATCAGAGCTGGCTGAATGAACCACAAAATGAATTGCCATCATTTCTGCAGACACAAGTGGTTTCTGTTGTGTTTGGGGTCGTGTTATTCGACGTCCACAAAGCAGTCAGGCACGTTGGCAAAGCTGGGACATTTCAGAACATCAGCCCGTGTGGTAATTCATGCCAGCCTGCCAATATCCATTTTTTATTGGCCTTCATTATTTCAGAGGAGGAGGAATGGCTTGGTGTTTGCATCCCTCTCCCTGTCAGTGCCCAGCCATTATGGGAGAAACTGATGATGGAGCCAAGGGCTTTAATTCACAGATCACAGGCGTGCAGCAGAGAAACCTCCCTCCCACAGGGAGAGCCTCCACCTGCCTCCCAGCCAGGGACCCGAGCCCCAGCGCTCCCAGGGTGGGCACCTTCCGTGTCCTCTGGCCCTGGGCACAGGCTAGCAGGAGGGGACCAGGCACGCTCTGCATTTTCGGCGCTGTATCCAAAATTGTGGGCTCCAACAGGACGGTGTTTGCTGGGCAAATTGAGCCAGGCGCGGTCCTAGAAATGGGCATTGCTGGAGGTAGCAGCGATGCCAGGAGCCGGGCAGAGCGTGCCTTACATTGCATCCTGCTGCTTACAGGAAGGGGCTGTCACACCACTGAACCCACCTCCGGGTGTCCTGCTTCTGAGGAAGGGGCTAAAGACCTGGGGTAGGAGAGGAAAGCAGGAGGAAGAGTCGGAGTTTTGTGTTGCTGAGTATTTAGGAGATGCAAACTGAAGAACTTGAGTTCTTGGCGAGCTCAGAAAATGCATTCAACTAGGCCAGTGGGGTGCATGCTGCCCACTGGTTGTCAGCTCCCCACAGCACCTGGGGTGGGAATCAAAATTGGTGGAGAGACCTGAAATGCCTGGTGTTGATTCAGCTGGGGCTCTGAACTGGTAATGACCTCCTGAAAGCAACAGGGGAAAATAGTTCCATCCAGGAGAGCGAAAGCTGAAATGGGCAGAGTCAGTGGCTTCCCTGCCATGGGCAATAGCGTTCAACCACTGCCCAAAAAGCCCTATCACCTCTTGGGAGCGATGCAGAGGGGAGAGGAAGAGCTGAGCTGATCCACTTGGCCATCGTCTCCTTTTTATTCCTGAATGAGCTCTCTGCATTTAGAGCTCCCAAAAGCAAAAGCCTGCCCAGAGCCAAGCAGATTGTGGGAAAGCAGCTCCCTGCCAGTCGCCTGCCTGCACCCCAGCAGGCAGCAGCCCCGGCAGGCCATCGCTGCCTTGCTCCCGGGGAGATGCTGACAGTTGAGCTGCTCGTGGTGCCAAGTTTTGTCGTGTACTTTTGTGCAAGCAAGTTACCCACTGAGAACACAGAATTGCAGAGCTAATCTCTGTTCTTAATTTGCCATTAAAGTTTATTTTCAGCAAATTATTCATAAAATCCATAGCACAGCTGTTCCACATTAATCTCTTCCTTCTTACAAATTTTTCTTCGGCAAGAGGCAGTTTCTCTCTCTCTCTCTTGTTTTTTTGTTGTAGAGCCGTGTACAAGAGACAGGAGTCTGACTCGAGCACTTAGGGCAGGGAGGGAATCTATGGAGGTGGTTTTTACCCAGTGGGAATTTGCAGAGGAGGTGAGGAAGGGAAACCCATCACCTGAGACCTCTCTTCCTCCCATGCCAGGGCAGGTCACGGGGGTTTGCTGGAGCACAGGTATACCAGCCTGCTCTGAGGCTTGGGGAGAGAGGACTCGGTCCGAATTATCCTGCCAAGCTCATCGCTAACAGCTGTAAAGGCTGTGCATGGCCCGTCTCATTTCCTTCTCTAATGACAAGAGAAGATAAATGCTGAACATTTCCTTAAAAATCAGATTAGTGCTGTGTTGGTCATTGCACCAGAGAGGGCTGCACTCTTTTGTTGGGTAACAGTGTAAAGTTAGAAACTGACTTTTAACTTTTTAAAATCACCCTTTTGGGCAGCTAAAAAATCACTCACTCCCAGGCAGCACGGCAACTTTCTGCAATAGAGCTGTGCAGCCCCAGTGCCTTCCAAGGGGGTATGCCCCTTGTCAGGGGGGATATTTTATAAGTAAGCCTTGTTTCTGTGCATTACAAAGCTCTGACAAAGACACAGCACAATGCTATAATACAGGTGCCAGGATTGCATTACCTGGCCAACATTCCTCTACATTATAGACCTCAGTATCACAAGCCCTAGCTATCCACATGGGTTAGGGGCCGGCTAATGGGAGGTGTTTAGCAGCCCTCGTCCCCAGTGCACACACTCCTGCACAGAGACGGCAGGGCTCGGTTTCGTGTCGTGCCACTGCTCTGGGAGAGCTTCACAATGTCACCAGCAGAAGGTTCATTATTTCTAGCAGTGAACAATTCAGAAGTGTTTTAAAGCAGTAATGCTCACTGATATTAATGCGTACCAATTGATAGCATGGTACAGCCTGTGGGTTAGGAGGGTTTTTGAATCTTTGTAATGAAGTTCGGGTGAGCAGTTTTCTAGCTCTGGTGCAAATTCTTCCCTGGGAATACCATGATGTTGCAATAGCTCATTGATGTTGTAGTCTTGAAAACAGGTTCTTTTTACATGGGTCCCTTAAACATTAAATAGGTGACTTGAATTAACTAGTTACTATTATTGATTTTCATTGTTTAATATTTGTATTAAATAATAATAATTTAAAATAATATTTAGTTAAATAATATTTATTATTTATTTTAATTTTTATTGAATTAACTGTTACTGAAGATTATTAACTACTACTTGAATTAACTATTAACTATTAACTGTTAACTATTAACACAAGACAAATCGATGCCTTTGAATAAACACAAAGTCTGATTTGTAATGCAAATTCACTTTGTCCAGGTACTTTTAAAGATATGGTTTGCAATTGCTGTCTCCTTTCTCAATCCAGTTACTCAGAAACATGTCTGCACTACTGTGATCTTTTTCAAAAAGTAATTTATTTTCCTGGCCAGTTCTATTTTCCCTTGTTAACAGGCTCTGAAATAGTCCAAAGCAGAAGGAGAATGGGCATTCAGTCAAAGCAAGGACTGCAGGAAATGTCAAATGTGTAAGCGGGTAAATGTTGCATATCTCAAGATGGAGAGTTTAACACAGACAAGAACTGGAAAATACCTACAGCATCATTTTTCCTACAAATTTAAGACTGAACTCTTCTGACCCATCCATTCTGTGTGCCATACTAATAGATGTAGCACTATATGGGCAGTACTGAAACTGAAGGGGGAATATATGTCTTATTAGAAAATGTATCTTGTTAGAAATTAGTTTATCCATTACACTTTTTTTTAATCAACTGATCTTGAGCATTCAATTTACATTTACCCCATTCAGTAGCCTGAAAACCATCATGTGTTTCAAAAGTGATATTTTCCTGTTCATTAAATTCCGTTGGCGTCTAAGACGGAGATGCTCCTGTGACATTCAACCAGAAATATGTTGTAGTGCTATTCAGAAACTAGACAGGCAGGGCTGGGACTGGCAGCCACATACAGCCAATAACACTAAATTAGGACTAGTGTGGGAAAATACATCTGAGCAAATTTCAGGTCTGTGAGTTCAGTCTCCTCATAGGACCAAAACCCTCAAAAGGTCCTTGGTTGGGAAAAGGGAGGTGGGTTTTGATTTCTCTTGCATCATCCAGCTGGGAAGACACTGCGCTGTAAAGGTTAAATTTTTTTTTTTGTGCCTCCGAAAAAGATGCAAAAAGAAAAGAGAAAAGAAAGAGAAGCAGATCAAGATGTACTGGAGCAAGGTGGTGCTTTGAAAAGAGACATCAGAAGAGACATCATAAAAGGCATCATAAATGGAGGAAGGATTAAGTTAGGAGGATGTCATGTAAAAGAAGAGGAAAAAGCGATACTAGAGCAGGAAAACATCAGCGCAGGAAGGCAGGAACGCATGTGGCCAATGTTTTGGGAGGAACCCCTAGCTTCACCCAAGTTTATGGGAATTTTTCTGTAGAATTCTATGGAGCTGACATTTCTGCCTTTTAGCTTGTGGTGCCATGTTTTGAATCATGAGCAAGATGTTTTTCTCCATCTAAGCATAACTTGCAGTAGTTAGTAATACACTTCCCATAACTGGAGGTCATGAAATAGTCTTTAATACATTTCTACCTAACCTTCAGTTCAAAGGTTTAATCTTTGCATCTGAACCACCCACTATTAGATTCACGTGCTCTAAGCAGACTTCATTACTACCCATATAGGCGTGCACGAATATTCTACAGGAAGGGAAAAGCTCACCTGCTTATTACCATCTGGCTCTGTGTTTGATACGGAGCTGAGAAGCATGGTTGGTAAGCATAACCTGGGATAACAGTGCTCTGAATATTTTGTTATCTTAGATCTGTTCCAAAGATCAGAAAAAAAGAACAGATGTCAATTTTGTTAAAGTTAATGAAAAAATGTGGTTCAGGTACAGTTTTATGGAATACGTCTCTGCATATATTACTCATATAAAATGAATTCTTTAATTAGAGGCAGTAAGAGAAGCTTAAAAAGACAGAAAGTCCAATTTGAGCCATTGCAAATGAAAGAAACTTCAAAAACTTAAAAAATGTTGCATTCTTCCTGCAGCTTTAGTTATGTTATATCTCTGTATTTTTTGATTCATCTTGTTATTCTGAAGCAAAGGGCCTAAAAGGCTGTAAGCAAGGAGAGACCAGCTGGGGAAAACAGGGGCTCTCCAGAGTATTTGTAGGAAGGTGGATTCCTCTGACATCCAGGTTGTTGTGGAGAATTGGTTTCACTGAAAAACAGTTAATCTGTAGGTTACACTGGCATTGCAGAGCTTTTGTTAGCTTGGCATGTGTCCCTGGTGAAGACCACACTCTGGAGCAGTGACCCTGCTGAAAGCGGTGGACTTCGGGGTGGACAGGAACAGATTGTGTTGGGTGCGCTCGTCTGGATAACCCCAGAAAGACCAGAGTTCATACTCACCCAATGCTGAGGTTTCCCTTATGGCTGCTCTTTGGTCTCCTACGTGTCATTCACATTTCCAAAAATACTGGGTCCCTGGTCATGCTGCCAGATCCGTAAGCAGGTTTACTGAGATTAACAATACATGGCAAATTAAATTTTCCTGCTGAAAATGCAAGGTCCAGTACAGCACAGGCAGTATGAGCAGAAACCCCTCTATAGTTTCAGAAGTCCCCGTGAACCTGCAGCGCTGACGTAACCCGGCTGCCACACAGCCTGGCAGGCATGCTGGGATGAGGTGCAATCCCTGGTTCATCTAAAGATGCTGCAAGCACCTTATGCAATATGATGTCTGGAGGCATATTTTCTTTGGAAAATACCTGTTCCCTGAAAAACAGTATTTTCCCCTAAATTGCAAATAGCCTGGGACAGGCAATTGCACAAGGTCTGGGAGAACTGCTTTATCACCCCACTACAGCTGACTTAGACCAGAGGTTTGTGGGGGTGCAGCAGCCCAAATTGCTGCCCCAAGTCATGAAGCTTTGGGCTGCTCTGGGGAGACTTTGTGGGTTTTGTGAAAACATCTCTTGAAAGCATTTTTGTTTCATCTTGGTGAGGAATGGGAAATCTTTGAAATCTCAGGAGATGCTCAGATTAAAACATACCCCAGTGAGGGTATAGGAGCTCCCCTGTAGGATCTTATCAAACAGCACAGCAAGAATATACCCTTTCTTTAGGCAAGTGGAGTCTTTCCTAAGCTGTCCTTTTCTGTAAGTCAGAGCAGAGCTGAATTTCTTCACGTAAAATGGAAGTAATTTCCTTTTGACACAAGTTTTTCCTGATGTAAGGGCTAATTGATAGCTTGCAGGGCACTTGTGTTTTCCAGGCTGTTGGTTTTGCTCTAAGCACAAATTTACTCAGTGATGAGAATATTTTGACAACTCTGCCTATCTGTGCTCAGGAACTGCAGTTTGGTGTGAATTTTCTGGGTGTGCTGACCCAGTTTTAAAGCCTAAAATGAGCATGCTCTAGATTAATATGGAAATACTGTAGTTGGCAAAATAAAACAAAGAAACAGGGTAAATAAGCAGAAGTACAGTACGTTCTGCACAAGAACTTTCAGGAGAGGTTTTGCTTAGCTGGCAGCAGCGTGTTTTTGTCCTTACACTTTCTCCAGGAGGTAATTGTTAAAAAATGAGGTGATTCAGCTTGCAGAAACGTGTCATTCTGACCCACTTGCAAGTCCCCATGACCACATCTCTTCAGCAGATCCCTGCCTAGCTGTAAACAGACAAAAATGAACATGTCAAATCAAACAATTAGTTTCGAAGAGAAGGCACATGTCGCTGCATTTTTCCTTTGCCTTCCTGGATCTAATAAACATCTCCTTTAGAATTCTCTCTCATTCACATTTGTGGTGTTTATTTTTATGTGCTTCTCAAAGCTTATTTTTAGGCAACTCATGGCTTATTCTTTAGGAATAAAGAAATCCTTTCTGTTTTCATGTGTTGTTGTGTGAGCGGAGCGGGGAAGACTGCGCTTGTCTTCTTTAGATGATATGACAAATTAGCTTCTTCCAAAATATTATGCTCTGGGGACTATGATCGCAAGAACCATGAGAGAATGTTAGAATACATTACCAGAGCTCTGTGCAATACATACGTGTATGTTTGTTGTGTACAGAGCCAGGTTTTAAGTAGAAATGTTCAAATAATTTTGCTATAAATTGTCCTAACAGTGTCTTTGTGCTGTCCACAGAGTCACAAAAAAATTTGCATGCTGCAAGATAGTTGATTTTGGTGCATGTTTTGAATGTGGAAAAGCATTTATACTGATTATACACAAAATAGAAAAGAAGCTCTGTGCTGTTCTCTTTTATTTTTGTGATCCAAAATCGGGCTATAAATAAAAGTGCATTTGCTTAATAGAGAAGTATTATCACTTTGCTTCACCATTTCTCTCTTAGGTAAAATTAGCTGGGTTGCTAAGCCATCCAAATGCGGCTAAAAGGGTAACAACGACGAGCCCAGCTGTGTACCTTGTGCTCCCATGGAGCGGATCCTTGCCCTTTGTTCTTCGCTACCTTTTGTCTCTTCTCATCGAGGAGCACGCAAATTATGGTATTGCCATTAAATGTGAATTCACCATGGCCATTTTTTATTCCAGTAGCTGGTGGGAAGGTGACATGGATACCTGCTCACAGTTCCTCCCCAGAGGCTTTTTGACTGGGGCAGAATGAGGAATAATAACTAGATGGCCCTGCAGTACAACGGCAACCTATTACTGGTTGAAGCAGATAATTATGATGCTGAACACAGCTCAGAAAGTTAACAACTCGGCAACTAGTTTAATTTTAAAATAAAACCTCATCCACAGTATGTTCTGTATGCAGAGTAACTGTGCTATTTGCATTTGCTCAAGCCAAAATATCAAATTTGGATCAGACTTCCCTTGCATTGAGATAATAAGTGTGGGATTTCACATCTGGCCTTTCAGGCTGGGCTTGTTTTGATAAGACACCAGCAGCAATCTCACTTTTTGAATAAAGCCATCAGAAATTGCTTACCAGGGTTTTGCAGTGTGGTGAATAGCTTCTTATGACTTCTAACTTTGGCTTGATGGGTTTCCTATTCATCCCGTTAGCTTTCATAATGGAGGGGAGAGTCTAAGATGACAAAAACAGCAAGGAAAAAAAATTGTGTTGGCAACTGCAAGCTGTGTGAGCATTCAGACCGCCCCAAATGTGGGTGTCTGCAGAGTTACTGCAGAGAACGACAATGTTCATAAGCAGATTACTGAGTCATGAGCATGTTTTGAATGTGATTACAAGCAGAGAGACAGAATTAGTCTTTGATTTCCATAAAAAATTAATGAGGGAGACAGACAGGGGCAGACAAATTGAAGAGTTCACTTGGTTAATTTTCTAGCCAGCAGCTATTGTAAATGTTCCTCTTATTTAGCAAAGAAAGATACTAAATCTATATTGGTTATGTTGGCCAAGAAAAACTATTAGTGTGCTAGAGGTTTACCTGGGGGCAAACTGTCAGCAAATTAAAAAAGCAACAACGTGCTCATTTTGGGACATTTTGATGCATCTTCCACAAGTGCAGTCAATTAAGAGCTCCTCTGGAAATTACGTTTAGCTGCTCTGCTCCTACGCGGCAGCTCTGCCTTCGTGTGAGCACCAGGGGACTGATTCCCTCTCTTAAAAGTAGACAGTCCGGTTGTGTTTTAAAAGGATGTTATTTAAGTTATGCCCTGTTACAGATGGGATGGGATGGGATGGGATGAGACCATCATTAATGCTACAGATGCAGCAAGTGCAACATCTCTAGGTTATCATTTTACTTATTTTATTAATAGCTGCAGGGCAGCTTATAATTGAAATAATACAACCCTAGCAGCGGGTCTCTGAAGCAAGGTAGTGTGGTTCACACCCTTTTCCATGGATTCTGTTTTGAATCTACCAAGGCCTAGTTACTGATTTTAACCAATATTTAACTGCACCTTGCATCAGCCATGGTCCCTCAGCTTTCACTGAAGGCAGCCAAAATGTCACCATTTAGCAGAAATATCTACTGTTCCAGATCATTTGTGAGGAGCAGAGAGTTCTGATGCTGTCATGTACAAAACAGAGATAGCTCTAATTTGCACAAAATACCAATGAACATTTTTGCAGAGATTTCTTATCCAGCTCTAATGTCCTGTATTTAGACTATTTACAGATGTTTAAATGATGAGATGATAAGTTCGGTCCCTATTTAAGTGCAACTTGCAATAGAACAGTGGAAGCTATGCTTTAAAAGGCATAATTGCCCTCACTATAGGAGACTTTGTTCCCACGGAAAATAGCTAGGAAAGTTGTATTTTTTAATTGTTTTCAACTTTTTTTTTTTTTTTTAAATCTTGCAAAATGCTGACTTTTCAGTGGGAGGCATTAAAACTGTTGTAAAGCTTATGATGGAAATGAGCATATCTGGCTGGTATTCAACATACTTTCTCTGTATAATAACATTAACAAAGGTTCAGCTTCAGGATAAAAATATTTAGTATGAGGATATTAATGGAGTCTAGTTGTTTGCATGAATGTAATATAGAAAAACTGATGTCCACTATCTGCTGGGGGGAACAGCTTGCTGCAGTAAGCAAGGTACTATTTCTTTAGAAATGTTAGAGAATTATTGGCAGTTAAGTCACATATTTAGTTTCTGCTTTTATATTCTCTGTTATGATAGTGGCTGCATCAGCATCTTTGTGCTACAGAGGTTCCATAAATAATTCATTTCTTTATTTAAATAACTGTGGATTTATTTCCAATTGGCATGGAAAAGGCCTTTGTTTTCTGTATCATTGTGCACAATTGTTGTACTAGCCTCTTATTTCAAAACATTTGTGATTCACTCAGAACACATCAGTAACTCAAATTACAACAAACTTAGCCTGAAATTTAATTAGATGATCAACAATCATAGTTCTGTACTTTCCTAATACAAAGTATCTTATTGCAGACAGTTTACAAGGCATTGTCTTTCACCTGAATCCATTATTCTTGAAACAACATGGCAAAAAACATTAAAAAATCCTCTTGTTTGGCCTCTGTTGAATAACAGTGGTCCGTGAGAGTCATTATGGATTAGCTCGTGATGTATAACTCATCTTTGTAAAGCAGCAAGGAATGTAACTGTGCTAATGACTCCCCTGGCTCTGCAACCCTTGCTCTCATAGGGTTGGCCAGCCTCTGGCCACAGGGTCCCTCATGGTGAGCAGCACGTGGGGTATATATTTTGTTCTGCTTCTGTACAAAAACTAAGCCCATATAGTCTTCAAATCTACACTGTTCCCCTGCTCCTGGGAGAATGTTCCGAACACCTTCCTTTAGGTTATGATGGGGCTGCTGTTCCATCAGGGCTGTGCCAAGCTGGACCACTAGTTTCTGTTTTCCAGGAGGTTGTCATATCTCACTTTCAGAGCATTCAGGCACGCAGAATAAAACAGCCTATCTCACTTCGCCAAATACAGAGTAAAAGAATGTCTTTTGGTAGACCTTGCGAAAGTTTAGAAGTAATTCAGCAGAACTTGAAGCATCCTGTAAAGAACCACAAAAAGAATAATCTCCAAGGTCAGCAAGCATGGCCCAGGTAGAGAAAGAATTAACTTAGTTATGTGAAGAGAAATAAAATGGGTAAATGAAAGCAATCAAGTGTGGGAGGCAGCCCCTACGACACACAGCACTTTACAGCTGGAACATGGACTGCTCATATTCACAGTATTTATTGCTGAGCTGGAAAGATGGATATGTACATGGATTAGAAAATTTTCAGATTATAAAAAAAAAATCCACAGATAATGACATGCAGGATAGGTTAGAGCAGAACAGAAGCACAGGCAGGAAAAGACAGCACAGCCCAGAGAAATATGAAGCAATGCAGATACTCAACCAAAAAAGCAAGAGGAACATGTGCCTTGATTTCATATTGCAAAGCCCAAAAAGAGCCCAAGAAAAACTGGAAACCTTGCTGACCAGCCTGTGAGGAAGCAAACGGTCTTTCAGTATATTTAGTTTTCCTGTTCCCAGGGGAAAAAACAACAGAGTGGTTAGGATTCTCCCCACCTTTCTTTTCAGTTTTTATGTTCATGGGAAAGTGTTGCACAGTTTTCTCTGTAGGTCCTTCCAGAACTTTTCTTTAAGGTTCTTTGTGAATATTAGGCTGTAAACCTTTCCTCCATCAGCTAGAGGCACCACCAGGCCCTTAGAGCTTCTCTTCTTCTTTCCATATCTGTTACTTTAACAGTTCCCTTGAGTGTGGAGAAGCACAGAGAGGAGCTCAGAGATGATGACTTCTGTGCAAGCTATACTAACTGTGAGTAGCAGCTGCACATGACCATATTTTCATACAAGTTTGTGTTTGCTGAGGTGGAACTGAGCTTGTGGTTGTCAAGTTTTTGCCTTTCTCAAAGGTGTAGAGGTCTCAGAGCCCGCAGAGGCACCATGTCACTGACTGGGCAGCTCACAGAAGTGATGTGACCTTGGTGCAAGCCAATCTGTGCTGCTCAGGAGAGATACAGATGCTGCATCTAACAAAGCCCTGGCTGGACATACCTTTCCAGGTAAACATCATATTGAGCTAATAAGGAAAATAGTCTTTGGAAATGTTATATCATTCTTACCTTGTGTCTAAGGTTATCTGTGTTAGGAGGGATCCTGCTAACACGCATTGACTTTGGAGAGGTATGTATAAAATAGATTATGTACTTAGGTAGAGATTGTCTAAAACTACCAGATTTTAGAGATGGATGTTAATCAGTGGGCTAAGCCCAGAACTTGAGCTGAGGTCTTTGCAACATGGGCTTGGGTCTGGCTTTTGGAATGCTTCTTATGGATAAGAGTACTTCTCACAAGGTTTATCTTTGGTGCAATTACTCACATCCAGATCTCAAACCCCAACTCACTGGTATGTGAAAGAGTAAAACTTGGGTCTTGCTCTGAATGAACCTGGAAACTTGCCAAGAGCAGGGTGTCTGAGGGGAGCCGTTCCTCCAAGGGGACTTTGAGATCATCCCTCCAACTGATATGGACTCCGAGCTGCAAAGAAAGTAGGTATGGAAACAGGGTGATGGTGTCTCTCAGTGGATGCCTCTGACCTCTGGATTTATTGATTTATTGTGTACAATCTGTCTGCTTCTCCTCTCCTAGAAATATTGTAATTTCTCTTCCTCTGCTAAAATCCTTAACCTAAAATATGTCAAACAGTCTAAGCCTTGATTATATATGCCATCAACCCTTCTTATTTAGAAAAGAATATCAGTGTCCCTTGCTTGTCTAACAAAGGTTAAGTTTAACCTTCAGGGCACGGTACAAAGAACATCTGTTTATCCAGATTTCTAGTCTGGGGGCTGAGAAGCACAGTTTTTATTTGGGACCTCTAGCTGACATTTGTTGACTTAGTTTGCACACACTTCAGTGTGGTTTCTTGTATGTAGAGGCAGTTGTTTAGAGTATAATATGATAGGATATAAATATATGTATATGGCCAAATTATTATTCCTCCAAGTCATTCCTGCTGGAATATGAAGGAGAAAATGAGTTTTTGTGGTCACCAAGAAAGGGATGTGGAGCTGGACACACTGGAATTCAGCAGCATATGAAGCAGAAAAAGAGAGGAAAAACAGTAAACCTGGCTGGTTTGAGCCTTTTGTCGCTGCAGGGAGCAGCTGCTGTTGGGGAGCAACGGGCAGTATCCTGTGTGCCAGAGCACGAAGGAGCTCAAACCGCTGTAAACGGGGGCTCTCACCAGGCCCAAACCTCTCCTGCCTGTGTGGCTAGGTGGCCAGATTTGTACACTATGTCCATATGTCCTGGTTTCAGCTGGGATAGAGTTAATTTTCTTCCTAGTAGCTGGTATAGTGCTGTGTTTTGGATTTAGGATGAAAATAATGTTGATAACACGCTGATGTTTTAGTTGCTGCTAAGCAGTGCTTACTCTAGTCAAGGACGTTTCAGCTCCCCATGCTCTGCTGGGCGCACAAGGAGCTGGGAGGGGACACGGCTGGGACAGCTGACCCCAGCTGGCCCAAGGGCTATTCCAGACCATATGGCGTCATGCTCAGCATAGAAACTGGGGGGAGTTGGCCGGGGGGCAGCAATCGCTGCTGCTGCTCGGGGACTGGCTGGGCATCAGTCGGCGGGTGGTGAGCCGTTGCATCACTCGGGGGTTTTTTTCCCTGGGTTTTGTTTCTCTCTCTCTCATTGTTTTCCTTTTCATTACAATTTATTATTAGTATTAGATTTTATTTCAATTATTAAATTGTTCTTATCTCAATCCACAAGTTTTCTTACTTTTGCTCTGCCGATTCTCTCCCCCATCCCACTGGGGGCGGGAGGATGAGCAAGCGACTACGGTGCTTGGTTGCTGGCTGGGGTTAAACCATGACACTATGACAAATATAACTGTACCAGCATCATGTCATGCACTGACACCAGTGCTTTGGACAGAGGACATCGCTACCACGTGCACACAGGCTGCACCTCTGCTTGTGGGGGGGCACCTGGCCCCCACGAGGTGGCCGAGTCCTGGGTCACTCCACAAGATCCCTCAGTCCCATCCTCACTGCGTGTGGTTCCTTATCTGCCAACGCAATGCTGCATGAAGACTGCAAAGAAATGTGTGTTTGCAAGAAAAGCCTATTTCCAGTAGAAATTATTCTAAAAATTATTGGGAGCATTTTTATTGTTGTTATGATTGTATAGAGCTTCTCTTAATGACATCTAAATATGGGGCCAAACTTAAGCTGATGGCATCTCATTAAAGCCAACAGAATAAAAATTCAAATGTGTATCTTCCTCTAAGTGTTTATCTAGCAGCAGGAGCCTATTATCTTGTGTGACAATGTTATCTGCCAGTGACTGTGTATCTATACCAAATTGAAGGCAGATACATTTAAACATAGAGGATTCTGAGTGTTTCTGATGATCAAGATAACCAATAACCTGCTTAAAGGATCAGTGTAGCTTACTTAATGAAGTCAAATATTCAAACGTGTTTCTTCATTGTTAGGATTATTGCAGTACAGAAGCAAAATGGGGGCTTTTCAATGCAAGGTGCTGTATATAGATAGCTTAGATAGAAATTGATGTGCATGTATATATTTACGTGCAGAAGTGTACCCAGCCTATACTATCTCTCTCCTGAAGCACTTCACTTCTCTGTAGTAGCACTCCCCAAAGATGAAAGGAAGCTATTGCTGTGTCTGTTTTCAGATGTTTTCCTTCAGAAAAATTTAAACGGCAAGCTCTCATTTCTGTTCCTTTGCAAGGCTGATCCCATGGGCTCAGGAAGCCCCTTGCTCCCTGTATGCTGCGAGGTGGGCGATGTACCTGCAGCCCCTCACCTGCTGCTTGCACTGCCCTGCACTCTTTCCCTAAGCAGCTTCCCCGGCAGCATGCGGGCTCCGATCACTTTTGGTCAGGCCCCAAGTGGCTGTTCTTGTGTTCTCCACTTCCTTGTAGGCAAGTAAGTTTCCATCTCTGAAACTGGAGCACACTCATGATCTTCTTCCACAGCATCCCTCTAAGAAGAATCTCAAAAATGGGATAGTCTCTTATCTTCTTATGGTAGAATCACCTCAGGAAACCCCAAACCATTTGCAAGGATGCCTCCAATTCCACACTAACATACTGTGGGAAAAGTCATCTGGATCTTGTGGTTTTTAAGGGACATTTGATGCTTGTAGATATTTCTCTTGAAGCAGTAAATGAAGATGTTCTTGCAAGATGTGCTCTGAAGCTTTTATCACAACTCTCAAAAGCTCCTGCGCCTCTTGCCTGCAGCTCGAGAGACACTCCAGCACTCCCAGCCCAGCCAGCTGGGCAGCAGGGCTGGACCCCCGGGCTCTGTGCATGCACACTGCTTCTCAGCTCGTGCTGTCGCTTGCCATCTTGGCTGGTCCATTTGGACCAGCCTAACTACCTACTTGGCAGTTTGCACTGAACCGTCCTGGGCTGTGCTTGGTGGGAGCTGCTGCAGTTGTTCATAAGCAAAGTGTACTGGGAATCTCACAGGCATCTCTTGCAGGGTTCCTGTAGGTTTCTCCCTCTTTTCCCCAAAGAGTATTGTGATCTGCTGCTAGTAACTGCAGATCCAGTTTGCAAGTGGACCTTGGTTGGGCTGCATTTTTTAAATGCATGTTAAAACAGGCAGTCCTCATGGCTGATCAGGCCATCTGGTGACCCACAGCTGAGCTTTGTGGACCCACAGTGCCAGGCTCAATCTGCAAGAGCCCTCTGACTCCCCCTGCCTCACTTCTGGTCACCGTGCTGTCCTCTGCAAAGAAGCAGTTTGCCAGCTCAATTTGTGGGTTTACTGAAAAATTTTCCCTATAAGAAGGTCTTGTGCCTTGCTGGTCACAGGCAAGCAAGAGCACAAGCACTCTTTCATGGCCTGGTATGTAAGTATATAAAATTATCACCTCCAGGGATGGAGTGTTTGTGTCCCTGTATAGGTTCTTAGGAAAAGCCAAGTTATTGCTTGGAAACCACACACCCACTTGAGGATGGTCCTCTGCAGTGGAGCTGTCTATCCTCCAGCACTAGATGCTTAGGAAAAAACTCTTTGGAGGAGAACTGAGTGGAAATATTCATCCCAGTGTGACAAGGACGGGAAGGACACCCACAGAAGTTATTTGACTGCCTTTCTGTGCGCGGCCCTGCAGGAGGTATCTACAGCTAAATACCTCCTGTGAGGTGAGTACTCTGCTACGGGAAGGGAGGTGGCTCCAGCTCTGGGGGCTGCTCCGAACTGCATGGCACAGCATGACCCTGCAGTGCTGCAGCTACCCTAGCAACCCAGGGCACGGGACCTGGCACTGCCCTGCTGCTCCCACTGCCCCTGCAGGGCCTGTGGCCCCTCTCCACTGCCATTTCCCAGTCCTCTGTGATGCTCCAGGAGAGGGTCAGGGACACTGTCTTTGCTCTCTATTACAGCTCAGAGGGATCTCTGCTTTCCAGGGCAGAAAATCTGCCTTCTTGGTCTTCCATTTCACAGCACGCTTCTTTGCGGGAGAGTTTCAAAAATGCACAGCTGAGCCAATGTACTCACTCAGGCAGTATGTAAGTGTTACATACAGCAAGTCGATGTACCACTGCCTTCAGGGTCCCATGGCCCTTGAGGCGTATTTCATTGACTCTGTATACATTTCAGTATCACTCAATAGGGTGAAAGCTTATCATCATTAATTATGAAGGTTTATGTTGGCAACCACTTAGTTCCTATGGTTACATCTCTAAGAAATTGTGAAATAGGCACTTCAAGGCTCTGGGCAGAGAAACAAATTGACTGTTACAGAATTCATGAATGATAATAACTCATTTACTTATAATGCTAATAAATAATTGGTGTAAAAATCATCTAGTGCAGCCTTAGAATGCGTAGGGTATTTAAAGGTCAGCACTGCTCTTAACTCTCCATTAAAACCCTCATATTGCAATAATGCATCCCAGACAGCAATTACAGTGTTTCAGCGTATTCACTTAGTGAATCAATAATCTGGTCCATTCCATAGGGCTGCCCTCCGTGTGTTCCCCTTGGCATCACAGCATGCTTTCTAGCCTGTGCTAGAACAGTGTTAGAAAACCCCATGTTTCTGGACACGCTAAACCTGTGCCATGGGAACAATATACACTGTCTTATGGCCTCATGCAGCCCTTTGTCCAGACCATAGCAGGATCCTGAAAGAAATGGTGCTCTGTGGCAGATAAATACTCCACGATTTGTCTATAAGGTCACCCCTGTTACCCGACCCCATCAGGGGACCCGAAGCCTTCTCGTCTTTGAATGATTTTCTGGCTGTTGTTCTCGTTATCCCTATCTTACATTTTTCAGTGTTACTGGGTCCTGGAGTATCTGCTTTGTGTTGCTGCTTTTCTAACTCCCTTTTCCCCATACTTGCTTCTGGCTTGCATGCTTTTCCTTTTGTTACCTGTCCTCTGCTTGTCTTATGTGCAAGCAGGCACGCACCAGGCTTTGCACTATTTTAGGATGATCTACCATGTCCTGTCCTATTTGTCTTGTCAGCACATGTAACAGTTCAATTTTTGTCACTCTTTCCCTGCACAGATCTTGCTTTGCCTACAATAAAATTTTTATTCCTTTTCTCCAGCTTGCTTCTTTTTCTACCTTCTCCCTTGAGAGATGGCTTTCCACAGTGAACCCTGGGTGAGGGAACATCATCCATTTCTATACCTATACTTTCATCTTTGCAGTACTACTACTCTGCAACTGAGATATCCTCACATTTTGCTTCTGTCCATCAGCAATACGTACAAAGTGCAGGCCTTCCCGAGCTGCCCATAGCAATGCCCCGTGGCTGCAGTTAGAGCTTACTGATACGTTGAGTTGACTTTAAATTCCATGATTCCACACGTAGGATGAGTCAAGATGAATCACACAGCGATGGAGGTAATTCCTCCCATTAGCTGAACAATGAATCAGTTGCTATTTTTTCATAGTAAAGATGCCATTTTGTATGTGGTACTAAATTATGTTCCCTGCTAAAACCATGAGGCTGAATAGAGTGGTCAGTTTGTTACCAGCTTGCAGACTAACACACAGTACGAATTTCAGCAATACAGCCTTCAGTGTAAGCAAATGGTGCTTAATAATTTGGAGGAGGAAGCCTGGCGCCAGGTCAGATGTCTGAAAACACCATCTAGAAAACAACACTAGGAATGTATGAACAAGCTGTTGCTTCAGATGGGAAAACAAGCCCATCACACCCCAAATTTCCTAGTCTCTGTAGGTCCTGAAAGCAAACCCAGGACTCAGTTCTGCAGTATGCGTCTGACAGTAGGTGTTGCTATCTGTCGGTGATGCAGTATATTAAAAAAAAAAAAAAAAGCAGAGATTGACATTCCTTCAAAAATATTCATAGAAATATGATGCTACCTGTAGTCATCTTAATTGTATTTGAAGTCCGTGTGCTGTATTTTTAATGCATTAGCTGTGATTCAACATTAGTGTTGGGGAAAAAAGTTACTTCTTTTTGTCCCTGGGCCAAAACCAAGACGTGGACTCTCTTGAGATAAGGATGTAAAGCCCGGAGATGCTCTGGGCAGCTGTTTGCTTGTTTTCTGTCACTTCAGATTAGCAGGCTGTGATATGGAGGGAGGGGAGATACCAAAGCAATGAGTAGTTGTGCTGTTGGGAGTGTGGGGTAGCAGGAGGATAACCTTGGAGTTAAGCCAGGGAACGGAGCACCAGAGCAGGCTCGGGAGCACTCAGCCCAGCAGACTACCCCCTGGATCTCCTATAGCCACACATAAATTTTTTGTCTTGCTGCTTTGCTGCCTGTGAAATAGCAGCCGGCTGGCTGCTCGTGCTTCATGAGAGCTCTCCTGGCTGGGAGGCGATTGCACGGCAATGCCAGTGGGCTTCAGTGGCTCCTTGCTTAAATGAAGGAGGAAAATTGAGAAGGAGGAGATGGGGTGAGTCCCAGGGCTGTTTGGCTAAAGAGTCCGACCCGTTCCATCTCTCTTACACAGCCCTTCTTCTCTGGGTACAAAACAGCCACCTTTGCCTATGAGTTGACCTGTTTGGGAAATGCCCTCATCTTCTTCTAGGTTTAAGGCTGAAAGATCTGCAACACAAACAGGAGCTTGTGCCCTTTATTCATTATGTCACTTCCAGTTTTAGCTAAATAAAGAAAATCCTTGCTTCACTTAAATTTAAAATGGCACCAAATCATGAGTCAGACTTGCAGTGGCATTTATCCAGTTAGCTGATGTTTGCTATAGGTTGAAGGGACTCATAAATACAGTTGTCTTCATGTCTCGGGCACAATTCTTGGTGTTCCTTGACAGTTATTAAGTGCATTAATTCTTCTGATGCTAATTTCTGTGTAGTACTGATGAAAAATGCATTTATCCCAGGGAGCTGGCACTTGGCAAATATCTCGATGGCAATAAATTAAAGTATGAAGTAAGTTTCTGTTGCCATGGTTTTCTTTTCCACTGATACAAACAGTTACAGTATCTTCACTCCAGTAGAGGAGCAAAACCACAGCCCGGATCACCTCAATGCACAAAATACTCTCCTCTCTTGGCTCTCTCTTGCGGTTTACCCTGCTGGTGCTCTCGCTCCTTGCAAGTCCCTGTGCAAACAAATTATTCTTAGGCAGTCTCACTGCACACCCAGGCCCGGGAGGACTCCAGGCCCCTAAGAAGGAGAAGAAGAAAATGGATGGTGCTGAGGAGCGTGCCCATGCATCGGAGAGCTTCCCTGTGCCTTTCGCGTGCTGTCACCCTGCTGCAAGGCAAACCTTGCCAACACCGCTTCCCTCTTCTTCAACCGCTGGGTGATGAAGCTAAAAGCAAAGTGGTTGAACTCAAAAAATAAAGGGAGTAGGTTCAGTGTTTGGTGCCCTCACGTTATTTAAGTTTCCTGAGGCTTCCCAGAGACTTTCGAGGGAGTGCACAGAAAATTCAATGGGTTGACTGACCTGTGCCCTGCAGCAGAAGTTTAGCTAATGGGCCCCGTTCCGCAGAAACACCTCGCTGTTTCCCAAGGGGAGACAACACAGGGTGGTAAACCAGTGCTGCTGTTTCCAAAAGAATAATGAGAAGCCATGGAGATAGCAGTGGTCAGAATACGTCCTGAGACTCTGGATAAAAGTAAAATATTGATTTGACAGGACCTTCTGCTGCACCTGCAGCACTTCAGCTGTAGCATCATGCCCGTCCCATATGCAGGAGAGCTGCATCACGCAGGAGAGCTGTAGCATCACGCCAGTCCCATATGCAGGTACATGATGAGTAGCTCTGGTTGGAGGAAATGTAAGTCCTCAGGGCTGCTGCTGAGATCTTCCGTCAAGCACTGATGCTGCTATCAGTTAAATCCAGTCAGGATCATGGACAGCATATGAAAACAAAAATTCCTAACATCCTAACCAAATCTTGCCATTTAAAGCAATAATGGCAGCTATCTTGATCCAAGTTGAACAAGATCCTTAAGATTGTCTACTGGCTCATACAGCCGTGCAGGTTCCTCTAATACATCTTTTCTCTCTCATCTCAGCTCTGTCTTCTACTGGCCAAAGCAGGTGGCCATCATGTATGCACTATTGTTTGCACTATTGTCCTCTTGTCTTTGAAGGGAAATGTACACATAGGACACTCCGAGAAATCAGTATGTGCATAACTTTTACTGATAATCCTGTTATTAATGCAAAACCATTCACCCAAGAAAAAATGGAACAAATGCAGCTTCACAGAAGCTTGTTGCTTTCCGAAAAAAATAATAATGGAAATTGATTGCATGGCTGACCAGGTCTGTGCCAAGTTTCTCTCTTTGATGGACTACAGCTGGAGACAAAAAACTCTTTCTCCCTTAAAAAAAAGACTGCAAATAAGTTGGGTATTTTCTTTCTTTCAAATTGTGAATGTATCTTTGCTGCTGTATAGAACCACAGTTCTGGTTTTCCTTCAAAGCTGTCTTATTTTGTTGGTTTTATTAAGCAAGGCTTTTTAGCTGTTTTTGTTTAAAATGATAAATCTAGACAAGAACTTCCAGTGACATTTTTAGCCCGTTTGAATATTGTTAAATATTTCTCTTTGAAATACACAAATACCATTTTCTGAATCAAATAGAAGAAAAATCCCTTCTTTGCACTGATTCAGAGATATGTCCTCTCTCTGAAGCAAATAGCAAGAATAGAGTTGCAAAGTTTCTAGTCATAAGATATATCAGATATATCAGTTTATATTTGTATACTTGCAGCAGAAAAAAGTACTTCTGAGAGACAAGGCAGAGCACAAGCAAATAATAAATTATTCTGGATGGTATTTTTGGGTGACTGCTGGGCTCCTTGGCAGTGGGTGAGCTTGGTGTAGCTGGAGCACAGTCTGAGCCTCATCCTGCCACATGTCAGCATGCATGGATGGGAACACTGCTACAGAGGGTTTCATCCATGTTTCATGAGGTGTTCATATGGACAAAATTTGTTTTGTGTCTTAGCAACTTCAGAAAGAGGATCAGCCAGGAAAACTGGTTTCTGCAGCAAGTATTTAAGGTGCTGCTGCCTGTCCTCTCCCAGGGGTCCAATTCTGCCTGTAAATCCTCATCACTCCAGCATCTTTCCAGACTTGGGCTTCGTATTTGTTATTGCATCTAAAGCAAGAGCTGTGCTGGGAGAGCGGTGATTTCTGCTCTTTGACAGCCTGGGCTTGTGCTGCTGCAGCTCCCCCTCAGCTCAGAGAGATTTAGGGACATGGCAGCAAACAGCTCTTCCCTGAGATCCTGCTTTTATCCCTGGTTTAGTGCAGCCAGACCTCGCTCTGCACTGGGTACCCCAGGGTCTCGCTGAGTGAGGAGTTTGCAAGATCAAGCCCTTGTAGAAAGGCTGATCATGTATTCTCCCTGTATCTCGACCTCCCCTGAAAAATAACATGCAAAAATCTCACCAGGAGAGATTAAAGAAGCCTAATCTACATTAGTTGAAGCAAACTGGAGTCTTGCTCTAGCCAGTGCTGAGCAGAAATACAAATCCTGGGTGCCGGGATGCAATTGCTACCAGGCTACAATGCTTCTGATGACAACCTCCTTAGAGTCCCATCAGGATTACAGCACAGAGCTGCTATGGATTTTATATTTATTAATACACATAGGGCTTGATTTAAGCACAGCAGCTCAGCAGCAAAACTACCATTGATTTATGGTGTGAGCAAGAGGTCACAGTGAGATATACTCCATGACACGTGGGTTTCCAGCCTAAACAGAAAGGAGAGGCAAGGGAAAATGATGTGAGTGGTTACAGGTAACTGGGAGTTAAAATATGATAGCCAGTTATCTCATTCTATATGATACATCTTTAAAAGTTAGATCATAGGGATCTGATCGTATTTTTTTCAAAGAATGTTTGTTAGTAGACAACACAAAGTCCTTTTTTTTTTCTTGCTTCCATTTGTCAGTGTAAAAGTAAAAAAATAGCATTGCAGCTCTTTTACTTTAAACAATGGCATATTGATGTTTCATACATTATTGAATACTTCTGTTTTTCCCAGTGAGCTTTTTTCATTCTAATATCACCTGATCTTTGTGCAGGTAATTCCCTTGTCACCAAGCCATATAAGTACTGACCTCAGAATTTCAGAATAGCCTTGGCAAAAAAAAACCCCAAAAAACCCAGTAGCTTAATTTGCATCACCATCGCTGAAGGCTCTGCATATTTTCATTATAAAAACCCAGTTTCAGCAGGCTGGACAATATGTATTGGTGCGGCTATGTTCAGCTTTCAGGAGGGAATTTATTCTTAGAAATTAGGTCAAAGAATTTGGTTTGGCAGGACCGAATGAGAGTGGCTCTGGTTCAAAATAGAAAATTTGCAGGGTAGCTCATTAACTTCAACAATTAGGTTAAAACATTCTTTATTTTCAAAGTGAGAATAAACTTTCATCAGCTAAGTTATCTAAAGGTGGACTGAGATGAACGGGTGGAATAAACAAACAGGAGCCACCCAGAAGCCAGAAAATGAAGCAAACTGACGTACAGATTTTTTTAATATACTTTTCCTGTCTTGCTTCCTTAATCTTTCATAGTGTCAGTAAAATCGGGTCTTTCTCAATGTTATATGTCATTTGTGCCATTAGCTTTGACATTGAAGAAAAGGACTTATAAATTACACGTCTGGCTGGTGGAGAGGGGCTCTGAGCCTCCATGGACACAGACCTTTTCGGAAGAGCTGGTCAGAAGATCAGGGTCTAAAAATAAACACTCACATTGAAATCCTGCTCTTCTTCGCTTCCTTTTCATCCTGATCCCGGAGACCTCCAGGGGATCTGTGGGGAATATGGAAGGGTAGTGGCAGTGCCAGGGTGGCTCGTTTCCCCCACCATGCCGAGGGCAATGCAATCACACGAGTCCTCCTTCGCTTGTGTGCCTTCCCAGTGCCTTCTTTAACGTGTCAGGGGCTCTTAATGATCCCGAATCTGCTTGGTTGAGAGTATATTAATTGGGCAATTCCCCTGAGACACTCAAGTACACAACATTTGTGAACACTTGTCAATTAACTTTTTCCTTTCAAGGACTAATGACTCTAAATAACACCTTGAGCACCGCACCACATCATTGCCATGCCGGGGTGGGGGGACCTTGCACTCAGCACAGCTCTAGATCTGGAAATATACCTCCTAAGAAGATTGTGTCTGCAATGCTAAGCATTAAACCCATCAACATTTATACAGCAGGCAAAATTCATATCAAACCCGTCAGGCAGAATCTGTCACTGTGGTGTTTCTAAAAGGTTACCAGCCTCAAGATACCTGTTTTTTCACTTATAAACAGGTTCTAAGATGAATCGTTTTGCAATTTGAGTCTTAGTCTACTGGTAAACTGCTGCATTCATTATTGAATTAATACCTTTGTTTGGGTCCATCCACAGGCACTGCTCTCACGCACACAATGAATAACAATCTGAAGGATCAAAAGGATAAGCCAGAAATGCTTTCACTTCAGAGAAGATGTCTGATTTATTTGACTGCCCTTTATTGGAGTTTCCATACAAAAGGCAAATTCTCACTGGGCAGTACTGGCCTCAGCGGTGTGGTCTCTCTTCTGTGCAGCCTGCCCTTGACAGCAGCTACTGCAGGGAGCCTGGAGAAGAGCACAGATACCTTTTTTAATATACTGAAAATCTTAGTTGAACATTACTTCAACAATTATCAAATTGCACCTCTGCCCCCAGCATCTCCCTGCATGTGCTCTCTTCCCCCAGAACTGGGCTGAGGAGTGGAGCTATTAGAACCTTTAGGAAAAAAAAGCAAGCAAGAGATGAGCCTTTGCTCTCGCCAAGTAGAAAGGAAAGATGCATAGCAAAATGAGTGGCATGCTCAGCAGAGCAAGATCTGGTATGCAGAGGGGTGTTAAACACAGCTTCTCTCCTGAAGCATTATTATGTGATGGACACAAAGCCAAGGAGGAGGTTACTGAAAGTTTATAGAGAACCACATAACCTGGACACTGTCCTAATTCCTGCCACCTCTGACAAGCACTTTCCGCTCACTGCTCAGCATCCCTGCCCCTGGTAGGGTTACCTGTCCTTTTTCTTTCACACTAAGACATGCAAACCAGGGAAGGGAAATTTTTCTGATGTATGCATGATATTGTGCGAGGAGGAAAATCAACATGTAAGAAAACCATCCAAGTGATGTATTTTGGGGAGCAGAATCCCTGAGCCAGCTCATGCCCTCCCCGTGCTGCTGCAGCTCCCTGCTGCAGTGTGCAGGTGGTGTGCTGGTGAGCAGATGATACGTGAGGAATGCAGGAAAAGCTGATGCTTTGGCCATTTTCTGTTTTCTTTCCTTTGTCAGGTTGCAATTCTGTAGTTTTGACTCAGCTTCTGTTTGTAACAAAAGGTATTAACCAACTGTGTTACCAGAGCATTATCTTATTAGTGTGGCACAAGAGTTTCCAGCCTCATGACAATAATCTACTGTAAAAGCAGAATCCTACTAAGCCACTGCATGATAAATACTCTCAGGTTGCTGAAAGTAATTGATATAAGCTGCAGCTGTGGCTAAGGGGAATTCCTGCAGAGGACTGTCAGGCTCCTCTGTAGCTCCTACATGATGTGGCTCTGAAATGACTAGTTTAGAAACCATGGTAGGGGAGCTCCAAAGGTCCCAGAGCTGTTTTCTGCTCCAGAAGCCAGGTGAGGAGGTGGCCAGTGCCCAGTGGGCTCTGTGATGCCCAGGTACCACGTTTCCTCTGCCAGCTATAGCTAGGAGGGACATGTATATGAGTCAGGGTCCTGCTGCTGGTGCAAACGTCAGGCTTGCTCTTTCCTCAGTGTAAAATTTCTTTGTGAGTGGAAAATGAAGAAAACGTTGAAAAACCGAACGTGGTATTAGCACTTGATAGACACCTAAGTGCTGCCTCTGCTTTGTAAACTGTCTGCTCTGTTACATAAAATTTGCTCTGCTTTTTTTCCTCCCGGTCTACAAAAAAACCCTATGCTTGTCCTTCTAATGGGAAATTAGTTGTACAGTAAAAATATTTACTGAGGCATGGAGACCTTGATCCATTTCCTGTTTGAATCAATAGAAAGGTTGCTATTGATTTTGGTGGTTTTTTGAAACAGGCTCTATGTTTTATCCATTTTTCAGTAGATGAATTCCCTGCTGATGCATGCTTTGTCAAGGTTAGCCCTCATTGTGTTTGTATGTCTTTTGGGAAGAAATAGGAGCATAACAGAGAGTAAAAAAGGTCATTTCATAAGCTAGAAATGCACCATTAGAATATGAAAATGTGGATTGCAGTTGGTGGCTAGCATTGCTTTACCCTGAAGGCCTACAGGTATGACGGCTGAACTTGATATTTTTCATCCATGGTGTAAAAGCTGCCAACTCCTTTAAAATCTGGTGCAACATGACATTTGTGTCACATTTTATCTGCTTACATTGGTTTATGTTATGTCAACTGATGTGATATAACCAGACATAGCCTAATAGCTAGTGATGTGCAAAACAGGCATTTTTTTTCTTCTTCCTATGTTTAGGACTAGTGTAAGATATCACAAAAGGCAAAATAATCTCTGACTTCATGAATGTGACATTGTGAGGGGGCAGCTACTGTAGGGTTATACACTATGTGTGACCCCATAATGTTACCCATCTAAATAGCAACTCAGCTTCACCTTCAGAAATGATGATGAAGCACAAGAAATCCCCTTAATGGCACTGGTGATTCCCTGTTTCCAGGCATCAACGGCAGTTTTTACCGAGGTGTTGGTGCCTGGTGGCTTAGTTCAATAAATACATATTAGAGGGCTCTTTCAGGCTAGCAAGTGTGGAAAGAGGGGAAGCGTGCGTGCAAAGGGACCACGTCACAGCCCTGTATGTGGGAAACCCTGGGTAAGAGAGCTGTAGCAAAATCTGCAGGGAGATGGGGCCAGAACGTCCTGCTGGCATGTCAGCCCCGGCAAGCGTCCCGTACCCTGGGGCTTCTTTGAGCACAGTGCCATTTGGAGGTGCTGTGTTTGTTTCTGTGCGAGTGAATCCATTTCTGGGTGTTTGGGGGAACAAAGCACAGTCAGCTACTGCCTGGCTGCTGAGGAGCGGTGCTGCGTGCGGCCCTGTCAGGGAGGGTGCACAGGGCAGCTCTTGGGGTTAGAAACCCTCACTAGGTAAAAACCCAAAGGCATGATGTGGCCTGTTGAGTTGTTTTTTCAAAGTTGACTCACTATGAGTCTAAATGCCATAACTCACAAGCACAGTATTTATTGTGTCATTTTTAATTTTACCACTACCATAAAACAATATATCAAATAGCCTTGGCGTCCATCATACTACCAACTTGTCCTGGTTTAACCCCAGTCAGCAACTAAGCACCACACAGCCCCTCACTCACTCACCCTCCCCCCTGGCCGTGGAATGGGGGAGAGAATCAGAAAAAAACCCCAACAAACCGTGGGTTGAGATAAAGACAGTTTAATAGGACAGCAAAGGAAAATAAAATAATAATAATAATAACAATAATAATGATGATGATAAAAGAATACACAAAGCAAGTGATGCACAGTGCAACTGCTCACCACCCACCGACTGATGCCCAGCTGGTCCCCGAGCAGCGGTTGCTGCCCGCTGGCCAGCTCCCCCCAGTTTCTATACTGAGCATGACGTTGTATGGTATGGAATAGCCCTTGGGCCAGTTGGGGTCAGCTGTCTTGGCTGTGCCCCCTCCCAGCTTCTTGCTGGCAGGGCATGAGAAGCTGAAACATCTTTGACTAGTGTAAGCACTACTTAGCAACAGCTAAAACATCAGTGTGTTATCAACATTATTCTCATATCAAATCCAAAACACAGCACTGAACCAGCTACAAGGAAGAAAATTAACTCTATCCCAGCCGAAACCAGGACACAACTTCAGGCATAATAAAAACTATGGGCACCCAGGTATTCTTGAAAACTGAGCCAAGGTAGCATGATCGTTCTGAAACACCTCAATTTCTACAGAACTGTTCCTCCTTTAAGTGATGGGTTCAGACCAGCTGGACACCACACCTTACCTCAAAGACCACATATTTTGTCAATATTCAACTTTTTGCAAGATGAAATACTGCTGGTGGAAAGCTCTCTAAGCAGGCTCTACATGTACCATACAAAGTGATGTATTTACAGTTGTGCAATAAAAAGGCTAGAAAAAGTATTTATCAGGAAAGCAGTGGACTAGGTAATTTCTATTTTGTATGAAAGGCCACTTGGGAACACTTAAAGAAAATCAGCATGATACCTGCTTTTCTGCAGTAAGCCAGCCTTGTAGTCATACAAACTGACATCCAGCCCAACACGGAGGCAAGAGTAAACTGTCTGAGGGCTGCCAACAAGAAAAAATTAATCTGTTCGCTGAGCGAAGCACAGCAGGAGCCTGCCTGCACACGCACTGAAGCATTGCCTGCTCTTCACTGTCGGTGCATCGTGAGGAAGGTGTGGCTGCTGTCTATGCCGGATAACCCTCAGCCTGGCAACAGGCTAAATTCACAGCTCAACGTGGCGGATAGAAGGAGGATTAAAGGTGTCAGGAGATGCAGTATCCAAACCTGAGCTGGGAGATTGGCACATCTGCTCCCTTGCTTAGCACTGTTATCATAAATTGATTGCATCTAAGTGCATCTGCAGTGCTGTCACCACCGCTCTCCTGGACAGCTTCATCTGCTGTGCATCTGGCTTTCCTTCATAAATGATAACAGTATTTTATTAGGCTAGCAAAAGGTACTTGATAAAACCAGTCTTAGCAGTGGTTTAGGGAAATAAAATAAAATAAAAACATCAGCTCTGCTGGGAATTTCACGCACAGGCAATTTAAGCCAGTGTGCATGGCTGGAGGATGCCCAAGTGGGACTGGTCCAGCCCAGGGACAGCGAGGAAGGTGGGACCAGTCACACAGACACCTCACTCCTCCAAGGCCATGCCGAGGTTGGAGCTCCTCTGCACAAGCACGGCTGGGCAGGGCCCAAGAGCAGCTGCTCTCTGCATAGGCAAAGCTTAGCCAAGGTGGGTGAAACAGGGCTCAGCAGTGGGCTCACCCCATTCACCCGTGCCTCTGTGGATCTTGGTCAGGATTTGAACCTAGATTTCCTAAAAGTCAGTGTCATCCCTCTCCTGAAACCTGTGAAGATCAGAGTGGGGGCAACTGTTTTCTTGTTTCTGCCCTGACTTGAGCTGCACCCATTTGCGAGCTTGAACCCAGCTAGAGGGAAATATGCTTTATCAGTGGTGCTGATCTGATTAGGCAGCAGAAGAGACAAACATAAACCCTTCCCACTAGTCATTACTATGTCAAAAATCTCTCTGTTACACTGTAAAGGTCCTTTATATTTTGGCTAGCTGCTTTCTCAGTACAAGCCAAGTATTAATTTCTATGTACTGCTCATTATTTTTTCAATTTCGAAACTTACAGGAATTGTTGTGATAACATTTAAATGGCAAGGGGTGGCTGAACTGTACCAGCATTGGTCTGACAGTTCTCGCTCAACCCGTTGACATTTCAGGAAGACTCTCATTATCCATGCTGCTCAGCTATTTCCAACAAGATCACTTCTGTAACTTTTTCCTAGGGACATATTTTCTTTGCTGACACTATCTTGTGCTTTCTGTAACTCAAGCAGCTCTGATGGGTAGATGCAATCTGATCATAGCAAAGCTTGTAGCACACTGGTAAATGAATTGGCACGTTCTAATTTCTCCTTACTGAGAAAATCCTGACTGCTTCGAGATGGCTGCTAAGCAGAGTGCGGGGTATAACCAGGACGGTGTTTTGAAATTATAAATAGTGATCAGATAGGTAACCAATTTTTAACAACATTTTGCTAATTACAGCAAAAAGTTCTGAAAAATGTGGCTTTCTGCTTTTTTGGCCATTTATAGACATACATACATCTCCCACCATGACTTCTCCTTGTGATACTTGTAGCTGCTAAAGCAGATAGTGAAGCTACAAATCTGCACGCTGACTTTGTCTGATATCTATGGCTAGTTTCCTGTGGGGACAAAGTTCACTCCTCCAGAGAACGGTACAAAGCACCTCCCTCAGACACTGTTTCCCAGCAAGATAAAATACAGAAAGGCAGAGAAAGGCTTTGGAAACTCCTCCAAAGGAGCAGAGGATTCAGTCAGGGCTCCCTCACGTTCACTGCTTCTCTATATAACATCTTTAATACGTGAACATTTGTAAGTGCTGGTTCTCCAATCCCATGTGTTGCATGCACTAGGGAGAAGAGCTAAACAACATCTGCAATGCCAAGAGAGCGTGCCACGCTGTGACTAAGCACAAAATATTGTGTTAACCATGAAGAATAAATAGTGGATGGCAGTCGCCCCTTCCGATCGTTGTTGGGAATGGTGCCTTTTCTGTGTTCAGAACTCTGCCAAAATGTTGCAAGAAAAAGAAATGTGCTCTGCAGTCATCCATTTTCTCAGCTCTCAAAGCCTTGGAACAACAATTAAGTTATTCCTGATAATTTTGGCCCACAGCTCCCTTACACACAGTGCAACAGCAGTGGAGCAATAGTGGACTGAACACTGACCTTAATGCAGGGAAGAGGACTGCAGTAAAAACCCTGCAGTAAAAAATCTGTGGGGATAGCCCACTGCCAGACACCACTGACATAAGGATTTCTGGGCTCAGTGACCTGGTTATTCCAAGCCTCTTCAATTTGAACCTTGGATCCATCCATTGAGCCATGGGATTAATCCAGCGGCTGAATCCTTGAATGTGTTCCTGCTGCAGATGGGGCTGGGGCCTCCCAAGACTGAGCAATTAAAACTCTTCTGATTTCACTTCAAATTCAAGAATGTATCTTTATATGTAGTAAGGTGTTGGGCATAATATATGAGAACTGAGTATTTGGAGGGAGGGGAAAAGGAAGGAGCAGTTGGAAAAATTCTTTAATAATATTTTAGTCAGAATTTGTTAAAAAAAGGCATACTCTACATGAAATGAGTAGGGTCAAAGCCCACTATCTGGGACACTGTTTAAAGAAAAAAGACCAGAGTCCTCTTGTGCTGCACCCAAAGTGTAGTGAGTGAGCTCAAACTGACCTCACTGTCCCCGCTTCTGCGCAGGCTGCACATGTATTATTGGAGGGAGTTTCAGGGGTAGATGCTATCAATGTTAGGCACCATTATGAGGCTGTGGTTTACAATTACCTTCTTATACTCCGAATACCTGGAAATCTATGGAAACCAGACTCAGATTTCAGACTCCCGAGTCTGCAAATCCTTCCATTGTCAATGTTTGTTTTTAGATCCAAGACAAGTCTAACATTTTGGGTAATGAAACAGATGTATCTCTGTATCCAGAAGTCCCTTATGTTGTTTTCAAATCCCACTTGTGTGCTATATGCTCCTCCAAAACGCTCGTATTGTATTTGTTCATTGTAACAAGTTTTGTAAAAGAATTCCCCATCATTTTCCTTTGTGCTGAATCTGAAAATATCAGCTATTTCACTCTAAGGTCCTGGTTAGAAAACTGGGCATTTCTTTTCTTCTGTGATTTTCTCCACTGTGTTTTTCATCTCATCACTGAAATGGAAATATTTTACTGGTTAAATGGAGAAAAAAACAATTAAGGCAGATGCTGTTTCATCATCTGGCTAACACAGAGCTCCTCGGCATTCAGAATGGTGGTTTACTGCAACAAATTAACTGCACAAATTTTTCATGTGGAAGAAATGATTTCTGAATTCCCTCTGAAACCCCTTTTCTTCTGAGGCAAGATGAGTTAATGAAGAAATTTACAATTTAGTGTCTGTTAGTGCTATAGAGAAGTTTATTCTGGCTCTCAAAAGTAGTTTTGTATTATCTTCCATTATTTGAAACTCCTTCGGCTGTGATTTTGAAACAGCAGCTGCGATCATTCCTGCAGCTGAACCTTTTAGTTACCTACTTCTCTTTGCTCAAGCCTAATGATGCCCCAAACTGACTGCTGGTCTTTAACCTGGCGCATGTGCTTTTAGTACTGGTCAAAAGCACTTGCAAAAGGGAGAAGAAAAAAGTTGAGTAAAAGCAGCACTTTTTCGGCTGCCCGTCTGGTGGTTCATCCCAGTTGCTTTGGTCCTGCTCCTCCTTGTACCGATGCAGGGGTACGTTCGCAGTGGTGAAGAGACCCTCTCTGTGTGCAGGCTGGTCCCAGCGTGGCAGCGAGGTGAGAAACATGACCCTCAACCTGCTCAGTCCACGCTGCAACGTGTCAGGATTTGGCAGCCTGTGTGACATGAATCTGGGCTCTTCCAGTGTGGGGCAGGTCATCCCCATCCATCTGTTTCTGTGCAGCATAGAGCCCAGCCTTTTCAGCCCCTTAGCAAGCTACTGCTGCTGGGTTTTGATCTGGGAGAAGCAGCTGGTACCATTCCCCACACAGACATGGATGTGTTTTTCCAGGTCTGTAATGCTTGCAGGAAACGATGCCACTGAGTTTGGTTTCTCCTGAAAGGCAGTAGGTACATCCTAGTGCCAAGCTTTTGTGCTTTCAGAAATGGATGCACCCAGGCATTTTATTGAAAGGAAGAAGACAGATGACATACATAGGGAAAAAAAAATTTGATTCAGCTTAAAAATAGATATTTAATTTTATTTCTAGATTAATGCTTTGGAAGTTTTCTTTCTCTCTTCTTGATAGCATTCCGTATTGCATTTCTGCCATGTCATTTCTAATTGGGAAATAATTAGATTGCTAAACTGAATATTTCAAAGATTATTCTTGACTGCTGTTTGATTTCCTCTGACACAGATAGTACATTACAGGCCTGTCTCAGGCATCACTAGCATCAGTAATCTTGTTACATTGGTCCAGTGTTGCACCAACAGGTACCAGGGTTGGCCTTTTCCCTTCTCCAGTGCTTGCATGGCTCAGAAAAAATGCTCCAGCTCTGGTGCAGCTCTGGGAGGGAGAGTGGTTGCTCTTTGAAGGATAGATACAGCAGGTTTCCAAAGGCTAAAGAGAAATGCTAAGTAAAGTAGCAAGGACCAAAAAGGAGTAGAAAACAGAAGCAGAAGAGTAAAGTTAGAAGACATTAACCAGTAAGATGTACTAATCAGGAAAGCGTAGAGATTTCTGTTTCCTGGACAAAGGTGGTACCTTCATTGAAAAGGAATTCAAGAAACTGTAGAAATAAATTGAAGCTACTTTTTCAACTTCAGAAGCAGATGCATTTGAGAGAGTATTTTCCAAAATATAAAGCAATGAATTCCACTTTGTGGTAAAACTAAGTCTTTAAAGTATACAGCTAAATCTGAAAAGAACAGCAACATTCAAGAAAAACTTTAAAATATTTTAGAAATACAGAACATGATGAGATTATGAAATTAACTGAATAGGAAAACACCATTCCAAACACCATAAAATATTAGACTCAGGGGAGAAACCACTGTCTGCAACTTGCATTCCAGCAGTAAGAAATAATAGATGTAATCTAAAGCACCAAAATGTACAGTCTTTAAAACAGTAGTAGTTTAGCACCCAGGACCTTTTCACCCAAGGGCTCTGCTATGCAGCAGGATGCTCTGCCGCCGTGCTGCAGTCCCTGCTTGCTCCCTGCATCCGGCTGGCTGCATGCAAGCTGGGAAACAGCGAGCCGAGGCACTAATTTTCTACTGTGTTTTTTATAAGAACTTTTCTGGTGATGCCAGATTTTTTTTTTTAAGCTACCCATTTATTTACAAACCTGATCTTGGGGCCTGAATTAATCTGTCAGTGTTCCTCTTCAACAGCAAGAACATTTAGACAATTAGCCCACTGCCCAGGGAAATTGAGGGATCGTTGTCATCGGCTCTAATGACAATCCTATATTAAGGATGCTTTAGGAATAAGAAATCAATGAGACAGTGGTTTGAAATGACCCAAGGACTTTCCAACCCAGTGATTTAATAACACAGTGAATAAAAAAATAAATCTTTGTAAATACTAGTGGCCTAGAACAGAATCTGCCCAAAGGAATTTTCTGATATTACTTTTATTTGCTTGTCATAATACATTTCAGCTACATTTTCCCCTTTCTGTTCCATATATTATATTAAAGATGAAAAAAGTTTCATATTCAGTTTGAGTTTTTCATAAGCCTTTTTCCTCGCTAGTTAACTAGGAAGGCATTAAAATACAAATATTTAATTAACTGACAGAACAATTTAAGCCAAGTTTGAAAGTGGTTCTTCTAACCATAGATGGGTGCCTGGAGAAGCAAGAAGGAGAAAATCCCTTACTTTGAGATGCATTTATGTTTTTCTTTCTTCTTTTGTGCAGAGATGAACCTTTTTGATCTCACTCTTTTGTAAAGTAACTCTTCGTCAGATTAAATATGAAGATCCCTATCAGAAAGCACTTGGCTTTGACAAGCCTGACAGAGTCCTGTGTAGCCTGCAACATGGTAATGGCTGGCACTGAAATGAAAAGAACTTGGATAATGAATAAAGAATATTTTAGTACCATGACTCATAAGTAATACAAAGGCAGCTCTGGCAATGTCTGTACTAATTACAGCCTAGTTGCTATGTTGTAACAATCATGGGTATTAAGTGTGTGGGATGCTGAAATGTGTGGGCATCCTGCTAAGCTTGATCCCAGTTCCTTGCAGCTAAAATCCTGTCTGTCCCAGCTGGAAAGTGGGCAATGTACGTAGGTGCCTAAATATGGACTGAGGGTGACTAAATGTGTGTATCTATTTTTTTTTTTGTTGGCCCTCCTGGCCACAAACTTTTTGAGCTGTCAGAAATCACGGAGACGATTATATGCTGCACAATTTAGCAGCCAACCTGTTGCAGCCTGATGCTCTGGGTCTGTTCCTCATCACCCAGCACTGCCACAGTGCAGCACTTCCAGACCATCTTGGTATGATCGAAGAGCAGGAGCAGCATCATTTCCAAGTTATGTTAGCTCTGTGCATGCAGATGATGCTTGTTTTACCTCCAGGATTTCAGGGCATGAGGTAACTTGGTCTGCTGTGGCTTTGAAAAGCAGAGCTGGGTTCCAAAGCCTGGTAGTAAATCTTGGATGGACAACTTGGAGCTGCTTGATGGGAATGTCTGCAATGGCACAGCACTGCTGGGCGACTGACTCCCTAAGGGATGGGCTTTCTAGTCTGGTTAGACAGGGATGAGCTTAGGCAGCAAGATGTCAATGTGACTCAAACCTGCAATTTAATGAAGCCAGGTCCAGATGTGGAATTCGCTCCATTTCAACAGTTAATGAATTGGAAAATTATCCAAGCTCAATTTTCTGTTTCCTTCAAGGTTCTTGCTTCCTAAGTTTGGGTGATTATTTCCCTGGGCACTATTTGCCCTTGCCCACTCCTTGTCTTTCTGTTCTTCAGACTTAGAGGATTTCTTTCTCCCTTTTCTTTCTCCCTTTTCTTTCTCTGCCCATTTTCCAGATGCTTTAGGGATGTGGAGCATGGTGCGTCACTGCACAGCACAGGGCTCAAAAGCTGCTCTGTCTTGACAATACCATGGGACCATCTTACAGGAGACGATTTCTGTATTTAAGTAGTGTGTAGTGAGGAAGGCGGTCCCTGTGCTGGGAAACCTATGCACAGAAAATACATCCATGGGTATTAACTATCCATGCCTACCATTTGATGATGTTTTAAATATCATCTGAAGCATGCCAGCAAGCTGAAGGCTCACAGACTGCAGCAGGGAAGCAGAATGAAAGATGTGAGTAAGATTTTGGGAAGGAGGGGTGGGTTTGTTTTTGGATTGATGTCTCCAGTAATGGAGAACTGAGGGAGGACAGAAAATTCCTCTTGCACTGTGACCACCTTCTCTAATCACGCTAATGTGGCTGTAATGAAAATAACATTTAGCATGTCATTATTCCCCATGTGATGCTCCCCTAGATTCCCTGCTTTGTTGCCAACATTCCAGTGAACAAAACCAGGGATATTTTTCAAACATCTCAGTTGTAATAGAGAGAAGAAGCTGCCAGCAGTCTGCGCTATAATGCATTTGCTTTGGCATCAGCTCTCACTTGCTGTATGACGCAGGGTGCCAGCAAACGCTGAGCTGGAGCAGAGCCAGGGGTCTGCAGTGCCCAGCTTTGCTGCTGCCCAGGGACTGGTGAGCAATGGGGAGTGGCCCCGAAAGGCACAGCATGCCTCTCTTGGTCTCTCCCGAAGCTCTTCATCACTTGGTGGCTCTTTATGCCAGCAAAGCAGCACAGAGGATTTGCAGATTGCACTGTGATTAAATCATGCTGAAGCTGAAGAGGTTGCCTCTTCTAATGTCTGATCACCGTTTGGGTAAAGGAGTCTCCTTCTTGTTTGGCAGGTGTCATGGTTTAACCCCAGCCGGCAACTAAGCCCCACACAGCCGCTCGCTCACCTTCCTCCTGCCAGTCGGATGGGGGAGAGAACCTAAAGAGCAAAAGTAAGAAAACTCTTGAGTTGGGATAAGAACCGTTTGAGAATTGAAATAAAATATAATAATAATAATAATAAATTGTAATAAAAAGAAAAACAATGAGAGAGAGAGAGAGGAACAAAACCCAGGAAAAAAACAAGTGATGCAACCACTTCCCACCTGCCGACCGATGCCCAGCCAGGCCCCGCAGCGGTCTCTGCTCCCTGGCCAACTCCCCCCAGTTTCTATGCTGAGCACGACGCCATATGGTCTGGAATAGCCCTTTGGCCAGCTGGGGTCAGCTGTCCCAGCCGTGTCCCCTCCCAGCTTCTTGTGCACCTCCTCGCTGGCAGAGCTGAAAAGTCCTTGACTTAGTATAAGCACTGCTTAGCAACAACTAAAACAGCAGTGTTTTATCAACATTATTCTCACACTAAATCCAAACCACAGCACTGTACCAGCTACTAGGAAGAAAATTAACTCTATCCCAGCTGAAACCAGGACAGCGGGTTCACTATATCACTGCTTGCAATGAACATTTTTTTTAAGTTAAACAGAACACACTGTTTTGTAAACTCTACTGCTGAGCACCAACATCGTTAGATCCTCTGCAGGTTCAAACTGGCCTGTACTTCCTTCACTATTTTCCCTTAAAAGGGAGGCAAGCTGAGACCAACCACCAGAACATTTTCCAGTTATTTCTACATGCATATTTTGACCATATAACCACAAAATCCCCCTAACTTTTGTTTTTATGTTTGAAGAACATGATTTCCCGTATACATTGAAATGAATATTTGCAACTACAGCAATGATGCAGGTTATTATTTAGCCCCTGAATGCACATATGAAATATCCTGGAGAATGTCTGCTTTGTCCACACCTTAATCGGGAGCTGAATATAACAAAAGTCCAACTTCATGTGAGTGAATATTCATGGGTTTGCACGAGAGAGATGTTTATATCATTAATAGTCTTAGGAGCACTTACAGTATTTCTTTTCTTCCAAAGGTGTAATGAGAGGTTTCCCGGGAGAGTTCCCAGATGTAAAAATTGTGAACAACACACAGGATTTTATTTAAGGGATGTTCTGGACAGACAGTAATGTTACAGCCGGAGCCCATGGTCACAATGGCACACACGGATGTCCCCGGTCTCAGTGTGGCTGTCACCTGCATGGCTGCTGTTTGCGTCCCAACATGGCCCAAGGGCAGTAGCTGGGTGACTTTGCCTGCAGCTGAGGCTGCTGTGGTGTTGCTCTGACACTGCCAGAGGTGATGAAAACTCTCTAAATCTTGCAGTGGGTTGGTGTAATTTGTGTGATGGGCAAAGCTACTCACAGTGGTGTTGCCAGGGGGTTATAAGCAGGGAGAGCTTTTCAAACGTGGGGAGCACTCTCCAAGCAAGAGTCACTGTGACAAATGAACCAAGGAAGCATGGGGAGATGGAGAGAAGCCATTCCCTACATCATAAATGGTCCTGTGACACCCCAGTTTCCACTTACAGAGAGTGAAAAGCAGGCCAGGAGGAAGGAGCAGGGCTCCCACCTGATTTTGAGCTATGGTAAGAAAATGGGGGGGTGGGGGGGACACACAGTATTTTGCCTAAATGTTGGTATTTCCTTGTAGTACCTAAAACATGCAAAGGCTTTGGAAAGCTGGCAGAACCTGCTCCCTTTCACTGGCATGCATTGTGATGAAGGTGAGCTGTAAACTCAGCCCAGCGCCAGGGTGATGCTGGAGGACAGGGACAAAGCAGATGTGGTGTGCAGGGGAGAGTTGGAGGATGTTCAGCATCCTTCTTGCTGCTCTCAAGAATACCCTGGGGCAACCCCATTTCCACGAAGCTCTGGAAGAGTCCCCATGGCCAAGGAGGGAGCAGAGCCATGACTCAGCCTGGAGTACATTGAAGTCCATGGGGGGTTTCAGGTAGAGCAAGCAGGAGGAGGGAGGATGCGGCAGGACACAGTGTCCTGTGAGTGTGACAGCCCCATTGCCTCAAGCCTGTCCTTATTTTGCAGGCTGAATTATTTCCAATACCTCACCCAGGGTGTGCAGAAGCAGGATAGAGATTGCTTTCACATGTGTGTGCTCTGCTAGAAAGCTGCGTGGCAAAGGCGGGTGCTATTAATAACCCCAGTGCCCCCTGTCCCTCCTACATCATGTGCATCTCCTGGTAGCTCTGCAGCACAAACCCCGCAGGCACTGGGGACAGATTACTGTGGTTTTGACAGCCCGATCACAGGCTGAATATGTCCAAGAGGTCGCAATGAGAAGAACACACAAACGTAGCTGTGCAGAATTTACTTTATATGTATGTATTGCTTGAGAAGGTTTAACAGTGGTGTAATACATGGCCTTGCAGTCAGTGAGGTGTCGTTTCAAAAAAACGAACAAATGGCCTGGTGTCCCCATTCAGGAGTGTCTTGAAATGTCTTTCACTACCAACTCTGTCACACAAGGTCAGCGCATTCGTGAAGGAATGAGCTCTGCTGTCATTTCTTTGGCTAACATGCAGATAGCTGTGCTGGCACACCAGCAGCAGAGCTGCCCTTCTGGGAAAGACAAACTCCCGAGCAGACCCTGGGATGGAGGGAAGCTCTCCGGAAGGCTCAGCCCTTGCTCACACTCATGCTCTGGGATGGTGAATCTCTCACCAGAGGGTGAGCCAACCAGATGCCCTTCACATTTGATGACACCACCACCACTTAACTCTTGCCCCATCAAACGTTCCTGTACTTAAATAAGGAGAGGCTGTAACAGGGCTCCAATATTTGTGTTCACTTTCCAGGTAAAGTTTTAAAGGCTTGTTGGTGAGAGTTACACAACCCACACCCCAAAGGAGCCTTGCAAGGATTACTTTTCAGCAAATAAACCAGTGCTGTAGCCATTCGTTGCCAGCATTCATTGCATGTCAGTGTGCTGTGCGTTGAACAGCAACTGCCTGTCGTGCTCTACAGTGTGCTTGTGTTTGATTTTGAACAAGAGATGAGAGCAGACATTACCTTAAACATTCACGAAGAAATGTCAGCACAGATGAGGCAGTACAGGGGGAGGGATGGAGGTGGGCTCAGTATAAATCATTTATGGCCATGAGGCATGAATAGCTATTCTGGTCACATCATTCTCAGCAATATTAGTTTAATAATGTGATGCAAATCTTGTCCTTAATGGTAACTTGTAAATAAAACAAGCACTTCTTATTGGAAACGTATTGGCTTGGGAAACGTGGCTGGCAGCTTGGAGTTTTAAGAATTGTTGTGGGACTTGCATTAAATAACCTCGTGGGGAGACTCCTTCCCCTTGCAAGTCCCAACGAAGTTTGGTTTTGGAAAGTAACCACCTTCACTGCTGGTGAGGGCAAGAGCCCAGCTGTCTGGGCATCTCATAATGTCAGAAATACTTGAAATACCTTAGCACCCAGAAGCACCCAGCAGCCTTGAATAGGTGATACTTAGCCAGCCAAAGGTGAATTTTGTATTCCTTTCATGTGCAGTGCAGCTGTACTGGTGATTGTATTCAAGGACTTTAAGGTGACAGGTGTATTAGGTTAAAACAGAAAACCTCTTAAAAGATGTTTTCTGAGGCCTCTGTGAATTCATGTTTGCCTTTGCTTTCTGCAGCCACCTTTAATTCTGAACTGCTGGCTCAGCTTTGCTCTACAATCTGCTTTGGAATAGTACAGATGTGATACAGCTGCATTACGGACTATTGAACTTACTTATTCCTGGGAAAATTACTCAAACTCACTGCAGGTAACCTCCCACGGCTCTTCCTCAGCCTACTGGTTCCCGGGGGGTTGTGTGGGTCCAGTTCTTGCATCTGAAGATAGCTTAATGTACACAATTTATTTTTGCTGTTTTGCTGGGGTAATGTCAGATACTTGCACAGTCTCTGTGTCTGAATCACTGTTCACTTAACGTAGTGTATGTTTTTTCTTGTCTTTTCTTGTCTGCAGGCTTTGATATAATGATTTCTTTTGCCACAATCATTGCATACGACTCTACATATGAGGCTTTTTCCACTACCATATTTTTTACCATTGTACTAACAACGTTTCCTTTCCAGTTTGTTTATCTCCTCTTCTATACTCTTGCAGGTGTTGTATGGACTTCGTGAGGTGCTAACGGGCTTGCATTTTCAAGCTTTCCTTACATTTCTTGGAAAAAAATCAAATTTTTGCCTGCTTCTCTTAGACTTTGCATCTGGACACAAACTTTCCTCTAACATAACATATACCGTGGTAGGCCTGGCCTAGTTTCTCATGTTGCCTTTCTCCCACCATTTATAGGAAATTTCTTAGTAACTCAAGGATAGAGAAGGCAAAAAGCTGTCTGGTCTTAGCTCAGCATACAGTTGTGGTGTGTAACAGAATTAGTCAGATGACACCATTCCCTGTCTCCCTTGCTGGAGATCATGGCTGGATAACCAGCAAGGCAACGATACTACTGCTGTGCTCCATCAGCACTGTACCAGCCTATCTGCAGCACATCAGAAGCAGAGCACTGCTGATGCTTAGACTGGCGGTTGTACATCCTGGGTAGTAGAGAATACCAAAATTATTTGGGGACATCAATGATGAAGGAGCAAAGGAGTAATGTCAGTGTTTTACACGGTGCTAGAGGAAGCAGGTTGGCTTGTGGGATGAAAAGCACTGGAACTAGGGCCAAAAATTCAGTCTGGGGACACAAGAATAGGAAGCTAGTTTTTCTCTATTAAAAGGTGTCATTAAAAAAGCCACTTCTGCCTGTGACATTTGCTGACATGGAAAATCTAAACTGCCAGGTGTCATCTTAAACTTCCTATTCCAGCTATCATTAAGTAAAAAAAGTCTTGAACACACTAGGCTTATGTCTCAACTAGTGAGACATCTGAAAAAGGCACACGTAGTTAAGAACAATGCTTTGAATTTTTGTAATACCCGGGATAATTTTATCAGAGAGGGATTTATGTGGTGATGCATTACATTAGCCTAGTGCTGTGCAAGACATATGGAAATTAGTGATGGATTAGATTTCAGACTCTTATAAAAAGAGTCTTGCAAGACCTTTAACCTTAAAATCGTTCACAGCTGAGCAATCCATTAAAATAAGTATTGAAGTAATCCTTGGCCAGTACAGCAGTAAGAAATATGCTAGTGATTAATGGGTTTTGGTTACTTTCTTAAAAGTTTAATACATAGCTGTACAGAAAATATCTCTGATAATGGCAGCCACAAGACCTCACTCTGTTGTCCCTGGCCTCACTGGGCAGCCCTTGCTGCCATCGCATTCTGAGGGGCTCCGGCAGGCAGCTACGGGGTGCAAACTGATCTGACAGTGTCACTGGCCTCCCCTAAAGGGAGAACAAGGATGAGGTGGTGGCTGTTCCCATTCAGGTCACAGCATCCAGCTGAGCTGTACCCATATCAGAGAGGAGCAGGTACATCTGTCTCCCCCTTTGCAGCCGGGCATGAAGCAGAGGTGTGCTGCACCAGGCTCTGTGTCTGTGCAGCTCCTGCAGAAGTGGTGTCATCTGTGCAGTACCAGCCTGCCAGGGACGGCGATCGTGCAAGGGCTAGAGTTTATCCTTTCTGAGATGAGCTAGAAATTCATCCCTTTACAGTTCTGCTGGTAGAACAGTCTTCCATTTAACAAGCTATAACAATCACTTCTGTTCTGATACGGGCCTTCAATTTGATGTACACTTGTACACTTGATGCACGCTTTCTGTTCTTTTTAAAATAATTCTCTCGTTACCTTAGTTTAAATAGGGACGTGCTGCTAATTCCAGTCGCTGTCTATTCAGCACAACACATTTTGTGATGGTATTTTCCATCACTAATCACAAGAGCTATTTGCTTTATCATTGCAAGAATTGCATTACCTCTGCTGACCAACAAAGGCCATTACCCTTGGCTGCTGGAACAAATGAGGAGACCATTGGTGTGCATCACGCAGCAACTTTGAGAGCTTGCTTTGCCTCCCACCTTTCTCTTCCAGATGTCAGGTGTTAGTGAAATGTGCCAGGGTTTCAGAGTAGTAATCACATCAATTTGAGCAGAGAACAAGCTGTCATAATTCACTGTACTAATGAAAATTATGATGACACCACAACAGAAATCCTTGCCAACCTAATCATCTCACACCACCATAGCACAAAGTTATTTAAAGACTAATGTTCTTAGTAGCATATACAAGCTTAGGAACAATTTCTGAAGGTGATTAAACACCAAAGCAGAGCTGTATGGAGAATTTAGTTGTTTTGTGAGCAAGCATTCCTCTAAGCACCAGCATTATTCCTGCTGTAGTAGAGAAAACAAGTTCAACAAAGCATGATAGAAGAAAAGATGGGGAAAACAATTTTTGGCCAGAGAAGTGCTGGGGATTCAGTGTTGCTGCCTTGCAGCATTTCACTAGGAAAGATGTAAATGGGGATGCATAGTCAGTTTACTACCACTGAATTTCCTCACTGTGGGTCATAAGGTTAAATTAATTGGGGAAAAAAAGGATTAGAGAAACGTTCTGAGGAAGGAGACATGATTCAGGCTTTCTATGGTGCGTTAGCTTAGCACCCGTGCAGAGGGAAAAGGAAAGAATTTGTGGGTCCCCTGTATCCCCAGCATACAGCCATCACCATGTGCAATAAATACATGTATTTACTTCATCATCTTTTGTGGGGAATGTGTGGAAGAAAGAATACACAATGGTTTATCAGGGGAAAAAAGAGCATGAATTCAAATTAGTTTTAGGGAGCTGTAAGAACTAGTTTGTGTGATTTGATCTACTTCAAACTCTATCCCAGCGGTGACTCATGAAACAGAATGTCAAACTATAGTAAATTCAAGGAATAGATACAGCATTAAAAGACTGAAGGAAAGCCAAACTGAATGTGAAAGTGGGCAGTCAAATGGCAAAAGAACAAACAGGGAGGCTGGTGGGAGGATGGAGGGGGAACAAAGGGAATCTGAGGCAAGGAGGTGAACTGGGAACGTGACAATATGATGGATTCCACAGAAATCTCATATTTCATTATATATTCTCTACTACCCTATTTGGAGGTATTGTTTCTCAAAAGAAATTTGAAAAAGTGTTTTGAAGGAGGAATGGGAGCCTCAGGTGAGCGAAGGGAGAAATTTGTTTGGATCAGTTCCTCCTTGGCTTGTAGACAAAGCCAGGGGAATAATACTTAGAAAGTGTGGTAATTCACAGCTTGTGCTTGCCACTCAACTAAACGTCCAATTCCTATGTGTCTGTGATGTACAGAAATACAATATCTCACATCAAAATACAAGGCACTGGTGGTACTTCTGGAACCTCTGGTGGTGGTACCTCTGGAACTGGTGGTACCTCTGGAAAAGAGGAGAGGTGGCCCGTGGTCTTGCAGAGGGCCTCTGACAACCCAGTGGCAGCAGCCCTGCAAGCACCTGGTTGGGTTTGTGCCAAGTTCTTGGCTTGATGCTTCCCTGGGATGAACTCGCATGGACTGCGGAAGGGGAGCCAAGCAGCCACAGCCATAATAACCTCAAAGGAAGAGTTGATAACTGAAGGCTGAAAAGAAAAACCATGGAAATCTACAAAATTCAGGCTGGGCTGCTGATAAGGAAAGGCTCTATATCTTAACAGCTCTCAGTATCCTGCTCTTGTTTAACTTTGCAGGCCATCATTCTCATTTCACATACACTCAGAGCTGCTTGCAGCCAGCCTATGCGTGCTGGGAAGATTTCTAGTCTGATTTCTGAAGGAAATGAGGTGTTTGCGATCAGCCTAGCTTTTTCTCCCCTTGCCTGTCCTTGGCCATCCTCTAATGAAGTGTGACAACATGGATTTCCATCAGCCTAATTTCACTGGACTACTTGGCTATACGGCAAGGAAAACCTGCAAGCTCCGAAGGCACAGCTAGCTTGGTTAGGAGAATAACTCTGCAGATAGCTCAACCCTCTCAGCTCTGCAGATATTTCTGCAGATATTTCTGCAGATCCCTCACACAAAGATGCTCCAACTGTCACTTTACAGCCACCTGTCTTTGTTGCTGCTCCCTATATCCAGGCAACCTGTGTGTCATCAGCAGTGTAAGAGCGATTTCTGTGTTACCTAGAGTAATGAGAATGGCTGCTGCTGGTTTTAAACATAAGCCAGATCTGCGCAGAGCCAGCACAGGTTTCTCTGCCCTGCAGCCCCCAGTACACCCAGGTCCAGGGCAAGGACAATGGCTCTTCTCAGAGTCATTCTCAGTCCAAGATACCTCACCAAGTGGGAGAAACACATACAAAGGCAGCTTCAGTGGCTTCAGGCCTGCTCAGCTGTGTGCCCTTCAAGCAGCTTGTGGATACTGGAGGACTGACTGCATGCACATGATAAGCTAAGTGCCTGTATTTATAAGGCATGAGGGCTCTTTTTATTGCACAACATACTAAAGCGTTTACTGTATATTTCTCTCTATTGATCTAGAATCACTGTATTCCCTTTCTTGGGATTTTAAGCCTCTCATTCAGTTGAGGCAAAAAGAATATCTCTTTCCTGTGCAAAAAGGCATTAAATTGCCAGTAAAGTTGTTTTGCTCACACTAGAGTCTCCAACAAATGCCTGTGTGTGCCTGGAGCCAAGCCAGCACTCACAAGGCTGGTAAAGAAGCAGTGACAGCATGTAGCTGTGCTGCACTTTCTGTGGGTGAGGGTGAGCTCCAGCTTCTCACCTGAAGTGCCACCTGTCTGATCTGAGAGCCATTAGCCACAGGGAAAAACTTACCAACCTGTACAGATATTTTTAGGAGAAGAGTTAGTTAAGTATCAGTCCATGCACTGTCTGAATGGCTGAACTCTCTGACGTGCTGGGAATCTCCTCTCCAGGAAAATCCTAAGATTTAACCAAGAAAGAGGTGAAAGATGTGTTTTGATTTTAAAGACAACAAGAGGGAAATGCAAATTGGAGAACTTTTTCAGAAGAGCATCGGATATATGATGGTGCTCTTCAAGCCCTGTCTTGCATCTTAAACGTAGCTTGCAAGGTTAACAAAATCCACAGACGGCCACACTGGGAGTGCTGAATCATTACATTTTACACAGTCCTTCGCACTATGAAACCTGGATGGTTCCCAAGAGTGAGCAATCTGGAAATAAAAATGTGTCTGATCAATAAAATTCAATGGCTTGAAGAAATCTGAGTTTAGTGCTCTGTAAGTCCTAATTGGCTTTGCAAGTATCAGAGGTGACCCTGCCCTTCACAGCTTAGCTATTATAGCGGTGTGCAAGGGTTATTGCGAGATAACAACAGCGCAGTGGTGATCCTGGTGCTCTTGACAGCCTGACAGACACCGACCACAGCAGAAATCAGCAGTGAGAAGGGTAGCAAGAATTGCAAAATGTCCCAGTGGCACCCGATGAGCTGAGGTTTTCGTACCCTGCTTGGGTTAGGAGGCCCTAACATGGACTCTCTACATCAGACGTTGGCTAATACCTATTTGTAGCCCTACATGCCAGCTGCTTATTTTTTTTTCAAAGACATGAGATATAGACATACAAATCACTAACATGGGTGAGCTAATAAAAAGGCAAGTATATGTATTCAAACAGCATGAGCTATTTAAATAAGGAAGTTAAACAAAATCCATCCCAACTGGCTTTCAACTCTCAGCACCATGATCTAAAAATCAATTGATTTTACTTACAGAATGCTAAAACCTCCAGAGGAAACGCTCTTCTCTTCTCAGGAGCATGTGTGGACAGAATAAACTTCAGAGGTTTGACAGTGGTTAGCCAACAGACATAGCCCAGCAGAGCCCAGGCATCTCCTTCCACAAGTGCTCTGGTCCCCTCCAGCATGCTGCCCTGCCCTTTCAACAATACCATAATAAAAGAAGGGAAATTTGCAGAGCGAAATGTAGTGTGAGCCCTCACAGAGGGAACTGGAAGCACAGTAGGCTTTAACACACTGCTTGGCTTCAAAAAGAGTCAAGTATGAATGGGATTCCCAGCAGTGCCCAGAAGTATCCCCAAAGATGTTTTGAACCACTCTGCCACAAGATGAGCAGAAGCTCCCAGAAGGTTTCCCTTCCCTTGCCTCGTGGATTTGAGCTGACAAGAGAGGCTTGCCTCCCTGAGAACATGCAGCCCTGCCAGGCTTTCACTGTCATTGTTAAAAGTCTGCATATTTCATTACCTACGTTTTGTAACCTGGCACTGAAAACTCACTTTGAGCTAAAATGTGATATTTCTCCCTTGTAATGAGAAAATCATGTCCTTGTCCGCTTAAAAATTCTAATAATACAAATCCAAAATGAGTTTTGCATATTTGAACATTTTTAAATAAAACACTTGATGTTGCTGAGGAGCGAACGATGACAATTCAGGAGGGGAGCAGGAGAGAATAGTTTTGCTGTTCGCGCTCTCCACTGCTGCAGGAAAAGTGGTCAGGATGTTGAGTGCCGGTGACGCTTCCCAGAGCCACAGGCATAACCTGGGGGACCTGAATGATTATTATTTTTCCATCCATATGAACTCTGTGTTTGAGCTACTGCTCTGACTAGCCACAGCAGGCATTGCTTTGCAGCGAGGGTGGGTGTGATGGGATATCTGCCAACATCCATCCCAACACAGCCACCGGATCCCGCCATGGACTGATTCTGGGGTTTCTAGAGCTGGAAGCACAAATCAAGGGCTAGATGGACCCATAAAATTGTTGCATCTAGGGGCACCTAGTAGGCTTTCCTAAAAGGCATGCAACAATGGAGATTTCATTGCCACAGGCAAGTCTCCCTAGAGCCTCTGCAAAGCTCAACTGACCTTGGGGCTACGTCTTACTCCCACAGCTGTGAAATCAGAGCATTCAATCAAGCGGTTTTCACAGGGGCTCCACAACTTCTGCAGGAAGGCAATCGATGCCAGCCTTGTGGCTTTTATTTGATTGGACAACACAGTGGCCATAGCTATGAGATTTGCTAAGCCTTGGGAGCACAGAATTGTCAGCAAAGGGATGGAGATCTCTTTTATTTGAAGTCTCCCCTTCCCCCCGCCCCATTTCTATAGCTCTAGCAATAAATCCATAGACCTCCAAGGGCAAAAATGGTAACTAGTGACAAACAGTGGTGCCTGGGGTGATATGCTACTGTATAATCTTATGATGGCATGGTAAATAACTAGTGTCATTTTCTTGTAATGTACTTATTCCTTTATCAGGATAAACATTAGAGAATACATCACATTTCTTTATGTTTTTCACTTCCTATTAAACTCCTGGCTGCTTCAGTGAGCCCTCTGTACGCAGCTTGACTGCAGACTGGTGATCTGTAACTTTCTGCAGTATGATATTATCATTTCTCAAGTCCTGTTCAACTCCAGCTGTAACTTTTCATGGGCAAAGATGGATGCCATGAGCAAAACGCAGGCACAGGCAAAATTTATCTCAATTTATCCTGGACAGAAAAAGTAACTGAGGGTACCTTGCTGAAAGCAAAATATACTGCTTGAATGAATTTACAATAAGTAATAAAATACAGCAGGGAGAGACCATTTACTAGAGGGGAAGAAGGTAATATATGATGTCAGTAATTCACTTTAAAATGATGTTATTAGGCAAGTATAAAGGTGATTATCACCTTTTTTAGGCATTAAAGTTATATTTATAAGCCAGTTGGTGTGTGACATCTACCAATATAAAAGAGCCACTTTTAATTTCTTCCAGAAAAGCTATATATGTTTTATGCCACTTCCAGGACTGGCAGCTATCACAGCAATAGCAGAGAATAAAGGCAGGCCCGCGGCTGTCATGAAGGCAAAGTCCACTATCCTTAGGACCAGGTTATAAACACGAAAAAGCAAGATGTCTTACTTAATCCATGGAGGAACTGCGGAGGCCAGACCAGGAATTAAATCAGTTCTTCTGGCATTAGTCCCAAGCCTGACACACAGGCTCATCTTCATCCCAGTGTTGCAGAAACCAAACAAGAAACACCAGCACAGACATTGCAAGCCAACGCTGGCTAGCCAGCAGCATCGCATTACAAAACCAGATTATTTTAGCATAGATTCAAAAGGGAATAAATTTACATAATGAGGCATCCATAGATGTTTCATAGACATTGGTTCTTTGCAACTTTGGGCTGGTTTTGGAGGAGCCACTTGGGTTGACTTTTGGCTCCTCAGCCCAAAATCACAGTCCAGCTCCCTCTCCGCTCCGTTTGCCCTGAGTAACCCCTAGTCCTGGAGGTGCCCAAACAGGCCACCTGCACCCCTGTTCTTGACATTTCTGCTATGGGTTTCTGGCTTCTTTTTTTGAATGTATGCACTGGGAATTATACAGAATATTCTTGCATAACACCAGTAACACTTTCCTGTCACTACAGCTAACACGTTACCCACCACAGACGGATAAGACAGCTCTGAACCCCTGTGATTTCACCAACTCTTCTGATACCTGGTACCGTCTGTGGAGCTGCAGCTCCCGGAGGCAGGTGATTACAGGGGGATCTCAGTGTCTTCTTTTCTTCCCTGAAAGGCTCAGCATAAAGCCTGAATATGTGCACTCTGAAGACTTAAATCCTAGAAGGAAAACAAAAAAAATAACACCAGCTATATTACTTTCTAAATCTCATGATTTCTAAGTCAATATCATGATTTCAGGGCATTTGGGCTTGGCAAGCAGTCTCAGAGCAGAATCCCCCCCCAAACCCCAGACAGGGAGATTTTCCTACACGGGCTTGACCCTTCTGTCTCTGCACAAGCAAATGCTGATGTCTTTCAGTGGCCTGGTGACTGCAGAATTAGGCTTTGCAGTAACTGCCCTGTAAAGCAAGGATCCCTTAGTGCAGGAGGGTTTAAGACTGGCTGGGCCGGCACTGCAGGAACAGCTGTGGTCTCTGTCAGGACAGATGCAGAGTTCAGTGCCAGGAAAGTCACTGGAAAGAAAGCAGCAACCTCAGTCCCTGCAGGTCCTTCAGGTTGTTCTGGCTCCATGGCTTAACCTCCAGGAAGATGCCTTGAGGAATGAAATCCCGCAAAACATAGAGCAGCTGGAGGCAGCGCTCATCCCACTTACTGTTTATCATCCTATTGCGCCAACCCATATGCATGCATGCATTTTAAATAGCTCTTTCAAACAATAGGCTAATTAGTGTTCATTCTGAATGGGGTTTTCCAAGCGACAGCTGAATCAGAGCAGTGCAGCCAGCACACGAGAGGGACACACAGCACAAGCCTCCCGCTCCACCTTAGCTCTAGCTCTTGTGAATATTTTACATTAGAGAGGGCTGAGCAGCACGACCTCCCTGACACAGCCCCGTGCTCTGCTACAGCGCAGATCCACTCCAGCAACATCAAAATCAGCAATGTCACTGGAAAAAAACAAATAGACAAAACCAGACTGTAGCTCCATGACATAGCTGGCCAGTGGGGATGCACCATCCCCACTCCACAGGGCATCCAGTCCCATGGGCAGCGCCATGCCCAGTGCAGCTGCAGGGGGATCAGATTGGCTGGGGAAGGCGTCAGGAGTGGGAAAGGAGAGCTTTAACCAAAGATTCCCTGAATCCCTTGATGAAATGACCGCCGGTTCAGTGGTTCCTGTGTTTAAACCAGTAGCTCCTTTCCCATCAGGAAGAGGTTGGACTCTGGCCGTGGAGGGCAGAGAGGACCTTTACTCTCCAAACAAGTCATTCCTGTTGATCGCCGTTTCTGTAAGTACATTATAAACATTGCTTTTACAGTTAAACTCTCCCCATCAAAGCAGAAGCATCCTTATTAGGTTATTTAGAAAAGCACATAATTACCAGGGTTTACTTTATTAACAAGATGAACAATTTCAACACTATCTTTGGCAATAACGGAATTGTGCTAACTCTGAGACTGAGAAAGAGGTCATGAACACCATGGAAACTCTCACTGACAAAAACCATAATACCGCAGAGAGGTAGTTTGCCTGCCTGCTGAAAACACCCAGCATATTCTCTTTCTTAATATGGAAGCAGGACAAGTGATGACTCAGGCTGCATGTGATGCTGACAGAGAACAAAAGACCAGTTTGTTGGTTGCAACGGTGGTTTCCTTCGGTTGCTGCACCAGCTGTACACGTCTGCAGCACTGACATCCTGGAGCGCCCTGAGAGAGGCGAGGCAGGATGCATTCACTGGAAACTCCAGACCATGTTGAAGATAACTGCTCTCTCCAGGCACTTTCCAGAAGTACGTTTACTTCTCCAGAGGCCTATTAGAAAAATGGTTGGGGTAAAAAAAAAGATAAAACAGTTGCTTCTGCATTTCCTTCCGGTATAAGTCTGTTCACTAGCAACGATGCTGCACACTGAGGTGCTGCGCCCTTTCTGTATAACCCCAGGAAGAGCAAGCACCCAATCTCTGCTCCTCGTAAAGAGTGTTTCTTTTCCAACAAGTGACAAACCCGGGGCTGCCTGCGAGGGATGGGGCCAGCCTGCCCCAGAGGAAATCCCTCTGTTCAGCTGCCCCGGGAACCTGACTGCGCCTTCAACAGGGACAAATGCCAGCTGCCATCAGCAGTGACCCTTCCCTGGCAGAAAAGTTGCTGCTAGTGGAGTAAGCAGAGGGATGAAGAAGGTATATTTAGCTTTAGGGGGCCAGCAGCAAGACGTCAAAGGATGCTGCAAGACAGACAGAGGTTTCAGAGGATGCTGGAGTGCCCCAGCACTGCTGCCAGAGCAGCCTCTCCTTGCAGGGCACAGGGAGGCATGCTGCCCCGTAACACACTCCAACACTTGGAAAAGGCAACATGAGATATGAAGAAAGTCGTATTTTCTGGTGACAGAAATACTTCTGCCTCTTAGCTCAACAGCAGAATTGCTGCCCTGTAATTATTCCTGATCCAGAGCACTAGACAGCAGAGATGTGCAAACCAGGCTTCATGCCATTAGATGCTTTAATGAGGAGGTCAGTGTATTTTGCATTGAGGGATTTGGGATTTGTACGTTAACTGGAGTGGCATGTGTTAGAAGGACATGTGAATTAATGACATTATTTATAACCCATCTCATTATCACACACAGCTTGATGCCTCAGACAGCCACTAATTCTCTTAACCAATTTCTATTGCTGGAAATAAAACTGCTTTGCTTCAGCTGTGATCTGTTAGAAGAATGCTGTTGTTGTTATTGTTTGTTTTTTAATATAAAAAGCACTTTTCAAAGAAAGGCTCCATGATTGTGTGATGTAACTCCCCTGAGTCCAAGTCTCAGATACAAAAATATTCATGTTGAGTGTGATAAATGAACAATGAACAAATTACATGCTTGATTCCCCTGCTTTGCCTTACTTTTGATCTCTAATACTAGATTGCCATAATTGTTTTTCAGCTCCTTGTGCACATATTACCAATGTGTATGTTGCTATAGAAATGTAAAATTCAACATATTGTCCCTTAGATTTTAAAAGAAATGTGCCCCTCCTTTTATTTCTGTCCTATTCTTTGACACACAAAAAAGAAACCATCGTCTGACAAATACTAAAGCCTCGGATATGATTCCAGTCTTTTCCCTAATGAGGCTGTAGCATGGCACTGGCTTTTCTGACCCTTTCAGCTGAAAGAGGAAACTCAGACCTTATCCTGTTTATATAGAAAACAAGTAAAAAGACACTTTTTTTGTTCATTATATCTATATCTATACATTTATAAGGGGTTTAAGGACTTAGAAGCATAAGGAAGAGTTGTAACGAAACCAGGCCATTTTCCTAAACACAGACATCCAAGAGCAAAACCCATTCTTTCTCCTTTCTCCTGCCAAGAGAAATCACTATTTGCAAGGCTGGCTGCCTGGGGGCAACATCTCCGACCTGTCTTCAGTTTACTCCTCCCAGACTTGCACATGATGACTTTCTAGGCAAAGAATAGCAAGTGTCTGTGCATCTGCTATGGGCTAATTAATGCTTACCTACAAATTGGTGGAGATTTTTGCTCTTCCTGTATGCTTTGAGCTGGGACTGGCAGCACTTGGAGGACCTGGGTGTCAGCACAAAAAAATGTCACCTCCCCACGTCTCCTCCAGCCAGGCCCTCAGGACTGTGCAGAAAGGGAGCTTGCACTTGAGATGGAGGCACAATGTCTTCATCTGCCACTAACTGATTGGGAAAAGAGAGGAGAGACCACACCGTGGTGGAGGAAGAGCAATGCTGAGGGTGGAGAAAGCTTCTGCTTGGCAGTGAGTGATGCTTTTTCTGCTCCTTTAGAAAATAAATACAGGGAATCAATTAGCTCTGAATATAAGTGAAAATAATGTGACTTATCAGGCACCAAAATTGTTTTAGTGATGGGAATGGAAATGAATTCATTATGACAGACAATAATGCTAATAAAGATCCATTTCCAGAGGTGTGGAGGAGTGGAAGGAGCCATAATCACAGCAGCGCTCTCCACTCTTGTTTTCCGATGGGATGAAAGCAGAGCTGCTCGCTCGCTACGACTGCTAAGGTGGAGCAGAAAAGGAGACCAGGAGGATGGACCCCAGCACCACCCCATGCCAGGGTGGTGCTGAGTTACCAGTCATGAGGCCTGGGCTCCCCCAGTCCCTCTCTGCTCCCTGGTCTGCTCAGAGCTGGGTTTACTCTGAAGACCTCCTGCCTCATGGGTGGGGAAGCCTTTTTTTGGAAGATATTTTCGGAAGCCTCTTCTGGCAGCCTCTACATGCAGATGCTATGCTTAATTATAGCCTCCATCAGCTGGCAAATCTACTGCCTCACAGCTAATTCTCTGTCCCTGCTGCGCCACTGGTAATCATCTCAGTGCAAAGCCCTGCCCCGAAACCAGTACTGCTCGGTTACATCTCAGAAGCATCATTTCCTTTGCACACACCTCTTTCCAGACTACTTAGGGGCTTATCAAGCAGAGGGATAATCATATTATACATTGGGAGGGGGTAGGAGTTGATTTACATCTCTTCTCTTGCCATGAGACTACCAGGATGGAGCACAGAGGAGGAGGTTTTAGCTATGTGTGATATCTTTAGGCTAAAATGTCATGGGCAAAGAGGACCCCACTCAAAACTGGTCAAAGGATGACCTTTTACTGGTCAAAGGACAGCCTTTTGCAGGACTTTCAGAGAACTTTGCTCCCAGCTAGCTGTTCCAGACATCTTTCCCTGCAATGATCCATTGCTGTGAGCTAATCTGTCATGTTAATTTAATGCGGCAGAATGTGAATAGATTGCACTTCACCCTTGCTAAAAAACCAAGTGTTTACTGCTGACTGTTTGCATGGAGGGAAGCCTTTTAGGCGCATTTATATCCCTCCTCCTCCCCATCCAGACTGGCCAGGCAGTTTTCTTGCAGATGACTGAGTGTGCAGTCGTGTGACTGTCTCCAGGAGCGTGGCTGTAACCATGTATGTGATGACAACACGGGTTTTGCTGCCTCTGACTGCTGAAGAGCTATTTGTGCTTTTCTCGGGCCCCTGTGAGGCACAGCCTGACACCTTTCACAGGATGGCTTATCTAAACTGGCTGGAGCAAGTTAGAGTCCTGCTCTTACTCCCGGGTGGGGGAGCTACCTCTCTCCTGCTGTATCGGGAGCCCAGCCACACTGGCTAACCTGCCTACCAGATGCGGAGTAAAATAATGTCTTCATATCTCCTACCAGAAGTAGCATAATGTGTGCACCATCACCCCTGCTAACTCCTCTAATGATACGAAGCAGGTGATGGCCAGCACTAAAGCCATTAGAAACTGCCCTCTGCAGAGAGCTACATCAATATTTTAGAAGTATTATCCCTCTTGAACGAGCAGAGTCACAACTTCTTCCACCCAGATGCATGTCCATGCCTGATACCATTTGAAACTCCTTTCCTACATCTTTTTTTCCACCTTCACCAAAGCCCATTCCCCAGCTCGGTGGTTTTCTCTCCTTGGGTTTTCTCTGTGGAGCAGTTTCCTGCTAAACACATACTGAAGAGATCAGGTCTGCCTGTGTGCTTTGAAGCCCTCTGAAAGACAGACTTCCCACCCTTTTTGAAGCAGCAATTACCAGTAGAGACACTAACTGGCATGCTGCTATCTCCAAGAGAGCAGAGATAAACTCAAGGAGAGCGGTAATGTTACATGATGTAAAGAGCAGGGTTGCTAACAATAATTAAAGCACAAGCAAATATATAACAATATACCTAACGGTCTGACTTTGGTGTATTAGCCAAGTAAAGCGAAGTTAATCATGAAGGCAAAAACTCTCCCATTTTCCTCCAAATCAGGGGTCAAAATTCTGCTGCTGCAACTAAATGCAGTGCCATCAAAGTTGGAACATTTGTCACCTGGGTCTAATTTAAGCTTGATTAGCTGCTCTGATCCCCAACCTCCCCAAACACGTAAAGATGAAATCTCACCCCAAAGATTGTCCCCAAGCAAGTGCTGGGGTCTGGAAAGCTGCACTTGTCCCCTGAGCTCTCTCGCATAACTTGGAGAAGTTAGCTTGAAAATGAAGCCTTAGAGCCAGGCTTGTCCATTCTGGGCACTGGACCAGCTCCAGGCACATGCCACAACCCTGGCTGCTGAACTCAGAGCATGAATGGATTTTCCTTGGCTCTGCGAGGCCCAAAAATAGGGGGGGATGCAAATTTTCCCTCCAGGCACTGCCAGATTACACCTACCCAGCACAACACGGGAGTGTGAGGCACCCACCACCCACAAAGACGATGCCATAATCAAAATCTGTCACCCCAAATAAGCCCAGCACTGAGAGCGGAACAGACCTTCTCAGGGACCGCAGGGGTGCAAAGGAGCATCAGGAAAACATTCTCCCTTCTGTTACAGCTCTTGTTTCTCCTTAACATCATTTCTGTCTGAAGAAGCTTTTGCCATGCCATATCACTGCGCCTAAATACATTGTTTTAAATGCAAACAAGCAAAAGCAGGAGAGAGTGAAATACCCACTTGGATGGATATTTTCAGAGTTTCAGAAATTGCCAAGCCGGAGGGGACCGCTGTGATTATCCCTCCTGACACAGTGCCTCGGCTGGCCGCAGCGCTGCTTTGCATTAATTCCTGCCGCGAGTCCAATTGCTGTGGGAACCAGAGCATAGATTTCAGAGAGGAAAATCTGGTCGTGTTTGGGAAAATATCCTGTAATAACAACTTGACCACAACTCTTCTGCAAATTGTTCCCAGAGTTAATTTTCCTCACTCCAGAAAAAGCACTGCTTTTTTTTTTTCTTCTCCAGTTTGAACTAACTTCAGTTTCCAGTGAATCTTATTGTACTTGGTCTACTACACTGCAGCACCTGCCGTTACCGAATTGCCGTTACCATCCTGAAGGCAAGTAAAGGTGGCCTTGGCAGTGTAATCCAGCCAGAATTAATTGTACCCACGCATTTTGTACCCATGTGCCCATGGGTACATCTACCTGTACCCATCACTCATTTTCAGTTCTTAGAAACGTATCTTTTCTCTTTCCCCATCAGGAGAAGGTCAAATACAGATTTGTCCTGTGCCAAATGCAATGCTTTTTGAGTTAGGAGATTGTAATCTATAATTATAAATATTTCAAGGACGTTTTAGCATTGACAACCTGAGACCTCCCTGTGTCAGTCAGATTGAAGTCCCTCATGATAGCTCAGCTTTCCTCCCCACAGATTACAGAAAGGTGCATGAGGAACCCATCACCCTGCTCTGCCGTGGGATGCAGTAGCCTGCAGCAGCGGCAGGTGTCCAGTTCCTGGGCCATCTCCCAGCACACGTGTCCCCAAGCATCCACGGTCATTTGCCTCTACACTGTCAGACGATATCTTGCCATGCCTGGCAAGAACTGCCTGCTCATCCTTGCTGTTTTCAAGATAAACAGATTATAGTCTAAGAGGTTAATCACAGGCAACAGTGACATCTTTGCCTTGATATATGCTATCTTTAGCTTTATGCACATATAACAGTGAAGGCATCACCTAGAGTTTGGAAAAATATTCTGTATTAATTGCAATAGAAAAGTTAGCCATGGAAAATATTTCTACAGATTTAACGGTCATTATATTAGGATGCTTATGAAAACACTTGCAAACCATCACTGAAATACTTGGCACCTATTTTTCATTAATAGTACCTAGTTTCTAGTAAATAAAAAATATCCTAGAACTTGAGTAACAAATTTTTTTCTAGAACCTTTAGTAAAAAGTATCATGAATAGTGCTGAGTGTTTCAACAGTGAAAGCTTAACTCATCCCTGGGAAGCTACTGAGTGTGTAAAAACAAATGTAGAAATTGGAAGCAGCTGAATTTGCTGGCCAGGTGTCTCAGGGTTACCTGATGCAAATCCTGCATAGATAAAGGTGTCATCTAAAAATAACGGCTCCTGATGCAGACCAGTGACCATGAGTGCCTCTCCTCCACAGCGTGGGCAGCACACGCGGGTGGGTTTCTGCTCTCCTACACCTGCCCTGCCACCACCCCAGGCAAGTGTGGGGAAACCATTAATAAAATATCAGGTGAAATAACTGTGCGTGACTAATGCTGCGTATCAAGGAAAGCCAACAAGCGGTGCTTGGGCTGTCCTTTCCTTTGACTTAAACTGAGATTTTCTGGTTCATGCATGAGGTTGCAGTGGAGGGTTGAACAGCTAATTACCTCTCTCTATTTCCTACTCTTCCTCTGCATTATAAGCATATTTAAAAGGCACTTAGAAAAAGCAGTCACAACCTAAATTAAAATGTAATATGAAAAGAAAATGTTTGGTGGTCTGTATGGGAAAGTGATGTAGCAGGTATTACACACGTGGCCTTTTCCTCCCCTGAGGTTTGCCCTGGGCTTCTGTGCTTGCTTGTTTTATAGTTTCATAGCTTTTCTCTGTTGCTGTGGCAGGAGCGGTGCTGTAGGCACCATAGGTGGGGTTATTGCACGTGATGCAGGGGGGCTGCCATCTTCTCACCCGTGTGCAGGAGGAGGCAGCCCACCGCCGGCGACCCGGTGCCTGCCCACTGCCCTGGGGCTCAGGGCTGAGCTCCCCCAGCCCCACTGAACAGCCCGTGCCTTTCCCCCAGCATCCACCTCAGAGCGTTTCCCTGGCAGGAGGAAGATGTCTGATCTCTTATTCCTCAGCTCAGAATTTCTCGGTCTCAGTGGATGATAAAATACCACAAGACGGTCTGCAGAACAATTGAGGAAAAGAAAATACAAACCCGCACCGATACGTCCCACACAGGCACCGAAAAACGGGCAATGTGGAAGCAACCGCAAGCCCTTGAGACCAGCACAATTTTGGTTCGGTTATAAATGAAACCTCTTTATCGTTGCAACATTAGAAACAACAAGCTAAATGCAAACCAGGGAAGATGGGAGAAGCTAAATTGGTACGTGGGAACTGGCAGGTCACTGGAAAACTGCCACGTAAATAAATATGTGTTATCTCCCCAAGAGGGGCCAAAGCTAGTGTGAAACACCCCAACTAGTGTGAAACTGGCTTTAATAATTAAGCCTGCAAAAAGCGAAGATTAAAAATTTATTCTGAACTAAATGAAGCTATTAGCAGAACACTTTTTCCCCATTATACATTTATGATGTATAATACACTAATACGGACGCCTTCTTTTGAGAACACTAAACCCCATTGCTCAGCCTCTGTGAGCGTCTCAGAGCCATGCTGTCTCTCACACCTTTGCTGCTCGCTGCCTGGACTCTCACTTTAACACTGGAGGAGCAATGAAAACATTTAATTTTGTTAAGTCTTTAAAGTATAACAACCTCACATTTCAAAATGAAAACTAATTTTGACTCCCTAACTGGAACATTGTGAGAAAATGTTGGAAGAGGATGTTTCAGGGATTTCAAATTTTTTTTTTCTGCCCTTTTTCATAGAATTTCCAAAGCATAAAATTCCTTGCAAATGTCTGTTATATAATATTCCATTATAAATTATGGAATATTTAGCATAACCTGGGGTTATGCTGAAAAATATCATGCAGTAAAAAAACCTGTCAATCATTCCTCTTAAAGGAATCCAGAAAGAACTGGGCATCCGTACGGCTGAGGAGACAATACTGAGTTACAGTAACAAGTAAATAAAAGAGGAAAACAGAATTATTCACGTTCTAATAAATCCAGATGCCCTATGATGCGCTTAATTAGTGTTAACAGGACGCTGTTGGTCAGCAAGGACTGTACCAGAGCTGGGGAGCTCCCATCCTCCTGTGGACACCCAGGGCTTGACTTCTGCACCCCGGGAGAGCCCAGTGCCCCTCTTAGCAGGGTGCTTGTCCACCTTTGCACACCAAGTCATGGCTCCCTGTATACCTCAACTTACCAAGTCTCAGCGATCACAGTGAGATCAGCCCCACATTTAAGGTCCTTGGTAGAATCGCTGAGTAACAACCGGCACCAAAAGGAGCCCCCAGGTTTTAAATACAGTAAGAGACTGTATTTCTGGCTGTGCAGGCGGGCTAGGAATGGTTTGTTGCACCCCCCCATACCTCCAGTCCCTCTGCAGCCCTCAGTATTTTGAGTGTGATGCTGTGGCCATCTGGACCAGGTAGGTTTTTGTATTTCTCCCTTTTCTGACAAGTTCTAATAACTGCACTCCTGGCTTTATTTAACACTGTGGACAGTTCTACTGAAGATGAAAGTAGCTTTAAGTTTAAAAACGTTAAAAAAATAAAACATAGTTTTTATGCTTTCCTCTGGTTAAGGTGCTTGCCAGTACATATAAATTCAGGACAGAGTCTGCTTCCCTATAAAAGTTTGATGGTGTTCTTGGCTAGAAGGCTGACAAGACATTGAATTCCAAATTCAGGAAATGTTCGAGTCTATGATGTGTTTATAATTAAATTTATTTCCCTTGAATGCAACTGAGCGTCTCCCTGGCTTATTGTGTGAGGCAGCTGCATGTTAAGGATTATGCCTGTGGAATCAAATAGATTGATGACATGATTTAGGACCTATCAGGAAAGATTAATTGAATTAAATATAACTTACACAATTTGCCTTAATCCTCTGAGGACAGCCTGACCGACTTCACACCTTTGCTTTGCTCTAGAAACCTTATTAAAAGAGAGAGAGAGGGAGAAGGAGTGATTGTTTTATATACTTAATTAGGAGCTTTAAATGTTCAATAAATTACTACTCTTTGGAGGGAAAACCTGAAATATTTCTTGTCTCATCCCTTGTTTTGCCTAGTTCACTATTTTTTTTGCTTCTTTATAAATCAGCAGGGGGCTTCCAGGTCCCCACAATTTAAATGACCAGATCCTTGCTGCAATGCCTGCATCACGCACAGGCAAAAAGGCAAAATAAATCAGCTTTGCGTTTCTTGGAATTTTGCGTTGCTCTCCATAGCAAATCCCGTAGATTTGCCTTGACAACGAGAGACAAGATGCGAGCCCTGCCCTGAACTCAAGGAGCACGAAGGCAGGTAAAGCATCGTTCCCGGCAGGTTTCCCCATGTGGGTGCAGTACCTGGTCCACGGATGGAGCTGGAAGAGCTCTGAGCTGCTGATATAACACTCACGTGCATGACAGTGCCATTTCTCACATTACCATTTTGTCTTCAAGCTCAAAATTGCACAGACAATTAATAAATGTGATTTAAAACAGGACAAAGGTTTTCTCTCAATAACACTTAAGGGGCTTCCCCTGCAATGTGCGTTATCTGTCAGTTCTTCTAGAGCTTTTCCAGAGGACCTCGATTTGTAGGATGATATGGAGGCTCACAGCTAGCCCCTAGCTGCATCCCACCTTTACACACTGAGTTCACTTTGGCTCCCGCTGACCATAAAAGTGGGGTAATGGCCTGGTGGAGTTAGGAGACCCTCAGCCCATGAGTCTGCACCCAACAGGGTCCCCTGGCAGAGGCTCCGAAGGACTAGCAAAATGTCACTCGCTATATTGCTTAGGTACTCACATCACCTGCCTGTGGAGCAGAGAGCAAAAGCAATACTACATAATATTTTCAGGGCAAACCGTCAAGAAGTATATTCAGCTGTAACAGCAAGGGCATGTTGGTATGCAGAAACTCACTCTTTGGCTTGGATTTGGGCCAGAAAGCAACATCTAACATCCCTACTGCGGTGGGAAATGGGATTTTAAATCTCAGAATCTTCAGCCAAATAATTAGATGGACAATAAAATTCACACCCCCTCTCCCAATAGGTAGCCAAGGGCTTTTCACTGGTAGATACCTGATTTTTTCCTTGTAATATCTTTAATGAAAGTAGGATTGAAATGTAATATCTCATCACTTACAGTTTGAACACACCTTTAAATTGCAGAATGCTTTATTAATTTTATATATATAATTACTATGGCCTTGTAGGTACATTATGGGTATGTTTATAACTATGTAGAAAAATGGCAAATTTGCTGTACAAAAACAATGAGATGCAAAGAATACAAGTGCAGCATCTTTTAAAATACCAGTATGCTACATAGTAGTTCCAGTACAAATGCCTGAAAGTTTAGTGCCACAGTATCTCTGCTATATAGTCTATTCATCACGTAAATATTTGTGCGTAGAAAGAGTGATGTTCTGCAAGGACACAATTTGTACAGCATTTATATGTAATTCAGCATCAGAATAAACAGCCCCCTTTTGCTTTCACTTCAGATCTGGCATAAAACCACTAAATTTGCTCCAGATTTGTACTGCAAGCAGGATTTTGCCCATTGTTTCTGTAAGGCAGCTAAGTTTCCAGTATTGTATTTTTGTTCTGTGCCAACTAATTTGGATACAACAGATTGAATTTAAAGGTCAAAAAGTCAAGAAAATTGACTGGCCAAAGAAGGTAAAATATTTTTTCAAAACTGATTTAAGAAAATTGAAACAGCTCAGAGAAGTCATGGAGCATTTTATGAAATCTGTATTTCATAGGAGGTAAAATTGAATTTAGGTGCCAGCATGCTTGCCTCAAATCAGCGATTTCATCAAAAGCTATTTTACTTCTGGCAATGCTGATGACCAAGAAAAAAAAATTACATCTGCACCTTAAAGTCCACAAAAACAGACACCAGAAAAAGAGCAAAGAACCGAAGAGCATAGAGCATTCAGCTCTGACCCAAGCCATGGGATATGACTGTTTGGAAACCATCTGGAGCCAGATTTCAGTTTCCACACAGGTCCTTTCTCCAGAATGACAATGATGGATTGTCATGGTTTAACTCCAGCCGGCAACTGAGCCCCACCCAGCCGCTCGCTCACTCCCTTGCAGTGGGATGGGGGAGAGAATCAGAAGAGTAAAAGTGAGAAAACTCCTGGGTTGAGATAAAGACAGTTTATTAGGTAAAGCAAAAGCCACGCACGCAAGCAAAGCAAAACAAGGAATTCATTCACTCCTTCCCATGGGCAGGCAGGTGTTCAGCCATCTCCAGGAAAGCAGGGCTCCATCACACGTAACAGTTACTTGGGAAGACAAACACCATCACTCCAAACATCCCCCCCTTCCTTCTTCTTCCCCACCTTTATATACTGAGCACAACGTCACATGGTCTGGAATAGCCCTTGGGTCAGTCGGGGTCAGCTGTCCCAGCCGTGTCCCCTCCCAGCTCCTTGTGCCCCCCCAGCCCACTCGCTGGTGGGGTGGGGTGAGAGGCAGAAAAGGCCTTGACCCGGTGTAAGCACTGCTCAGCAGGAACGAAAACATCCCTGTGTCATCAACACTGTTCCCAGCACAAATCCAAAACAGCCCCATACTAGCTACTGTGAAGATAATTAACTATCCCAGCCAAAACCAGCACATGGATCAAAGTCCTGGACCCAAGCAGCCTGGCAAGAGCAGTTTTCTTTTATTACAGCCCAACCATATATGCAGCATTTCTCAATAACCCAATACAACTTCTCTTTCCACCATGGTGAGGAGAGTGAACATTTGTACTTCTATTGCAATGGAAGTTATGAAGACAAGCAAAAGGGCTTTCTAACCTGGGGTTACAAGGAGAACCAAGGAGAACCATACAAGGAACCATACAAGGAGAATTACTAATTCCATGTTGCAGGCAACAACAGTAGAGTTTGGAGTAAATCTCCATTTTGATGGGGCTGCCGCAGCATGCCAAGTACCTTGATTAAGAGTCCCAGTGACATGAACAGGATTTCTAAGGGACAAAGGAAGTGGGCCTTGGAGTCAGACTAAAGCCACTGCATGTGAACTGGGCTAACCAGTGCTTATTGATGCTTTGTGGCATATAAAGTCATATGCTTATGTGGGAGTAAATCAGCTATTCCACTCACAACGTGGCAAGCCACTCTGAGGATAAAAGCTGACTCCTAAGTAGAGCTGTTCGTCCTGGTGACTGAGCATAGAGTGGCAGCCAGTCTATGGCTCCCGTAGTTTTTCCGAAAACAAGCTGCTGCATCTCATTGTGCACATTGTACTCTTCTTCCCCTGCACAGGTGCTCTCTGGGTGTAGGATCAGAAAGATGCTGTCCCACCTGCCGTGCTCAAATGCTGCCCTTTAGGGGAGCTGGAGACTGCCAGCCCCCGTGCAGCTCACTGCAGTGATAATCCCCTCACCTTGCACCGCTGCCCAAGCACTGCAAGGCCAGGTATTTACCCTTGCACTGAAGGACACGGTGCCACCATGCTGCTCAGTCTTGGCCATGTTATTTGCATGGAAAATTCCTCCTGGATTTACTCTTACAAGGCATCTCCGACCCGAGCAGCCCCCTTGGGCTGGGCGTGACACGTAGTGCTCAGCTCTCAGATGCTCCGGTGTTGAACACGGTGCAGAGGCCCATAAGGGCTGAGAGCCATTGGGACATCAGAGTGCACTTGGCAATGCTGTGTGAACCTAAATGACAGATCTGCAGAATCACAGAAAACAGGGCTGGAAGGCACCTCGCAGATCCAGCTCATACATTTTCTTGCCTCAGGCAGGATCAGCTGAACCTCTGCCTATGAGATATGTCTCATCTGTCCTTAACCACCTCCTCAGACTATTCAAGTACTTCATTACACTGTCCACTAGGAAATTTTTCCAGATATCTGATGATGATCTTTCCTGCTGCAGTGCAAACCCAGCATTTCATAGTTGACCTGCAGGCTCTTGCCTTCCCTTCCCTGCTGGTGCCGAAAGCCTTCCCTGCCACATTTTATATATACTCCTGGGAGGGGTCCCAGGTGTTGTATATACCCAGGGAACAGAAACAGAGCCCACGTTGCCAGCACCCCACTGCCAAGCCCATGATTGCAGGGTGGCAGCTCAGCCAGGGACAGGGGAGGAGGTCGGAGGCTCTGCCACCTGAGAAGCAACGCCCAAGAGCAAGACACATGAAGGGCCACAGCCAGAGTTATTTCTTATCTCAGGACATGGAGACTGAGAAGTAACTGCTAATTGCTTTGTCCTTTTTTACTTTTTTAACATGGACCCAGGGAAGGTTTGTTCATGTGGTCATTTGGGCTAATACAATCTAAAAATGCTGTTTTACCAGCACTGCTGGCAGGAGCCATGCAATACCATGGCTGCACACTCATGTGTCAAATGCTAGTGCATCATTCCTCCATTTCATCACTCACATGAGCATCCATACCAGGCAGGATTCCCAGCCCAGAATAATACCAGAGACTCTGCTGGCCATCTGCTAACCTGTTCCACGGTCCCGCAGTTAGTCTGTTTTGTGTGAGTCTCACATATACTGAAGTGTTGCAGCCAAAGGTTTTTCAGCAGTGCAGTAGTATATACACGTCTGCTCCTGTTCAAACACCCACGTGCATGGGGAGATTAAGGACATTTTACACCTAACAGCAAAAAATATCTTCTGTCTCTAGTGGCAGCTCAATAAATGTTATGCAGAACCTTGGTTTTGCACCTACAACCTTGGTTTTTCAGGATGGCTTAGAGCTACACTGGACAATTCTCTTACCGAGAAAGCAAATCACAGAATCACAGAATCACAGAATCACAGAATCATATAGGTTGGAAAAGACCTTTAAGATCATTGAGTCCAACCGTAAACCTAACACTACCAAGACCACCACTTACACCATGTCTCTAAGCACCTCATCCAAACGTCCTTTAAATACCTCCAGGGATGGCGACTCAACCACTTCCCTGGGCAGCCTGTTCCAATGCTTGATAACCCTTTCAGTGAAGAAAAATTTCCTAATATCCAGTCTAAACCTCCCCTGGCGCAACTTGAGGCCATTTCCTCTCGTCCTATCACTTGTTACTTGGGAGAAGAGACTGACACCCACTTCGCTACAACCTCCTTTCCAGTAGTTGTAGAGAGCAATAAGGTCTCCCCTCAGCCTCCTGTTCTCCAGGCTAAACAATCCCAGTTCCCTCAGCCGCTCCTCATCAGACTTGTGCTCCAGACCCTTCCCCAGCTTCGTTGCCCTTCTCTGGACACACTCCAGCACCTCAATGTCTCTCTTGTACTGAGGGGCCCAAAACTGAACACAGTATTCGAGGTGCGGCCTCACCAGTGCTGAGTACAGGGGCACGATCACTGCCCTAGTCCTGCTGGCCACGCTATTTTTGATACAAGCCAGGATGCCATTGGTTTTCTTGGCCGCCTGGGCACACTGCTGGCTCATATTCAGGCGGCTGTCAACAAACACCCCCAGGTCCTTCTCTGCCGGGCAGCTTTGCAGCCACTCTTCCCCAAGCCTGTAGCGTTGCATGGGGTTGCTGTGGCCCAAGTGCAGGACCTTGCACTTGGCCTTGTTGAACCTCATACAATTGACCTCAGCCCATCCATCCAGCCTGTCCAGGTCCCTCTGCAGAGCCTTCCTACCCTCAAGCAGATCAACACTCCCACACAACTTGGTGTCATCTGCAAACTTACTGAGGGTGCACTCGATCCCTTCATCCAGATCATCGATAATGATATTAAACAGAACTGGCCCCAACACAGAGCCCTGGGGAACACCGCTTGTGACCGGCCACCAACTGGAGTAAACTCCATTCACCACCATTCTTTGGGCCCGGCCATCCAGCCAGTTCTTTACCCAGCGAAGAGTACACCCGTCCAAGCCATGAGCAGCCAGTTTCTCCAGGACAATGCTGTGGGAAACCGTGTCAAAGGCTTTACTGAAGTCTAGATAGACAACATCCACAGTCTTCCCCTCATCCACTAGGTGGGTCACCTTATCGTAGAAGGAGATTGGGTTGGTCAAGCAGGACCTGCCTTTCCTGAACCCATGCTGGCTGGGCTTGATCCCTTGGTTATCTTCTACATGCCATGTGATGGCACTCAGGATGATCTGCTCCATCAGCTTCCCCGGTACTGAGGTCAGGCTGACAGGCCTGTAGTTCCCTGGGTCCTCCTTCCGGCCCTTCTTGAAGATGGGCATCACATTAGCTAATCTCCAGTCAGCAGGGACCTCCCCAGTTAGCCAGGACTGCTGGTAAATGATGGAAAGGGGCTTGGTGAGCACATCTGCCAGTTCCTTCAGTACTCTCGGGTGGATCTCATCAGGCCCCATAGACTTGTGAGTGTCTAAGTGGTGCAGCAGGTCACTCACCATTTCCCCTGGATTATGGGGGCTCCATTCTGGTCCCTGTCCCTATCTTCCAACTCCAGGGGCTGGGTACCCAGAAAACAATTGGCCCTGCTATTAAAGACCGAGGCAAAGAAGGCATTAAGTACCTCAGCCTTTTCCTCATCCTTGGTCACTGTGTTCCCTCCCCCATCTACTAGGGGCTGGAGATTCTCCTTGGCTCTCCTTTTGCTGCTAATGTATTTGAAGAAGTATTTTTTGTTGTCTTTTACAGCAGCAGCCAGATTGAGCTCTAGCTCAGCTTTGGCCCTTCTAATTTTCTCCCTGCACAGCCTTGCTACACCTTTGTAGTCCTCCTGACTTGCCCACCCCTTCTTCCAGAGGTCATAGACTCTCCTCTTTTTCCTCAGTTCGAGCCAGAGCTCTCTAGTCAGCCAGGCCGGTCTTCTTCCCCGCCGGCTCATCTTTCGGCACCTGGGGAGAGCCCAAATGTACGTGAGGTTCTTTGTTTCCACATACAAATGTATGTGGGGTTCTTTGTTTTCTATATATCACATGTTGGGGACAAATTCAAACCTGTTATATATGGACAAAAGTAGCCCTGAATGTATTTGGACACACAAACATCTATATTGAGATTCTTTGCTTGGAGGGACCATTTTGCAAGTTCTGCCCATAAGAGGCAGGTAGGTTTTGGTAAATCAGAGAAGAGCTTGGATACAGCCACTTAGAGCTGCTGCACACCAGCTTGTGTCGCTGAGACACGCTATTGAACAGAAGGAGCACATTTGTCAAAAAGCCTCAGAATAAGTGCTCCTTCCCAGAATATTTTTAGTGCACTTAAAGCTGCATTCATTTGAAAGCTGCTTGCTAGCCATGTCTCAAAAGATGGACCCTGGGACATGTCACAAGTCTCAGGTGCTGGTACCAGCCCTCCCAGTGCCACCAAAGAAAATAGGTCTTACTGCTTTGGTAATTTTTTTAATGACCTTTTCCCACAATCTCCTTTGCTCCTGCACTGATTTACACCCTTTCTAATGCAATATCCTCAGTCCAGCAGCCAAACATTGTCACATGAAGCTAGGATCTGGCCCCAAGGCCTGTAGATCGTGTACTCAGTGGTTTTGATCCAGGGGCACAGATGTGGAGCCATTGCCATCTCTCCCCTGCACAAGTGATCGTTGGCCTCAGATGCTGACAGCACCACCAGAGTGCTGCAGCAGCTCTGGGAAGGTCCCAGGTCCTGAGAGGGTTGAATCCAGACACAGAGCTAGCTGAAACACTGCATTATCGCCATCCTGCCCCAAAACCCCATCCTGACAGCACTCAGCACAGCATCCACCAGGAAACTCCAGCCTTCCAGGGCTTACCAGCTGCTAAATGGCACTGTGGATCTGAATTCAAGGTGGGAATTTCCATCTCATCTCCATCATTAGCATCCTACAAGAACTACTTTCAGCTTTGTCCTTGGGGGGGGAGTGGTGCGAACATGCATTATGCATAGCGAGAATTTCTCCATCCATCTTCCAGAATGCATTATCACTCTTGATAAGGGCTTTCCAAGTCACCAGTCTCATTTGAAAGGAAGGTGAGCTGACCCATGAATACCACACGCTGCAGTTCCCAATGCTCCTTGCTAGAAAAACCATCGGAGGGGCACAAGGGGCAGGAAGGTTGTGTACAGATCCTACAGACTCTGCAGCTGGGTGACTTGCACTGGATTATGCCTGACCCCATCCCTCAGGCTGTCTGTCCCATGCCCATTACTGCTGCATGCAATGAGCATCTACACAGAACTGCAGAAGCAAGGGAAATGGAGGCTACATCTTCGTGGGAGTACCAGGGAAAGAGTCAAGATCCAAGGGATCTCCAAAGGTCTCTTGGGATTTCCCAAATCCAGCATGGTGACAGTAGGATTAAATTTAGCATATTACATAGTTTCCTTGTAATGGGTAGCAGGATAGCTGGATGTTTAGGGGTGAGTGGTATACACACAGAGAGAAAACCAATTAAAACTTTGCAGGGCATGCTATATAAGTGTATACAAATATATTAAAGCAAAAAGTGCTACCCTATTTTACCTTCCATACTGTAATAGCATATTTCCTATTTCACTAATGGAATGTGCAAAAGTGGCATGAAGTCTGAACCCAGACTCATGGGGGATATTTTTACAGCTTGTAGAATCAGAGAAAAATACCTCCCAGAGACACAAAGCAATGCAATCAACCAAGTCCGGCAGTTGGCTGCTCCCTTAATGAGCAGGCATCGCATCGATGTTTCCAAAAAGGCCACTCCAAGTACAGCTCTGTGCTGATTGTGTTCTAATCCCCACCACATCAAATGCCAAAAATATTTATGCCTGCTGTATTACATTATAAATTTATATTTCTGAAAAGTAATGAGTTATGACATTACACCAGGCATGATAATTGAACCTCAGGGCCCAGCCCTGTTGAAGCTGCTCTAGAGCTGTCTTACCAACAGGAGTCTTACTTTTGGGGGTTAGAGTAACCTCCAGATGGCATTGGGATGTTAAGAATGAAAAGAGATCCAAGCTTATAGACTGGCTTTCCACCAAGGGAGATGTCTAATTATACATCCACTTTGCTTTCCCCTGCAACGTATTGGAAGCAATTATTTTAAATAGATAAAGGGTGTCAGTGAGGTTCAATTTTCCTCTCTGTCTCTCAGCTGTGCAACATGGGCATGCACAGAGTAAAGTCTTACTCAGCTGTAGATGTGGATGTGTCCTGAAGTTGCATTCTGACATTTGTGAGTCTCATTAAACATGCTTCCTTTATTGATTTGTTTGGTTTTTTGTAATTGCAGTATATGAACATTTTTAATTTTTCATTTCTGCTCTTGGCATTTAATTTGAAGTGATCCTGAGTTCAGTGCCAAGACACGTATCAGAAATGACCTTCAGGCTTGAGAGAAAATCATTTCATTTTAGAATCTGTCGATAAGCAATAGGCAGAAGCCTTGTACATTTAATAGCATCCATCAAACATTCTCCCTTAAGAACTTGCTGACCTTCTTGGCAGAGGCTATTCAACAACATACCACTTCTACTCACTGCCTTTATCAAAGAGACGGGATTGCTACTAAGTCATTTCTGCACTCAGAAATTAGGTCAGCTATCAACAGCAACAGATTACAGAACTCAGATGATCTGTTCTCTCTGCTTGATGAAAGAAAAGTATAACAGTGGCCTTTTAGTGCCTTATAGTCAGGGCATCCTCATCTCAGCTCTGCTCCAGCATTACATGACTCTCCTTTTTAGGAGCACAACAATTTAAGGAAAAGGGTATTTTAGCAGCCTGTAAATCCACCCAATGGTTGTTACATTCTGGTTTTGCTAACAGGAGACTGGATAACAGCTGATCAGATAATTTGCAGTGAATATTCAGAGGAGTTTCTCATGCTTTACAGCTGTGAAAGTAGGATCAGGTCTGGAACAGAATTGGCCCTAGTGAATTCCACAAGCACATTTGACAGAGAACTCATTTTCCAATATGCACATCACAACAGGGAAGGAGGAAATTTTGAGTGACAGCCTCTTCAGTAACAGGTTTTTGATTGCACAGTAGAAAAATTACGAATTAAGGTTTTTGGAAAGCAGGTGATAAATTAAGAAAAGTAAGTGTTTTCAGATGATCTGAAGCTCTAAAAAACACATCCCATGCATGATTTACAGATTTAGCAGAATGAAATGATCATGTTTCCAGAATTAATTCAGTAGCAACAAGCTTAGCAGAAGGTAAACAGTTGCAAGTATGTTCCTGTATTTTATTTCATAGCACGCATTCATTTTGTGCTAGAACCCCTTTTGCATTCTCAACAGTGGTCGGCTTTGAAATGTTTCAGCTAGTTACGGATGCTAAAGACGCACAGCTCTCAGATATCCTTGTCACAGAGAGGTAACTTGCAGATGTCCACAAGCCCTGAGCAGATGGTGCACCGGAGAATTTCTGCATACTGAAGGGCTGTGCAGAGTTAAAAGGAATTTTTATGAGCCCACCAAGAAGTAGCTGCAAGCACAGTTAATTTCTAACTATCAGACATTCAGCATAAATAGAACAAGCCCTCTGTGTTGTGGTTCAGCACATTGGGATAGAGAAAAGGCTTCGAACCAAAGTATTGACAACACCAGAACAGAATCAAACTGCTGTGGCTTTTCCTGAGCCCAAACCCTCGCTCCTGTCCTCCCCGGGTCACTGCTGGAAAAGGGTGGATCTGTCCCCCAGGGAATCCCTTGTGTGAGGTGTGGTGATACTTTCTTTTCTGATTTGCAAATCTATAAGGTGAGTCAATAAAGATGACATTTTACCCAAAATTCCTCTCAGAAAAGACATTTATTAATTACAAGTATCATAATTTCCTTACTGGAATTTACTTTTGCATATTTGTAAGCTGTAAGAATGGTGAAAGGAGGAAATCTATACCATTAATTCCTTCTACAAAGTAGTACTTCATGTACAATAGGGATTTATGGGCACTGAAAATGTACTGAACAAAAATCAATCTACTTTTCATTAAAAAAATAAGATCAAAACTTTCGGGGAAATAATTATAGCTGAGCCAGATTTCCTCCAGACTTTGAAATTAATAGTTTCACTTGCACAACAAAATAAATTTGCTAGCTTTCTAGTCTACCATTTTTTATGATTCTCAGCAGTGCTGCTAAGTGGAATTTGATAAGTTAAAACTGACAGGTGAAAAGCTTGTAAGGAATGCACTGCAAACATGCAAAGGCACCAAGAGAATTCAAGGGTTTATACAGGATGAATTCTGGAGTGGATATACTTAAATCCTGAAGCATATACCTCTAGAACAGCAAGAGCATATATTCTATTTTGCGAGATCAGATTCATTGTTATCATGTTTGTGCCATCCCACAATTTCAAAGGATTTTTTTTGAAGCTTATTCTGTTTGAAGCTGAAAGTAAAAGCATATAATTACATAAAATGTAAATAAGATATCAGTTGCAGTTCTCTATCCTGTGCCTCATCTTTGACAAATAAACAGAGTTTTCACAAAAAATAGCAATTACAATGCATTTTGTTTGTTGTTTTGGTTTTTTTTTTTTAATGTTAGACATGATTTTCCCTCAGTGTGAAAATGGGTATTTTCAACTGCTCATTAGCAATAAAGTTTTCACTGAAGCTGGAGGACATTTTGCAAAAAATCTTCATTAAAAGCCTCATGATTTTCCCCACCAGCTATAGATTGTGAGATTTTTTCCCCCCATTTCCCCCAGTTCTAACTGCTAAATAAGACTAAAAAAAAACCCCAATAATATTTTTTCTAAAAAAGGCCAGGTACTCATTTTAGCCCTTAGCTAAAAAGATGAAGGCCTCCTTCACCTCCTCCTGCGCATCCCCACTTGCTGCCAGCCGCTGCCACCCAGGTCGGCACTCTCCCGCCTGCACCATCCCTCCTCCATCTGTGCCTATCAAAAGCATCCACCTAAGCTGCCGCATTTTAAAAAGAAGGTGCTGATCCCAGGAAAAAAAGTCTTTTTCCTCTGCATTTCTGTATGAAACACTGGACTGGGGGTGCATTAAAAGAGCTAGAGCAAAGCTAGCTGCAAATAGCTGCAGGTAGAGACCAAACCCTCCCTTTCAGGGTTAGCATAACAGCAATGAAACCAACATACCTTTCTGGTTTGGCTGTTAATTTATTATTTACTCATTTTACTATTGAAAAGAGTCAGGTTTTGTTATTAAAACATTCAATCATATTTATAAATAATAAAGCAAAACCCCAACATTGTTTTTCTCTCTAGTCAGTTTAGAGCCCTATATATCAAGTGCAGATATTCCCTGCAAAACTTTCAGATTTTAACTAATTATGTTGTTAATCAAGAGCATGACTGCCTTCTGATTGCATTCAGTTATCTCTCATCTCTTTCTTCTCAAAACAGTACAAAAAAAGATCCAGAACAAAAGGTTCACATCTCTCACAGCTGCTCTTTATGCACATCTAATTAATCTTGGGACTATTAAAATTCAATACAATGAGAAAGTGGTCAATACCATAATTAAACAAACGAGCTCACACAGTAGTGAAACAATCAAATCAAACAAGCTTCATCAAATATTCCTCATAAGTGACAGAACAAATACATTTCAATGCCTGTTTTAAAATTCCCAGATGATGTTAAGATAGCCCTGTCTAATCTTTCAGGGAACAACAGTGGTGTCTCCTACCACATGTGATGTATTATCTATATCCTTTGAAACTCACAGAATTTATCTCTAATACCTTCTCGGATCAAACGCTTTTTGAAATTCTAAAGCAACTAGAAATGGCTATTCCCACTCCAAGACAACTCAGCATCTGCAGATCAAAGGAGCTAAATAAACATTTCCTGTCCGCAAACCTAACAAGAAAATCTTTCCAGTAGCAAAGCGATTCACTACATAATCACCATGTGTTCCTTATCTCTCAGCAGCTTTAGATTTTTATATTCGGGAGTGAAATGGACATTATTTGAAATAGGACATTATTCCTGTCTTGATAATCATGTTATGTTTAGAGCCTGTCGTGAGAGATTATTGAAATCCTCCTGAAATGCAGTCATGAGAGAGTAACTGGGTAGGTTATTTTTGTTAGTTATTTAAGAGTATTTGTGGGCAGCTTCTCAGAGCATAAATATCTGCTCTTCAGCAGGGCAACTGTCTCCTACAGATCTTCCAAGAGTTTAATTGCAGTTTTGAAGAAAAAAAAAAAGCACCCTCTTGAATAGCCACACTCTGGGTTCCTGCAGAATGACGGCTGATTAACGGTGCTGTTTTTCTTCCCGCGATACACATCGGTGACACAGAGAAAGGCTTAAAGGATTAATGCCATGTGAGCTCATGTGATGAAATCAAGTCCTCACAGGACATCAGCTGCATTAATTCATTAGTAGTAGAGGAAAATGAGTACGTCTTCACTACTTCCTGTGCTTTACCTCATCCACTTACCACCTTTATCTGCTGCTATCAGAGGCAGTTTTCTGGTATTGCCTTACCAGCAAACCTTCCCAACAGAGATGTAGTTTGTACAGACAGCAACCAATAAATTCATATCTCTAAAATGCACCTCTCAAAACTTCCAGAATGAAACAAGCCACTTAATAGCAAAATGACTTTTGGGTGACTGTATTTAGACCAGAATTCTTGCCAGCATCACATAAATTGATTGGTTTCATATGCTTGATCGACAAAGCCCTGGCAGCAAAATCATTACATGCAAGTTATAGACTATAGGCATTGAGCAGTGTGCTCCCCAGAGTGACAGTCCAGCTACCTGCCCGATGCAGCTCCCATTCAGATCATTAATATTTTTGCCAGTCTCTCCAGCAGATGAGATTTAGATCCCACATTTGTGTAGGTAGCTACTTTTATGAGCCCTTTCATCAAAAACTTGGGAGAATTTGTCAGCATGACTGACAAATATAAAAATCCTCAAAATAAGTACCCTTTCCAATCTTTCGTGATCTGCATCAAATATCACAGAATTCTCAGTGGAAATCTAAAGAGCATGTTTTAATTCAAATTAAACCTAAGTTTAAATTGGACTTTTTAACTTAGAGCCCATGACAAACCAGTGTGGCACGCCGGGTGAAGGACTGGAGGTGTCTAAGGTTACATCACGCAAACCCCTCTTCTTGCTGTGAGGTTTTTTTCTGCTGCTTGAGCACAGTAGGAATGGGAGATGGCCCAGGCTGCTGCTCCATTGAGCTTCACACTGGTTACACTGGGGGTGTAGTAACCCCTCATGCTATGCAATCCAATGCATAAGCATCTGGATAATTCCCACATTAAATCAACTTGGAAATCTCTATGCCTTTTTCCCTCCACATCCCTTGCTGCTCAGAGCTGTACTGGGATTGAGGACATCCCAGTTTTATTCCCCTTTCTGCCACAATGCCCCTACGTGACCTTGCACAGTCTCTGCTCACATTATATGCTAAAATCCAGGGAAATTCGCCCTCCTCTTCATACAAGACAAACCCTCAATCCCAGCCTGAAGCAAACCCACAGCAGCCTTGACTAGGGAGACCAAACGCAGCAAAACACCTACAGACACCAGAGCGTGTAGCCCAGCACATGCTGCATTTCTCCTGCCCTGCCTGCCCTGGGGACCCTCTGCACCCTCTGTTTCACTTCTTCCTTGGATGCCAACGCAGCTTCAAAATGGCAATATTTGCCTCTATGGAGCTGGTTTCTACATCCAGGTACTCAGAGCTCTTTGCCTTGCTCCACTGATCTTCCGAGGAGGGGAGGGTGGCAGCGTAACCAGCTTTTCTCAAGGGGGATTCTGGCTTGCAGATCTTTTAGAAGTGCTCACAAATTTTGGAGTTTGGCAAGTTTTAGCACAGTTATTTCTCTGTCAATTTGTATGTCACGTGTTTATCATTTGCTATTTCTTATAGTTTGCTGTCTACAAGACCCGTGTTTAAAAATTTTACCATCTTACCTCCAAATATTACTAACGTTTAGAGCAATTGAGAATTACAATCAAATATCACTTAACTCATCTCAGCTTGGGAAAGGCAGACAGAGCATTTTTCCTACCCTCACATCATCAGTGAATGAGGCTGTTTCCAGAAAAGCCAAGAAGAACCGGAGGGTTTTTCCACATGGTTATGCTCACTTTGCACGCTTTCAGCTCTGTTTCTTCAGCAGGAATTCAGCACCAGGAAATAACAGACTCATTACCTGCTTTCCTCTTTCCTTAGGCTGTATTCGCCATTGCTTCACTCAGCAAAGGGCTTTGCTTTCTCACCCCATGGTCCAATTTCCTGAATTCACACTGCATTGTCTGAATAACAGTGTCTCAAATTGCTTTTTTCTGGCTATGTGTACACACACACACACGCTCCTCATAACAAACCACCAAGATCATAGCTGTCCTGACAAGGGGAGAGGAGGAACAAGATGCAGCCCCATAGCCCACAGAAATGTCAGTCCATTGCAAAGCTGGGCATCTGCCAGCAAAGTTTTCTCCATGATTTTGGATCCTCTTGAGGACAGGGAGAGACTCTTGTAACAGACCCAAGGGGCTGGGAACTGCCCTGCCACCCTGACTGGTAAATCTGCATCACTGCAAGCTTGGCTCATCCCCACAGCAGCTGCAAATTTGCCTTTTGTGCCCTTTGCCTGGAAATCTGTGGACAGCCCTGGGGTGAGTGAATCTGCAGAAAGTGAAGGAGGATAGAGGCACAGGGTCAGCATTATCTCCTCTGCAGCGAGGCCATTCTCCACCGAAAAGGTGGAAATTTTGTCCCACACGATTTCTGCCAAAGTCACTGATTTGCAAAGTTCAGCATAGAGGCAATGTGGGATCTTTGCTGTACCTCTATCCCTTCAGTCCCACCAGATCTTTAAAGGTGTCTGACTTCTCATCACCAGGGGTGTCAGCACGAAACCACCTACTAACTCACCCAATGCTGGAGGTTTCCAGTCCCCAAATGCCAGAGAAACACAGGGCTTAACCCTGACCTAGCATAAAAGCTATTGGAGAAACCTCACTGTGCCTCCAGACTGAGCCCCCCATCACTCTAGCAAACAAATAAATCCCACAAAATAACCCATTAATACCTCACATTTTGTGCTTTCCAGCATTTTCCCTTTAATTACAAAACTATATTAACGCTTAAAAGAAAAGGGGACCAGCTATGTCACCTTGGTTGCCAGGGAACTTTCAAACACAAAGGCTCGTTTCAGCAGGCAGCAGCCTGGCTGCTACCCTGGGTGCAGGGCTGCTGTGTGGTGGGGAGCCTGGCATTTCACTGTATGCTGCAATATCAGAAAATAAACAAATTCATGGGAGGTCAGCGTCACAAATACCTGGTGCCTCCAGCACTTTAATGGTGCCTGTAAGTATTTCACTTCTCTGTGGAAAGAGTTACACAGCATTCAGAGTGGCTTTGCCAAGAGATTGCAGCATTTGCCCACTCCCCTGCAGTCCTGGAACCCGCAAGAGCTGCTGCAAGCCCAAATGCACCAACACCGACAGGCAGAAAGGAAAAAAGAGCCAAGCTATCCCACATGCACGCTCCTCCTCCTCCACACAACCTTCTTTTAGCCTTCTCCTGGCTGAGCAAGCAACAGGGTTTGGAGGAAGCAGCCATCCCCAGCGGCTAACACTTCCCAAGAGCAGGAAAGCCAGTCTGCATCACCTTCTGCACTGGAGAAAAATCAGTGAGGGCGACACTTTTTTACTGGCTCTGCACAAGCAGGGCCACTGTGGAGCCTCCCAAAAAGGAGTTGGGACTGTTTCTGGAGGAACTGGCACTCTCAGTCCTCCCCAAAACAGTCCAGCACCAAAACAGATGGCACAGTGTCTGAATTTTCTTGTTCCTGTGTTGTTTCTGTCTGAAAATAGGATTTTCTAGTGGCTTAAGTTCCCAGCAACAGCCTACGGAGTTGAATCCATTCATATATATATGTGTATAAATGGTTCTGCAGAAACATGTGGCAAGTCAAAATGACACAGTTGTGGTGAAATCATAACATACTGGTTTAAGGCAACTCTAGCCCCTTGCTGAGGCTAGCTTCCATAGGGGATACATATTCAGTATCCCTGGAAGTGATTTTAAATCCCCTGCACTCTGCTCCCTCATGGGAAAGAGGGCACAGCCCTGCTCCCTGGCACATCCTCAGCTCCGGGATCAGCCTCAAGCCTGCAGACACAGAATCACAGAATCACAGAATCACAGAATCACATAGGTTGGAAAAGACCTTTAAGATCATCGAGTCCAACCATAAACCTAACACTGCCAAAACCACCACTACACCATGTCCCTAAGCACCTCATCCAAACGTCCTTTAAATACCTCCAGGGATGGCGACTCAACCACTTCCCTGGGCAGTCTGTTCCAATGCTTGATAACCCTCTCGGTGAAGAAAAATTTCCTAATATCCAGTCTAAACCTCCCCTGGCGCAACTTGAGGCCATTTCCTCTTGTCCTATCGCTTGTTACTTGGGAGAAGAGACTGACACCCACCTCTCCACAACCTCCTTTCAGGTAGTTGTAGAGAGCGATAAGGTCTCCCCTCAGCCTCCTTTTCTCCAGGCTAAACAGTCCCAGCTCCCTCAGCCGCTCCCCATCAGCCTTGTGCTCCAGACCCTTCACCAGCTTCGTTGCCCTTCTCTGCACACGCTCCAGCACCTCAATATCCCTCTTGTAGTGGGGGGCCCAAAACTGAACACAGTATTCGAGGACACGAAGTATCAGAACTTAAGAACGACAAATAAAAGGTCAAAGTCACCTGGGCAGGGAGCTGCAGAGCCAGTCTGCTGCAGAGCCAGCCCTCCCCCTGGCAGACCTGGCGTCTGCCTCTGTGTTTCCACTTCTGCTCCAGACCCCGAGGGAGATTTGCGCTTTCTGACAGTGCAGTCTAAGATGGTATGTCAAGAAAATGCATGTCCTAATTATCCAGTGTCCCTAGCACAGTAAACAAGACCCCAGAAAAGGAGAGATTTCTCCCATTCTTTTTTTTTCCTTCTCTCCAGCTAGGCACTCACTAACTTCATCTGGCACTTGCATCTCATTTGTTTAATAATGATAGGGAATATTTGTGGGTGGTAACAACATACAATGCTTTGATGTATATTTGATAACAAAAGTTAACATATGCTCAGAGGGAGAAGGCAGTAATCAGAGGAAGGAGAGTTTTGGGTAACAAATATGATCTATGGTGTCTTCTTCCAATTTCCAGCTCCGTGTGTGTTATGGCCCAAGTGCCAGAGGAGCCCCTGATAAATCTGTGTCAGGGCAGTGGGAAGTGCAGTGATGCTCATACAGCTGCAGCAGTGAAGCCCGTTCCATTTCTGAGCTGTCACTGACATTGCATTCATCCTTGATGGATGATGCTCTGACAAAGCTGTTTCCTCATTGCAATGACCTAAAGATGAGAGCTTGGCTCACCAGAGAGTTTACAGTTAAGTTGCTTGGGCAAGGAGACTGCAGCTGCTCAGAGTTTTAGAGGATAACGTCTCAGAGAAGCAGAAAATGCCATTCGTCACTGCAGTTTCCAGAAGCTTGCCTGATGTCTCCATTTGGGAGGAGGGTTGTAAGTGCAAATAAATCCACAGGCCATGAAAGCAAGGTACCCGTGAAAGCCCACGCCCTTGCAGGAGCCCCTCTGCAGGCCAGGGTGGACAAGCTTGCAGATCATAAGTGTCACAGTTTGGCTGTGAACAACACACCTAGCACATCACACCCAGCACATCCTCCTTCTTGCTGCTTTTTGGGGCGGAGACCATTTGTCATCCCTGATGTTTTGTGAACCACGTTAAAAACACATCTGGAGGCACTGCTCCGCATGCAAATATCTGCTTAATTCATATAGCCACAGAATAAATTAGGTGGGAAGGTGCCTCATGGCCCTTCACTGTGTACCTTCCAGATGAGCCTAGCTCCTCTTTTCTTATCGCCCCCACTTTGGATAGTTAAAGATGGCAATTAGTTCCTGCTTCATCTCCTCATCTCCAGGCTGAACAGTTCCCTCAACCCACCCCATGCATCCCACGCTCCAGCCCCACCCAGCCCAGGATACGGTTCAATTAAAAAAAAGATATCCAAACAACACACAAAAAAACCAACCCACAAACTGACCATGTAGGAAATGCAGAATAAAAATGCCTGCTAATTATCACATCTCCAACTTATATCATTAAAGTTTCAGCTTCTTAAATGTATTCCATGCTCTTGGCCTTTGACTGAGTTTCTATGCTTGGTTATAACTTGGAAAAAAAACCTTTAAGGATGAACAAGCCAAGGCAAAATTTTAACACTGTTAGTCTAGCTCAGACTCCCAGCACTTACAGAAATTGCAAATTTTCCCATGCTAATCCTGCTCATTCATATTAATGCATGGGAGATCAGTGTTAGTCTGATCAAAATGCATACTCAGTGTTGTGGGCTTATTTATTTAAAATAAGGTTTATCATTAGAATGCTACATTTAGAGAACATTAATACTCTGAAGGCAGCAAGGCTTGCTAAATTGCTTTGAGGATACTTAACTGGACTTAGGACAGCATTATCCAGAATACCTCCAGAAGTTAATCAAGTATTTTGTGGGAATTATAGACCAGGGAGTTAGGAGTCATACTGGACACAAGGTACAAGTGATAATCTTTGAGTGATTTGGTAAAGCAGAACTAATCCAGGAAGGGACAAAATTATGTCCAAAATGCCCAGTGAGAGAACACAAATGTCACAAGATATCTCAGGATGAAGACGAAAGTTTCTTAGTGTCACTTTGTCTGAAGAAGGGGAACAAAGACAGTTAGCTCATGATGTTTTTCAAAGTCTATCATGAAAGACAACTTACAAAAATTTGTTTAAAGATACATTTAAATTCATTTCTGCACAGATAAAACATATTTTTGGAAAAGTGATGTCAATATTTTAGCTCAGAGAAGATGCAGGAGATAAGGGCAAACCAAATCTTTCCTTACACAATAGCTCATGTGAACAAAAGCAGCCTGGCAGCCTTGCGCATTTGAAATGGATATTGTTCTTATTCTTGTGGATTACATGGTGCCTGAAACCTAATGTTAAGAAGCTAAGAGAGATGAGAATAGTTTGATGGGTACTACCGTTTCGCCCCTCCAGAAAGGATTTTAAAGCTTGCAAAGTTGATTACATTCTTTGCATTTTGCTGCTAATATGTCAGTTATTTCTATTTCCACTGCTAGTGGAGACATCTCTCTCTCATACATAAAGCCAAATCCAGCTGTTTACATAAAGAGTTGGAAAAGAGAACTGCAAAATGCTGACTGCCAGGAAGGGCAGCCAAGACAGACACAGTTCAGATGGTATTAGTGGGAATCACACGGTCCATCTTCAGGCTTTTTATCCCTTTTTATGCCCATCATCTCAGCTGATTTTGCTGTAATTTTCAGAACCATCCTAGAAAATATACACTTCTTAAATAAGGACACTTCAGTATTTCTCATTGATAAATCTGATCTTCTGAAACTCTGAGAATCTCAGCTACCATCTGAATGAAGCTTCGCACTCATTATTCCGGCTCGTTGCTGCAATGTTCTCAAGTAACTAAGCACAGCACATAATCTGGCTGATCATTTAGCTCCAAAGGACAGAAAGGCAGAATTAAATAATGGCAGAAATGGCACTCCTGTCAAAAGATATTTTTTATGAGCCATTCTGAAGAATGGATATTTTCAGAGTTTAATTTACCATCCCTCAGGGATCTACACATGCTCCGAATCTGGACAATCATGAGAACAAAAGCTACTGAATTCAATGAGCCAAAGATTTTATTTTTTTTTCTTCTACCTCCCCTGCAGGATAGGTGGTACTTTATGCTCCACCTGGAGCTCATTTCAGTTAGTCTGCACAGGCAGTCACAGCAAGGCTTCCTCCTCCTTGCTCCAGTGCAAAGGGACATGGTCTCTGCCTAAATCAAGCTCATGCTTCATTAAAGTCTATTTAGTGCAGCCCTGCACAGCAAGGCATTGCCCAAGGCCGGGAAAGGTGCAGTGCGGGTAGAAACCAAGAGCTCCCTGGAGTACCGAGAGCAACCCAAAGCAGGCAGATGTCAGGCAGTCGGCAGAAAGACCCTCACTGGTTTCACTGGGCTTGAATTAGGTCTTCAACTATTTTAGATAGCAGGAGGCACCCTCTGTAGGGCAAGGTGAAAGGGAGGGAAGGAGGAGGCCTGGCTTTCCTTGGGCACCCACCGTTCGTAGGACAATGCAATTGCCAATAGGAGAGAAATGTGGTCGAGCTGCACACAGGAACCCAGGAGCACGGTGTCTGCAGAAGGCTCGTTTTTGGGGCAGTCTTTGCAATGGCTCACATTGCTCAAGAGTGATGCTGCCCCAAGCCAGGGAGCAGGAACAGCAGTGGAGGGATGCACTGTCAAATCCTACCTCGCCTCTGGACCTTGATATGAAAACAAACTTGATAGGCATGCAAACTTTTGCAAAAACAACAACAACAACATATTTTGTAAAACAATTACCTACAACAGGGAAACATCTTTGTCCTCAGTTGCCCTTTATGAAAGTTGCACAGCTCCTCTCGTAACAGGTAATTTGGGAGTTTCAATTCCACCTCTCGGGCTCCTTCCCAAATTGCCGAGTTGGGCTCAGATGCTCAAATTCAGACTGCCCCACTTCAGGGTTTAGCCACTCTGTCTAGGGAAAGTCAGCTCTTCAGCAAAGCTCACAAGAGGTTTCAGCGTACACACATCTGACTTCTCCTTGCCTTCTGGCAACAGGAAATTTGTTTGCTCAGGTGGGAGCAAAAAGATGGGCCAACGCTGCAGGCAGTTGTTCTGCGCTGCTACAGCAAAATCCACGTTGCAGATCAGCTACAGGGCCACAGCCCCACGGAGAGGATGGGGAGAGCTCAGATGAACCAGCGAGCAGCGCAAACAGACACACAACATCCCCCATGGTCCCTCCACCACCACCACCACCCAATACTCCCTGTGGGAAGGCAGGAGGGGTAATCCCAAGGGAGGGGCCAGTTTAGCAAACATTTATTTATGTGCAATGCCTCCTTAAATAAGGAGCTCCCTTAGACATTCCCACACCACTTTCTGCCTAGGAAATGCTGTCTTTACCATTTTCACTTGGCCTTTTTGGTTGCTTAGAGTTTTAAGCCAGGCTGCAAAAATCTCAGTACAGAAAGCTGTTGTGTTGGGTTGGGTTTTTTTAAACTGCAAATGCTCAAAAGAAAATGCTAAGATTTATAAATCCAGGGGGATGAGAGCAAGAAAGAGCTGTGAAAATATATCTGGCTATTGTCCTACCGTTGTCTAGCTCTAAGAAGAGCAGTGCAGTTGTCTGTGTGTAACCTAAGCCATCCTGCACACCATCTCTTCATGCCAAATGACAGGAAAATGTTTGACCAAAACAACCCCTAAAAAACTGAAGAACCATTTCACAGCCCACAGCCATTGCCATCACTCAGAAAAAAATGATTACTAACCCTAAAACATTTTCATAAACGCAGCCTTTGTGAAGCCATCCTTCTCGCAAGCACAGTCGCTGGAGAAGGGACTGAAATAGCAGCTTGTTAGGAGACTCATTACAGCCAACCCCCAGACATTTTTATGACCTAGTTAATATTTGATGGCCAACATTAGCAAATGCGGCTGTCCATGTCAGAGCACCTCGGTGATGCCCATCTTTGCACAGTGCCGAGCGCTCGCTGGACCTGTCAGCAGGGCTCTCGCCTTGCGACCAGGCTGTTTGGGTGCCTGGTTTTGAAAACACAGACAGAAGTCCTGTGGTTGCACCAGGAGGAAAGACAAGGGCAGAACTTGCTCCTTTCTATCTCCTGATTCACCAGAAAAGAGAACTCTCAATTTGGAAAACTAATGGTACCAGAAGGTCTTTGGAAAGGGCGTTCCGGAGCTGAGCAGCACCCAGCCACACAGCCCGGCTCTGCCCCTCATCAGTTGCACTCAGCTGGTGGCACTGCAGCTCCTTGTCAGCCAACATCTGCAAAGTAGCTGCCAATAAGTGTCAAGGTCATTTATCTCTCCTGCTCTGCACCATAGCAAGCATGAGGCTGCCGGGGTGTGAGTGTGAGCAGCAATTCCTGCCAAGCAGGAGGCTCAGCAAGCAACGTCCTTACCCCGGTGAGCTTAGGAGCAAGGGGCTGTCGGGTTTTGGAGTTTAGGATCCCAACCCAGCTTTCACATGGGGCGCTCAGTGCCAGAGCTCAGGACCTTTTCTCTGCAGCCACTTCTGAACTCAGGTCACCAATGCACAGTGCCAATGCGGAAGCAGCAGATGCCAATGCGCCAATGCGGAAGCATTGTGCCAATGCGGAAGTGCCAATGCGGAAGTGCCAATGCGGAAGCAGCAGAGACAAAGTGCCAATGCGGAAGCAGCAGAGACAGCAGGAACATGACAGGCTCCCACGTGCTGTGCCAGCCAGGGAGGCAGAAAGCTGCTGGTCCTGTCCCTGCTGCCCTGCAAACCCATGCAGACATACAGCCTGCTCCATCCTTAAGTTCATCAAATACACTGGGCATTCACCTGCAATTGCTCCTCTCTTCCTTCCCTGCAGAAAACCCTTCACATTTCCTCTTTGGGATCCTCTTCCCCACACCAGTGTAATAGAAACATTTAGCAGGGAGAAGGGCAAAAATGCATCCAGGCTACAAACTGTTCTTTGGTGTCAGATAAAGAAGTGCTATTGCCCGGTATCTGCTGCATGCAATAAAAAACAGCCCCTGCTGTTGCTCACACGAGGAGCTGATGAGCAGGAGCATGGGACCTGGGGCAGCCACGCTGGGCCATCAGCCCTAGAGAGCTGTAACAGGGACTCATCGTTCTTGATTCATGCAAACAAACTCTTTTTCTGATCTTGTTTCCAATATTTGCACGGTTCTGTCCTGCCTCTCCCCCTCTCACTCATACAGAGCCTCAAAGGAAATGCAGCCTTGTCAGTTTGCTGTTAAATAACAGCCCCCCAGGCCCAGACGTGGCCCGAGCACTGCAGGTCTGACAAACAGCACCATTCATGGCACAGAACTTCCCCCACAAATACCCTGCTCCCAGAGGAGACACAGCACCACTCTCAGGCATTCCTCTTAAGCAGGTTGATGCCTCCAGAGCTCCTTCTTGTTTAGAGGAGGCAGCTCACGAATCTCCAAGACCTGTAAGAAAGTCTCACAACCTTTGCAAAAGGCACATTTGGTGCCCCGGAGTTCTAATGAAAAGCAGCCCCTGGGAGGCAGCCGGGCACCTGGACACAGGGCTGCAAGGTCCCAGAGGCACAGTTCTGCACTACGGTACTATGGGCACGTCTTGTGTGTCCAGGGCTTGTCTGAGCAAGAATGAGAAGGGGTCCCACACAAAGAGTTAGGAAGGGCAAACACAACCCTCAAAAAACATTGCAAAACATTGCACCGCAGCTTGTTAAAGTACTAGGAAATTGGGGGCAGGCGCTCCAAATCCTGGAGTCAGTGAGTGCAGCAAATGCAGTCCGCCAAAGCCTCTCAAGCATCGCTGCTGACTGACCAAGATCATTGCACCAGTGACCACCCAGCCCGGAGAGAGCAAAGGCCAGATCGGGGCTCTTTTTACATGACCTGGAGCGTTGGCCAACCCAAACACAAGCTAGCTCTCCAAGGAAGATATAACCCACCCAAAGAACAGACAAGTGCTTTGCATCTTGACCTTGCTCAAGTCTGTCAGGGCATCCCCAACTGCAGCCATGAATCAGCTCTGCTATTCACCCTCCAGGAGATGGGCTTCCCGGGAAGAGAAAATCCGTAATGGTTGTGATCAAGAATCATCTTTTAAAGGCTTCACAAATTAGTTAGCAGATTTAGGTATTAGCAATTGGCAACTACGCTTAGGAGGTAGTACAGCCTTGGCTGAAGTTTCAAGGTTGCAATGACCTGGATTTTCCAAGCTCCCACGTTTTATGGCATATATCATGACACCTGGGATTAAACCGGCTGGAAATGTGGGGTAAAACAGGACTTTCCCCACTCCCTCCCATGACTGGCAGGCTTTGGGGTCTCCTTGTGGTAGAGGGAGCAGAGCTCAAGGGTCTGGAGATTGTCCTGCACCCTCAGTGCCCCAGGGCTGTCGGCACTAGCAGGAAGAAAGCTTTGCAAAAGTCACTTCAGCAAAACAGGCTCTTCCTTATGAAAAAAAATGGTTTTGACATACAGGCATTTTCTAACAAAATTCTACTGAAAATTTTCTGAACAGCTCTCATTCATCTGTGGATATTTCTTTACAATTTTTCCCCTGATCCCTACAGGCAAGGAGGGGAGGAAGAGAGTGGGGTAGGATGGGTTACACCTGGGGTACGGTGCCCGACTACACTGCAGTCTGGTGAAACACAGGCCTGAGCCAAAGAGAGAAACTCTGATGCTCTTGGGAGGTGGGTATTTTTGGGGTGGTTTTTGTTTTGTTTTGTTTTTTTAAGGGAGCAGCTGGAAGACGCATACACAAGAGCTCCAGGGTTCGTAATAAAGATTACAAAACTGCCGTCATCTAAAGTTAACCACAAACTCACTGAGTCCTCCCACTTCTGGTGGGAGTGGAAGGGCTTTTTGGACTGGATTTTTTCATTTAATCTATTTAATCTTTTTTTGTTTGTTTGTTTTGCATGGCTTGATCAATCCAAACAACATTTACTGGACAGAAATGCCAAGAATCTCTTGTCTTTTCTAACCAGAGGGCATTTACCTCTGTAGTAACACAAATGAAGATTTTTAAGACTGTAATTAGGAGAAATGGTATTGCACCAAATAAACTTCTGGTGGTGATCTAGAGTGAAAGGAAGAGGTCATGACCCAAAACAAAACCAAAAAAGACCGCCTATAATTAAGTACCAAACTACCAATGTGGTTGCATAATTAAGGTAATACATACATTACATATATATAAAAATATATGCATGCATAGAAGCTCCCTGCTTAGAAAAAGGCCTATGGCTGCAGGAACTTTCCATTAAATTAGCACTCTCATAGGACAACGTTCAAAATGTATGTATACATTCAATAATGTGGCAGTATATCATAGGAACAGATGTGACTTTGCCTCACCTATAATGATCTCAGGTATAAAAAGCAATCATGATGGACTACTTAATTACAGCTTTCCTCTTCAGTAACAAAAAAGATCCTACTCTGCTTTAATTTTAGTGTCAAAAAAGGGAGGTAGAGAACAAAAAGAGAGCCAGGTAAGAAATGTACAATTTTGCTAAATATAATCGGTGACTTTACCAACCCCCGACTGGCACACACAGAAAAGAGAGTATTTCATGCAAATGGGAAGCCCGGTAATTATTTCCTTTCAACAGTCGATACCCAGTTCATTCCATGGGGCCATTACCTGCCTTTCTGCACGCCACTGTGTGAATGTTGCACTTCATCTCCTACACACAGCCAAACGGTTACAGTCCCCAGTCCGCTCCCTCTGGCAGTGAAAGGGCTTTTGCTCCAAGCTGTGCAGGTGTCCTTTGCGCACTGTATCTACAGTTACAGATCTAAATAAACAGAAATTCAGCAGACATAGGAGATCAAGCAGAATCGCTCTAATGGATTAAATTTTTGCCTACCCTACTGTCATCACAGAGGAGTCTCAAGAAAAGGCTCACAGCTTTTCCTCACAACACCAGCTTGAGTCTGTTGATATTTATGAGGGAAACATAACAGCAGCGGGGAGCTCAGCCCAGACCGATGCAAAACTGAGCCTCCTTTTTGCTTTCAGAATAGCCACACTCATCTCTCCTTGTTTTATATTTCAACTGAGCTAACTCAGTGCAGTTTTCAGCTTGTACCCACGCTGTAATTGTCAGTGCAACTCAGGACTCCATTATCTAGGGATATGGGAGATGCTGCCCTCAACCCCCTGAGAGCTTAGGAAAATATTCATGCAAAATATTTCACTTGCCTTTGCTTCATTTGGCTTCCACCCTTCAGGCTTCTTTTCAATGAGCTGAAAGCAGAACCGAGCAGCCCTGAATTTCATCTTTTGTTGCCTCAACAGCACAAGAGATTGCTTGATGCAGAGCTGCAGAAACAGAGGATGACCTTGTTGCTGTCAAAGTGCAACCCCAGATGGCCAGAGCCTCGTCCGGGTCTCAGCTCTGCTGCACTCCCTTGGTGCGTGTGGTGACCACCCGTGCCTGCTCGGGCAATGTCTGCAGCCTGGCAGGGAGCAAGCAACCTTGCACCCATGTGTTTATTTGCTGCCACGGAGCCTGGGTGCCAGGTGAGTCTTTGGCACAGTAGGGTGAAGGAAGCCTGCTCTGATGAGGAATGGGGATGATCACAGTCTGTGCTGTCTCAGGGGACATGGATGCTACCATGAGAGCACGCAGTGCTCTTCTTAGCTGATCGCAGATGCTCTGAGGCCTCAAAAGCATTTAGTTGTGGCATGAGTTCCCCTGTGAGCTCTGCCCCCAACTGCATCCTACTATAGCTGCCTGCACTGCCTAGAAATGGTTTTCTATAGGTGGGAGCATCGAAGTTTCATGTTCCATCAAATATATCAGCAACATTGTTAAACTTTTGCAGATGAGCATTTCACCAAGCTCTACAAAGAGGAAAATGCTCTTGGTTTTGGGAGGTGGGGATGCTTTCTGGGAAAGACAGGACTGCTAGCGTGTCACTGCTCAATGCTGAAAACCCTGCTGCTTATAAAGGTGTCGTGGTTTAACCCCAGCCGGCAACTGAGCATCATACAGCCGCTTGCTCACTCTCCCCCGGTGGGTAGGGGAGAGAATCGGAAGGGTAAAAGTGAGAAAACTTGTGGGCTGAGATAAAGACAGTTTAATAGGCAAAGCAAAAGCTGCACACGCAGGCAAAGCAAAACAAGGAATTCATTCACTGCTTCCCACTCCTTCCCAGGCAGGTGTTCAGCCATCTCCAGGAAAGCAGGGCTCCACCACGTATAATGGTTACTGGGGAAGACAAAATACCATAACTCCGAACGTTCCCCACTTCCTTCTTCTTCCTCCAGCTTTATACGCTGAGCATGGCATCATATGGTATGGGATATCCCTCTGGTCAGCTGGGGTCAGCTGTCCCAGCCGTGTCCCCTCCCAGCTTCTTCTGCACCTGGCAGAGCATGGGAAGCTGAAAAGTCCTGGATTTAGTACAAGCACTACTTAGCAACAACTAAAACATCCCTGTATTATCAACACTGTTTTCAGCACAAATCCAAAACATAGCCCATACTAGCTACTATCAAGAAAATTAACTCTACCCCAGCCAAAACCAGCACAAAAGGACAATTAACTAATTGCTTACTAATTAACTAAATGCCTTATGGACTGGTAATAATAAATAAATAAATAAATAAATAATTATCTCTTCAGAACCTTCCCTGAAAGCTTGAGTTTTATCCTTAGCTTTAAACACCCAGAAATCTTTAGCGTAGCTCATAGCAAGAGCCTCCAGAAAGGTGAGCACAGCACACGGGTGGTTGTGCCTTTAGGTGGAGAAGGTAAGTGTTATACAGCATTAGCACGCTGATTTTTTTAATGCTGGATGGGTTTTCTAAATGGGCTTGGTGTCTGGAAGACCTTAAACCAAGTAGACAAAATAACACGATGCACATATTTTACAGCAAAATTCAGGGGAACAGGAAGATGCATTTGGCCTATGGAGTTTACATGTTTTGATACTTTCTTTTTCCTTTCTCACCCTGCTCCTGGCCAAACCCAAGTCACTTTGTAGCGTAGTATAACGTAATACAGTGTGACCACTCTGGAATTGGCTGTTTGTCTAAGACTTGTAGTGCTTAGAAACACAAGTAGAAGGTAAAAAAAAAAAATCAGGAACTTTCTTCTCAAATACTCAGTGTTAGATCCAAACCTGCAAGAAGTGGTACCTCTCCTGACTTCGTAGCACTGCACAGCCTGACTTTGACTGAGGCCTTAAAACCTAAGGACAAACCCCAAGAACAGGAGAAACATCTAGTTAAAAAACAAACAAACAAAAAAAAAAACCCAAAACCCCCAACCCAGAACTGAAGCTCTCAAGACCCAAGAAAATGAGGAAGAAAGCAGAATTTCTTCTTTCTTCTTCTTCAGAATTTCTTCTTCTTCAACAAAAAAAAAACCATAGAGGGGCAGACTGACTGCTTTGTGAAAACAGAGAGGTTTCTAACAGGCCTAACACAACCACACTGCCCTTCCTTGGGGACAACACACAATCTGGATCTCAATTGAACAGGGAGTGGTAATATCAGAAGGTGCATTAGAGAGACTTAGAAAGGTGTATGCCAGCATCAGGAGAGACCTGCAAGTTGCTGTGAGGGGACAGGGGCTCTCATCTGCAGTCCCAAATTTCAGCATGCCTCTGGCTGCAGCTGGGGGAAGAGCCATGCAGGGCAGCACAGCAGCCCCTTGTTTCTGACCTAGATGTTGAGCTAAGCACAGCAAGCACACTCAAAAAAAAAATACAAAATAAAGTGTCCCGTACCAGCATCCTAATAAACAGTTCTCATTATTTTGTGGGTGTGAAAGCCAGTCATTTCATGACACAGCATGAACTCTGTCCTCTGACTGTCAGTACATGCAACCACTCCAGTTCTGACAGTCAGTTAGGAAACCATATAATGGAGCATTCAGGAGCATCTAAAAATAGAGAGACTAGGAGATCTTGGATGGCAGGTCAGAGGCAGGCAGCCTTCTGCAGACAACACGTGTCCCACCCCCACCTCATCAAAAAATGCATTAAAAGTCAACGTTTTGCACAATTTTCTTTGCAATTAAGCCTCTAGAATAGGATCTTTTTGATCGACCTTGGGTGGTTGCTATAATTCAGGATGGGCAGCAGCAGAGGAAAGGGAGGAAGAGAGAGGCACCGCATCCCACTTCACCCCAAGCAGAAACATCTGCTTCAGAGGAGCCAACAGCCAATGCTCATTTTGGGTGCAAATCCCACTCACCAGCCTCTTGGCCATGCTGGATTTGGTCAGCCTCTCTCGCCCGCTCTCAAAAATGTCAGTGTATTTCTCATTTTGTTCCAGCATGGGACAGAATTGGCTTTTGAAACTCCAGCTGTGCCCACAAAGCAGAGCCTTGCTGCCTGCCAGCCCTCACCACGCCAGCACAGGGCTCCATGCACAGCTCCACTCCTGCTCCCCTGCACCGCCAGGAGACAGATGGTGCAGAGAAATTATAACCAACTCCTAGGCAGCCTCCCTCAATTGGGCTTTGCAATGATGGAGGAGTAGATTGAAAGAAAGACATCATGTAGTAAGATTTTGATAAGTTTTGCAGAGTACCCAGTGACCTTTAATACCAAAGGGCTGGGGAGCAGATTGGCAGGGGATGTATAAAGTGAGCACATTTGTTTTGCTTCATGCACTGTCTATGCGACAGTGACTTTAAACAATTTGAAGCTGCCCACCATCTTGTCATTTAAAAGTTCAGCTATTTTCCCCATTTCAGGATGAATCGCAGAGTGATGAACTTGCCTATCTGCTAAGAACACCAGTCCAGCACTGGGCTGGCTGGCACTAAGCCCTGCCCAAAGCCCCACTGGCTTTATTAAGATCTAACTCTCGTGTCCACATTAGTGGGTCAAGATATAGGACTGGGATTTTTGTGCTGGCTCGCATGAAGCAGACTTATTTCTATTAGAAATTCTCCAGCTGTGCATTCAGGAAAGATTAGCCTGTGTTTACTGGGGAGAGGAAATAAAACAGCCGAATAGGTGTCTCTGTGCAATGCCAAGAGATCTCAGGATGGCATGCACCAACAGAGGCTGCAAATCCAGAGCCAGATGAAATGTCATCTGTATTACTCAGCTTCTTATCACGGAAGCATTTAACTTGTAAATTTGCTGCAGTCATAGCAAAGGGTTTCCTGATTGATCCAGTTTCACACAGGGTGAAGAATTAACAAATGGAAATTCCCAGTCTGCAAATCTGGGCAGTTCCCAGAAGCAGCACAGGAGAAGGGACATGTCAGAGCAGACTAGTAATCTGGTAGATCACCTTCCATGTGGTATTGAAACTACTCCGTGGTTTTGGATATGGACCTGATTAGCTTTAACCATATGGGGTCTTAGATTCTGCATAGCTAGAACAAGATCTATAGTAAATGGGGATCCCTGCTGACTCCATAACAAACGAGCATCTGGCTGTGGAGCAAACAAAGCGAGACGCCATGGAAGGTCACCAGAGGAAACATACAATATTCCACAGTACCAGAAGTTAGGACACTCTCTGCCCACACCCTTCCGGTTCCTGTAAAGGATTTGAACTAGTTTCTCCCAGCTGAGTCTTTCTCTTGAAAACACACCATGAACCTTCCTGGCAATCAGCCTTTTCCTCATAAAAATGTTTAATCAAGATTTCCCATGCAGCTGGCTTGAGTGCTTCCTTCCTATTGCATTAATATAGGCAAACGGATGGCATTATTGATGCAAGCAAAGGAATAAAAGGTCACTGAAGCAAGTTTAATTAAAGAGAAAGTCTGAATCTGAGCAAGAATTAGCTAAACTGAGACATATCGATTAGCTGAGCTGGTTTTAATTATTACAAGACAACCACAAGTTTACTTTGATATTGAACAGAGACAATCCTTCAGATCACACTATCGCATCTCTCTGACATTTCCAATCACTTGGGAGACTGGTTAGGCTAAAAACAACAGAGAATAACTACAAGTGAGCAGAGGTCTCCAGCCCAACACAGGCAGAGCTCCTGTCCGTGATGAAAGATCAAAGCAGATGCTGCTGCACAGCACTCTTCCGTGGGGTAAAGAAGTCATAGCCATCTGTGTAACAACTGGCCCCTCAGAGCAGGACAGGAATGACAGTGGCTTAAATAATGTAATTATACAGCTAATGTACATTAAAAAAAAAAAAAAAAAAAGAGCACATCACACATCAGCCTAGAAATTGAAATAAATAAATGAAGGAAAGAAGGGGGGTACAGCTATCCCAGAGCTATAGATGGTGTGGGGAACAGAAACAAAATACAGTATTTTTTTTTCTTTCAACCTTATTACAAACCAGGTGATGAGGTGTCAGCAGCACCGTTCCTGAACAGAGGACAGATCCACGAGGCCCTTCTGGGACTGTGACCTGCTCAAGAGGAGGTTGCTTCTCCCACCACCTGCACAAGACAACCCTGAGTCCCAGCAAAGATTTTTGGGTGAAGTTTTTAAATATGTCTTACCCCAAGGGTACAAGTCACTTCCATCAAAGCTCACAGAGCTCATTTTCTCTGCTTAAGCTTCTTCCTTTTCAAAGCACACTTTTTCCCCCAAATGAAGAGATATGGCCTGCACATTAGCTCCATCACACGTGTGACATGACAGGGATGCAGTTGCCAGGCAACTACCATAGGGAGGGGGGGACAGGACTTTATAAGAATGTTTGTAATCATCTAAGAGGATGCGTCCGGCTGAGAGTTGATTCTGGTGCGATAAGAGAGGCAGAGAAATGAGCCCAACCTCCTCGCCACAGATGAGGTTTAATCAAAAAGAAACTGCTTCCAATAAGTTCTTTCAATATCCTGAACAATCTGATAAACGATGAGACACAGAGTGTAACTACAAAACACCTAGAAAACAGGCAAGACTTTTAATCATGGCAAACTCTAGCAGAAGAGAAAAAAACATCAGGGCAAATGCTGCCGAAGCAAAACAGGATAGATAGCATCAGATGTGAAGAGCTAATTGAAATTATCCCAGTGTAGCTGAAATAATTAAGTTGAAGCTTAGTTCTAACAGGACCTAATTCTCCTCTGAAGGAGGCTGCCCTCCAGCGCCAGCTGGGCAGCGTCCCCCTCACACCCTGCCAGCCTCCACCGCTGCACCAAATCCACCCATTTTGCCACGCAAGTTCTTCATTGCCATGAGACTGGACACTGCCTTTCCGAGAGCAGCTTCAGGTCCCTGCTCACCGCTGAAATCCCAGGGCTCTGGGGTTCAAGCACAGCAAGTCCCTGCATGGCATGGAGCTGGAGAAAAGGAGGCCCAGAAGCTGAGGCTTGCCCCCCCTCCTGAGTTGATGCCAGAAGGTAGCAAAGGGAAAGGCCATGCTTTTGGGAGTGGGGAGTTTTGCTTCAACTACTGCCTCAAGGAAAGGTCCTCCCTCCCTAAAACAAGGGTGCTTCAAGCTCACCCTGAAAATAAAGGTATGGAGCAAACTCAGCAGCACCTCAGGTAGCTACTGATTTATACACAGTAAATAACCTTAGAAAGAGCTGGGTCCCTTCACCTCCCCGGGAAAGGGGTTCCTGTCACATCCCTCTCTTTTCACCCTTGCTTCTCACTTATGTTTCCACCCCCAGTCCCCTCCTACTTGCTCCAGCTCCTGCCCACCAGCATCAACCATCATTTCTCTCTGTGCCTGAGGCTCATATTAATTGGTTCCTTGCAGCAATTCCCTTAGTCCTTGTATTTTCCCACTAATCTTCCTGAGCCAGAGGGCCAAAGCCACTTGGTGCTCATCTCCATGAGGCTCTTCCACCCTGCCCTGTGGTCAGCTTTGGCCATTGGCTTCCAGAAACGCCAGAAGTCAATTGCCCGCAGGCTGCAATGATTCGGAGTGATTGCACTCCAATCAGCAGCCAGCCCTGTGGAGTTCAGCAGCTTTGATTTTGCTTGATAGGAGAAAGGGATGTTAGAAATATTCTAGCCTTCATCCTAGCTAGTCAGGTAAATTTTTAAAAGATGAAATGGTGCGAAGATTATGTTATGAGGGGAAGAGATTTTTTTTTTTCCCCCAAGACTGAACAGAGTGCTCAGTGATGTTATAAATAATATGCTGAAGGCACCTGAACTGGGGATCACAACCGTAATAGGAGGAAACCCAAACCCATACTCTGGTACAGAGCACAAGGGAAAACTCCACCCAGGCAAGGAGCTTTTGCAATGAGAAATCGCACTTTAAAGGACATCGTTACAGTCCTTGCATGAAGATGAGAGGCCGGATCCATATTTAGTTACATCCCTAAACGACAGCTAACAAAGTGCTTCTAGATGATTAGTGAAACCGGAGGTGAAGTGAGGGTACAATCAGTGTCTGCAGCACGAGAGGGGAGAGCTGCTCTGCGCACACGGCGAGGAACAAATTGTGAGCTGGTCAAATACCAGTCCCATCTCCTCTGGAACCACCCGATCGCTGTGTGACAGGTACGCTCCGCGCCCCCCCCTCCGATGAAGATCCGTGCTTTTGGCACAGCAATCGCTGACTTTTCCTGCATCTTTTTCGCACCTTTTGTGCTCTGCTGTGCCCCCAGGCACGTACACACTTGGGCAGGGGAGCAGGAGAGGCGGGACCCCTTGGTCACCAGGCGGGGTCCACAGCCAGTGAGGTGCCTTGGCTCGGAGAAGCTTCTAGATCATGACCAATTATGGCCACAGCTCAGATCCCACCCAGGGTATCAATGGGGCACCGCCGGAGATCCATTGAGCGTGGTCTTCTCGGAGCAGCGGGCCTGTGTTCGGGACCTCTCCCCTCGGGCTGGGACGCTGCCTGAGGAAACTTCCCGGGATTGACTGCCCTCAGCTCCTGTGGTGAGTGGTTTCTTCTGGACAGATCCTTGAGGGAGCCCTCACACACACACGTGTGCACGCACACACCCCCCGGGTGAGCGATTCTATCTTCTGGGTACCCACGAGAGAGCGAGAGAGTTTCCCCCTTTGTGAGTGGGGGTGTGTGCACGCTTTGGATCATCGTTTTTGTGCGTATTGCCGTGTAGCAGCAATACCCCGACTGACACCTCGAACGTATTGTAGTCAATTAAATGTAATCAATTAAAATTCAGTACTATACAGCTATGTATTCAGTATTATACAGCTGTGTGGGAAGATTCAGATGTGAGAAGTACACTAGAGCTGGTGGAAGGCCGAGGCATACGTAAAGCTGATAAGGGGGATTCATACTGGAATGTGCAATGTTTAATCAGGAATTATTGCCCTTGGGAGTGAAACACATCCTGAAGAAATATGTGAGCTGAGTAAGACATTGTTACAACAATCTGACCTCATTAGTAGAAGTGTGATAAGAAGCACCCTTACAGGAACTATCCTCATTATAATACTAAAAATCACACCCCTTGAGCCAGAGACCCCGGCCCAAGCAGAGACCCCTCACCCCGAGCATGTGTAGAACATTAAAGTAGTACTGTAGCTTTAAGAGGAAGGTACAGAAAAGTAGACCAATAAGAAACTGTTTTATGTAATCACTTATGCATATGTATAACTAAACCATATAAATATTGAACCTGTTTGAACGATCGGTGTGCTAGCTTTGTGGAGTTACCACCTAGCATCCCGTCTTCCGCAGAACTTGGAATAAACTGGTATCTCGGCTCTGTGTGTGATATTGGATGCTGCACATTGGGTAACGAACTCCGTTTGTGCGACAACACTATTATGTGTTAAATGTTATTGGAGTGTTGATTGATTTTGGATTACCCCTATTTCTCATTGGTTTCTGTTGTGTGGTTTTGGCTGGTTTCGGAAATAAAGTTGTTTGAGCTTGTCCCTCGTTTGAGTTAGTTTTAGTGTACCTCTGTGACATTTATAATTGACGCAGCAAGCAGAGTGTTGATGGAGGGATTGTTACGGAGGCACGGTTGTGACCCTTCTCCCTTAGGAGTGGAATGGGTGAAGGAGAAGTGGTGTGAACCCGAGTCTGTTGTAGAAAGGACAGAGAAATGCCGTGGAAGCAAGTGAGATGGCAGAGGCAAAGGGACCGTGTGTGCCATACTGGGTGCCTGCTTGATGCAAGCGCAGGACCAGTACATGTATTTTAGGCAGGCGGAAAAGGTTAATTCTGAGTGTCAGCTACAGATCAAATGCTTAAAAGTGGTGTTACGAGAGAGAGCGAATGCATTTACTAGAATGAAAGATCAAAATTATGTTAACCCAAGCGAAAAAGCCCCCCAGCATTGTCCAAATTCGGAAGTTGATTGCGGGAACAGATCTTGAGGATTGGGATGGGGACATCTGGGGAGATTCTGATGAAGCTAGTGCTGATGAAACAGAGGAGGCAGAGGACAGGGATGTAAGATCTGTTATCAAAACGTAGAGGCATATGGACTCACGGGGTGGGAATCCCTGAACTACTGTCCATACCAACCCATGGACAGGACCTGAGCTCAGTGACTTGCAAGTTAAATTTTCACGCAAACCAGGTGAGATGGAGATGGAATATCTGTGGCGTGTTTTGCTTACCAGAGGTGATCGGATACTATTGAGTGATGATGAGGCTCGAGGGTTTTGGGGACCTGGTGTGTTTCTAGTGACAGGCCAGCTGGTAACCTGTCTAGAATTTCTCGGGTGGCTTACCGGGCTGGCGGTATAGACTTCAAAGAATGAGGGAAACCTATTACCATTCAGATAAGGGGATTATCGGAATTGGCAGAAGGAGGTGCCTCCACAATTTGCACTGATTCTTTTGAAACTCACAAGGGTGCCACCGAGTGGATATGCAATGGGAATCCAGCCGGTGGGAAGTGGGTCACACAAGAGTCTGGAGGGCTGGAGACTGGCAGAGGCTATAGGAAATAGGCAGGTCACGTCCCTTGAGAGTGGGTTGGGTGAAAGGGCATGTGAAAAGTGGAACTCCAGCTGCTGAGTGGAACCAACAGGCTGACAAATTAGTTCAAATCAGAGTGGCTGATGGCATATGGGAAGAGTGGGGAATGGCTAGCTGAGTGGCTACACATCAAACGAGGCCACCCTGGGAAGGCGGGTCTGTATTGAGTGCCAGTCTCGGAGTTGGCCAGTGTCTATGGCAACATGTGAAGCAGTCCTCACGGCCCACCTGCAATGCTGAATAAGACTTAAAGCCGACCACCCAAACCAAGCCCCAGCCCAGCATATCAGACAGGGCAAAGCCCTTTGGAGCACTTGGCAGGCTGACTATGTCGGGCCATTAAAACTGTCCCATGGAAAGAAGTTCATCCTGGTAGGAGTGTAAGTGGTTTCGGGGCTGTCGGTGGGTACAGCTGTCAGTGCTGCCACCGGGGACCAAATGGTGAGAGTGTTGCATAACAGTTCAGTGTTTTGCCCACCCCTGAAAGCATTCAAAGTGCTAACAGATCACACTTTATGGCCGCAGTGGTTTGAGATTGGGCTAGAGAGGAAGATATAAGGTAGGTGTTCCATACACCGTATTAATCCCCAGGCCAATGGGATCATCGAGCAGACCAATGGTCTGATTAAAAAGCATGCTGACATCTTGTGACCCAACTGGGACACACGGCTAACACAAGCAGTCCTTGTCATCAATAACTCTTGGGGTAGTTATGGAAACCCCCAAATCAGGGCATTCTGCCCTGAGAAGCCACCAACAGGCAATGACCCTCTAACAGATAATAAAGGACCAGTTTCCACTAAGAACACATGTAGGCCAGCCTGTCATGGTGAAACTACTTTCCATTGGCATCATGCCCATGATGCTAGCAAAACCTAAAGGCCTGTATGCTTGGAAGGCCCTAGATGAAAACGGAAAGAACCCACCATATCAGCGCCTGGTGGATAGTCCCAGACTTCTAACCCGAAAGCTCGGTCCCAGGGGACCGAGGCCCATCCTTTTTGTAGTCTCTTACAGGACAATGGAGAGATGGACCATTCTGTTGATCCTCCTGGTGGCGACAGCAACTAATGCGGATGACTCGGACCTGGATGGCAACATAGTGGTAAAGATGATGGTAGGATTTGTGCGGATGATGAACCTAACATAGGTAACAGTCTGTTTATCCACCCCCCAGGTCAGCGGAGGACCCCTTACCCATTTTCATACAAGACATCAACATATCACCAGCCCTTGAATTAACATGGGGTCAATGTAACAATTATAGCTGGAAGTTCTGGGAAAGCACAGGGGACGTAGGCTATACCCGTATCGTTTATAGCCAGTCACCGGGCATGATAAATGCTCGTTCGGTATGGGATGCCAAATGCAATTACATTTTCCAACCCCCCCATAAAGCCACGGGGTGGAGCGTCAACAGCACCACACCCTGTCCCGAAGTTCCATGGGAACCACTGAACGCAGCTCTCTATGGAACGCTGATGATCACTCACTAGTGTATACTGAGCCACTGAATGCTTCTTGGTGTATCAAACATCCTGACAGAGACAGTAATGAATGCCCTAGCGCGTGTAATAACAACTCATTCGACTGCCCGCTCAATTGCACATGGGCCAGGTACACCGATGCACTAGTTGGTATGGGGGAAAAGATAAGGCACACCCAGCAAGGGAATCTCCTCTCTGGGACTGCCAAATGGAAATTGGGTGTAAGGATATAGATAAGATGCCCCTGTTGTGGCTATATCCGCTGACCCAAGAAGCCTTGGTACAAGGCTGCTTATGCAGCATCACCAGCTATTCACGTCCGTCTGTCCTAAATTGCCATAAAAGAGACTATTGTCGTCCTCTCACCACTACTCCAGGTTTGTGCCGAACATCTTTTGTCTCTGCACCTCCTAATTTAGTGTGGGCGTGCTCTGATGGCCGCCTATATTCCCGGTTATACCCAACTATCCCAAAACTGGCCTGCACGTTAGCCGTGCTTTCCCTCTGTCCTGTCTACCAGGAAGGGCCCATACCACAGCAATGGTGGGATCGTGTGCCAAGGGATGTACAGAAGGGGTGGAAAAATGCTCCAACGAGGATTGGGTGGTGGTTAGAGGAGGTTAATCTTTGGAACGAGGATCACTCCAGTATGAAACAGCCACTCTATTCTACAGCTGAGCCTACAGCTAGAGGCGCTAATAAACTCTATGCATGACAGCATGGGCTTCTTAAACCATCAATTACAAGAAAACGGCAAGATGACTATTCAAAACTGAGCCGTGTTAGACTTAATCCTATTGAAGGAGAAAGGTGGATGCAGGAAGTTGAATCTATCGGTAGACGACTGTTGTGTCCACATCCCAAACATTTTGGTGCCACTACAAGAACAGATGAATAAGACGAAGAAGAGCTAAAGACACAAGAGAAATGGCTACTGCACTAGGGACTAATTGGTTGGGGAAAGTTTTTAATGTGTTTGGGTTTTCCTTGTCGGGGTGGTTAACTAGCCTCCTTCAGTCTTTGATAATGATCATAATTGTGATTGTTGTAATTTGTATTGTTATAAGCTGCATTAAGAGCACCATAACGAAAACTGTGTCCACTGTAAAGTAAAACTCCCGTAAAACCTGGCCCCTGAAACAAATGCTACCCTGAATCCCACTTGTGACACTGAATCCTGCCCCTAAAACAATTGATAGCCCCCCCCCAGAACCTAGCCGTATGTTAGATGTCCCAGTACAACCCCAGGATGGTGCTTATATGTTCGCCTGTTGCTATTGTTAATTGTTGCTATAATGTGGGATATTACTACATGTCTGACAGCTTATTGTGGATTGACTGGTGACTGGTTGGTTGCTAATGATACCTTGCAACAGCTGAAAGATGCTGAAAGAATGATCATCCACAGTGGGTGTTAAACTCAGCAACACTGTGCCCCCTTTTAACTTTGGAGGCAAGAGGTGACTGTACCACCACTCCAGAGAAACTGGTCAGATCATGGCCGTGGTTACCGGCTGGATTGTGTGACAGGTACACTCCGCCCCCCCACTCCACTCCGGGCTTTTGGCACAGCAATCGCTGGCTTTTCCTGCCTCTTTTTCGCACCTTTTGTGCTCTGCCGTGCCCCCAGGAACGTACATACCTGGGCAGGGGAGCAGGAGAGGCGGGACCCCTTGGTCACCAGGCGGGGTCCACAGCCAGTGAGGTGCCTTGGCTTGGAGAAACTTCTAGACCATGACCAATTATGACCACAGCTCAGATCCAACCCAGGGTATCAATGGGGCACCGCCAGAGTCCCTCTTTGGCTTGTGATCTTCTCAGAGCAGCGGGCCTGCGTTTGGGTCCTCTCCCCTGAGGTTGGGATGCCACCTGAGGAAACTTCCCAGGATTGAGTGCCCTCAGCTCCTGTGGTGAGTGGTTTCTTCTGGATAGATCCTTGAGGGAGCCCTCCTAGAATCACTCACCCCCCCAGGTGAGCGATTCTATCTTCTGGATACCCGAGAGAGAGAGAGAGAGTTTCCCCCTTTGTGAGTGGGTATGTGTGCGCACTTTGGATCATCACTCTTGTGTGTATTGCTGTGTAGTAGCAATACCCCGACTGACACCTCAAACCTGTTATGTGTTAAATGTTATTGGAGTGTTGATTGATATTGGTTTACCCTTGCTTCTTATTGGTTTCTGTTGTGTGATTTTGGCTGTTTTGTGAAATAAAGTTGTTTGAGCTTGTCCCTCGTTTGAGTTCGTTTTAGTGTACCTCTGTGACACACTGCTGCACACTTTTCATGCTGTGGTAATTAAAATGCAGGCTGAGTTGTTGTTAGCTTCCCTTGGCTAAGTCAAGAGAGCTAAAACCCACTTGCAAGTACTCTTGAAGTTTAGTCACTGCTGTTCATACAGCAGAGCTAGGAACAAAACATCTCAGAGTCAAGAAATCAAGGAGCATGTCCAAATCCCCCATGGTGGCAATCAGGCTGATCTCAAGCTCATCCTTCTCTAACTGAAAGTTATAAAAAAAAGTACAAATAATCTGCCCTCCCTCTTCAAATCAACACATTTAAAAATAATAACTTTTTCCTGCATGTGACTTCAGCTTTCTGAGTTATCTCCATAACTACCAGGCAGAGCTGAGCTTTCTGCAAGGCTGAGCTTCCCTCAATTTCCAGGCCTATCCTGCAATCCAGGTGCCCTGTCCTAGGAAAAGCTGACTGATCTATTTGCTAAAATCCAGCCAGTAAGGACATCCCAATATCAAAAATTACAACATGGGGACATTTCTGGTACTCATAGTTATTGCAGAGGGACAGATTTTCAGTCTTAATGTTAGATGTATGGATGCAGGAGAATAGACAACTGCTGAAATTAAGCACAAGCACACGCTTCTCTTCTAGACTTTGGACTTTTTACAAATCAAAGATGTTCCATTAAAAATTTGAAGTCACTTGAACTTGCAGCTTTTCATTTTATGTATCTTTTGTCTTATTGTTACTGTATCCTGACTTATTCTGGCTATGGACTCCTTCCATCATACCGTGCTCCATGTCAAATCCCTCTCTGAAAACATGATATACCAAATGGCACAGTACCACACAGGACATCTGTCTAATAGTCTCTCATTCCTTTCATCTTCTTTCCCATCAAAACACAAAACATTTCCAGGCACTATAGAAAGCCAGCATGGTCTCCACAGTGCCCCAAGATCAATCTACAGTTTTAATGTAGTTTTGTCAAAAAATATTAATGCACCTAATGGTAACATAATGAGGCAAGGCTTAACCCAGCTGCATGACAATTAAAGCAGATGAATATTATTTCACAGGATCTAGTCCTTTTGCAAAGAAGTCACTTGCCTGTCTGCGTGCCAGATTTGAAGCTACAGTTTTCTCTGATGTGAAGTTCTACTTTCTGATCAAAAAAGTCTACATCTGACATGAAGAACTCAAGCCAACTTGATTTGCACTGATAATCTGCAGTTTCGAGAAAGTTACCATGTGGACCAGCTCTTAGAAACATCAGAAAATCCTGGGAAGGGATTAAAGAACATAGAAGCCATGTGTTCACTCTTTGGACTGTGGTTTCAGGTCCTCACATGAAGAGTGCTGTACTGAGGCAATGTCCTTGCATTTCTCCCTCTGCCATTTTCAATGCTGGGATAAATCCTTTCCATGCTGTGCTTATGCAGAGATACTCTACATCGCTTCAGTTCCCTAAATTTTGTTTCTCCCTTTGCCTTTGTATGTTTTGGCTGCTTCCTGAGTTCTGACATCCATCCCCAGAAGCCTTCCACACCTCCTTTATCCTACAGGAGTCCCCCAAAATGAAGGGTGGGGTGTGGGTTTTGCTGTCTTTAATTCTCCACTGTGCCAGGGCTGGAGCTTGGGGCCACTGGAGACATGCAAAGGGGTCTGGGAAGTAGCCAGAAAGGCCCTGAGCTATGGAGATGGAGGAAGGCAGGACGCAGAAGCTGGCAGGACAGCGGTCCTCTTTGCACCACTCCTTGCACAAAGCTCCATTCAAATTGCTTTCCACATCTGTGGATGTACCTCTGCAATGAGAGCTGCTCCTGCATGGACCTGCAATTCTGATTGCTTGTGCTAGGCATAGAGAGCATGAATGTTGCCCAGAGAGAAGGCCCAGGAGCTATTTGAATTGAAGGAAGTATTTTTTTCTCTTGTCAATGGAATACCATACCTCTTTAAGGATATTTCACCATTTAGTTTTGTGGTTCTTGAAACGCTGGAGAGCCTTTCTTCTTGCTTTATAGAAAAATCCTGGAAGAAGGAAGAAAAACATGTTTCTATAGTAAAATCTAGTTATTCATATAAATGAGTTAGACTAATGAGTTATAGAAATCAGACAGCAATGTCACTAAGTCAAACACAGCAGACATCTGTACATTTTGGATAAAGGAGGCCTTTCAGAGCTGCTGGTGAAGACAACCCTGCACACTCTTTGCACGACACACGGCCCTGCTTGCTGGAGGCCCAGACTGGAGAACATGGGTCTGCACATGCAATTCTGCTTCCTTTGGAAAGTCTCCTTGACCCCCATTCCCTAGCCAAATTGATTTCCATTTGCCATGTCCCTGAGCACCTTGGCTGAGCAGAGAGGACCAGGAAGGGACTGTCAGTTCAGCAGCCAAGCAAGAAATTGAAAAGTAAAGAGGTCCAACATGCCTGTTGGGAGACAGTCAAGGAATCTCCTGCAAGGATAGCAAACCCCCAAACCCAACACCATCTACCTCGGGAGCCTGACTCTCTCCGTATCTGGCAGATAGTGAACTGCAAAGCCCAAGCAATGCTGTAAGCCAGGCAATTGCTCTGAGATGCCTGGATCTGTTTGCCTTCCCATTGCTTCATTCAGTTCATGAAAACTGCAGGATTTCACAACAGTCCTTTCAAGCACCATAATGCTGCAGGTAGAAAGACAAAGACAAAAAATAAGGGAATTTTGTGCACCACAGAAAAGGGCCTAACAGAGCAAGGCCCTGAAAAAAGGACAAATGATAAGCAGCTGGAAAAGCAGGAAAGGAGTTGAAAAATGCTGGTGATGGAAGTGAGAGAGTGCAACAGAGCAAATACTTGCCAGCCAGGGGATGCTGCAGAGCAGGGATGTCAGCACAGAGGAGCTGGCTGGCCTGTGCTCAGCAGCTTTCTGTTCTGGCTGTGAAAAAGCCTGTTCTTGCCAGAACAGTGAAACTGGCCCAAAAAGCCACCCCTCCTGACATGTCTGCCCAGGCACCCCCAAGGAGGCCACATGTACTTCTGCTCTATCTACCGCAGCTCCTCTGCGAATGGACCAGAGCTTGCCAGTGCCTCCAACCATCACTTCAGACAGATTTCACTGGATAACCAACCAACCATGAGAATGTCATTTACAAACAACCCATCAATTATCCATTTGCTAAAAAAGCAGAGTCAATTAGACACCTCCTGGGCTCCCTGGGTCAGTGAAACATTCCTGGGTGGATGGGAGCAGCAGTGGATAGATCTTCACATCTCCCATCTTTGTGCCCATGGGATCAGAAGCCTCATACTAGAACTGTTTTTATTCTCATCTGTTTGCTTTTCATATTTTATTTCAGATCTGGGAGCAATTTAGTTTAAGTCCTGATGTGCAGTAAATGCATACTGTGTGTTGATAAATTATTAGCCATCTCACATAGCATGTCGTTTGGTAAACCCACAGAGAGCTACTTACCATTCCCCATTGTGAATCAAAGGGCATTTGCTTAATAACTCTATACCCAGATGCGTTCAGTGAAGCACAGAGCGTCATTGTTTACTAGTCTGGGAGAATGTCCTTGATCCAGGAAGATCCATAAAGCCTACCCAGACCTGCTGCCAACTCTGTGTGTGCTGCTCTTTGGAAAAATCTAGTTTAATGAATGTAAGGCAGAGTCTCCCACATGAGCCATGGTGACGCATGCCAGTCCCACATGCCGCCTTGCGCTGAGCGTTACACAAACAGAGGTGCCGGGTACCAATAAGATGGGCATCTGGATTTTCCTCTATGGAAGATTAGCAATAAATTGACTGGGACACAAACTCTCAGTTGGATTAACTCTTAGTAATTTCACATTTCTAAGATCATTCCTTGCAAAAGCTATAAGCAGGCTAAAAATTCACCTCCTGGTGTTCCTGCTGACTTCCTTGCTTGGGCAACTCTCTGTTTGGAGCTGGCTTGAACTTCTGTGCTGTTCATTCTCGATTCCTTTTGTTCCTTATTAGGAACTTGTTCTGCATTGAAATTGCTTGTTTTAAAAACAACAACAAAAAGCAGAGAGAAGTTATGTAAGAGTGGAAAAAACTTTCAGCTGTTCAAGATGACAACAAATGGAGGTTCTGTCCAAGTCAAGAAAATGTCTTTTAGGTTTGTCTTTTAGGAACCGACGAGAGACCCTGCGCTTTCTCATAGCTTCAAAACTGAGATGTAAAATTTGAAAAGTGCTGCCTCTAAAATTGTCGGGTTATTAACTTCTGCGCTAAGAATATTTGCTAAATTACAGCTTATTTCCAACAACAGGCATCTTTTATTAAGAAACTCAACTTGGATAATCAAGAACCACCCACTGTGAAATGAATGAAGTGTGTTCTCCAGAGATACAATGACTTTCTTTACCAGTGCTGTGCCTCTGCAAAATGGTAATACATCCCTGACTTGGCAAATGTGGCTTTGGAAAAGAAAAGTTGATGTTATTTATTTATTTATTTATTGCAGACAGATGAAATTGTTTGTTAAATTAAAGCAAAGTCTTAAAGAGTAATAAAATAGTGAACAAACAACAGACCTAATAGACCAACACTAAAAGCAGAGTCCCTATTCCAAACTGTCAGCACCAGCTGCAAGCTTTAAAGTTTCATTCAGAAGAAACTGAGTGGGCAAAAACATGAAAGGAGGCTATGCTTTTCTCTTTTTCAAACAACACTTAACTCTTACTAAGTAAAAGTTAGAAGCTAGTTAAAGGATTGCTGACAGCATCTCTGTCTCACTGTTGATGAGAATGAGCCTTGTTTGCTGTCACTTTGTAGTGAAGCTTTTGGGATCTGGCAGACAGCGCTGCAGGACGAATTTGCTGTTTTCTACAGAATTCATCATTGCAGTGTTGGCCAGGTCAGGTGGTCCTGAGGTGAGCACGGCTGGGCACAGCTAAGCCTCACCCCAGGTTTCCTTCCACACAAAATACGGTTAATGAGTGCATCAAGCTAGCCCTCAAGGCCAGGATGCCCTGTCCTGGGGATCCTGCACTCACCACCAAGCAGGAGACTTCAACAGTGCGACTCGACCAGAAAACTTCACTGCAAGGCAGCAAACACTGTGTGAGCTCAAAAAATTCATCTCTACGCACAGGGAGATATCTGAGGAGGTGCCCAGGTCCCCTTGCAGGTGCTGGGGGGGATGAACATCCCGAGCAACCAGTTTTGTAAAATGTAGTGAAAAATTTCAAGAAAAGTAATTTTTTTGCTTGTTTGTCCTGGAAAGAAATGGATGCACCCATCTGCACTCTGCTGCCCAGGAAGCTTGACTCTTTGGGTGCCTCTTGCACAAGACGCCTCTTGCACAAGACAGCAATATCAAAGATCTGCACATTTGTCAGCTCTTAACACTTAAAGGACTCCCAGTAGAGCTTAATTTTACCCTTTTTGGTACAAGTTTATATCTGCTGAGCTTTGCTCGCAGAACAGCAGCAAGAGGGATGAAATTTGTAGAGGCTGTATGATGTAGATATTTCAAGCCAGGTGTTGAGAAACTTCCAAATAAAAGATTTTTCTTTGCCATCTGTAAAAGCTAGCCTCTTATTTCCACTCCCTGTGACTTTACCCGCCTCCCGTGGTAGCAGGGCATGCTCTGGCAGCAGATTCTTGCCAATGCTGGCAGCTGTGTTGGGGCAACATGACCCCTGAGCTTTGCAAGTCACAGCAGCGGGCTGTGAGATTTGCATTTGGACTTACAACAGAGAATTCTGTTTTAAAATACTCTCTTCGCCAAACTATGAAACTTTCTGTTCTTCTTTTGTAAGTGTGTGATATTCTTACAAAGAATAGTCCAAAACATTAAGTTTACTTTGCCTATCTAAGTGATGCACCAGGACATACCACCCTCCATAACAACGTAATGATCTGATCCAGAGAACACGGACATCAGCCAGTATTTTCAGCTATGAAGCAAAACATACTCTCTCCAATTTTCATGGTTGAGTCTTTTCTCTACTTGCGCGGAGGTTATGGATGGAGGTGTAATTTTTTTTTTTTAATATTACTGGATGTGATAAAGTTCTATTTTTTAATGATTGAACCACTGCATTTCAAAGGCAGATTTTTCCTCTTTTTTTGCCGCTGATATAACATCATTATGTTGTTTGTAGGAATTATGGTTTTTATCTTCCTGTCAACAAAATATGCATGCAAATAAAGTTAGATTATTTATAGAGCAACATCAAATTAAACTGCTTGTATAATGACTTAAAACTGGTTATCGCCATCCTGCATAATATCTGTTTAAACACACCACTTGCAACAAGCTTTCCTAATCAGAGGAGGAAACAAAAACACAATGTCACTAATTTTATGCATGCCATAATGTGCTGTTCAGCTCTCAGCATTGAGGCCCTGTGCAGTGCAGGAGAGCAATGCTGTTTTTACCAATATGCGCTCTTCAGCTTCTACACAGCTCTTTGGAGAGTATTGTATTGGCCAAATTTCAGATTTCAGGGCTCAGACATGTTTGAAAAGATGATGGAGACATTCAGGCACATTCTCTTGCTCCTGCCATGCAGTACAGGAGTCTTGAGTGAAGGCTAGGAGCTGCAGGAGCAGGGTCTATCCAGACCTATCTTGTCTACGAGCTCTATCCAGATTAGGGATGGGAGGTTCAGGACCACTGGGGTTATTCAGTCACACCACAGAGCATTTTAATCACCCACAAACCTCTGAGGGGCATGGGAGGTTGTATGGGCAAAGGCAACCTGCTGGGCTGTGGCATGGCCACCTCCTGGCCCATCTGAGCCAGCCAAGGAGCAGCAGCGGGTCTGTGTGCCTGGAACACCACTATGAGTTGGTTTTCTCTTCACCCAGATAAGCTGTTGTTGCCCCCAGCACCTGCCTCCACCAGCCAGCATGGCCCCATGGCATTGCATTTGGCAGAGCTTGGCTTGTTTGCAGCACCTCAGTTGCCCACTGGAGCCTGGCCCTGGGCTGCTTTCCCTAGGAAAGCAGCAAGCCTCATATTTTGAGCTGCCTCTCCTGGCTTAGCCTCATCTGCTCGCATTAACTGAAAGCTATTAAAATCATAAAGTGCTTCAGAAATTATTTTTGTCAGAAATACAGCTGCATTCTGGCTGCCTTCTCTCTGGCCAGAGCTACAGTGCAGACTGCAAGGAGCCTCACCCCGTCATCATGAAAGCCACCTCTATCCATTTCCAAACCTTCCTCCTTGCCTCATGTGTCCATATACCTGCGACAGAAGCAAGACAGTGTCCTTACACCAGCAACAGACCTACACTGAACATCTGAGAGAAGGAACAGTTACCCACACCAACAGCTCATACTGCATTGCCTTTGCTGGAAGCCATGGGGAGCCCCAAACAAGCTGCAAACACAGCAGTTATTTAACAACAACAACAAAACAAACAAAAACTGCACCTACTGCCTGAGCAGTTGCAAGCTCAAAAGCCTGATAAATGTCCAAGGAGGTGAGAGCATGCAGCACATTTGGTGAGCAGGGCTTTTGGATGCAGGCGAGGAACTCGTGGTCCAGAGCAGCTCGCACGGGCAGCGCACACATGGTGCACCAGGGACACCGGCTCCGAGCGAGGAGAGGCTGCTCAGCACTCGCCGGGCAGTCATCATCACACTGAAGCATGTGAGAGTCTGACAGGAAATAAATTGGACCTTCAGTCAACCATTTAGAAGAGTTAGAAACTCCCCAGAGTGAGTCATTTAATTTGGTAAGAAAAAAAAATAGAGGTGGATTTTTTTTTCCTGCCTCCCTGACTATTTTTTCCTCTTGGACTCACTCTGCTGGTGATGGAGGAGCTGATGTCACAGAAAGAGTAATTTTGGTGGCTCCAGTCCACACAGAAGCAGGAATCGACCTCTCTTTCTATGAGCTCTCATTTTTCCTGAACAGTTTAATGACACTGGGTTTGAAGTGTTGCCATTTACTCATAGAAGAAAGTGCAAAGGGGCAAATTCCTCCCTTTTATATCTGTTGTTCATCATAACTACAGCTCTGGTTTGTGTCACTCCTGCACTCACAGAATTGCGCCAGTCAAAGGACAGGTATTCCGTTGCAAAGCTGATGCCAGTGGCCAGTATGGATTAGGCAGATGAGGAGGAGCAGAGTCCTCCTGTTCTCCTAAGATCTTCTGCCTTCACCCCCCACATGTCCCACTGGAAAGAGGAGAAGGAAACCATCCCTCATTTCCAAAACTCTCACTGAAAGGTAAGAGCAGTGAAAAACTGAAGAAATTGTCTTCCCTCAAAGGGAAAAAGGCCAAGGGAAGGAAAAATAGAGACACTTATGGATCCTACATGAATTCAGTTTTGCACCAACAAAGACCTATTTAAAGTGGGAGCAAGTCCTACCCTCAGAGCCCACTCACTGCTTTCTGTTCAGAGCAAATTTGCTTTCTCAACATTTCCCAGCAAGATTATGGATTCACTGAACTTTAAAAGTGATTAATCAGCACAGTGCTGGCCGACAACGAAGACATGAGCAGTTCCGAAGGCATTTCCTAAGCTGCCAGCCTCCCTCTGAAAGCCACCTGGATGTGCTGCTTCTACTCACAATCCTCACGGATGCCCCAAAGGTGATAGTTAGTATTTCTAATAATACCTGCCTGTTCCTTGGGTGTGTAACAGATGAACTGCCTCTAATGGCTACAAGATTTCACCCACAGGTATAAAATAAACCAAGGTCAAAATCCTTTATTTGAGACAAGATGTATTGATTGACAGCCTGGATGCTAAACAGGCTGGAAAAAAAGATTATAACACTAAACCTACAGCGGTGGGAAAATCTTCTGGCTCTCTGAGGATAGGTTTTACATGTCCTGCTGAAACCCGTAGGCAGGGTCTTGGCACAGGGCAGCTTCCTTAAACCAAATTGCCATATTTCTCTGAAGGTGTAAGCTACCTGGCCTGTACCCATGTGTTGCAACCACATGGGGTAGGTGTGATCTTGGAAAGACCTCTACAGCCAAGGAAGTCCCTTGAGGCCTGGGCCAGAGGACCCTGCTCCCTGCACCCCTGCAGCTGGAGGTGGCCCAGGCAGCAATGCTGGCACAGAAACCAGTGGCCAAATCAGCCCCATGGCAGGGCCGGGGAGCTTCACACCACTCCTGCGGTTGCTCGAGGCTCTCCGCAACGTGAGGCCTGTGCTCCCCTGAAACCATGGCAACCAGAGATTTACTTTAAAAATAAAGAAATACTGTGTTTCTGGCACAGGAGATAGCAGCTTTTGCAAGGTGTGAGCGTGCCGTCTTCCTGTACCCCTGATCAAATCTGGGCCAGATTCAGTCTCTGTCCAGCTGCATAATGGAAATCCATTATTAACAAGGCTGCAGGATTAAGCAGGAGAGGATGTTTATCTCTGCATATCCGAGCACAAGTCCCAGCTGGCTGACAGCAGCCACTGTTAAGGTGAACCACTGGAAGAAGGAAGCACTTCCCAACCCCCTTCCACCTCATGTTTGCCCCCGCTAGGGCTGGATACCCCGGTAATAGCAGTTTCCCTCTTTCAGTCCTACTCTGCAGGGCAGGTTGAGCTCCTGCCACTGCAGTGGGACCTGGGTGCCATGGTTGGTGGCTGGCACCCCAGCCCGGGGGCTGCAGTACTGGGGAGGGGACATGCATGGCCTGGGCTGCATGGCTCCAGCCCATCTGCTCAGCACTACTACCCGACATCAAAAACCCCAGACAGCCACACAGCAAGTCCCTTTCCACACCCAGAAACTGGATTTAGTTACCTGACGGAGGAGATTGCCAGTAAATGACAGAAGAGCCCAGAGAGATTTGCTCAGTGGTAGAAGTAATCTGAATGAGGAGAGGCACTGATATCTGCTGGTGTAAGGAGGTAGATAAACAGCTGTTCGGCTGGACCCTGAGCTTCCTACTTGGAAAGGTGAAAGAGGAAAAAAAAAATAGTCAAACAGGGACTGGAATGCCTGACTGGATAGAAAGTCAGGCCCCACTTTCTCCTCCCCACTTGACAGCTTTCATATTTTGACTGAATCATAACATTAATAAACAATGTATCGTGTGTTCTCACTTTCACGGGCTTTTCACTGACATGTTGACATGCGGTTTCTCATCCTTTTTTAATATAAAACCTGAGCACAGCATCGGGACTCTTCCTGCAGTTATAGCTGACAGCTTGGAGTTTTCAGTCATCACAGCTAAAGGCATTAATAAAAGCTATTTTGCTCATGTGCATGAAGTTGAATCTGGGCTTAATGGCTTTTTCTGCCACAAGAAGAAAAAATAATTAAAACAGTATATTCTGGAACTACTTAAGTCTTAAACAAGTAGCAGAACGGTAAGCCAAAGGGAGGAGAAAGTTTTTACTAAAATGCGCTCAGGCCTCCGAGCAGAACTTGAGAAATGAGGAAATGCCAGGAGGGAGTTTTCTCTGCAGCAGGCTATTGTTGTAGAGCCTGCAAATTGTACTTAAACATTGAACTGCTCCATTGTTAGAAGCACTTAAAACATAAAACCGAGCAGAAGCAGGTTTCCTTGTTCTGGCTGTGGGAGGTAGCGGAGCTTTTAGATCAATTGTTATGCAAATCTGCCTCTAGTTTCAACCTAGGTTAAAAGCTATTCTCCAGTCAATTAAAATCGGAGTCTATAAAGCGGTTCTTGCACCAAGCTTAACTTTCCATAGATGTCAGGCTGTGGTTTTGCATTTTAAAATGTAGCTAGGAGTCCCATTCCTCTCTCACAAGAGGGGGCGGGGGGGGGCACTAGAAGGACGTTGGTGCAGCTGCACCAGAGGAGCGGGCTCGCCCTAAGCTGGCCCCCGCCGCCACCCCAGCAAGGTCCACCAGGAAATCCCACCCAGGCCAAGGGCTGACGGTCTGCGTGGATGCCACCTGGCTAAGAGCAGAGCATTTGGCAGGTTGATATGGGTGGGCTGAGATTGCCACCGAAATCGGGAATAAACCTCTTGACACCAATGTAGCATTAAGAAGCAGGCATTCTCTTTATTGCAGCGCTGGATGCACGAGGGATCCTTCCGCCTAACGTGCATACCAGTTTACACAGATCTAGGTTCATTTATACATATGCATAGGTTTTCAAAATACTAGGTGGGACTGTGTTAATTAGTAGCTTACATAATGATGATTTAGCATAACGCATGCTCAGTTTTTCACGTGGGGGTCTTCTGGTGGTCGTAGACCCCAAAACTGCTTTTCAGGTCATGAATTCAGGGTCATTCTTCCTTTTAAGGCTTAATTTTCTCCATGGTTAAATATCACATGCTGGAAGATCCGGTTTTACCAGGGTATTCTTGGGTTTTCTTTTGTTTCTTCTTAATTGACCCTTTGAACTTTATTCTTTATATATTCCTCACTTATTTTCCAACAAGATGGGGCAGAGCTACGGATCAGACACAGCCTTGGGACACGATTCCTGGTTTTGTGGCAGGGCACTAGCTCAGAGCAGTTGGCAGCTAGGGTGAAGCAGGAGTGCTTCAGCCGTGAAAACTTCACTAACCCCCTGTCCAGAGGTTCACAAGGCTTTTTCATGCTCTCAGCCTCAGGAGAGGTTCAGGAGGTGCTGCCAGCCCTGCGTCAGGCTGCATCGCGTTCGGCTCAGCCCTTGCACAGCCCGCAGAGCAATGCTGCTTCTCCTCCCCGTGAGCACTGGCCGTGCCACCCCCGCCAGGAGCACAAGGAAGGGGTCACTGGCTTTTACAGCAGCAAATTTGGAGGGCACATGGTAGACCCAGCACTGCTGTGTCCTGCCCTCCAGCAGCAGGCAGAGCCATAGGCACCGAATTCTCGATGCTGGCACCGAGCTGCCCAGCCCTACGGTCCCCCAGTGCTTCGCTCCTTGCCTGTATTACAAAAACCATCTGCGACACCAAGACGCGTACCACACAATCCTCCTTTTTCTAAGGCATTTGGTCTACACTTCCAAAATTAAGCATTAAATGGCTCATAGTTCAAAACTGCAGAAGTTTGCACTTAGCAGTGCAGTTTACATGAACTTGTGTTTCCGACTCCCTCTTCTCAGACCACGAGCCGTAACCTGCTCCTCCACCTCCCCAGAGCAAAGTCTGTGTTTCTGGAAGACCAGTGCTGTGAAACCGCTCCTGGGTTTGTGGAGCCAGAAAAACAGCACACAGCTGATCTAAACACACCATTTTACAGCAGGCAGACAGGTTTCCCCTTCAGCAACATGATTTCTCGGCCGATAGACGAGTCGGTCAGTAAAATGCATAAGTAGGTTGTTAGTCAGGATGCACGATGTGTGTGATGAGCAGTGCACACAGTGCCAAGCCCTTCCCTACAGGAACCAGGTTTGCCAGGGAAGCCCAGGCTGCAAACACAGCTCATCTCATGCTCAGCAATACCCGAGCAAATATCAGCGACACCCAGCCAAACACTGCAAGCTGTCAGGCACCCAAGTTGCCCCAGCCACACAGCATCCAGGGGGATCAGTGCTGGGGACTCGAGGACACTAGTCGTGGGCTGAAAGCTGGCATATGACACAGTGGACACTCCGGGGAGGGTAGCGAGACAGTGGGTGGGATAATGGAGGATAATAGCTGTACAGTTAGAAATCATAACGGTTCAGCCTACGCAGAGGGTTAGTTTCCAAGAGAGCGGTTATCTCAGCTCTGATGCCTGGATGACAGAGCTTCGATGCCTGTTTTATTGGTTAAGTACATGGTTTTATTGCTGTTTGTAGAAGTATGCCTGCATACAGAGCAGCAAGGGAGCACATTAGCCAGGAAGTGCTGAGCTTGCACCGACTGCTGTGTGAGAGCATCCAGACCCCAGCAAAGTCTCAGTGAGAGAGCTGGTAAGTGCATGTGGGGGGCTGCCTCCATTTCCAGGTGATGATCTCTGGCTGATGTGCAAAAGCAACTCAAATCAGTTTTCCTTGTTGATGAAAATGTTATTAACAGGGAGGAGGGAGTCAGAGGAAGAGGGGGGGCAAAGCCCTCCTTTCTCTCATGTCACCCTTGGGCTGTTTCCCCATCTCCCTTCCAGGTTTGTGACTATTTCTGCACTCTGCCACTTTCTATATTAAATATCACCACTCATTAGTGATACCCGTTCTGGTACATTCCCAGGGGAGCTCCACAGGGGCTGGTCACTGCAGCAGGGTCTTACACCGAGCTCAGCAGCATCTCCAGGCCCCTGGGTGATAGGGGACCCCTTCCCAGCACCCCAAACCCCAGCCCTTAAACCTCACTCATCCTAAGTCCTCAGCTCTAAAAGCAAAACAAGCCCATAGAAGGGTGATGCCTGTGCCAGCCCTCACTTGCGCTTACCCCTCTCAGGGCAGCCCTGCTCCCAGGGGTGCAGGCTTCCCCAGCTCTAAAGGGGATGACGTGGCACCGACTGCCTTTGTGGTGCTTTGGGAGCTGCTGGGGAAGACAGAGGTTAGACTCCCCAGTAGCAGCAGGGAAGTAGAGTCTTGGCTGCCTCTTCCCAGTGCAAAACTTCCAGCTTCTTTCCACAGGGCTAAAAGCAAAATTCACATTATTCCTCCTTCAGATGAGACAGCCACACTATTTCACTCTGTCTCAAGGGAAACCTGCTTTTGAGATAAAGGTAGGCTGCAGAGATTTTACTTTCTTTATGTAAATATATGTGTAAAGGAAAAGACCTGAGGGATATTGCAAATAGTTTTCCAGGCTGGTGCATAACTTTGTGCACCGAAAGCGGATCTGGAGATGGTGACTCAGGCTCATGTGCAGGCATACTTTTGCCAGGATATTTTTTTTTTTAATTATTAGTATTATTTCTCTCTGGCTAATTGAAGCAAAATAAAATATTTGGGCTCAAGCTGCTCTGCTGAGCATTCTATCCTAACAGTTCTTCCCAAAGATGACCAGTCCTAAGGTAGTCACTGTACATCAAGAACTTCTTAAAAAGAAGGCCAGTGTCCCACCTGATGAACATTGCAGAGTTCATGTGTTGTGGGAAGTCTGGAGGGCAATGAACCACAGCGACTGCCTGTGCTGGTGGGTTGAGCAGAAGAAGGATATGACAGCAGGGCAGATGCACTGCTCTGCTCCCCCCACAGCCAGGCACCCCATTCCTAGCTCTGTCACCCCATGGGTAGGTGAAAGCCCCAGGTCATGGGACTGCAGCTCTCACCTGTGCTGGCTGGGACCCCCAGAGCAGCTGGGCTCTCACAGCCTGGCTTTTGGGAGGATGGCACCATCTGCTGCAGAGCACCCAGTTGCCAGGTCAGAGTTTGGCCCGGAGCAAAGGACACCGGGAGGGAATCAGCCGGCTTTGGGGAGCGGTATGCAAAGTGCCATCTGAGCAGCAGCTGTCTCTGCTCCTCGCCCTCTGCAGTTTCCTCCGTGACTCCCAGAGCCCATCTTGGCAGGACACCTGCGTCCTCCTAGCAGCAGGAAACACTCGCACATCCAGCTGTCACCCATGGAAGTCCACAGACACCTGGACTTCACCTGAAATGAGCTCAAAATCCCTCCCTGGTGCATTCAGCAAAGGCAACAAGACACAAGTGGATTAAAAAGTCCTCAAACACTACATGCTATCAGCTACAGAGAGGCTGTGGGAATTGTCACATTAGATACTGCAGCTGCACAGGCAGCTCCTTGCCCATTTCTGCAGTTTCACTGTGCAGTGCTCGGCAGCCCCACAGCATCCCACTACCCATGTGTGGGCACAAGCCACAGCAGCAGGTGCCCAGCAGTCCCCAGCTCACAGCATCCCCTGTGCCACCTGCACAACAGCTCTTGGGAAAAGAAAAAAAGAAGTGAGTGGGAGAGAACGACATGCGATAGTTGTATTTTTGCTTTATACTAAGGTTTGTTTTTCAAGTAAAATTGCCCTCTCATGGGGCTTAGAGCACTGAAATGCCGGGATATTTAACTGCCTACCTTTGAAGGTTTACTCCAGCCCCTTAGTACAGTCTGAAACTGCGTTCTGGAGATTGTTCCATCCCCCCTGGAGCAGCATTGCTTTAATGATATCTTTACAGCCCTAATGGATGTCCTTGGTAAAGATTATAGCCCTGCTGTTAGAAGTTTTTGCAGGACAATGCTTAGACAATGATAAAATAGCTACCAGGGAGCTAGGAGTTCGGTGTAATAGTGGTGCAATTTGCGGTGCACCACATGAGTTGTGTTTGCATTCATACATTCTGCAGAAACAGAAACATGAACCATTAGGAATGATTGTAATTAGCATATGGCTAATTCATTGGGTTATTTTGGTTTCCATTTCATTTAGAAAAAGTTTCAGGACCATACGTCATCTGGGAGAAGTGCATTACAAACCAGCATGCAAATCCCTCGATTTTCTGGTCTAGTCTCACCGGCAGTTTCTGGTAATTCTGCTCATGCTGCAGAGCATATGTAAAACATGAGTTAGCCCAACTATTTCCTATGAAATCCTGTTCCAGACTGACCTCCGCCCTCTGGCAAGCCCCCACATACCCAGCAAGCAGCAGTCCCTTCCCAAATAGCCCAAGGTCCCTTCACTGAGGAAACGCAATGCTGCAGATAAAGAGTCAGATCCCAGCTTTAGATTTCCATGTAGAAAGCTGTCTCATGTACAGACAAGGTGTGGAGCCAGCTAGACCAATGTAGTGTTGAGGTTTACATCCAGATCCTGTGCAGAGCAAAGAAATTAAATGATCAGGTCCTTTAAGAACCCTTCAGGAGCTACCTACTTATCATATGACTGTCACAGAGGTTTTGCAATAAATCATACAGCACTAATGATCAAACTGCTTAACCATGGCAAATTGCTTTAATGCTACCTCAATGCATTCATAAATGATCCATTAATTAATTCAAATTATTGAACACTGGCCTTGCTTTCCTGCTAGGCTAGAATGACTTCATGCCAAATCCAAACGGGAGAGTGGTGTTTAAGCCATCTCTGAAGTCATGACAGGCTTGAGGACCCCACATACCTGTGGGCCAGCAGCAGCCAGCATTTATTTGCTGCAATGATGCTGAGCAAAGGAGAAAGCATGAGGCTGCTCCAAGCTGGAAAAATCTTTGTGGTAAGAGGGAGCAGGTCCCTTTACAAATCCAAACGATTGCATCTCACCCAGAGGAGACCTTCAACCTTGAAGCTCCTTTGAACTGACCCTTGGCAGTCCCAGGAACAAAAGCAGATGTGCAGCCACTGGCTGGCCATGCTGCTCCCACAGGTGCTAACACCTTGGGCACAGAGAGAGAAGAAGTTTCTGATGCATCATCGCTGTGCTTTTTAATTTTCCAGGGTAGTCAGTAAAGTCTGGAAAGCTTTTACATCCTTTCTTTCTGCAAAAGTACTAGATTATTGATTCTATGCTAAACCAAACAGAAAATCTATTTGGATTGTTTATGAAGAGGCTCCTAATGTAGTAAATCACTTGATACAGGAATAAATTCACTATAGTGTCAATCACTTAATTGGCCAGTAAGCCAGTGATACCCACCAAGCAATGGTTAGAAACCACAGGTGTTTTGAACATAGCAGGAATCCACCTCCAAACGATAGCTGAGGAGTGATTAGTTACACACAGAAAAGAGTTGAGATTGTCTTCAATATGGAATATAAAACATCCAATGTCCAATGCCTGGAAGCTGAAGCTGGGTGCATTCTGCCTTAAAATATGCAGCAGTTTCCCATCTTGGTGGGAGATTAAACACTGAAAGAACAGGGAAGTTTTTAAAATGGGATCTTTCTGAATGGCAAGATTTCATCTGCATCCAGGGAAAAAGTCCTTTGCAAGTGCAGGATCACATCAGCCTTGCTACCTCCCAGGAGAAGAGCTGCACATAGCGGATGGATGGAAAGAAATCAAGTGTCACCAGAAACCCCCGGAGCAGGTCAAAAAGAGCGGTAAAATGAGTAAGGAAGGACTAACATCTCCCAAACTCAGACTTTCCCATCTCACACCTTTTCTGTAAGGCACTGGGATGCTCACGATACAGAGCCTCCTGTAAGATCTTGATGCCACTACACTAGCAGAAGAAAGTTCAGTGCACCCAGCTCTGCCCCACAGCAGCCTGGCTCCCTGGGGAAGCCAAGCCTCTGGAAATCACTGACTTCAAAAAAATGGTGGATGATATCCTTAATTCACAGCCAGAAGGAACTGCAGCACTGATTTTAATGGAAGCAGAATCAGACCAACTCCAGCTACTAGGAACAATAATTGTTATCATAATGCAAATCTCTATGGCAGCAGCCACCAGCACATTGTTAACCATTTCCATATAGGAGATCATTAAAATGGCAAAAATCCTTCAAGGGAGGAAGCATTCTTTCCTTCTGGTACAGAGCAGTAAACGAGGAGGTGAGAGTTGAAAGGACTCACTCTTGGTCTCCCCAAGCATCGCAGCAAACCAGCACACTCTCAGCTCCATCCCCTGCCTCAGAGAGGAGCCAGCTCCTCACATTGTCCTCAGGGCCAGGCTGGGGAAATATTAAAAAGGGAAGAATAGCTCCTATCTAATAACAACTCCCATCCCCTTTTTAAATGACTGGGGGATCAGGTGTGACACTGAAGCAATATAGATGGGAGGGGAAATTAAAAGAAAAAACCCACAACCCTAAGGTGGTGAGGATTAGCCAATTATACATTCAGGAAGCTGTGTTAATTAGAAGCTTTTCAACAGAAGAGTCAAAGGACTTTGCAAACACAGATGACACCGATTTTAACAAGCGGTGATAAGTCCCGGTGTTGGAGAGGCAGCAGCAGTGCAATGTCCTCTGCTGGCATCTCCAGTGACTTACAGGGGATAGCTCCAGCCGAGGCTGTGCTACACCAGCGCCAGCAGCCACCCGCCACCAACCACGTGCAAGCCAGCAATTAATGTGATTGATTTTTTGGGGAATATTATGACGTTAAAATGAATAATCATGTAGCTGGGACTAGTAAAGGATTATTCCCTACATAATAGTCATAGCTCTCTGTGAGAACCCAAAAGCACCTGGGTCATCTGATTGCTCAGAAGTGGCCCATCATCAGTGGCTCAGGGAGGAGGTATTGATTTTTCTTTTTTCTTAATGACAATGTGTAATGCAACAGCTTTATGCACTAGTCAACAGAGACCCGGGCTGTTTAAGAGGATTTGATAATAGCTCACACCTGAAGCAGTTTTTTTTTCCCAGGCAGGGGGAATTGCAGAGCAGAGAGTGGAACAAGTCACAATTAATTTGCTTGTTCTTTATATATGGTTGTGGTCATCTCCTTTCCTGCTTAAGTCAGGGAAGCTCAGAACATGGATGTGGATTTGTTTATGAGCATCAAAATGGGTTCCTTTAAGTGTTACGTGTGCCTTCTTAAAAAGGGTACATGAAAGCCATTTAAGAATTAAAAAAATAATAATCTAAGAGACTGACCAGAGCTGTTTTAGTTTATCCCCAAATGAAGGCTACCTTTGAGGTACTTCTTGAGGTTTATTGCACTAACCAAGAAAACCAGGTCATGTAAAATGAAAGAGCCCATATTACCTGTGCAGGCAAAAGTGCCTTCTCAGCAGAGACTTGTTCACTCTGTGCTTGTCCTAGACCGTTATTTTCACTTCCCCGAGATGTGCTTCATGAGAAATACTACAGGGAGCAGACATCCCTTTTGGTGAATTGTACTGCACGGAGCTGTGAGTTGGAAACAAGGACTGCAAACACCGAGCTGTGACAGATGTGACACACACTCCTCATCCTAAACAGGTGTGCAACGTGGAGAAAAGTGCTCCTAAGAAGCATCAGAGAGAAAAAGGAAAGGCACAGGACATGGGAGTCCCAGAGCCCAACAACTGCTGACTGCCTGCCAATCCTTGCCAGTAGCTTGTTCATGTACTGACACACCACCAATAAGTGGACATGATTTTTGACACAATAAACTCCAGAGACCTGAGCGGGAGCTTCCAGACTCCCCTGGAGCACAAGTGCAACTGGTCCGAGCAATAGACCTTGCAAAGGCCAAGCCTTGGTGTGATGCTCAGGACACTGCACAAAGGCTGAGCATGGTTACAGCATTTGCCATCTCCTATGGCAGCCACGGTAAGACAGCTGGGTTTTGTCACTCCATGTCCCTTGGTACCCCATGCAGTGCACCCAGCTCCACCAGCCTGTCTTACAGGTCTTGAGGGGTTACGAATGATGCACAGGGGCTCAGACCATCAGCACCCACAAGCATGAACTGGGGCTTGTCTTGAAGCTTAATCACTTCATGAAAATGAAACTTTCAATATTTCATTAGGATGTCTCCCATTGGTTAAGCATCATCCCAGAGAGTTTGGTGACACTTTAAATGAAGCTGTGAAGAGATGCGTTTGTTTCAGATGTAATTGGACAGCTGTTTTATTATGAATTAATGAACTATGATGATTAAAAAGAATCCAGTTTTAGAAAACCATGTATTAACAATTACTCCTGACTAAAATCACAACTAAGCAAGTGCTAGAGAACTTTCATGACAATGACTGGAAGATGAAAAAACAGTGAGGTGCAACAGGACAAGAGGTGCCTCCAGGCCAGGCTCCCTGTGCCAGGCACAGGTTCCCCAGGCTGCCCCGCAGCAACCAAACGACTCCACATCACTGCCATCTCCTCTGGCCCAAAGCCCCTTTTGGCCCAAATCAGTTGTCAGGGTCTGCTCACACTCCTCCATTGTCCCAGCCCCTCTTCATGCTCATGTCCCCCCTTGCCCCTGGCCATGGGACCCCATGAGGGACTGGGGAGGGAGAGGGGACAGTGACGGCAGCAGGCTCAGAGGTAGAGATAATTGACCTCTTTGTGCTTGCAAAACGTATTTCAGACTCCTTTTCCCCCTGCTCTGGGTCATTTTGGCCAAGGCTGTTTGCGCTAGAGGCATCGCACAGAATGGAATGCTCTCTGATGCAGGGCCACATCCTTCCTGGCTGCAAGGAGACAGCCCCACAGTCATGCTGAGCATCAGCAGCACCACGAAAAGCTGACTCGGAGCTGGGGAGTCCCGTGTCCATCCTTTCCACACTTTCCAGTTTAGAAGAGATTTCTGTATTTCAGCAGAACCCAGTGCCGAAGACCAGAGGCCACAGAAAGCAGCTGTTGGAGTTTCCATAGGAGTTTCCCAGTTTGTATGGAGCAGTTTTTAAGCAGTGAAGTCTTTGCGGTGAGAATTTCAGTGAAAAAGCTCCAAAGAGTTAAATGAAGACAGGTACATATGCTATGTGTGCAAATCACTTCACTCCTGCTGTTAAAATAAATCTGTTTCCAATCATTGTGTCTTCCCAACAGCTGCCTCCTTATCTTTCTCCACTTCGGCCCTCCATTGGGCCTTCTTTTCCATGTTCATCCTCAGCAGCGTGTGATCCCTTTTAGCAGCCTTGAAAAGAAATGGTGAAAACCATTGCGTGCACACATTTCCCACCACTAAATTTCCCCACATTTGCACCACTTGCTTTGGCACCCCACTGTCCTTTTTGATATTTTGCAGTGACACAAGTTAATGTTTCCTTGTTTTACCAAATTTTCAGCATTTCCAGCTCTGACTAGCAGGAAAATTACACTGTAAATCATTTACAGGTGCGCTGGGACATGCAAGTCAGGCTGGAGACCCTCCTTCCCCACCAGTGGGACGGAAAGAAGCATCACAGCTCTTGGTGGCCACAGTGGCACGCAGGCTAGGCGGGCAGGACTGTGGGAGCCTCATGGCCCACAGATGCAGGGCAGGACCAGGCACCACTGGCGCTGTCTGAGCTACTCCCCAACCTTTGGACCAGCCTCTTGCTGAGATACCATGATACAGAGCGTTGCACTGCATGGGTTTATGGCAAAGTGGGTCAGAAGGAACACATTAACCAGCAAGTTGTGCTTCCCCATGCCAGTCTCTCCTCCAGAGAATGGGGTGATACGGATCCTGTGCAAATATTGCTTATATGGACTTATTCTCAAACCTATCTGTCACCTATCTATCTTATTTACAAAGAGAACATACATAAACCATACAGTAAGTGGATCACTTCACCCAGAAACAATACTCACTTCTTTGCCTGTGATTACCATGGCCAAACAGCCCAGCAAGGTCAGTGCAATCATGATGTAGCAAATCTTTATCCTGACGCTGTTCCTTGCTGCGTCGAGGACCTCAGACCTGTGGAGGACAGAGCAGAGTTTCCATCCTGCAGTAGCATGTGTGAAATGAGATCATGGGGAGCTGGATAATGAATCCTCAAGTCTTCCAGCAACTGCCTATTAATGTACAATGTGTTTCGGACCTCTCTTTCTGCAAGTGCTTAGAGGAGGACTCAAAAAATTAGCCTAGGGGGGAAAGATTTAGCCACCCTCCCACACAGGTGGGGTATTGCTACTCCCAACAGTCATCAGTAACAACAGGAATAACAAATCCCGCTCTCCTGCCTTCCTTTATTGCATATGAGAGTTAACACCTGAAAAATGACAAGGACAGGAAAGTCTTTGCATTGTGGTAATGGAATTACGAGGGGCCCAGCTTTGGGTGTTGCAGGGCAGGGCATGGGGTCCTGCAGAGCACCAGGAGACACTGGGGCTGTGCCACCAGGGCCAGGCAATGCCACCCTCAGTGGAATAAAAGCACATGCACGACATTTTGGCTGAGAGCAACGGAGAGTTTTCACACAGTGAAGAGGCACAGCAAGCGGTGACTGGGTCTGTGGCCACATCCCCATCCCAGCTGCGCGTGGTGCTTTGCAGCCCTGTCCCGCTGCAGTGTAGCCCTCTGCCAGGCAGCTGGCACCAGCCCCACAAGCATCTGCCTGCGGCAGGAGGCTGAGCCTGAGCTGGAGCGGACGACTGCACCGTCCACCCGGAGCTGTCTCCCCAAGCAGCTGAACAGCCACAGCCGTCACTGGGAAATCTCCACCACCTTCCATGAGTGACTCACGGCATTTATCCGACAGTTCACGCTTGCAAGAGGCTGCAGTGTGGCAATGAGTCATTCATGAAATCATATCCAGCTATGGATTCACTTACACCTGCAAGGGGAAGGCCAGCTGGAGGAGCACCCAGGATGTCACACGTCAGGAAGCATTAGGTCTCCAAAACTGAGTGACAATCCTTTAACAAATTACCTCGACCAAGAGGTGAAACCGTAGCGCAGACATGAGGAACTCATTGCAGATGTCTGTCACCAAAGCTGTGTATAGCCCCAACTTCTTTTTAAAATTTATGCAGCATTATTAATTGCTAATCAATAAAAACTAGCAAAGCACGCAAAAATCCAAAGTGATGATATTTTACCATGGTGACTTCTGAGTTACAAAGCCACTTGTCTTGCAAAAGACACTTCAGCTTAGTCTGAAACTTATGATACCTAAAACAAGTGAATCCAGTTTACTTCACAAGGCATGACAAAAAGTTCATGTTCCCAAAAATTAACATTAGTTTTGGACACAAGTAGCAGCAGGCCCCGTCAGCATGGAGGAGCACTAACCCTCACCATGTAAGCACAATTCTGGGTAATGCAGATTGGGGTCTCAATCTGTATGTTCACATCCAAAAGCATCACTCAGACAGGTTTACTTACGATATGTGCTTGGGAATGTCCTCCTCCCTTTTAAAGCGTCCTGCCCATACTAACACCTTTTTATCAAAATTTGTAGGCCTTCTGTCATTTTTGAAAGCTTTGTAACCTGTAAGAGATTTTATAAAAGAAAACAATGAGCTAAGCTTAAAGAAGGGAAGAGGAAAAAACCTGTCGTTACAGCAGGAAAAGGATTAAAAGTTCAGAATGGCACTTTTCTATTCTGTGAGAGCCAAATATGCTTTCTAAAGTCAAAAGGACTCAGCAGCTGGTGTGAGATGCTTTGTTACATTTGCAGCTTATTTCATTTTGCTTAATTTTTTTTCCCTTTAGTTTAGGTAGGTTTTAAACTAAAAATGTCTTCTAACCTTCCTGATTAAGGAGGAAAAGGATGCAGGGCTGAAGTCACCCAAGCCTGCAGCACGCTCTCACCCTGCTAGCATCTTGCTTTTAAATGGCCCAACTAGTGAGTTAAGCAAACTGCCAGCAGCACTAATAACTCCTCGACAGCATCTCCTTCTAAAAGCGCTGATGGAGAGATGAGCTCTGTTAAAATACAGCCTGGTGGGAGGCTGGCAGTCGTTCTCATGCAAGCTGGGTACCACATTACTGTACTCTAATGATGATACATTATACCCCACCAGACTACCACGGTGATGCCATTAGCATGCTGTCACCATGAGCAGAATGAGAAAAGGACTCTGGCTCCTCTTGATGGAAACAAACCCAATGACAGGCCACAACAAGGGCAGTGGCAGGGAGATCCTGCAAAAATATAAGCAATGGCTAGCTCAAATCCTGGCTTTTCAAATGCACAGCTGTACAGGTGGTCATCGTGAGGTAGCTGGGACTGCTCACACACCCAGGTGGGTGCACCCAAGATGCTAAGTTACAGTGCCCTGTGCTTGCAAATGTGGGACTGGTGTTTAGAAATGCCCTGTGGGTGACTAGGGCGTGCAGGAAAGGATGGACATGAAGATGCTACCAGTCTTGATGTCCCGCACTCCCTAGCTGTTGCTGGATTGCTGGTGCTTGGCTGAAAAGAAAACACTGCTGCTACAGAACAGGGCACAGCGAGCATCTCTTCCTACCTGTGTTGAGATGGTGAAATTACATTAAGTGCCTTGGCCCCAGGCCTGCTCATGCACGCCAGGACTTGTGAATGGCTGAAGAATCCCAGGTGTAAATCTTGGCACCCAAACCCCCAGGTAAATTTAATCTCCTGCTTCTCCTATTTCTCTTACAGAGTGCCAGCGAGACCAGGACAGCTACATCTGAAATATCAGCAAGGGTCTGAATCAGATCTGCAGGAATCAGTAGGATGGATCACTAAAAGGACGGGCTCCATCCCAGGAAAGACAAGGGCAAAGCCCCATGCTGGAGAGCCACAGCCACCCCACGGGAGCACAGGCAGCCCCATCCAGCCCAGCCTCGCTAGGGTGAGGAGTCTGCAAAGGCACGGCCAAGGAGGTGGTGGTACAGATTAAAAAGAGAAACTATCTCCATACCAGGGAGCTTGCCCATGTGGGAGCAGCCCATGCCAGCTGCCTGCCAGGTAAGGCAGGGCACTGCCTGCCACAGCACGCACAGCTGTGGATGTAATCGGCAGGGAGCGTCAGGGGGAGCAGAGGGGTGCAAGTCCGCCACTTGCACCAGCCCTGCGCATGTGGGGACACGCGCCAGTCCTCCTCTGGAAACCTGGCAGCTGGGTACAAGGAGGAACACTTATTTTTTTTAATTAACGGGTTCCCCAACGTGAAGTATCAGTTTGTATTAGCTGCCATAGGAGGAGGACTATTTAACACAAAAAACTTTATCCCTGTGCACTGTGCTAGTCAGAGCTCTCAATTTGCTCCATGTCTTGGGAGTGTTTGTAACCCCAGGAGATGCAGCACTGCAGTAACACAGCCACAGATGAGAACAACGATCATTTTCTAGCCCTTTCCTGCAAATACCCTTTCCCTCCGTGCTGCAGCACGAAATAGCGACCAAAGCCTTTCTACCCACCTGGATTAGCCGTCTGCAAAGCCACGTCCTGAGTGCCCTTCACTTTGTTACTGGTGGCTCTGGATGGGTGCAGGACTGGCCGAGCCATCCGCTGCCACAGCGCAGGGCTGTGCCCCAGCAGCCTCCCCAGCATCCTGCCCCGGCTGCACTGCGTCCCCACCGGCCTGGGAGCACACAGCGGGACTGGCAGGAGCCCAGAAGGCTGCTTCTAGGAGTTACTAACATAAAACTACCCCTTCCTGTAAGAAGGGAGTAGCATGCATTTCCGCCCTGGCTGCCGACAGTTTTTGCTTGCGTCACGATGACTAGTTAAATTTATCGCCTGTGTTTACCAAAATGACACACCTTCCGAGCCAGGCAGGCAGAGATCACCGCTGCGGCAGCTCATGCCCAGCCCGGGCTCTGCCCCAGGCTCTCCATCGCAAGGAGCTGCTCAGGAGAGCAATGGGTATTTACATTATTTTCTCAGTCCTTACTATGGCAGGAGTAAAATAGGACAGCATGCTATATTTCTCCAAAGATAGGCTTAGTGACTGCTAATTATCATAGCCAGTTAAGCTGTTAGAGTTCTTAATTGTTCTCAGCTAAAAAATAATCTTGCAAATCAGTTGCGTTAAACAGGTTTTTTGAAGAGGAGCAGCGTTTCCCCTGTCTCAGAATAAATGTGGTTTGGCAGAAGGAAACTAAAGCCGATGTTTGTGGCTATAAATGCAGATGAGGAGTCCATCTCATATCCAGACTGCAAACTTTCTTGGCAAAGAAATATATTTCAGGTTTAAATCAGTAAACTAAGAAATTATGTCAAAAACCTCAGGTGATGTAGTATTTGTCAGTCAGTAAAATTGTCATTGAAATGTAGCAGTACCTATAAAGTATTTGCTCTCTTTGAATTCAGTCTCCACAATGTCTGGATAGTGCTGGATGTTTTCCATAACATCAGCTGTTCTAACCAGAGAATGAACCAAAAACAATACTATTTTATCACTTTGACATTTCTCCCGCATTTTGCACAAAATTCTCCCTGATGGGTCAGGAAATGGAAATGCAAAATACTTGTCTCATTTGGAGCAATGGGGTATTTAATCTCCTTAGACATACAAGGCTCTAAAGCTGATTTACAACTAGGGAAAAAAATTCCATTTGAAAGGAAAGAAGCAGTTGCCGAAAGGAAAATTTTCAGAACTATTTAGTAATACTATCAAATGCAATATTGCAGATAATCAAAGCGTGTCTAAGAGCAAGGGGAGGAACTGCAAGGGAATAGAGCTCGGGATGTTGGCAAGGATATTCTTTAAGGGCTGAGAGGATGAAAGATGTGAGACAGATGCAGCTCCAGCTACTCGGCTCCTGGCCCCAAGGAAAAATTCTACCATTTATAGAGACATTTTATATTTTTTGAGAACACTAAGTTATTGATACCGAGGAAAGAAGAAACTCACAGCAATGACAAACGTGGTTTTTCCTCTTTCATGAAAGCTCCACAATGCACCTGGACATAACACAATGTGTTTAGCTTAATTTGCATATAATTTGGCAAAGCAGATTAGATCCATTTCCAGATTAGGAACCCATACAGAAAATAAATGGTGGTTTGAGCTTCCAGCTGCAAAAGAGACCTGCAAACAAGCAGAAATCAGTGGATGTGGTTATACTGGAAGAAGCAGAAGAGAAACCTGGTAAAGTCACTGAGGATATTTGTGTCCTGCTCAGGATTTCCCTGGGGGAAGATGGGTGTGAGGAGGAGGAAAGGTGCATTTATAGCATGAAGTTTACAGGGCTCAGCACCCCTGAGCATCCCCTTCTCACCTTGCAGAGATGCTGCTAGGTGAAAGGAGGCATTGTACACATGGACGTCGCTTGCTGCCCAGGCTGGGTGGGCAGGAGGGGCTGGGGGCAGCGGATGGGACTTGCTGCCGTGAGGCTCATGTCGCACTTGGAGCCGCCCTACCCCACAGGGGCTGCAGCCGTGCAGAGCATTTTCACTTTAACAGGCACTCTCCAAAATGCTTACTGCAAAAGTGACTGTCTTTACATCGTGTCTGATTATGGATTTGAAGAGGAAAAAAGAATATTTTTATTTTATCTCTTAGTTTCTCAGATGGAGAGAAAATCACAGGGTTTTCAGGCCTCCGGTCCTTATCCACCTAGGGGTTGCCAATTGTTTCCTCTAGAAGACACACCAGCTAACAGCTGTATTAATCACGTCTGCTGTGAGTAAAAAAGCACTTCAGGATTTATTATGCCAGCGTTTAGAAGTGCAAAGACACAGAGGCCCTCAAGAAACCACAAAGGCAGTTACTTGTTCCTGAATTTTACTTGTTTCTCTGGCACCGAGAAAGCTTAATGCCGGGGTGAGTTTTATTGCAGTGTATGAAAGCTAATAAAAAGCTATATACACCACTGTGTTAGGAAATCAAGCTTTCCCTTGTGCACTGTGGATTTCTCGCTGGCCAGAGCATCTTGAATCCCTTCCTGAACAGCAGAGAGATGCAGAATGCTCTGGGACCAAGGTAGCCTTGTGTACAGCCTGATGGTCTGTCTTAGTCCTCCTTAGAGATGTTTTGTGCCCAGCCCAGTACGTGCACATCCGCCCCTACCCGGGTTACAAAACATCCCCATGAGGCTTATCCATTCACTCCCCTCACCAAGCCATCACTTGATACCCATCAGCGACTCATTAGCAAAGTGCAACCATTATTTCATGACCTCACAGACAGGGAGTTTATCGTATAGCAGTAACAACTTGTTCAAAGATGCAGAATTAGCAAAACTAGGCTTAAAGTACCATCTTATCCTCCTCCCACATCCTTCTGCCAGGAGGAGAGCAGGAACCCAGTTCCTCAGCAAGCCCTGGACAGTACAGATAACAACTCACACACTGACTAGCTGTACAGACATCCCCCAGGCTTCCTCTGACCCTTGTTGCAAGGGGAGAGCACAGATCTGAAGGTTTTTGAGTTACAAAGGAGCAGGCTAGCTCAGAGAGAGCAGAGGATGGTTCGCAGCTGTGGTGGTGGTGCAAACTCTTGACATTTCTGTTTTCTGTGCGAGAGTCATATGTAGTTGTAATGCACATCCGCCCAGGGACGGATCTGCACACTGGTGCCAACACTGAAGACGGAAAACTAAAATCAAAACCTCACAGGACTCCACCCCGGTTCTGCATCATCTTCACACCCCTTCTGCCACCTTGGACTCTGCTCTTGCAGCTGACTCGGCAGCAAGGACTGCAGCCAGTCATCCTCCCCTCCCGAAATGTACACAAAAACTTTTGCAGAACTGGAACTGAAAGGCCACAATATAAAATCCATTGCTCTTTGATTTCTGACTGACTTTATACTGTCATTCCCAGTACCTTATTTCTGATTATTGTCAGTCTATTACAACAATGAGAAACTTGGACCCGGCTTCTCTTCACCTGTTCTTCTTTTTCTGCTTTCAACAGCCACAGGATTGAAAGAGTTTATTCCTCCAGAAGCCCCAGGTTCCCGCACATCTCTTTACATCTCCTGGTTAATTTTCATAAGACTGCACAACAAATTTTTTTAGTCATATACACAAAAGGATTCATAGGAGTATCCAACCGGAAAAAGTATTACTCTGTAAAGCTGTTTTCATGTGCAGTGTCCTCAAAACCAAATGGCTGATCATCAGGCTCTGTTTTGCATGCCATGCAAACTTTTTACATGAGGGCTGTGATGAGGAGCAGAAGATAATCTTATCTTAAAATTCTTTGCCTTCCCCCCATCTAATTAAATATGCAGCAGAGCTCTTGGTTCCTAGACGAGATAAACAAGCAATCCTGGATGGGCTCCTGGCTCATGAAATTCTGAGTGAGTCAGGAAATATTCCTCCACGCAACTGTGTATTCTCAAGCAGTGCAATTTAACACAGCAAGAGCAATGAATTGCTTTGAAATATCTCACTCACCTGCAGACTCCCAGCCCAAGAGCCCATCCCTCCTCTCCAGCGTCCCCAGGGAGCAGCACTCCCAGGGCTTCAGTTCTCTCCAGGAGGCAAGGCACATCCTCCCCATATCAGGAAATCATCTAACCTAGGGAAACGCAAATGCAAATCCCAAGAAACTAAAAGCTCCTTAAGTATTTCTCACCATGGCCAAATCAAATCAAGGGAAGAGTCACAGCATCTTACAGCAAAACCAGACTCAGACAGTTTGTAAAGAGCTCTGAAAACAAGCACCAGCATGAGGCTTTAATCACTTCAGGACACTCGGATTAATTTTTTTATAATCTTGAGTGTTATCAATAAAACAAGGCTTCTGGAAAAAGAGAGCAGTGACAATGAAGGAGTCCCTCCTCTCTTTCTGTGTCAGACTTCAGCTTTGCTTTAAAAAAAATGAAATCAGGATTGCTCTATCCAGTTACTGAAAGGTCCTGCATTTTCTATCAATATTGTCCCTATTCCTCCAAATTTGATAGTATCACTACCGTTTGAAAAATCTTGCCTAGCAGCCACAAAAACGACAGTAAGCCACACTACTAAAAAAAAAAAAAAAAATCAAACAAAAAAACCACAACCCACCACCAAACCCACAAACTCCACTGACTCTGGTAAATCTTGCCTAATTTATACCGTATGAGCCTTTTGGCATCAGTCTCTTAACAGAGAAAGGTAACTGATGTAACACAGTTGGTATTTTCTACAACAGGAGCAGTCATTTCCCGCAGGTGAAAAAGATCTGAGCTGTTCTCTACGTCTGCTACTAACACAAGAATGAGCAGGATTTGGCCCTGAGTGTGTCGGGTCTGAGCAGAAGTGCCCAACATTGCAAGGATAAGGATCTCCAAATGATCCTTATCTAGGAAGATTCATCTTCTGTGCCGTTAAGCACATTTATTCTTAAGGGAGTTAAACTCCAATTAACAGCCTGGATATTTTGCTGCTTAAGGTGTGTTCACATATGGAACAGCATGAGAACCCACTCCTACCTCTCCTGATGGTAATGGAAATGCCTACAAACAAGGGGCCAAGAGGACCCATAAGCCACACTTGCTTCATTGCCTTCCACCAGCTCCAGGTTTTTAGCTAAGGTGCAATATAATATTTGTTGGACACAGGAATGCAGTTATGAATGGTCTTAATAGCAGCCAAATTCAGTGGAGCTTGCGAGCTGGACCTAGAGTTGCTAACCTCTACAAACAAATACTAAAAAGGGACTTGGGATGGGTCTGACGTGCCCTGGATACAAAGTGCAGGGTTTATAACAGCTGGTGTCAGGACAAAGCTCACAGCAGCAAAACAAAAGTTAGTCATTGCTCTGGCAAAGCCCCAGTATGACCTTTCCCAGGGTTTGGGATGATCAGACAGAGGCAATGAAATGGCATGTCACCTCCAGTACAGGGTGACTTGGCACACGCAGCAGCCACCTACCGATGGGCTGAAACATGGGGTGGCTGCTCAAGTCCAGCTTCATCGTGGAGGAGCAGCCAGATGCAAGCAGCAAAGACCCCAGGACCCACGAGAAATCCTCCAAGGTGTCCAGGGTGTTGTGATGAAATTGCAACTTTTACAACCAAGGAAATTAATGCATTAATGAGCTTTGCACCAGGGCTCTGATTTCTGGAATAATGCACAATTGGACTGTAGAGCAAAAATGTGCAAAACCCTGAAAGGAAAACAAAACCATCAGAATCCTAACAATTTACATTTTGACTCAGAGTTTGGAGAACCATTTAATTTAAACCTTTTCCACACCTGTTTCCCCAGCTGAGCCTGAGAAACACACTGACAAGGACAGACTCGTTGTTCACTTGCCACTTAATGATTTTCTTTCCTGAGAAAAATGGCATTGTCTTCAAAAACAGACACATTTAGAAATTTTTCAGTCCATTAGTCAATAGGTTAGGGAAAAAAGAAACCTAATTTAAAAAGACTGAACAATTCTTTGTGGAAATGTCTTTTCCCCACACTTGTTTTAATATAAGGATGACTGACTTTTACTTTTTTTTTTCAGTTCTTGCGGAGAAATCACGTGCCATCGATCAGGCCAATAAACCTGCTGAGATCATTACGAGCCCCTGCACTGTGGGGTCAAATTTCCCCTTTTAGTGACTGGCTGAATATGCATGCAATCAATACAGGAGCAAATGTATCCCGGGTAACACGGGGGAGGCACTACCCTGGGGACAGTTTGTCCCAGCAATGCACATCACAGTAGTCCATAACAGGGCCAGGTGCCTCCTCAAATTTATGAACTGCATCTTGACAATCCCTCTAAAGAGACCAGAAAACTCTTCCAGACACTCCTGGGTGAGACACAGCCTACCTGTAGGATGAGATTTACTCCCAGCAGCTTTTATGTGACTAAAGGGACCATCAGGGAAATGCATCTCCTAAAAGACGCATGGTCCCCCAAGTGCAGCATGGAGAGGGCAGGAGAGTGAAAATCTGTCACAGAGCTTTGCATAGCAGTCCAGGGGCTTTGGTGATACAGTGTTGTCTTGGAGCCTTGTTCAAACCACTGGCTGCGTCTGCCTGCACTCTTAGGGACTGGCTCATGCATGCTGCTGTAGGGCTTAGACTTGGGCTGATGAGTCCTCTGCTCCTTGTTTGTACAGTGCCTTGCACAAGGGAGTCCCAGGCAGTTACTGGCACTCCTACATAGTACGGCAAAGAAATAACAAGGAGGGAAATGACAGAAGATATAAAGTTATATATCTTGAGAAGATATATAATGATTACAGGGGGGCAGGAGCTGCAGAAAAAGAAATTACATCCTCATAAACAGGGCTTTACTTCTTTGACAATAACACAAAGGTGTCCTGCATTTTCTGGACTGTGTATGTCATAGAAACACCATTCACAAAGCCATTGCAATGAGCTGTCTTACTGAAAGAGGAATTTGTTCAAGAATAGAGCTTATCATAGATATATGACATTTTTCCAGTGTGCTACCCACATTAGCTGGGCAGCTCTCATTTGCTTAGACTTCAGTAAAACATCTCCCACAGGTACAAATACTGTGGTAGGAGAACTGGAGATTCTTAAATAAAAGATAAGTTGGAGAAGGAAGTGGCTAAAGTGGTGATGGTGTCACCAAGTTCACACAGAGGTTGGTGAGAAGATCATATAGGAAAACTGGATGACCTCAAGGGCTTGTGTTGTAGAAATGGAACAAAGAGCACACAGTGCAAGGTCATCTCTCTGGGGCTAAGGATGAGGATTTCTGGTTGCATTTGTTTAACTTAGGGTGACTCCAGGCTGCCAAGTGGATGCTGCCATGGAAAAAGCAGATGAAATTCTAAGATGTACAAGCAAAGTCATTCCAGTAGAAAGAAAACAGTTTTACTGTCCTCATATAAGATATCTGGAATAGCCTGCACTGCTCTGGTTATTCAAGAAGAAAAGGAATAAAGGAAGAAATGAGAGGAATGTGTCTTTTTCTTGGCTAACAAATCACAAATGGAGAGGGATCAGGGTACATATCTCACTGAGAAACTCAATGCCAGAGAAGAAGGACAGTTAGGTAGGCTAAATCACAGCACTGGTACCTGAACAAGGTATAAGCTGCTCATGATGGATGCCAAGGGCTGCACCTTTCCTGGTGTTGTTCTTTGTACCTTCCAGCAAAGGGGCAGGGGCTGTCTCCATCCTCACATTAGCTAATGAAGCACATGTGGTAACACAAACAGCCAGGCCACACGGCTCACCAGACTTCTGCAGTGCTGCTCAGAGGTTTAACTTTGGGCCATAACTGCACAGTCATTAGTGTTTACAAAACAAGTTTCCAGGGAAGCAAAATTACACACTGAGGAAATAATAAGCAGCAATGTAATCAGATGTGAGAGGGAGATCATTTCATTACCTGAACCAGGCCTCATTATTCACCATTTTCCTGGCAAGAGCTGATAAATGCAGGCTAATGAATCTTAGCACTCCAGACGAGCGGGAGGAGTGCCGGCTCGGTGCTGCCGCATGCTAAGCAGGACCAGAGAATCCAACTTTCAGCTAAAAGTCCAAAAGGTAAAATATGAACTCATCCATTGCAGCACTGCAGTGAGATGGGAGACGGGTTTTACCCACTGCTGGCTCGGTCTTACAGAGTAACCTTGGCTGTGGGAAAGCCATGGCTCCTATCTGGCCCAGAGGAGCAAACTGAACTATAAACATCCCAGAACAACAGGGGATCTGCCACGTGGTCTGCATACACTGGTGATAGGTGCAAGGACCAGAATTGGCTCTTTAGGGAAAGCCTTCCAGGACCAACAGTATCAGCTGGAGACTTCCCAGACTGTCCTGACAGTTAAATATCATCCTCAGCCTGGTCATGACACAAGGAAGACATGAACAGAGAAAGAAGCAACAGCATCAGCATGGAAAAACACCTTTGCCCACTTCTGTGGTACTTATGTTTCATCGATACAGTTCCCCATTGGCTACTGCGGCCATTCCTCCCTTTAAAAAGACAGAGAAACAGCAAATACACCATTCACTGTACACAATTATTAAAAAAAAAAACAAACCACAAAACAAAAAAACAAGCAATGCTAAAGAAACCATTAGAAAAGGGGAGCACGCCTCTTTAACATAAATGAATGCTCAGAGTTGCAAAGACTACCTCTGTTTTTTCTATACTTTCTGCATACTTCACAAGCAATGTGGCCCCCAAATTTCATATGAAGAACCAGAACATTTGGCAAGGCTCCTCTGGAAGGAGCTTAGACACTAACAGCCAGCATAAAATGAAAACCTATTCAGAGAGGAACACGCATGTCCTGACATTACAGGGAAATGCTGCCCTCAACTGTCTTCCAGTGAGGTTTTATTTTCCTGCCTACCATGCCTAAACCATTCGTTACTCCCAGAATGAAAAAGTGACTCTATTGTTGCAACCAACTCCGAAGTCTGTGCCTGGACCTCTATTTGCACTGGAGCCATTAAGCAATGGTGTTGTTCGTAACTGGAGTCAATATGACCATGTTGCTGCAATGGAGTTTAAATGTAGAAATATCTTGATTCTCTGTATTGAAGATAGCGTCTTGGCCCAAAAGGAGAAAATGGCTTATACATTCTTTATCAAACTAAAACTGACCAAAGAAAAAAATAATCCCCAATGCCAGGAGAGTGGGAGTACTGAGAGGCAGCACTGGGGTTCACTAAGAACAGAGCAACCCTTGCTCCTGCAGCGATTTGCATGGCAGTGCACGGGGCAGTGATTTGGGGATCTGGACGCCTGCAGCCCAGCCTGTTACAGAAAGCCACAGAGAACGAGGCTGGTTTGCCTCTTTCATCCACACTGGTAAAAATCCAGCGCACGCACACATAACACACAGAGTGGTGGCACATTTCAAGCCCCATCAGTGGTCCTCAGGAAGGTGAAATGAAGGAGAAATTGAACATGCATTCATATTTCATAAAAGTATAAGCTTTGAAGTTGGAAAATTACATCTAGTAGATGAAGTATAGCACTAGCCAGTTCTGTATGCGTTTGGGGTGCAGGAGCATCTATTAAACCTTGATGAGACAATGCTGCTAGCCAGCCAAGGTCCTCAGAAAGTACTCTGGCTGATGAACGTGCAGATCACAGTACATATCTGTTAGCATTTGCAGAGCGCCAGAGGAGCACGGCTCTCAGAGCAGATGGAGATGCTTCTCTATCAAGGCCTGTGTCTTTGAGTTCTTTTAATTGAAGTTAGCCTGCTGAAACTCCAAGAAAGGAGCTGGAAAGTCCGATTCTGCTGATTCATAGTTTACTGACATTTCTCCTTGCTTGTGCCTTTCCCCCTAGACTCCTATTCCTTTTGATTTTATTTTGTAAACCCTGGATTTAATCAAAGTCTGCATCTCCAAAATTGAATGTACAGTTGCCTGGTGTCTTAGTGCCTGGAGCATTGTCTCAGCACAAGCAGACAGGTCTTGTTTGATGGCGCCAAACTGACTCACTGGAGACTCAGGGCACGGGTTTACAATCAGGCCCAGGGTTCGGATTCCAGCTGCATGATTTCAGGTCTCCCACAGCAGTGTTGTCAGCTCTCACCCAGCCAAAGCCTGGAGCTGGCCACGGGCACCACGCAGCCACAAGCTTTGTCCAGCCTGGCAGCCAGGTGACAGGAAAGAGGCTGGATGCTCCCTGCCCCGTGAGCTCCACACTGTAACATCCAGGGTCTTGTGTCCCCGTCCAAGGGGACCCAGCTGGCCAAAGTCTGCCAGAAACTTTTTGATCTATGCAAAAATGCTCATGGGAACATTTTTAATGCTTTTATTGAAAAAAACGCAAATTAATTCTATATCTAATTGCTATCTAGTTTCCTAGACGAAAAACTTCAAAACAATCCTCCCAAACTGATTTTCATGGAAACATCAGTCCCAGATGATCATTTCCAAGATCCCAAAGGAAGCAGTGCACTCAGGACTGCCCAGCCTCAGACTCTCCAGCTGGACCCAGGATCCCTCCAGCGACTCACCCTGCCCCGAGCTTCTCCCAGGTCACCAACTCCAGAGTCTGGCCAATGCCTCAGCAGTCACAGTCTGTCATTACAGCCTTTCTGCCTGGCACCTTAATTTGATTTGTCCTTTCACAGCCCAGTAGCTCTATCGGGACAGGTGGAATATGGCAGATTCCTCTCATTATTTCAAACAACCAATATTAAGGGATAGGCAAGGCAGGAGAGGTGGTGGGGTAGCCCTGTGTGTTAGGGAGTGTTTTGATTGTCTAGAGCTTAATGATGGTGACGATAGGGTTGCGTGTTTATGGGTAAGAATCAGGGGGAAGGCCAACAAGGCAGATATCATGGTGGGAGTCTATTACAGACCACCTGACCAGGATGAAGAGGCAGATGAAATATTCTATAAGCAGGTGGGAGAAGTCTCACAATCACTAGGCCTTGTTCACGTGGGGGACTTCAACCTACCAGATGTCTGCTGGAAATACAACACAGCAGAGAGGAAACAGTCTAGGAGGTTCCTGGAATGTGTGGAAGAAAACTTCCTGACACCGCTAGTGAGGGAGCCAACTAGGGAAGGCGTCCTGCTGGACTTGTTGTTTGTGAACAGAGAAGGACTTGTGGGTGATGTGGTGGTTGGAGGCTGCCTTGGGCATAGCGATCACAAAATGATAGAGTTTTTGACTCTTGGAGAAGTAAAGAGGGGGGTCAGCAGAACTGGTGCTTTGGACTTCTGGAGGCCAGACTTTGGCCTGTTTCAAATATTGGTTGACAGAGTCCCTTGGGAGGCAGTCCTGAAGGGCAAAGGAGTCCAGGAAGGCTGGACGTTCTTCAAGAAGGAAATCTTAAAGGTGCAGGAGCAGGCCATCCCATGTGCCGAAAGACAAGCCAGTGGGGAAGAAGACCGGCCTGGCTGAACAGAGAGCTTTGGCTGGAACTCAGGAAAAAAAGGAGAGTTTATGACCTTTGGAGGAAGGGCAGGCAACTCAGGAGGACTACAAGGATGTCGTGAGGTTATGCAGGGAGAGAATTAGAAGGGCCAAAGCCCAACTAGAACTTAATCTGGCTACTGCCGTAAAAGACAATAAAAATGTTTCTATAAATACATTAGCAACAAAAGGAGAGCTAAGGAGAATCTCCATCCTTTATTGGACGCAAGGGGGAAACACAGTGACAAAGGATGAGGAAAAGGCTTGAGGTACTAATGCCTTCTTTGCCTCAGTCTTTAATAGTAAAACCAGTTGTGCTCCGGGTACCCAGCCCCCTGAGCTGGAAGACAGGGACAGGGAGTAGAATGAAGCCCCCGTAATCCAAGGGGAAATGGTTAGTGACCTGCTATACCACTTAGACACACACAGGTCTATGGGGCCGGATGGGATCCACCCAAGAGTACTGAGGGAGCTGGTGGAAGTGCTCACCAAGCATCTTTCAATCCTTTATCAGCAGTCCTGGCTAACTGGGGAGGTCCCAGTTGACTGGAGATTAGAAAATGTGACACCCATCTACAAGAAGGGCCAGAAGGAGGATCTGGGGAACTACAGGCATCTCAGCCTGACCTCGGTACCAGGGAAGGCTATGGAACAGATCATCCTGAGTGCCATCACACGGCACATGCAGGACAACGAGGTGACCAGGCCCAGCCAGCATGGGTTTAGGACAGGCAGGTCCCTCTTGACTAACCTGACCTCCTTCTATGACAAGGTGACCCACCTAGTGGATGAGGGAAAGGCTGTGGATGTTATCTACCTAGACTTTAGTAAAACCTTTGACACCAGTTCCCACAGCATTCTCCTGGAGAAACTGGCTGCTCATGGCTTGGACGGGTGTACACTTCGCTGGGTAAAAAACTGTCTGGATGGCCGAGCCCAAAGAGTTGTGGTGAATGGAGTTAAATCCAGTTGGTGGCCGGTCACAAGTGGTGTTCCCCAGGGCTCTGTGTTGGGGCCAGTTCTGTTTCATATCTTTATCAATGATCTGGATGAGGGGATCGAGTGCACCCTCAGTAAGTTTGCAGATGACACCAAGTTGGGCAGGAGTGTTGATCTGCTGGAGGGTAGGAAGGCTCTGCAGAGGGACCTGGACAGGCTGGATCGATGGGCTGGGGCCAATTGTATGGGGTTTAACAAGGCTCAGTGCTGGGTCCTGCACTTGGGCCACAGCAACCCCATGCAATGCTACAGGCTTGGGGAAGAGTGGCTGGAAAGCTGCCAGGCAGAGAAGGACCTGGGGGTGTTGGTCAACAGCGGTCTGAATATAAGCCAGCAGCGTGCCCAGGTGGCCAAGAAGGCCAATAGCACCCTGGCTTGTATCAGAAATAGCGTGGCCAGCAGGACTAGGGAAGTGATCGTGCCCCTGTACTCGGCACTGGTGAGGCCGCACCTCGAATACTGTGTTCAGTTTTGGGCCCCTCACTACAACAGAGACATTGAGGTGCTGGAGCGTGTCCAGAGAAGGGCAACGAAGCTGCTGAAGGGTCTGGAGCACAAGGCTGATGGGGAGTGGCTGAGGGAACTGGGGTTGTTTAGCCTGGAGAAAAGGAGGCTCAGGGGAGACCTTATCGCTCTCTACAACTACCTGAAAGGAGGTTGTAGCGAAGTGGGTGTCAGTCTCTTCTCCCAAGTAACAAGTGATAGGACAAGAGGAAATGGCCTCAAGTTGCGCCAGGGGAGGTTTAGACTGGATATTGGGAAAAATTTCTTCACCGAAAGGGTTGTCAAGCATTGGAACAGGCTGCCCAGTGAAGTGGTTGAGTCGCCATCCCTGGAGGTATTTAAAAGACATGTAGATGTGGTGCTTAGGGACACGGTTTAGTGGTGGACTTGGCAGTGCTAGGTTAACAGTTGGACTTGATGATCTTAAAGGTCTTTTCCAACCTAAACAATTCTATGATTCTATGATTAATTCACAGTATTCTACATATTTCTAGATTTTCCCCTAAGTACTCCCCTTTCTCTTATCAACAGCTGCATCAACTACACCACTATATTACTCCTTCCCACATTGCTGTCTGCCTTCCCAATCTGTCCTGTACATATGAGCAGTGTTTGGTCCTTTTGGCTCTTACTTGGTGTTTGCTTATTTTTTTCCTCCTTTGCTTTCAAAGTACTTGAACAATATTCAGCAAAGTAAAACTAAGGACTAAAATTCCTGGTCGTCATTTGCTTGAGTTTAATCATTCTGGTCACATAACAGCTGGAGAAATTCTACCTGTCTTCATGCTGGTAGTATGTTATTAACATATATGTGTGTCTACAAGCTGCCTTGCAGGCTTTTTGCAAGAGGGAATCTACCTTTTCTGAGCACTGAAGTGAGTAGGTCTGCTGTACCATGCACTATCAATGCAATTGCACCCAGCTCCTACTGTAACTGCAGTGCTCCAGCCAGCCAGAGACTCCTCAGTGCTGGAGCAGGAGAACTCCGCACCTCCCAGTGACCGTCCCCACCAGCTGGATGCTCCTAGCAGGGTCAGAGCCTCCTCTGTGCTGAACCCTCATTTTCAAAGAGGATCACTGCATTTCTCATCACCATGAACTGTGAATGGGAGTTCTTAGAGGACTGAAGAACTGCGTGGGAGGTCATAGCATTTCAGGGAGTTACAAAATGGGGTTGCATACACGTCCTGCCCCTTGTTGGAGAGCCTCCCATGCCTGATGGCCCTGGTGGCAGTGGGTCTTGGCCTAGGCTTGGGTCAGTGACTGAGTGCGCTCCACTCTGCAAGGGCAGCGACAGGAAGGGGATAGCCCTGCATGCCTTTTTTTTTTTTCTTCTTCCTTCTGTGCATCCAATTTAGGTGGGGGTGGTGAACATTAGCTCTCTGCTTTCTTGCAAAATGCATGATTCATCTTTTAAAGTAAATTATCTTTCTTTACCTTATTTTTATTAACACTGGTGGAGAACAATTATCCTACCTGGGGAGGGAAGCTGGTGTCATTGGTGCTTGCTGCTTGTTTCACATTGTGGAGCTCAGGCTGCCCATACCAAAGCTAGTCCTGCTTTCCCAGTTTTTTGGTTATAGTAAGAAAGTCTGCACCAGAAGTTCTGCTTTCCTGATTGCTTGAAGAGAAATAATGAAAGTCTGAAACTCAGGAGATTGTGCACTACAGGGAGATGTCCAGATGCAACTGCGTTCAAGCTCTGTTGAACATGAATCTGTTTGCGTCTGGCAGAGCATGCACAAGAGAGAAAAAATTCAATAGGTTTCTCTTGGCAACAATTTGCATTTTCTTGTAAATGAGTTAAAGTTTGTAACTATGAATCACATAGTTCAAGGTTTGCTCTCCAGGGCAGCTATGAGATCAAACCAAAGGTCCAGTCCAGGCCAGCATCTTGTCTCTGACACCAGCCTGGTGTAGACACCCAGGGAAGAGCATAAGAGCAGTAGAGGCATTATAGACCCACTTTCCTAGAATTCTCAAAGTTTCCTGAAGCAGAGATAGTGTCTTGTTGAGGGTTTTTTTTTTTCCATTAGTTTTTCTGAATTATTTTGAAGTAATGCAACCATTTAGTACCACACCTTTTGGCAAGGAGCTCCACAGCTGGACTGAACATTGGACAAAACATTCCTCCTTTCACTTTAAAGCTGCCACCTGATCAGTTCCCATCTTTTCTCTGGTTCTAAAATTATTAGAAATAGTGAATAGCCATTACTTAATCCCTTCATCACTCCTCTCATGTTTTCCATAGATGGCTATTGGCTCTCCTCTCCAGCCCTGATTTTTACAAAGCAAAATCCTTGTTCCTTTTACTTGTTTGCTGAGCAGAGCCTATTCCAACACTCAGGCTGTCTTTTGGCCCATTCTCTGTACCTCTTCAATTCTGCTCTGCCTTTTGGGCTGGGGGAGCTGCACATCCTATTCAAGATGCACACATACACCTCACCCTCCATGCTGACTCCGTGCTTCACTGAGGTGCAGTTTTACTCTTTTATAATGAGCTGAGTTATCATGCACTAATAAATCAGTTCAAGAAAGTTATCATCTCAAGCCTTCTTGAGATTGTTTTATTGAGGAAGAAAACCTTCTTTTAGTATCTATGGCTGTCCTATCAGTCAGCCTGACTTGATTGAGCAGAGTCAGCCCGGCAAGGCTGCCATTTCCCACTGCATTTCTTTCAGTGGAAGATCCAGTTTAACCTGCTGCTCCATCTTCCCTTTCACCATAGCTTCTCAGTCCCACATCACCTCCTCCCCTGCCTGGTCAGAGGTTGCTGTCTCCAAGTCATCCAATTTCTATGGCTCTAGGGGATCTACTAAGTGATCCTGTGACAAAAACTACCAGCACTGTTTATTTTTTGTTTTGTATTTTAAACAAATCATTACACCATACCAGTTTAGAGTAACGTCATTACTTCTTGCATAGCAATAAGCTCAACAGTATTGCTAAACAGGCACCAGGACCAGAGCCAGAGGGGCTGTAGGAACATGGACCTCTGAAACTGAATCTGGCCAAAAGACTTGACATGAAACTGCAGCTGCAATCAGCATGAGCTGATGAATCAGGTCCAGTTCACAGTGGAGGAAAATCTCCCCCATATGCAGTTCAAATCACACATATTTCATTTCCCTCCGCAACACTGAGCGGAGTGAGAGACTCCCCCACTGGGGCAAGAGAGAGGACAAGGAGAACCAGAGCCAGGAGCTGGTTTTCTGCCCTCTACGTGCTCATATACCCAGTTACCCCATATTTTTAGGGACAGCTAATCTACAAAAAACAATGAAAAATACTTACATGGGAACAATCAGTTCTATATATCATCTTCTTTCCTCATTCCCTTCATCAAGTGCCATTTACCTACAGCCTATAGATTTCAGTTAATTTTCTCCCCCTCCCCTATATTGTCTACCCAAAAGGCTAATCTACACAGAGGATCTGGAGCTTCCCTGGGACTCACAGGAACGTGAGATTAGATATTGGCTCCCCGAATCCCCTTAAGGGATAGCCAAACGTTAACTTTTAAGAAAATAACTAACACCATTAGGGTAACATGTTTTTTCTCTTTAAAGGGTTCTGCCAGCATTTGCCCTATTTGCATCACAGAGCTAAATTGGAAAAGATTTTTGTCATCCTTCAGACAGTTATAATGACAATTTCCTCATTCCAAATCAAGAAGTCAAAAAGACAACTTCCCCCTCACCCCCCCTCCAAAGCAGCTCAGATTGAGCAAATAATTTTTAAAATTTCAAGGGCTATTTGTTAAACTTCAGTATTTTCCTTCTTCGCTACTTTGTAGTCTGTATTTACTAACCTTCCAAAACAAAGACTGTTTGGACTAAAAAGCAAACATCACCAAAATCTCTGAAACCAGGTTCTTCCAACAGTGTAAAACCTTTTGCCCCAGTAATTTCTTTGGGGCCAGCGGACATTAATTTGTTTCAAGACCAGTTTCAATTTGAACATCTTGGGATTTTTCTGCTGGATCAGACTTTGCGGAGCATTCCCAACCCGTTCAAAAGGTGACTTGCAGGAAATACATGATTTTGCCCTCGACAGATGGGCTGTGCAATCACCTCCTCACTCCTGTGCAGCTCCGCAGCAAGTCAGCTCTGCTCATACACTGGCACCTCTCGGTTCTCATTCATCCCTCTCCAAAGAGCCACGCCACAACTGTGCGGCAGATGCCCCATCCCCCAGAGCCTGGCTGTGGTGCCACGGTGCCCGCATTGAACACAGCCACGGCCATGGATCTGAAGCCAAACAATGACACAAAGCCCTGCTATAGACCCACAAAATGATGGAAAATTAGATTTAAAGCTGAAACAAGAAAATAAAGCCTTCAATTAAAAACACGCATGCTGTTCTGCGTCTGTGCTGACACTTCTTACCAAAAAAATTTTTAAAAAGGCAGGAAGGCAACACCTCAGCAAGGCCACATCATCCACAGGCACGGAGAACGAGAACAGGGTGAGGCTCAGCTGAACTCCGGGGACTTGGGAGTGGGGGTGCACAAAGTGTCACAAAATTGAGTTGGGGGGCTGGAACGGTCTGCTTCCTGGGACAACCAAGTCTGCTGAGATAACCCGTGGTCAACTCCAGCCTGCAGATGCCAGGGTGGCTTTAACAGGGCGGCCATATTGCTACTGTAGCGCTCGGCTCGAAGCCACGCAGGAGTTCAACGGGAGCACCAGCCATCTTTCTCACACATCTGGAACCGGCCAAAAAAAAAACCAAAACCAACCACCTTTCGATACAGCCAGTCTGATTCAAAGCTCAGACACTGTTCAACAGCCGCCAGCCAGGCAGGAGCGAGTGCCAAATGACTCAGCTTTGCGGCTGCTGCTTTATAACGCGGTCTCCAGAGCCGCGGGTGAGCGAGCGGGCGAGCGGGCCAGCGTCCCGCGCCGAGCCGGGCTGGGCCGCGGGCAGGCCGGGCCCCGCGGGCCCCGCGCCCCGGTGCCGGCAGCGGGGCAGGCGCGCGAGCAGACGCTGCTCTCTGCTGGTTAGCGCAGCGCCAGGCAGCCCGGCGGGAAAGTGTTCTCTGCAAACAGATGATGGAGCGGAAACGAAATTAAATACTTTTATTTTTTTTTTTAAGCTTGACTTCGTGCTTATCAACAGTCTCTGCAACAGAAATAACTTTGGGGTTTTAAATTTGCTTTCGTAAGCTTGGCCCCTAACCAGTCGCTTTACATACATATATATACAAATGTCAGTTGAAATACCTCTTTTTAAATGTTTCCATGTTACAGATGTGGCTTTTTGGAACTGCACGCGTCTGTGCTCTCTTTCCTGACTGAAACATACTTGAGTTTTGAGCCAATCCAAAGCAAATGTGCTTCTTTTGCACCTCTACTTTTCTCTTTCCAAGAGTTTTCCTTTCACTCCTGCTTAGCTGGATCCAGAGCAGAACCATTTTCTTTTTTCCTCAAAGTAAAAAAAAAAACCAAACCCCAGGCATTTCGACCACCTGCTCAGTACAGAGCATCCTCCCTTACCAGGAATGCTGCACTGGGTGGCACTGCTGATTTTTCAACCCAATAAACACCAGGATGCTGGCCACCAGCCTGCGTGGGCAAGGAATATGCCCAGGTCTGCTGGGCCCAGCCTGCCTCCAGGGCAGCGCTGAGGGACACCACTTCTTCACGTAACCCTCAGGGGCTGTTGAACAACCCTAGCTGCTGGGCCAGAGCTGTGATGGGTGAGGAATATGAATGCCAACTCCTAAATACTCTTTGAGACTCCTCAGCAGATGCCAGGAGTCAGCTCATCCCAAGAGAGCAACAGAAACTGGATGTACCAGCAAGATGTCAGTCACGCACATGCAGAGAGGGATCCCAGCTCTGCCAGGGGCCAGGAGAGCAAACCTTGCCTTTAGAACTGGGGATTTTCTTACCTTGGAGAAAGGAGAAAGCACCAAAACTGGATCCCCAGCCCTTGAGAACTTGTCTTCTGTCACTCTTCTGGGAGGCTTTGATAATGCAACGTCATGAAAACAGGTCCTAGAAGCCCATAAGACAAGTCCAGAGCAGAAGAAACCTCAAAGGAGCCCTGCGTGCAGCAGCAAGAGCTTCCCACAGGACAGTAGATGGCTGGGATTCGCCTTCAGCATCTCTTTTGCCAAAACTTTCCTGGATTCTTTCTGAAGCTGGTTTGGCCAGCCTGCTTCCCCACCACCTCTTGGAGCGCTCTCGCTTGTTACTTGACTAACTTCTCTCTCCTTCCCAGAGCCTGTCCCTTCCCAGGTATGAACTGTGGCCCTCTGTGGCAGCTCCAATGGATGGTGCACTGGGGGGTGAGCACCACAGCTTTGCAGCTCAGCCTCCCTCTCACTCCCAGCCTCTCCACACATCAGGGCCAACGACAGCACCATTTTCTGCTGGTTCGTGGCTAGACCTTGACCCTAGAGCAGCAGGAGTGCAGGAAAGGGGTCCTCTTCACCAGCTTCTGTTACAGGCACTAATCCCACAGTCCTTTTTATAAATTGCCACTCAATTACTTTCTGTATTTTCTGAGCACGCTCCAAAACAGGGCTATTGCACTAGACCCTATCTTCTGTAAGAAAAGCCTTCCTGGAGGTCGAATCTTTCCAGTTCAATCTCCCAAAGGCCTAGGGATCGTAGAAGAGTTGTTGGTACTTCCCACCAACTGCCTCCCCCCAACTCCATACAAAAGGCTGAAATCTCGTTTTCCAGCTCCAAACGCATTAAAAACAGAAAATCACATTTTATTTGCCATAAACTGTTGATTTGTCACAAAAACACCAGTATAAAACATACACCAAGGTATACAGCTTGGGCAACAAGCCACTATCCACAGTCCTTCATGTCCAGAAACAGTGACAAAGCCCTGAGAGGAACTGACAACTAGAAACCCTGCTGCATTGTTCCCAAGGAACCATTATCACAGTAAGAGAGATTCCTCAGCACACAAAAATGTATTCATTCAATCCATAGGTCTTTTTTCCTTTATCAGGAATTCACTTGTATTATGAGTGAAGTCAGGTTATCTTAACCTAACCCACTAGTTCCTAGGTAGAAGCATAAGTCTGTGTTCCCAAATGCATTACAAACTTCCTAACTTTTCAATAATCTCATGATTTCAGCAATTTTGGAGTAATAGCACTACAAGGCAGTTGTAACCTTCACTTGGGGTAAAGTTCTGCTTCTTTTGGCTCTACCACAACGCTGATAACACTGTTTGAATCTTTAAAAAGCACTTTGGGTCTCCTTTGGAAGGGAAAACCCAAGCCTGAGTGAAAGGTGCAGAGAACAAACTTAAAGGTAAAGCCTTGGTGAGTGTAGGAAAGCAGACACACCAGAATTCAGTGGTTACTATTTCATTCTGCAGAGCCTAATAACAGAATATGGAAACACAGGGTTTTTGAATTATAGACAATGAATGCTGAGCATGGGGCATGACAAAAAAGATGGCTCTTTGGGGATCCCAAGGGGAATAATGAGAAATAGAAAGCAGCCTGCTTTTCACCATGTTAAGGCATTATTTCCTGTGATGGCAATTTTTCGCCACTCAATACTTAGATGCACAGACAAAACACACACACACTGTAGTCAACATCAAATCCTGAGCAGCCTCACAGCACTGAGCAAGACTTAGACAGAGCAAAATTATTCCTGTTCCCTGAGCTACGGTGCCAGGCAGCAGCACACCCATTCACCCCTCTGCCGGACTGCACACCACTGTGGATGGCAGAGCACAGCAGAAGGTAGTAACTGCCTGGAGCACATCGGGGCACGAAAGCACAGCACCTTTTGGCTCACATTTCCTGTAGTGGGGAGCACCAGAATGTGTCTTTGTTCTCTTCCATGCCTGTATCTGCAGTCCAGCTGGATATTGGTTGGATGGGGTTAAGCATGCCCAGTCCATCAGCCTGAGGAGCCTGCAATGCATTTTCCTGCCCCCTCAACCTAAGTATCTGGGGAGATCTCAGTGTCTAATTTACCTGTTCCTCCCCAAATATACAGCACTAAAAATAAATAATATGGCTCACTTTCATTTGGGGGCTGAGTTTTGAAGGGCAGAGGGTTGGTTTGCTTTTTGTTGTTGTTGTTTTGCATTGTCACTTTCTAATAGTTAAAGAAAAAAACCCACACATATGTTAAAAATTTGTCATCCAAGTGGCCTTCTCATTGTTGAGTGTATACAAAGCCAGACACAGTAGGAATCTCATGTTCCTTTTCCTTTTTGGGATCTACAACATGGTTGTATCTTTCTCCTCGGTGACATTCCAGGTAGGGACCCCAGTTTGCAGCAGGCCTGCAGCAGCTTACAATGCGCTGGAAAGCAAAAAAAAAAAAATTTTATGTCTTACCTTCGTCTGGGCTATTTTTAAAGTTCAGTAAAGCTGTAACTCTAGATATGCCCTGGAACTCAACAAATGGCAAACAAATCACCAAAGTTTTTTTAAAAATCATTCCAAATGTCTTTGGGTTCAGTGGATTCTGGACACTGAAGTCAAACGAGCAGGGAAAGCTGTGACCAACAGGACTCTTTGGCAAAGCTTGGCAAGAAGAGCATACCTCAGATCTTGCACTTGTTCGTTTCTGTGAGGAATAGGAGGCAGAACTCCAGAAAATGATATGGGGATAGAAAGTGATAGAAATTCTTCAGAGAATTTAAGCAGCTGGAGTAACAACAGAGACCATGAAAATCACTGTTGAATGTGTGGGTGGACTCCCAGAAAATTAGACTATCTTCTTATCAGAACACAGCAGGGTAAATTTGCCTCTGTTGCAACTACCAGAGGTGTGTTTTGGTCTAAAAATCCAATTAACAAACACCTCAAAGTACTGAACATGTTTTTGGGAAGAAAGCACAGGCGTTCCTGATAATGCCAAGGAAAGAAAGATTTGAGGCTATGACAGCTTTTTTGTGCCCTTACCTGACAAAGATTTCCTTCAGCTTTAACTATTTTTAGAATAGCAACGATGGGAATCCAGATGACGCAGAAGATAATCATGCACCAGCCAACAGCAGTTCCCCAGGCTGGATATGACACCGAGCCATAAGTGGGAGGTGAAAACGTAACCAAAGACCAGACCAAAATTGCCTATAAAAAAGGGCAAAAAGATTAAGAGAGAAAAGCAGATTTCCAGCTAACTTGAACTTGCACTGTATTTCCAAGTTGGGTTAAAAAAAAAAAAAAAAAAAAAAAAAGAGGGCTATCTACAAATTCTGCACAGTTCCCTTTTGCTTTCTGAGTGTGAGAATGGTTGTGCAGGATTTCGTGTTCAGTCATGGCCAAGCAGTAAGACTGAAGGACAGGACTGAAAGACGACACTGATATGCACCCTAACACTTTAAGTACATCTGTGTTTAAACAGAATGTGATCTCTGGGTTCTGTTAAAATTTTATTTTGGAGAAGACGTATGTTGCTGGATGAGCCCAGTACCTTTCTCTGTATGTTTTATATGTTCCCACATTCCTTTATTTACACAAATATGGGAAAGAATCTAAGATTAACTGTTGGCAAATATTGCTGCAGAAATAAGATATTTTTAAGCAGCATTTTCTAAACTGTAGTCTGGACAGTTTAAAGGTAATGTGCTGGCCAGAGTGACTTGCCACTGCTCCTGGACTTGGGATCTTAATAAATTCTCTCATGGTAACATAATCCAACCATCTACACGCACAATTAGAAGTACAGGAGTAACAAAAAACTGAGACATGTGACAGGACATAAAAAAGTCTCAGTTAGACAGGGGAACAGCTGGACATCCAAAGAGCAAACCCAAGCCAGGGATCTGTCCTGAAAATGGGATTTCCCTCAATGGGGAAAAAAAATCTAGGTTTTCAAAACATTTTCTCAGTCTGAAATGAAGATAATCCAGCTGCTAAAATGGACAATCTGGTTGCTCTGTGTTACTCCTCGGAGTGTAGACGCAGCTCACTAGCAACTGATCTGAAGGTCCAGCCTCTTCTGGAGAGGACCCAAGGAGGAGCGGTATGTATCGGAAAGTGCAGATAGCGTGTGGTTTGCTTCACTGGCACAGCCATACCCTGTCTTTATACATAGGGCCTGGCATTCAGCCCTGAATCTTCATGTGGAAACCTCTCAATATCCAGTTACTAAGTTCTGTCACACTAACACAATCCAGTCATCTACACTCACCATTAACAGCACAGGAGTAATGAAAAACCAGCACATTCTCCACCACAGCCAGAATAAACGGCTCTTCTTTCCAATCATCATTTCAATGTCTTCAATGAACCTGTTTCCTCCTGTTGAAAGACAATCGTAGGGTGCATTGTAAAGCAGGTGCCTCCTTTGCAGGTGGGGTTACTCAAAAGGAATAGAAGAAAGGCAGTGGTCAAGATCAGTTTCTCCAGTTCTGTGGTAACTGTTAAAGGTTTTCAGCCAGTTAAGTTATAAATGCCTTACTGCGGTAATTAATGTTTAATATACACTGTGCCTGGGGTTGCACAGTCAAATCATGGATTTTCAATGCAAATAATTTACCGTAAATGTAGATGATGCCTATTATCTCCAGGACAGCTGCAATAAGGATTCCCCATCCAGCACAAAAGTGATCTATTAGGTTAACCCAGTAAATTCCTGCCTGTAGAACAAACAATAAAGAGGTAAAAATGTACCCAGTCCCAGTAATGTCTTTATGCAACTAAAATAAGTTGCATTCTTCAAGCCAGTTTAACTAATCACCAGTCTGAGTTTTTTAAATTCCCAGTCCTCTAGGTTAAGTACACATTTGTAAACATTATTGTGTTTAAATATCTCTGTGTCAGGTTGAAAAGCACTTCTGACAAAATACTGTAGATCTGTATACTAATAACAAGATATATGTATATGCAGAGTATATATAAACAGCTGAGAGTGAGATTTAAATTTGGAACTTACTGATTAAAGCTGGTGCTGAAGTTCTAATACTGAGTTACAGCAATAGCTATGCCAGTTAGCAGTTCTGGTAGGCTTGTATACTGCTACACGCACAAGTTTTCCGTGTGGGTTAAACACAGCTTTAAACACCAGCATGCAATAGCAGGATCACAGAGCAGGAAACAAGCTTTAAACCATTTCACACTCTTGTGTACTAAGTCCTTTGCAAGCTTCCCTGCCATCATGTTTCATAACTTATGAGCTTTGCTTGACCATACAACTGTCTATTCACCACAGTTATCTTCTTCACATTCTCAGTCTAATTGCATACATATATAAATCTGCATTTCTAGATGGAGTAATTGCAATGAACCTTTGTACCCTTGAAAGCAATTGCCTCAAGAAATTTTACACAGTATACTTAAAATTCCTTTTATGTATGTGTGGGTGTGTGTGTATACATATACAGGAGAAGTAGCCATACAATCTACAGATGCATGTGAGCAATAGGTTTTTGTGACATGAATAGGCTATTCCGCAAATCCTGTCCTGTTTGGTAGTCAGTTCTGAACAAAAAGATCCCACGACATCTATTAGCATTACCCACAGTGCTGCACACACACTGTATGCATATGCTTGAGATTACACAATCTCCTGAACTGAGGAGCAATAAATCAGGTTGATGGTTCACTGGCTCTGTACAGCCCTTCTATTTAAAAGCACATCTCAGTTCAACAATCACAGAAAACCTTAGGTTCTTCAAGCTTCCCTCTGGGAATTTCTTATTTGCATGTCCAGGCATACTGGCAGAATTCAAGAGTGTCTCAGATTGATCCATGCAAACAGGAACAGTTGGAAAGGATATTTTGACTCGAGTTCATTGCTTCCAGCATAACTAAACCCACGGCCAAAAACGAGTTTAATGTCTTACCTGAGTAACACAGGTAAGACCGAGAAGGAAGAGCAATATGCACACACCCAAGGTTACAGGGATTCTTAACTTTTTCATCACTTCGGGATATATATCTTGTATGGTGGTTGTAAGTGTTTCTGCAAGGGAAGAAGTGTGGGTTTTGAGCAGCACAATTAAGAAAGGTAAAGTTCATTTGAAAAGCCATGAGTTACTTAAAACCCCGCTCACCTATGGTGGCAAACTGAGAGTCAAGGCCCAAGAGCAGGAGCATGAAGAAAAACAAGAAGGACCACAGAGGAGAAACTGGTAACCTGGAGAGAGCCTCTGGGTAGGCTACGAATGCCAGATCAAATCCTGGAAAGTAGTGGAAGGAAGGAGGTTATTGTCATGCCTTGGTCAAAGCAAGTCCCGATACCGACGGCGCGACAATCAGCCTACCTGAGTCCACAACCTCCGAGACGGGTCTCTCGGACACGAATGCCATATGTCCCAAGATAGAGAATATCGCAAACCCAGCAAATATGCTGGTGGCACAGTTGGTTACACAAACGAAAATAGCATCCGAGTAGCAGTTGTTGTGGAACTTATTGTACGAAGACAAAGCAACGAGCCCACCCCATGCCACAGACAGGGAGTAGAATATCTGGGTGGCTGCATCTTTCCAAACCTACCAGAAATAAGAACATGGGAATTACTGTATTACTTACAGTATGTATCATAAACATTTAAGTCTGCCCTCTATGGAAGCTCCAGGGGTTTTTTTTGCATTTAGCCTGAATATCTAATTCCATTTCATGTGAGTTTTAGAGTAGGTGGGATATAGCATGCTGGTGACCTTGCCATCTCAAGCACAAACAATATCTTCTATGATACCAGGAAGGTCACATCCTGAGTATGTTGCCAGATATTTAATATTGGGCTAGCTCTGAAGAAGAGATTCAATTCATTCACATATGTGGGTTGTCGAGATATGAATCTTGTCACAGTGCTAACAAATAAGGGAAACAAGGACCGGGTTGCAGGTGTGCGAACTCCCATGTGCCCTCCAGCTTGCGTTCCTCACACCCAGATAAGCCACTTCTGCCTCTGCTGCAGCCCCTCAGTTAGCACCAAATGCTCACGTAAAATACCACAAATAAATATCAGACTTAATGTCTGCTTTTGGTAAAACTGAACTAATGTTGGCATAAGCCAGAACAAAAAAATCCAGGCTTCCTTTGCACAAGGTGACCTTCCCGGTCCACCTAATTTCCCAGGCTAATTTCCTGGGCAAGGTGCAGCCTGAATTTCAAACTTAGGGGTCCCTCCAACCTTCTGATAAAGTCCCTTGAAGTTATCAGCAACCAAAGCAAGTGGGACACATGCGAGAGCAATGCTTGATCCCACAGCAAGAACTTTCTCAGCAGGTCTTGCTAAGATGAAACTCCAGCATGACCCCCAAGAGCTGCTCAGAGGCAATACCACAGTTGTTGTCACTGTCTGGTGTGGCAGGGAGAGGGCAGAAGGTGGCTATTTTTTAGATTGAAAGTAGCTAGCATAGGGGCTTGGACTTCCGATAGAGCTGGGGGTTGCTGAAAAAACAGAACCCCGCTGCAGATACAAAATGCAGGGCAGGACATGAAGAAGCACCTGACTGGATGAAAAAAAGAAGTTGCCCTGTAAGTGACGAGCCCATAGAACCACAGAAGCGTGTCACGCTTCCGGGGCTGACACTACCTCTCACCTCTGCCTCCATCAGCTTGGTGATGTTGGACTGTCTCCCAATGTAGTACTCGATGCCATCCAGAGCACCTTCCAGGGTGGCACCTCGCACCAGCAAGATGAGCAGGATGACATATGGGAAGAGCGCAGTAAAGTAGACAACCTGCAGAAAGAAGGGCAGGGACACACATTAGAAGTGAGGGGATGCACAGACTCCATGCAGGAGGAATGGCCAGGTTTTAGGCTAAGGTCTGCTGGTACAAATTAAAAACAGGTGACCAGGGAAGTGAACTTACGCCAAGCACTAAGCCATCTGGCTTAGCCGGTTCTGGAGCTGCATTCCAGCAGAAGCAGAAGGCCCAAGCCACACATCCACTTTTCAGACACCACTTGACCAGTTTCAGAAATGTGTTTTCTGACATGATTTACTGCTGTAGCAAGGCCTGGACCCAACTACCCCAGAGGTCTCTTGCTAGGCAATGCTTCTAGCAAATGCAAACTGAAAGCCAGTCAAAATTAGGTGACCAGGATGGAATTATCTCCTGCTGAGACTGGGAAGGGAGGAGAAGAAGAAGAAGAAGAAGAAGAAGAAGAAGAAGAAGAAGACGAAGAAAAACAAACAAACAAAAAAAAAGCAGCCATGCTAGAAGCTTTCTTTACTGGGAACAAGGACTTTTAGGTTCTCTCAGACACAGATCTTTTTTGTTGTTTGTCTACACAATTTCTAGCACGATGGGATCCAGGCCAGAAGCACGGCTAAGCAGTGCTATTATCATGCAGGCTACGTTCAACAATACTCTTGTTTCTCGAGTCTTAGTTTCAGTGTTACGCAGACAGATAATTGACCAGGTACTGCTGGTTACACCAAGCCATAGCATTGCACCATCATATGGCGAGTCTGCCGTTTCTGAAGACCTCCTTCATATTTGCCCGGAACAGCCAATTCTCTCTGCTCTTCATCTTTGCCTTGTTCCTGCCCAGCTACATTCTTCTGAGTCTTACCTCACTCCTCAAAGATGCTTACCTTTGTGCCAGAAGAGAAATGACAACAGGAAGAGCCAATTGCCAGGAACCCAAAGAATGTGAGTTTAAGAGGAGCCATGCGGCAGAACAACTGTGGCTGGGAAATCACGGATACTTCGCCCTGAAGTGCTGAGACAGGGGACAGAAAGCTCCAAATAGAAAGCAGAATAGGAGGAGACATCAGACTGAGGAAAGGAAGACAGGCAGTGAGGAACCATGGAAAGGCACAATGACAGAAGGAATCGGGGGCGGGCAGGGAGGAATCAGTGCAGAAAGGGTGAGAGAAAGAATGAAGGCAACAGAGACTGAAGTAAGTGATGGAGATGCAACATGGAGGTAAGAAAGGAGTAAGAGGAGGAAGGAACTAAACCACGAAAAGGGCCTCAGGCAGGGAAGAATGAAATTCAGCCTCCCTGAAGTCTGGAGAGGAGTTGACCTAGCCCAAGGAAAACTCCAGACAGCCATGCTCCAGCACATGAAAATGGGAGCTCAGCAGAGCCAGAGTCTGAAAACAAGCACCTATGGACCTGGGCCCTAAAAGCAGCTTGAAATCTTGAGTACCAACAACATTTCACAACCTGGCAGGAACCTGCACACGCACATCTGTTTGCAGGACTTGACCTGTATTGTCCAAACATCTCAACTAGTCCGGAGGTGCGAATAATTACCGGGTGCTCCCAGGGCGTGTGCGCACGTGTGCGGTCACATGCACATGTCCATCATAACAGGTCGGGTGACTGCCAAAACTCAGCTGGAATCACCTGTATGACTGCAAGATCCCTAAATACATGGCAGCCCTGGTGGAGCTGAGAGACCCATGTGTTAAGTGATTGCTGTGTAATCAGCACCTTACTCATATTTTATGTAACAGTTATGAAGCCAAGGAGCGGAAAGAAAGTCTAATGGTGAGTCCAGCACAAGGTAGTGGGTTAGGACTGTATCCTGCCTGGTGCTAACCTTCCCTGAGTCCCACTGCCATTGGAAGGGCAGGATCAGGCCAGAAGTCTGCTAGTTGCTCTTCCTAACTTACCTTTCCAGAAGATTTTATTCCTTTAAACAATGCAGCTCCAACAATCATCCAGGACAGGAGGAGGCAGAGAGCCAGGTACCACACGATGTTACCAGTCTCATCCAACCCACTCGAGCGCTGAAGAGCCACTTTACTGAAAGCACAAAACGCTGCAATGAGAAGAGGGCGACAGCAGCACACACTCCTCCTCTTCAGCCACTTCTTGGAGGAAAGTGAGCTGGTTTCTGCAGATATTACAAGACCCTGCAGCTGCTTCCATGAGTGTGCAGTTAGAATTGCACGATTGGCATTGAAAAACCGAGTAATTATCTGCATTTTTCCCCTCTTTTTAAAGTCTACCAGCCCTCAGCTCTCCATACATCTCCCATCAGGCCTACCTCAGCTCTTTCATGTTAACCATGAAGTTCTGATGGAAAGAGAAGAGCCCATAAGAAGAATCAGTTCCCAGGAACCCAAGGAACATGAAGCAAATTGAAACCATGTGGCTAAAGAAATAGCAATTTCACAACAGGCCCAGATTCAGAATAAGGTGAATCTATGTTGCACAGTAACTCCTGAAAGAAAGTATATGCTATACATAACGATGCTAAGTAGTCCCTACCAGGACTCCAGAGAAGAGGACTTCTTTAAGCTGAATATTTTTCAGTTTGCTACAGGTTGACTCATTTGCTTCCTTTTTTTTTTTTTTTTAAAGGGCCAGACTCATCAATTAAATTTTAAGTGCCCTCTGCACAGATTTGCATGCCTACCCCCCTTGACTAGATTGTTTCTGGACGGCAAGATAAGACAAAAATAGAAGGCACATTCAAAACCACAATTCATAATAAATGCACTTTTAGCAATTTCTTTAAAATATTTACTTACTTCCAGTATTGCTCACTGGGAAATTGCGCTGGTTTGTAGTTCATGGTGCCATTCAGACATGTGAGATTGTTGCTTGTGATGAACGAGTAGTTTGCATGAATGATTTCTCCATCTAAGGTTGCATTGCAGTCACTTACTGAAAGCAAGCGAGCAAAAGGGATTGTTAACACAGTGATGAGCATTATAAAAATCAGACTAGTATAGCAAATATGTTTTCTAAACAGTTACAGCTTCAGTTTGCCTACTAACAATATTTAGGAACAAACCTGAACTATTACTTGCAGCCGTGACTTTGTTACTTTGACTGTAAATCAAAACACCAAGAATCTGGTGTGCTCAGCTCCACCTTTCATGTATAGTCAAGAATACTTGCAAAAATCAGAACTGAGAATAGTTAAGATTGTAGCCTTGGTTACTCTATGAAAACCTTTGTCCCAAACCAAGGTTACACACAGATCATCCTCCAGCAACTTCATCTTATTACAGCAGAGGGCTTACAAGAGCTCTTCAAATATTTTCGGGGGGGGGGGGGGGGGGGGGGGGGGCGGGACACGACACCAGTGGGCCTTGTTTCTTTTTTTTGGGGTTGGGATTTTTTTTGCGAGAACATACAGTAAAGAACACTATATCAGCATTTACTGGAAAAGTCTTGCTGAAGTCTATTTCAGGACAGCTTCTTCAGTTCAGTTTTGTATTCCTCCAGCACTTACAAATTTCAAGCTAAAATATTTTTGTTTAGCCCATAGGCAAGCATGAACTTTTTGTTACATAAAGCATCTCAACTTCATTTTATGAAACCTATGAATCTTAGAAGAGATTTTCAGATATATGTAATTGTTAAGAGAGTTACAATTACATTAACACTTGGCAACACATTTCCAGCTACTAACTACTATTTATCTCACCGACTTCACCTTTGCCTTCAACTGGTCTGATATGGAAACTGGTGAGATAACAAGTGTTTGGCCGTACATGTGCTGCCAAACATCAAGAACAATAGCGTGGAGATATGTTCTAACGAGTTAATAGTGTGAAACCAGTATGTCACTGGTGCTCAGGATTACCATAACCACAGGGGAGGCAAGGGGTAACAAAAGAAACCCCGATAAAAGCTACAGCAATACTCTTGTTTCATGTAAGGAAGGTATTTGCTTTGCCATGAAGCCTGATGAAATGGGAATGGAGTATTTCCAGGGACTGTATGTACTAGAAGAAACCCTCGATTTTAAAGGAGAAAAAAAAGGATGCAAGAAGGAGGTTTCAGCCCAGCTCTCTGTAGGTTTCCCGAGCACCCAGAACTGGTGGCAGGGAAGCAGACAAGCATCACTCCCATGTGTTGAGACAAAACTCCAGGAAGGATTTTCAAGCCAGGGGTAGCTGTCTCACTCCTGTAATTTCTCCCAAAGTACAGGTATCCAAAACAGTAATATTAAGCCCTATCTGTTAAGTACGGTACCTAATCGTGTTTTGCTGCAGAACTCATCTGCCCAGGAAAAGCAGTCTGACCACGGCAGCACTTTTTGAAATGAGGCAAATAAGTAGTAGAGTGCATAAGCAATAATAACGTTGTAGTAGATCGCCACAAATGTTGAGATGATGACCATTGTGATGCCCACTCCTAGGAAACAAAAAGACACAATGTCTTAACTATGCCAAACTTGGGTTGAAAAAAAAAAAAGAATGCCCTTCACTTGACTTTTAAATGGCTACTTGGGAAGAAGCTGAGGTTGTTTTTTTAAATAATTTTTAACAGCAACCAAACAGGGAAAGAGAAAAGCCATGAAATGAGGCTTATGATCCAAACTGACCATCTCAAATGTAGTTTTAACACAGGGTTTGAATCAGGCCCATAGTAAATGGGCCTGATCAAAACACGTGTAGACGTGGCACTTTGGGACATGGTTTAGTAGGCATGGAGGTGTTGGGCTGATCGTTGGACTAGATGGATGGGCTGATGGTTGGACTAGATCTTAGAGGTCTTTTCCAACCTTAATGATTCTATGATTCTAAAAATTGGACTAGCTGATAAGTCCAAGTCTAAAGAAATGCAATATTTTCTTCTCTCCCAGTTCAGTGGGAAGCTTTGATTGCTTAGTAAAATAAAAGAAACTATACAAAAACTATGACTGACCAATCCCTTTTAAAGATCCCATTGTAATGAATAGTTTTGCCAATAAATGAGAAGCAACGTAGAACAGTAAATCTGTGCCAATAATGCTGTTCTCCTTCTTTGTCAAAATGAACTTTGTTCTGTGAGTTTGGGAAAGTCAGCCAAATGGCCCCAATCATCTTAGAGACTATATTTAAGTTTATATCTTTACAGACACGGAAAAGATTTGCTGTGTCTACAGACTTTTGCTTTAAGGTTAAATACACTGCTCTCATGAAAGGTTGCTTGTGCTGCAGAATAGAGACTGGCAAAAAGAGTAAGTGTTCAGGCAACCAGCCAGAACGTAACCCCTTTTGTTTCTATAGAAGGTGGCAAGTAAAATTCTTATTGCATCAGAAAGAAACTTCCTTGTTCTTACATTAATTCCTCTGGTAGATAAAGAGGACAAACAAGACCAATTACACCCATCAGTATAGGACCTGGATGTACAGGAGTGAGTAAAGCACGTGGTTAGTTGTTTCCAAGCACATAAATCTCCCTATGAAATTCAAACCCTCACAGAGACAGTCAAACTACCACTACAAAGTGCAACTATTTCTCCTTACGAAGCTGGAGTTTAGCCTATTTTATCACACCAGTGGATGACTCCAAGGCAGTGAGTTGGATGAATAGGTGCACAGCGTTACATAAAGCAATCATACCCATGTGCCTGTGCCATTGCTGGCAGCCAAATACACAATTAGCCCATCCAACATGGAACTGCCTTGCAAGCTACATAGGATGCAAGGTGATGAGGATAACTTCTAAAAATGATTTTCAGTCTGTTGCACACAGTGCCAGGTGTTTAACTGAGGTTTTCCCTCACACAGCAAACAGGGTGATTTCCTTCTGCCTGGACTGCTGCAGTTAGGGTGGTGTGCTGCATAACACCAGGAGAATCATTGATAAAACCTTTCATAATTGACAACCTTTCTGGGGAAATCTTTAATTCACATCTGTTTATTAACTGATTAATAAGGAAGGAAGATCTATCTAGGAACATAATACTTTGTAACATGGGAATATTCTCTACACGGAACCCAAACTGGCTTCTCAGAATTAGTAACTTTCTGAAGAAATCATTAACTCATATCTGTTTAGTACTAGAAAGATCCAAGGAAATGTATCAATACCAACCTTGAAACAATGGCAATATTCTCCAGACAGAAATTGGCCCTAGACTGGCAAACTGCCCAAGGGAACATTCCATGAAAAATAAGGGCAAGCCAGCTAATGCCAACATCAGGGTGTATGGGATTAGAAAAGCACCTGAGGGGAGAGAGGAAAAAACCCATGAACACACACACAGAGAACACAATGAATCTTTCAGTATTCACCACAGTTCTATCATATTTTGTACTGCCCTTTTTCCCCCGGCTCAAATATCCCACTGTGGGGTTTTTTGCTTCTTGCAAAATAGAGAGATTTGTTTGTAAATCCTGTTTTGTGTTAGACTAAATATTACCTGCAATGAAGAAACATCGATTACCAGGAGAACTGGCGATTTACATGGGATGGCTTCTTTTATAGAATTAAAAGGATTTTACAAAAACCAGTGAAGACATACTGCTCTCATACAAGCAGGAACACTGTAGGCACCATCGGCTTTCTCTGCTTTCTGTTTCATCTTCCAGCTTTTGATTTAAAAAGGAACAGAACAATTCCTTCATGTACTTAGCTGTGATTTGCAACTGAGTAGCTTGAGTAGCTAGTGGATGTCAAAACACAAAATTATTTTCTATGGTTGGCTGACTCCTGTGTCAAACAGCATCTCAGCATGGCTCTTGTTCAAGTCCATTTTAAAGTGTACATTAACCTGATATCAATGAGAGCCCTGTTCTGCGAAAGAGACTGGCACTTCTTTGTGTGCATGCAGAAGATAGGGCAAATAAGAGCACAGGTTTCCTAAACACAACCTGATATCCCTGTAGAAATCTGTCCTCTTCACTCTCAGTGAACTTAAAGCAAACGAGGACCCAGTTCTGCAAGGAACTGCAAATACTTGCTGTAACTTAAGGAAGTAAATAGCCCCACAGAATTAACTGGATTACTCCTGTGTTTTGAAACAAGGATGTAACAGTTGTCTTTATCAACTGTGGGCCAGGGGCACAGCAGGATACAAGCAGCAGCACAAATATGCTTTAAATGCAAAGCTTTCTGCTGTGGCAGATAAGAAAAAAACATTTAGTAGAAGGACCGATGTCACGACTTTTTTTTTTTTTTTCATAATTTTCTTCATTAACCATAAGTAATACAAGCCAGCCAAACTTGCTCCAATAAAACTTCTGTACCAAGAATGCCACCTTGTGTTCCACGCACAGCTGTATGGGCTGTGCTGCATTTACAGTCCAGAATTCGACTTCCAATGACTGTCAGGCAGAGCAAATAAGTACTTACAAGTAAGTCCTCTGCAGTTACTTGGTGTTTACGCTCTCTTTAATTACCAGTGGTTGCCTGGCAAGTAGACAAAGCTCTGGAATAGCAGCCAGGGAAGCCAGTGCCTCCATTTGGCTTTGCCACTAGTTCATTGTGTAAGCAGGTAAAGGCGCTCTCTGCCTCGCGCTTCCCAAGTACCTGATGGGGATAATTATTGAGCTTGGATAATTATTCCAGCTTAGCTTGTTTGCCTGGCAAAACAAAGGTTGAGATGGGATTCAATTGCTCTCTCTACACAAATCAGGGAGATAAGCACTGTGGAGGGAGAACAGCTATTTCGGTAAGTAGAGGATATTGGCACATTGACAAAAAGATGCATTGTTGGTCATGAGTAAATCAGAAGAGTTCTGGAATTCTCAGGTGGAAGTTTGCAATTAAAACTAAATACTATTTCCCTCCTCAGCTGGTACCCAAAAAGCATAGAGATGCCTCTTACTCCTCTTCCCATTCCCATCAGCGGGCACTATCCCACTTCCCAGGGTGATGCTCACATCCAGCTTTGACAAAACATGCCCAACCTCAGGGCTGGCCTTTGGAGCTGGCCCTCCTCTCCCTTGGGGATAGCAAAGTGTGCCCACCCAACACTGCCATTCAATACAGGTACCTCCGCCATTCTGGTAGGTGAGGTAGGGAAACCGCCAGACGTTGCCCAGGCCCACAGCGTAGCCCACCATGGAGAGCAGGTAGTCGCCTTTGTTTGACCAGTTGCCACGCTCCAAGTTCTCATTGCTGTCACTGGTGTGGGCATCTTTTTCATTTGACAAACTGAAGTCCTTGGAAGAGAAGAAGAAGGAAGGCTCAGGATTGCCCCATAGGCAAGCGGGGGCACTCATATCCTCATTTCTCCTCGGCATCGCTGAGCAGGGCAGCTAGACAGGGTGGGCAGAGCCAGGTGGGCTGCCAGTCCAGCTGATCCCTGGCAGGACAGCACGGACCTGCGAGAGAGGCTCCCACCAGAGAGCCCTAACTATTTTCATGGCCAGTTTTGCCCTGCTCCTACCTTAGTCCCCTGTGCTGTCAGCTCCTGGGGGCAGCACCTCCAGGCAACTCTGCCCCTGCATATGCCCAGATGCCCCCATACCTGTTCAGATGTTCACACTAGCACATACCTGTATGCCCACTTTAAAAACACCTGTCCAGGTGCCTTTCACACCTGCCCAGGTGTTCCCATACCCGCCCAGGTGCTCATCCCAGCTCATCCCTCTTTACCTACCCCAGTGCCCCCATATTCCCATACCTGTCTGGATCTCACTTGCCCAGATAATTTCATACCTGGCCAGGTGCACCGTACCTCACCTGCCCAGTGCTCCCATAGCTGCCCAGGTACCTTGCACCTTACTTGCCCGAGTGCCCCTATGCCTACCTGGGCACCTCCATACCCTACCTGCTCAGATACACCCACACCCGCCCAGGTGCCCCCTTACCCCACGTGCCCAGGCACCCCCGATATCCCACCTGCCTAGGTGCTTTCATACCTGCCCACGCGTCCCCATACCCCACCTGTCCAGGTGTCCCCGCCAGCCACCCCCCGGCCGCCTCACCTTCTTCTTCCCGCAGGAGAGGAAGCCCGGCAGGCTGAGCATCCCCATAGCCGCCGGTGCCGGAGCCGCTCCGCTCTGCCCGCGCCGGCCGGCGCCCGGCCCTTTATCGGAGCCGCCTCCCGCCCGCCCCCCGCCGGGAACCGCGGCCCCCGGGCTGCCCCGCGGCCCGGGCGGGGCCGCCGGCGACGCGGCACCTCCCGCCCCCGGGGCAGCCCCTCGCCGGGCGCCCCGGCCCCGTTCCCGCTTCCCCGCCGCACCCCCGCCCGCTGGCCCTCCTCCAGCCCCGCGCCCACTTCCTTGGGAACACCCACCCGGGCAACCCTGCCCGGCCTGCTGCCCACTTCCCCTCCTAAACACCCCCTGCCCTCCACACGCCCTCCCCTCCTCGCCTTACCCCGACCCACTTCCCCTGCCGCGCACCCGCCTGGGCTCGCTCCCTCAGCCCGGGCTCTTCAGCCCTCCTTGCACCCCTGCCTGCCCACCTCTGTGCCCCCCACCTTCCCCTTTTAACATGCCCCCCACTCCTTGCCCTTCTTCCCCCTCTGCCAGTACCTACCCACATACCCACCCCCTTGTCTTCTACCTACAGGGCTGCCAACTCCCCATCACACACTGGCCCTCTCCTGAGCACCCCACACCTGCCTGAACAGCTGACCCCACTACCTCCCTACTCCTACAGAGCCGCTGCCCAGCTACCTCACCTGCCTCACCTACATTCGCTCGCCCAGAGACCCTGCTCATGGCTCCCTCTCCACCCATACCTGCTTCTCATTCCTTCTTAACTTGCTCCACGCTGGAGTCTAGGCTCAGGAGACGCACGAAAGCAAAGGGCACAAGGGGGTTAAACAGTGCGGCAGTTTCCGCTTCTAAACACACCTTCCATGACATGTACACGACAGGCACAGAAAGGGCAGGTCATAAAAGCAAAGCCATCTCCAGAGGAATGTAAGCAGCAGCAACTTGAAGACCTTTTCTGAAGCACTCCCCTGCTTCACCTACCAAAGTGACCTTCCCCAGGCATCCCCTAAGGACACGCAGGAGGACACTGGCCAAAGCACACTACTCCAGGTACAGGCAGAAGGGGACACTGGTTGACTGGCTGCTTAATTGCTCTCCTCCATTTCTAACTGCTCTTTTCCATGGCTCTTTCAGATTCACACCGTGACAAACACACTTTCTGTCCTGAATTAGTGAGACTTTTTGTTGAGTAAAGTGCTACCCAGCATGGCTCGATCTAGCTACGAGTCAGAGGTATACCAGAAGTGAGAATTGTGTGGAACAGCATCTGAAAGGTAGGAAGGTAAAATCAGATTGTATTTTATCACCTTGCAGGTGCACCAGGTTCTCTAGGAGACTTCTATTTTAGAAATTTGAGAAAACACTCCTTTACAGGCTGCCTGTGAATTCTGGATTCAAGTGGCCAAGCCACAATGCCAAACACAAACCTTCAGGCTAGTTCTGCATGAAACAATACAAAACCCACCCATGCTGAGGACACTGAGAAATTGGTCAATATTCTTCCAAAGCTTATCTGAACTGTACATAAACTAAATTAACCTTTTTGACAATCCTGATCTGAGTTACGAATTTGAAATAAAATGAGGTAGCATGGTTTTGGTTTGGATTCTGGGTAACTTCAGTATCTGTGGGTCACTGTCTCCCCAGGGGGAGACTAAAATGTTCCTGTAAACAATGCTGGGCCTGACAAAAGCACCGAGTTCTCTTCCAAACTCATGATTCAGAACTGGTTATCTGCTTGTTTAGAAATGAAATGAGATGAAAAACAACCTGTTAGCCACAGCCTCTCCCTCCTTATTAGGATTAAGTGTATGTTGTAATGTTGCAGAGTCACTGACTGTGGCATTCTCGCTGTGTAACTCAAGATGACTAAAAGTAAAACGATACTGGAGGTACTACTCCTGGGTTTCTGACCATGTGAAAGTTTCATTCTCTGTATTTAAAGAAGAAAAATAAAAATCACAGCACAGTCAAAATTCCAGGGGTGAGCAGTGGAGAGATGAGTATCATTAAAGAGAGAATTGTGCCTGAAGCAGGGCTTTATTTTGCCTCTGTGTTAGCTATGCAGCTGAATAGCACAGCAGTTTGATTTGCATTCACTAGAGTTTGAGTCCCTCAGGTTGAGCCCTGAAGGCTGGTTCCTCACAACTAGCATAGCCACCCATCAGCCAAGCACCCTGTGAGCCAGTTACCGCTGGAATGTCTCAGCTAGAAATACAGAGATAACAACCAGCAAACCAAAGCCAGCTTGGCTCTGCCATAGATGAGATATCCTACCTCTTGACCAGCAGCGTAACTGAGGTATCTAAGTAACCCTTTTTCTTTGGAAATCACCCCTTGCTTACTATGAACTCCACTTACTGAACACTCCGTTAATCCAATGGGGGAAAAAAAAAGAAAAGAAAAAAAAAAAAGACCATTAATGATAACCTTAACATGCTGACAATACAGCAAACAATCTGGACATTTCCTAGGAACAGTGAGATACCCATGTTTTCCACTTGGTTGCACCAGTGTTGGGTTATCAGATGTTGGGTATTAGCTAACACAAACACAGCTATGGCGATGAAGTTTGGTGTGCTTATTTAAGAGTACGATGAGTAAATTCTGTTTCTTAATCTATACCTTCTGCGATAGCAGTGCTTACTAATATCAGCACCTGGCATACACATTCAAAACTCATTCAGCAGATAAAGTCAGTGCTCATTTACCTCTCGCATTCCCAAATGGCAGGAGCTAAAGACCAGAAAACCCACTCTGCAAATAGGAGAAACGGCTTTAGAATAGCACTAATCTTGGCATTAAAGCGGTAAAAGGAAATCACTGGTGTGTCTACAAGGCAGGCAGTCCTCTCTAGGATAAAGTGATCCAGAAGAGGAGCAAGAGTGCATGCAAGAGATGCCTGCAGCCTTGCCATCTCTAACATGCATGAGTCCTGGAAAAACAGTGATGAATCTCAAAACAAATTAAGTTTTCTCCCACCCAGAGAAGATCAAGCAGCACTGGCAGCTGCACATGGAAGTGTCCACCTACCAGACATGAATCATGTAGTTCAAAACAACGCCTGCCCTAGCTGAGAGCCCAAAATAAGCAAGAGCCCAGGAACTGGTGTTCTGTCAGGCTAACAGTCAAACCCACCAGCAGCACACAAGGGTGCTACATGAAAAGCTGATGGAGCTGGGCCTGGCTGCCTACAGACCAATAAATTTTATTTGTGTAGATTCCTGCCACAGGAACCAAACTACACACAGCTGCCATTCTGGTATGCCTGTGAGTGCAGCTATGTGACACTTGCCCCATGGTACCCAGTGCAGTGTTATGAACCTGCTCCACACCTCGGAACAACAAGGCATATGCCAGTGTGCATTGGATGGCCATGACAAGGATGCTGGTACCTTCCCACAAAGTGAAAGATGGCAGTGAGGGACTACATAGCTGCATTTGCTGGTTGACAGAAACAGCCTCCTCACATTTTATTCCGGCATCAGCACAGCAGCTTCCCTAACAGCTACAGACAAACATCAGGTAACCAAATGACAGTAACACATGCAACTGGGGGCGGGGGGGGGACCCAACACACACAACCAACCAACCAAACCCAAATGAAAAAACCCAAAACAAACAAAACCTCCACACCATATTGGCCTTCAGGATCGGAGGAAGATGACCTAAACCGTCTAGCATCCCTCAACAGCATGCACTTACTCTCATCCAGAACTCCACAGCCACATTGCATGCTTTAGAAGAGAGGATCAGAAAGCCAGAAGGGACTGCTATAGACTGATAGATGAAGCAAGGCATTAGGCTGTTGGTCTTGCAGCAGCAGGAATTATCCTCTCCTCTACAGGTGAACAGAATCAAGCCCTACAGTTCACATTTAAATTAATGCTTTCTGCTTAAGAAAGCATCAGCCTTGATTTAAAGGCCAAGTTATAATGAGCGAGCCAGTTTCCTTGGTGGTGAACTGAACTGCAGGTGACCTAGAACAAACCTTACCACTAACTTTAAAAAAAAAAAAAAAAGAAAAAAATCAATCATTGGTCAAGTAACCCACGAAAGCAAGGCAACATTCTCCATCTGGTGAGAAATGTATTATTTCACTGTGTGCCAGCTGGAAGAAGGGTGGAAGTGCATCTAGAAGGAAGGCACAGCAAGAAGTGGCCCTCCTGCTCAGAAAGCAGGATGGAGAGGCTATGTCAAGGGTACAGGCCATGCAAATTACAGAGACAAAGGCAATTGTTTCTGAAGTAGCCACCTGCGGTACTTATGGAAGCAGACTGTCAGGGTTTATAGCAAAACACAAAAAGAATGGAAAATAATTACCTAAGAGGCCTCGTACCAATACTGGCTTGCCTAGTTCTAATGGCCCCCATCCAACAATCTGTGCCTCAGACCACTGAGATATGAAGCAGATTCTGTTCCCAACCCTGCTGATCCCTTCAGAGTGAGGCGTGAGATTTTCCTCACGGGAAAAGGAGATGATCTTTTACACATCCTTCTTCCTGGATCTATTTTGCTTCTTTATCAGTTTTGTGCCTTTTCTGCATAGCTAGGATGTTCATTGCTGCTGTTCAACAAGCCATCAGGAAGCACGCATCTACTCCATTTGGATCTCAAGCCACGAGTTCATTTTCATTGAAGGTTTAATGGAATGCAAATTCTAAGAAATTTTGATTCAGAAACTTAGAAAGGGGGCATTGAAAGTTTTCAGTAATGCCTGAAGAGTTTGGTTCACTAATGTAATGCTAAGAATTTTCCACCAAGGGTTTCACCAAAATTGACAGAATCCCATAAAGTATTTTTATTTTGCAGGAGTGGCATTTTCTGAAGGGAAACCACAATATTTGTAAAGGCACTTACACTATATTATGCATTATGTAATCACATTGAAGACCTGTATTGGCCTAATCTCAACAATTGGTGCTTGATTAGATTTTTCCCCAACTTTGGCACTTTTGGATTCATCTATGCGGCCATCTCAGAGGTGAGAAGTGCAGCAAGGTCACTCCTGCTGAGCTACTTGCCTCTATGGATAGTCTGCTACCATAACCCAAAAGAGGCAGCTGAAAGCTTACTCACTCATTTATCTCCTCACAACAGAACAGTTGCAAAAGCGCTGCAAATGCCAAATGCGTAAGCCTTCTAAGTCATGCTCCTAGGAAAATCCCTTTTTTATATTTGAGGGCGGAGACTTGAAACTATATGGAAAGCAAGTTTGCCTTCAGGCATTTTTAGCAGGCTGCAACCTGCAGTTAACATAATACACACTAATCAACTTAGTGATGGGGAATTTTTACGTATGCATGTGGGAAAAAATTATAAGGCAGAAATAAACTCGCTCAAATATACCAGTAAAACTGAAAGGCTCTATAGTACTGCTCTTCTACTACACTGAGTCTGGAAGAAGACTTTACTGTCCCAGCCACTCAAAAGGGACCCACAAGTCTCCATCCACAAAATTAATCAAGGTGTTTTCAACTTTATTTGCAAGACTGTCAGTTTTGTATCTATGGTAGTTGATCTCCACATTAGTTGATTTTACTATTTTTGAATTTTAATTGAAGACAACCGGAGAAGAGACTCAAGTCTTTTTGGGAACTGTCGGACAAAACATGCTCCTCAAATCCTTTGCTCTCTCAGACAAAGCTCTTTCCAGCATAACACAGCCTTCCTTGTAGTGCTGGCTGTCTTCAGTCCCTGAGAACATGTTGATTTGTCAGCTATTACTAAAGTTGCCATATGGGAATACATGATACTTCTCAAACATGGAGCTCCATCTAGAATAAGGAGCAAAGCAACCCAAAAAGGACTAAGGTGTTCAAAGTAGGATTAAATAGAGGCTAGGTGTTTATATCAGCTGCACAAACTTCTGAAAATCTCTGCTGAAATACAAACTTGCATGAGAGTTACCAGAGTGCAGTGAACAACTGCATTTGCGGCCTAGGGCTCCTGATTCCCCCAGTTCTGCTTCCGCACGTGGTCCAGAGCATCTCAGCTTTCCCTGGGCAAAGCAGCCTGGTGCCAAACAAACATCCAAGACTGTCCAAGACGCATCAGGCAGATCTCACTCCACCTGCCCCCTCCCTGACCATCCTAGAGGCATGCTCCAAGCACGTTCAACTTTTCTTTGAGCGACTGAAACCCTGTGTAAATGCAAAACCTCAGGTATCCTATCGTGGAAGACATAACAACAGATAGAGCTAATAAAAGGGAAGAGATAAAGTACATGAGAACTAAAACCTGGGAGCATGAGATTATCAAAACTTAATGATTAGCGAGCGCATAGGTGTCAGAAAATAATGACTTGCCTGTTGGGAAATATTTCAGAGGCGTGGCCAATAGAAACTAAGGAGTCACTTTTAATTGAGTAAAATAAAGCCTAGGAACGAGTACAATACTAATTTTCAAATATGCTGAACTGAGTTCATCAATCTCATTAACAGTTTAATTTTCAACTTCTTCCCCAGTATCACGTGCCAATATTTGTGGAGTTCAGCAAAGCCAGGACATGCTGGAAGGTGGTTTTGGTTTTTTGGTTTTTTTTTTAGTCCTATACGTTCTTGCTAGTTACACACAAACAGCTTTTCACAGAGGATAACATAAACACATAACACAAACACAAGCTTTTGACTAACAGTGAGGCTTTGGAATACAAGCATTGATTACCACACAGCAAAAAGAAGACCTTCCAGCTCAGTCCACCTTTCCTTGAGGTAATTTTGCATATTAACATGCAGTCCTGCTGTGTGATCTCTAAGACAATTATCTTTGTGATTATTCTCCCGCACAACACGATAAAAGCCAGGCTGTTAGCCATGCCCGACATCTTAGGAAGGGAAATACCTCCATCAACACTTTCCTTTGTGTGATATCTGTTCCTGCAGGTTAGCAATTACTTTCAGAAATAGCTCATCCAAGTCAGTGGGACTTCTCACATAAGCAAAAGCAACCCCACATCAAGTAATAACACCATAAAATCACCTGTTACAACACAATTCTATGTCTAAAAGGAAAAAACAGGATTCATACATTAATATCCACTGCAATATAGTACTTCTTCATGCCCCCAAGCAAACAATGTTACAGGGACACTAGAACAGAACAACAATTACTTAGCTGAACACCTTCAGAATTTAAAAAAAAAAAAAAAAAAAAGCATTCAAAAGAATATGAATGATAGAGGTATTATTATTATTCCTACAACTATCTAGGTCTTCTACAGCTCTTTCCATCACTAGACTTAGAAATCCTTTATAACAGAAACTGGTCTTTTTACGCTCTTTTTACAAAGAGAGCAGAGGTAGGGTTGCTCAAGTATTTTATGCAGCACCTATTTAGCAGAAAACGTGTGAACGGCAGTGGACACAAGGACCAGACTCCATGAATCCCAGAACCCATAATTTCCTTTATCCTCACCATGGGACCTCCTCCCCTCTAAAGCCAGGAAGTGCATTTGTATTCCCCTCAAGCAGGGAAGAAAGCTGACCACCCCCCAGATAATACATAATTGATTGGAAAAAGCTTTAACTAGAAACACCGTAAGTTATTTTAATATCCACAACACACACCCTGGTTGCCACAAACCTGGCCACTCCCCTGGCTTTCCTTTCCAGGCCCCGAGGCTCTCTCCCTCTGGCTCAGGCTCTTCTGAGCAGCCCATCCTTATAGTCCAGCAATTCCTCTTCTCCAGCAGTATCAGGAACAGCCATATCTGTCCCCAAAAGCCCAGTGAAAGGGCCAGAGCCTTGACTGGGTGAAAGGGGTTTGAAGGCAACTCCCCTCCCTTCACATGGCCATGCCATTAGCAAGGTGGCAGTGGCAACACCTGCTTGGAGGTGCATCCTCTTAGCATGCTCCCAGAGCACGTGCCCCAACAGCCAAAGGGATGCCATTTTCTGGTAGCATCAGACTGGCACTGATTTTAATCAAGCCAGTCAGAGCTGCCAACACTGAGGAACCTCAAGGTCTTCCAGGCTGCCTGACTTCCCATGCCTAAACTCAGGGGCTATAGTGTTTAAACATGTTAGGGTTAGGCAGCATCCCAGCATGAGGCTTCTAGGATTACAGTTTTGGATTACAGTTCCACTTAATTGCCACTCTGGGCTGGTAATTTATTTTGGGGAAGGGCCAAAGTCTCTATCAGACTTCAAGGAGTCTCAGTACAGAAAGGTAAGGGACCGAGTACAGTCCTGATGTGGAGTCTCAGTGCAGATGTGCATCTGAAAGGAATTTCTCAGGAGACACTTTGCTATTAGTTATGCAGAGTAAAAATGCATCTTTCCTGGCAGCTCAACCCATTTACATCTCATTTCAGCATTTTAGTGTCCATGATTTATGTGTGATCAGGGCTCCAGATGGAACAAACAGAGTTTTATCTCTTCTGCCTCCATGGCAAGCATCACTGCACAATGAACAGAGAAAGCTTTTTTGTCTTTTTTTACTTCAGATATAAGAAGAGATTGAAAGACATAGTTGTGCTACAATTAGCAGAAAAAATGTACATCTACCATTCCTAAATTTTGGGAAAAGTTTACAAGAATGCTGTCGCTTTCTGCTCTGCTGAATTGCTAAAAGTACTAGTATACCCCATGTTAACAACCTGCTTCCACCAGGTAACAGCTGCTATGCAGTGTAAAGGATGCCTACTTCTACAAATGTTTTACTCCATAGAATAAAAATATACACTCCACTTTCCTCAAAGCTGAAGAGGTTTAATTTTCTTCATAATGTATGGAGTTTTGCACTGTTATTTTTTTATTCTCAAAGAACCTGCATTTTCTGTAGCTGGTTTTAGTGTTTAAGTGAAAAAAGTATTATGAAGGCACATTTTTTTCCTTCAAGCTGGGCCAATTACCAGCATCTGATGGCACTCACCCAGATACTTATGGATTGTGAAGCTTTGCAAACTTTTCTTCAGTCATGAGTTTCTTTGCATAATCTTGGTCTGGCAATCCTGTAATCTCCCACACTCCTCGTTACAAACCTCTCCTTGACTGGCAAGCAAGGGACTAAAGTTTGCACAGGAGTGCAAGAATGCAAAGTAAGAAACCATGCTGACGTCCTTTGCGTGGGATGAAGCAAGACACAAGAACCTGTGCTTATGCACCTGGCAGAGAACACGAGGACATGTCACAGCAGCAGCAACTACTGAAAAAAGGGGAATGAGCAGCTCCTGGAAAGTTAACATATGATCTGTGATGGATAGCAAATATTGATCCATAGAAGACTAGCTGTGAGAAATGCTCCAGTTCATAGTGAAAATCTGGTTGTGATGGCTGTACGCTGTTCAGTTTCTTATCGCCAAAGGCTCATCTTCTCTCTGTTTTTTTTTTACAAACAGTTGTAAAAGCTGAAGCAGAGAACCAGATTTTCTGTCCATGATGGGAAAGTCTCCAGGACTGTTCCATGCAGCACAGAGCATATGAAACTGCTTTTAGGACCATGTAAAGAGCCGGTACAGATTTATTGCTGAGTCCTGGTAGCCAGTAAGAAGTTAAAAATAGTAACAAGCCCCAGAGTTTAAAGAACAGCTATTTCAAAACCAAGAAATGGGCACAGAGATTGTATTTGTTTACGTATTCAGATATATGCTTTGCAGCCATACCTCCCACGCCAGCATAAGTAGGCGTATTTGTCATATTATAGCAGCCTGAGGTATGCAGTTAAAACATTTTCAGGCTATCAAAAGGAGAGGACCTGCCTTGATTAAAGAATCTAATCAACTAATGCGATTAGATGCTTTAATCAAAGCAGGTCCTGTTGTACTGACAATCACGTAACGTGATCGTTTTCCCAATTGCACAGTGCAGTGCCTGGGAACCATCCTGGGAAACTTCCCTCCGTTATTCCATCTGATTCCAAGCACATTTGAGCTGATACTCCACGACTTAATACAAACACTCCAGAGCTGTTGCAGTATGGAGAAATTAGATTAATTTGAAACACTAATTTTTAAGTGTTAATTTTCATTTAAAAATTGATGATTCATGTCCAAACTGTAAGACTCTATGTTTATCCATCATCACTTTGCAGAATTTCATTAACTAATCCCATGTCACTTTGTTCTACAGATGTTTCAAGGTAGCATTTCATTTAAGCCGTTCTAGTGGTAGGTATCAACCAAATGGTAACCTTGAAAGCATTGTTTCCAGTGGTGTTTGTTCTGGTGCCAGCAAACATCCAGTTTTAGGAAGACGTGCTAGTCCTGCTTGTACAAGATTCTGTGGGTAGGAGACCCTCCCGTAAGTCACAGCTTTGTTAGTTACATGAAAATTTGCTTTCTGCTTTGGAGTGAGAGGTGTTTTTGCCATTATTTTTCATTTGTTCCCTGGAAAATGAGCTTTGATGTTGGAATGTAGTTCCAGAAAGAAGGAATTGTTCAGCATGTAACTTGGTCACTTCTATTCTGATATGCGTGCATGGAAATAGAACAAGAGATTACCTGAATCTTCCTAGGGTGTAAATCATGGTTGCCTTCTTTATTGGGACACTGACGAAGGGCTCCAGGTATGTGGGCAGCATTAAGATGACACTGATACTAAACTAGGCACTGGTAGTAGAAGAGGCAACACATGGACGTGAGTCCTTCCAACAAGGGGTTAATATTGGCTAGCTTTCTCTTTCAGATGTTTCAGTGCTTCCCACTTCTTGGCTTTCGCCCATATATAGTGTTGTTTTACAGGCTAAATTGCACAGTCTTGTGTCCAAAATTCTTTAACTAGTATGCTTCCTAGCTAAGTGAATGTTGAAAGGGGGGCAGGAAACATCCTGGTAGAAAAATAAAGCCAAACAAAGAGGGCTGCATTTACCCACTTGCTTAACTGATGAGAAGGCAATCACGGTTTTTCATCTGCAGTCAAATGACATGTACTTGGGGCTTATTCTGGGTGTGTGCAAGGTAACTGGCCAAGACACTGGACAAATAGATGTTCTCATTTGTTAACCTCAACAAGATTACAAGGAGGTTGATGGTGTTGTGAAATAAATATTTTCCCATCAAAGACTAAAAGACTATTGGTGATACCAATTCAATCAGAAATTCTGGTACGTTTATCTTGACTGTTTCCTAAGGCTTTTCAGGGTTCACTGGCTCACCTGACAATGAATATGCTTTCTCCATGGGCACCCATTGGCTGGTAAAGTGGGTATGGATGGTGGAGGGGAAACTGAACCCTAGGGAAGAGTTCACTCTGCCACACTGGCATACAGATTTACTGCTATGCTGCTGGCTGTTTATATAAAGATCGAGGTCTGGTCCTTCCTTATCTGCCTAGGCCAGATAACATCTCCACTAGTTTGAGTATTTCAAGCACAATATTTAATGGCATGGACACCTGTTTTAGGCCTTTCAGTTTGAAAGAGAAAGATTGCAAACACAAGAATACAATCACCACGTGGCACTCTGAACAAAGTCAGGGGGTTCACAGGCACACTAAGGTCACAAATGATAGATAGAACAGACTGCAAATGGCTGACTTGCTACATTTGCTCCAAAATAGTATGGATGTTTACCAACTTGGCACTTGGATCTTCTTCTTTATCAAAAAAAGGTATCAAGCATTCTTATTACAGGGTCATAAAAAAAAGTAAACATTTCCATAAAGATTTGTTAGAACAGATGATCTGGAAGGGTTTATCCTAGTCAGCTTCTTTAGTAGGAAGGGTCACTGTGGTGTCAGAAGACACAAAGCAGGAATTTTGGGAAGGGCAGATCTAGGTCATGCAATCCAATATGCTATGACCAGTACTGTCATTCCATTCCCCTCTCAGAATGATCAAACCTCAATTTAACCAGTTAAAGTTTTCCCCCTGCTACTCCAGATAGAGCATTGTTCCACAATCTGACACCTCTGAAGATCAAACGTACTTTTTTTAACAACTGTATTTGTGCTTAATTAGCTTTCTTTTCCTCCTTTGCTGCTACCCCCCCCCCCCCCCCTTCCCCTTCTTTCCTTCTGTCTTTCCTTTTGCCCTTTGTTTATTGAGACCTATCATATCGCCTCTCAGTCTTTGGTATTTCTAAGGTAAATAAACCAAATTCCTCTAGTCACATCTCAGGTCCCCTCGTCATTCTGACATCCCTTCTGTGCACCTCTTCCAGTCTGGATTAAGCTTCTTTGAACATGGGTAACCACAGGCAGGGACGAAGAGCAGGGAGGACAAGGATGCAACCTTTGAAGACAATCTAAGCATCATGTTTACATGAGACCCCAAACAGAAGAGGCACATTCGCCAGCCATTTCAAAAGCTCTTGATCCTAGCAGGGTGATAAAGCAGAACCAGTAAGTCTAAAGTTTTTATCACTTTTAATACATTTATTTATTAAGGTGTTTCTTTGGTTAATGTTTGAAGGTAGTTTCCCACTGGAGACAAAACAAGCTAAACTATATTTGCAGAAGATTAGATCATATTAGTCTGTTTTATAATGAGAAAAGTATCCGGGAGGAAGTCACTGCAGGTGGGACACATGTCTTTGTTAAATAACAAATTCATCAGAACTGATTTTCCAAACGACTATATAGTCTCAGATTCAGCAAAAAGCTTGAGCATTTAAAAGAAAAGTGAGAAAATGTTGTAACGTAATTTTTTACCTTTTCTTTTCAAAACGTTTTTTAAATGTTGTTGTAATAGCCTTTTTTTTTTTCTTTCAACTTAACCCGAGCATTTGTATCAATTCTGCCACAGAACGGAGAAATACACTATTTAGAATCACAGAACAACTCAGGCTGGAACGTACCTCTAGTCCAGCCTCCTGCCTATGAGGTGAATGGGCTTTTTGCTTTTTTCATATGAAATGAAATAAACCTCTGTAGTTGGAATATTGTTATGGCACTGAAGAGGATGGCGATCTAGGCTGAAGCAAGGACTCAGGTCTTGCTTTATCTGGCCTTTCTGCTGAAACTGTTTTTTCCTTTAAAAGCTAGCCAAGAGAAACAGCTTATCCTTGTCTCAGACTGAACAGAGGCAGTCAGAGGTGTCCTGTTTTAGTATTGTTACCACAAACATTTCTGCTGAAAGTCCTGAGATAGATCTACTTTAATGAACACACCAGTAGTAATACAAGTGAGACTCCTAAAAAAGAGAAATTCAGAAAAAAATTTAGCGCTTAAAAAATCAACACCAAAGCAAAAGCCTGCTGGAGATGAGAGAAAGAAACAATAGTGAAATAGAACAACTAAAAGCTTCTAACACCCTAAAATCATTTAAAGTTATGGGAAAAAAAATTAAAACAAGGCTTGGACAGCCATAGAGAAACAATTAAACAGGAAAAGGCAGATAAAAGATACTACTGTTTCTGAAGCCTGGAAATCAAGTTTGGATATAGTATGGCACTTCACAGGCTCAGCAGGTAGAAAGCAGTACATAGGTTGTCTCCTCAGGCCTGTGAAACACAAATTCTTGCCAGACTAATGCCAGGAAAATAGAAGACACTTTTCTTCTGAGAAAAAAACAAACCCAATAAAGAACCCAGGCATTTTCCCCCCTCAACTATTCTGCTGAGATAGCATCTGAGATAACATGGGAAACCGAAGACTTGACAAGAGCCATTAAAACAAGAAATCACAGCAACGATTAGCTCCAGAGTTACTGCTGTCTATCCCATGCCTAGACAACGTGGTGGATCTATCACATACACTAATGTTGTGATGACACTATGAAACCTTACAATAATGAAATAATAAAGCTCTGTGATGTCATCCAAACCCTGCAGTTGTCCTCTGCAACTATCTATGAGTCAATCTGCTTGATCTATCCTCATTGGATTTAAATATATTTCAAAAGCTCTTTCATGAGATCACAATATCTAATTTCTCACCATTATGGAAATCCACCAGCCTCTAAGGTTTTTGACCACACTTCTTTTGTGTCATGAATGAAGAAGAATTTGCAGATGTAGTAGATAAGGTGTGTTTATGTGTGTATGGGCTATTTCCTTTTCTCTTCAACCAATTCCTTGTGCATCTGCTCCTGTTTCTTCCAGTTTGGACTGACTGATATGTAACACAGACACCATTTAACCAACATACACAAAACCTAAGCCACATGCAATCACAACAGAAATTCCAATTTCACAGCAGGATGGTGAGAAAGAGACAAAGTTCAAGCTTAATTGTGGAAGGATAACAAGCACAACTTGTTTGTTTGACTAACACTATCTCCATTCCCCACCCTTCTAATGAGATGCCAAGCTTAGCTTGTGTACATGCAAAGCTGAGATGAGCATGAGCCTTGGAGCCTGTGTCAGTCATATTGGTCAAAGACACTCAGATGACCTCCAAGCCATTTCTATAAATACCTACTTCTTCCTCTTCCAGAAGCTCCATGACTGCTATGTTCTATAGAAGGATTACTCCTATAGAAGGATACAATTGCTGAAGAAACCAAGCTGTGTTAACAGTACTGAAACCCATCGGGCTGGTGTTCCTGATATGGGACCAGTCCTTCTCTTCCTTGGCCAAGTTTTCAAACCTCAGCAATGATCCGGGACCTTCTTTCTTGAGCATCTGACTTGAAACACCTTGCGAGGGAGCGTGCTAAGTGTGTCCTCTGCCAAGGAGGCACCTGCACACAGGCAACCCTTCAGCGTTGGGAACGATGGCTCTTTGCTCTAGCGAGGGGCTTTTTCAGAGGTAGCTGAGAATAAGGCTGTTTATTCAATAACAACATTCTGGTATTGGAACAAAGTCCCACATACGCAATTTGTCTGTGTCTATGAACAAAAGTCAGCATTTGGATAAAATGCCAGTACAGCCTAAAAATCATGTGGAGCAATCCACAGCAAAACACCTTTTTCTATGTATTTTATTCTTCCTGTCCCCCTTCAGCTCTTTTTATGACAAAACATTTGGATACAATCAGAGGTAGAGTCTCACTCAGTGAAGAAATCCTTCTTTTTAAATAAACTTTTCCCTCTCTCTTTTTAGAGGAAAGATAGAAGTCGGATAGCAATGGACTGATAGTTGGCCTAAGCTAGCAGTCAAAGGTTGTATATAGCTTTTGTAAGATAATGTGTTGATTTAATTCTTGTATTTGTTCAAAATGAGAAAATATCATCAATTTCCTTCTCTTAGTATTTTATTTTCTCCTATTAAATCCTATTCCTTAGTTTCTGTTTTAAAAAACCTCAAATAATTTAATATTTCTGTGCCTAGCATGCTTTCTGTGGATTAAACTATTTACACCAGGAAGGAAATGTCAGACTTGTTCTGATTCGTTGTTAAACTACACCATCATCTCTCAGGTGCAATGCCTAACAGATGTAACAGCCATTCTCTTTTTTATTTGCAGCTACATTCAGATCAAAAGGTTTCTGTATGAGCAAAGAGAGCAGTAGGCCAGGTGGGAAATTGGATTCCAAAAGGCTACATAAAATTCCTCTTGTTTCCCAAATGGGTCACAGTAGGTCCCCACAGAAGTTGCCAGAGAGCAGTTTAGGTTGCATTTAATCATATATGTTTTCACAGAACCTACTAAATGGACCCTATGAAGCTTTGCTAATTGCTTTAAAGATTGCAGTAACCTCCGGCCAAGCTAAGACAAATCTTTTAGGTTGCTAATTGGGAGGCTAATGTCTCTTCCTTGTTTTTCCAAATAATTGTATTCCTGACTCTGTTAGCAAGTCCTGAACACAGGAAAACTTAAAAGCCTCCTCCCCTGCAAGTCCATGCTGAGCTAAATGAATCATAGAATCATAGAATATCTCAAGTTGGAAGGGACCCATAAGGATCATCGAGTCCAACTCCCTGCTCCTCGCAGGACTACCTAAAACTAAGCCATATGACTAAGAGCGTTGTCCAGACACTCCTTGAACTCTGACAGCCTTGGTGCCGTGACCACTTTCCCAGGGACCCTGTTCCAGTGACCAACCACCCTCTCAGTGAAGAACTTTTTCCTAACGTCCAATCTGAACTTCCCCTGACGCAGCTTCATTCCATTTCCTCGTATCCTATCGCTGGTCCCCAGAGAGAGGAGATCAGCAGCTCCCCTTCCTTTGCCCCCTTTGAGGAAGTTGTAGACTGCGATGAGGTTGCCCCTCAGCCTTCTCTTCTCCAAGCTGAGCAAACCAAGTGACCTCAGCTGCTCCTCATAAGTCTTGCCCTTGAGGCCTTCCACCATCTTGGTCACCCTCCTCTGGACACACTCCAATAGTTTGATGTCCTTCTTACAGTGAGGTGCCCAAAACTGCACACAGTACTGGAGGTGGGACCGCACCAGTGCAGTGCAGAGTGGGGCAATCACCTCCCTTGACCAGCTAGCTATGCTGTGCTTCATGCACCCCAGGACACAAATGGCCCTTTTGGCTGCCAGGGCACACTGTTGACTCATTGACAACTTGCCATCAACCCAAACCCCCAGATCGCTTTCTGCAGGGCTGCTCTCCAGCCTCTCATCCCCCAGTTTGTGTGTATAACCAGGACTACCCTGTCCCAGGTGCAGAATCCAGCTCTTGCTCTTGTTATATGTCATACAGTTGGTGATTGCCCAGCTCTCTAGTCTATCCAGATCTCTCTGTAAGGCCTCTCTACCCTCAGGGGAGTCCAAAGCTCCTCCCAGTTTAGTATTGTCAGCAAACTTACTTAATGCACATTCGATTCCTGCGTCCAGATCATTTATAAAAACATTAAAGAGCACTGACCCTAAAACTGAGCCCTGGGGAACCCCACCGGTGACTGGCCACAAGCCTGATATAACCCCATTTACCATAACCCTTTGAGCCCGACCCATCAGCCAATTGCTCACCCAACGTATTATGGACTTGTCTAGCTGTGTGCTGGACAGTTTATCCAGAAGGATACTGTGAGACACAGTATCAATGATTGTGATCCTCCAAAGCTGTGTTTTCTTTTGGTCACATCAGGCCTTAACACTACTCCCAGCCCTGTGCTGTCGGGTGGGAGGAGAAGGCAAGAGAACCACAGAATCATAGAATGGTTTGGGTTGGAAGGGACCTTAAAGATCATCTAGTTCCAACCCCCCTGCTATGGTCAGGGACACCTTCCACTAGACGAGATTGCTCAAAGCCCCATCAAACCTGGCCTTGAACACTACCAGGGATGGGGCATCCACAACTTCTCCTGGCAACCTGTTCCAGTGCCTCACCATGTTCATAGTGAAGAATTTCTCCCTAATATGTAATCTAAATCTACCCTCTTTCAGTTTAAAGCCATTACCCCTTGTCCTATCACTACATGCCCTTGTAAAAAGTCCCTCTCCAGCTTTCTTGTGGGCCCCCTTCAGGTACTGGAAGGCTGCTATAAGGTCTCCACAGAGCCTTCTCTTCTCCAGGCTGAACAACCCCAACTCTCTCAGCCTGTCTTCATAGGAGAGGTGCTCCAGCCCTCTGATCATCTTCGTGGCCCTCCTCTGGATTCACTCCAACAGGTCCATGTCCTTCTTATGTTGGGGGCCCCAGAGCTGAACACAGTACTCCAGGTGGGGTCTCACGAGAGTGGAGTAGACGGGGAGAATCACGCCCCTCAACCTGCTGGTCACACTTCTTTTGATGCAGCCCAGGATATGGTTGGCTTTCTGGGCTGCAAGCACACATTGCTGGGTCATGTTGAGCTTCTCATCAACCAACACCCCCAAGTCCTTCTCCACAGGGCTGCTCTCAATCCATTCTCTGCTCAGCCTGAATTTGTGCTTGGGATTGCCCTGACCCAGGTGCAGGACCTTGCACTTGACCTTGTTGAACTTCATGAGGTTTGCACAGGCCCACCTCTCAAGCCTGTCAAGGTCCCCCCCGGATGGCATCTCTTCCCTCCAGCATGTTAACTGCACCACACAGCTTGGTGTTGTCTGCAGACTTGCTGAGGGTGCACTCAATCCCACTGTCCGTGTCACCAACAAAGATGTTAAACAGCGCCAGTCCCAATACCGACCTCTGAGGAATGTCACTTGTCACTGGTCTCCACGTGGACATTGAGCCATTGACTGCAACTCTTTGAGTGTGACCATCCAGCCAATTCCTTATCCACCAAGTGGTCCATCTGCCAAATCCATGTCTCTCCAATTTAGAGACAAGAATGTTGTGCGGGACAGTGTCAAATGCTTTGCACAAATCCAGGTAGATGATGTCAGTTGCTCTTCCCTTATCCACCAACGCTGTAACGCCATCGTAGAAGGCCACCAAATTTGTCAGGCATGATTTGCCCTTAGTGAAGCCATGTTGGCTGGCACCAATCACCTTATTTTCCATGTGCCTTAGCATAGTTTCCAGGAGGATCTGCTCCGTGATCTTGCTGGGCACAGAGGTGAGACTGAATGGCCTGTAGTTCCCCGGGTCTTCCTTTTTTCCCTTTTTAAAAATGGGGGTTATGTTTCCACTTTTCCAGTTAGTGGGAACTTCACCAAACTGCCATGACTTCTCAAATATGATGGATAGTGGCTTAGGAACTTCATTTGCCAGTTCCCCCAGGACCCGCGGATCCATCTCATCAGGTCCCATGGACTTGTGCACCTTCAGGTTCCTTAGATGGTCTCAAACCTGATCTTCTCCTACAGTGGGCGGTTCTTAATTCTCCCAGTCCCTGCCTTTGCCTTCTTCGACTTGGGCGGTGTGGCTTGAGCACTTGCAGGTGAAGACTGAGGCAAAAAAGTCATTGAGTACATCAGCTTTCTCCATATCCTAGGTAATCAGGTCTCCTGTTTCCTTTCGGAGAGGACCCACATTTTCCCTAGTCTTCCTTTTATCACCAATGTACCTATAGAAGCTTTTCTTGTTGCCCTTGACGTCCCTTGCCAGATTTAATTCTATCAAGGCTTTAGCTTTCCTAACCTGATCCCTGGCTGCTTGGACAATTTCTCTGCATTCCTCCCGGGCTACCTGTCCTTGCTTCCACCCTCTGTAGGCTTCCTTTTTGTGTTTGAGTTTGTCCAGGAGCTCCTAGTTCATCCATGCAGGCCTCCTGGTGTTTTTGCCTGACTTCCTCTTTGTTGGGATGCATCGCTCCTGAGCTTGGAGGAGGTGATCCTTGAATATCAACCAGCTTTCATGGGCCCCTCTTCCCTCGAGGGCTTTATCCCATGGCAGTCTACCAAGCAGATCCCTGAAGAGGCCAAAGTCTGCTCTCCTGAAGGCCAGGGCAGTGAGCTTGCTGTGCGCCCTCCTCAGTGCCCTAAGGGTCTTGAACTTCACCATTTCATGGCCACTGCAGCCAAGGCTGCCCTTGAGCTTCACATTCCCCACCAGCCCCTCCTTGTTGGTGAGAACAAGGTCCAGCATAGCACCACTCCTCATTGGCTCCTCTATCACTTGGAGAAGGAAGTTATTATCAATGCATTCCAGGAACCTCCCGGACTGCTTATGCCCTGCTGTGTTTTCCCTCCAACACGTATCAGCATGGTTGAAGTCCCCCATGAGGACCAGGGCTTGTGAACATGAGGCTGTTCCTATCTGTCTATAGAGGGCCTCATGCACTCAGTCTTCCTGGTTGGGTGGCCTGTAGCAGACCCCCACTATAATGTCACTTGTCCCTGCCCTCCCTTTTATCCTGACCCATAAGCTCTTGCTCGGCTCCTCATCCATCCCCAGCTGAAGCTCCATGCTCTCCAGCTGGTCATTGACATAGAGGGCAACACCCCCTTCTTGTCTCCCCTGCCTGTCCTTCCTTAAGAGCCTGTATCCTTCCATTCCAACACTCCAGTCATAGAAGCCATCCCACCACGTCTCCGTGATGCCAATAAGATCACAGCCCTGCGGGTGTGCGCATGTCTCTAACTCCTCTTGTTTATTCCCCATGCTACGTGCGTTTGCATAGAGGCATTTAAGTTGGGCCCCCAGTGAAGCTGACTTACTGGCTGGAATTCCTTTGAGCTGCTCTTCAGGTGCTCTCCTGCTGACCTGTGATCCTTCTCCAGGCTCTGGGCATCTATTGCTGGCACTGGCATCAAACTGTGAGTGGGATGGATTGAGGTTCCCCTCCCCTGGCAGCTTTAGTTTAAAGCCCTCTTCACTAGCTTGGCAAGACTGACCGAAGATGCTCTTCCCCTTCTCTGACAGATGGACCCCATCAGCCCCTAGTAGACCAGGTTTCTCAAAGCAAGTTCCATGGTCTAAGTAGCCAAACCCCTGGCTGTGGCACCAGTCCTGTAACCATTTGTTGATTCACCAGATTCAACTGGCCCTTTCAAACCCCTTCTCTTTCACCAGGAGGACTGATGAGAAAACTACCTGTGCTCCAGAGTCCCTTACTGCTGCTCCCAGGGCTCTGTAATCTTTCTTGATTCTCCTCAGACTGCTCCTGCTTGTATCACTGGTACCCACGTGAAACAACAGCAACAGATAATAGTCAGTGGACTGTACGAGGTTTGGTAGTCTCTTGGTGACATCCCTGATACGAGCCCCCGGTAAGCAGCACACCTCTCTAGAGAGTGTGTCAGGTTGGCAAATGGGTGCCTCCGTACCTCTCAGAAGAGAGCCGCCTGCTACTATCGCCTTTTCTTAGTTGTGCTGGTTGTTATACGGGGAGCAGATCGGGCTGCCTTACTCAGCTCCAGCGTCTCTCCCGGTGTGACAGGTCTTTCCTCTTCGGGCTGCAGAGCGGTGAAGCGGTTCTGCAAGGGCACCTCAGGCTTCGGGGGAGGTGTCTTCCTCCTGCTGGTCCTTGCCATTGCAACCGTCCATTCTTCTGCATTATTGGCCCCCCTCCCTTCTGTGTGTGCCGGTGGGGGAGTTTTTGGCTGTTTGGCCGTGGGTTGTGGGTCCACTGCAGACTGCGCTTGGAACCAGCTATCTAACTCCTTCTCAGCCTCCCTGATGTTACACAGCCTTCTCACCGCCTCCTGCAGCTCAGCCACCTGCTGCAGGAGGTCCTCCACCTGGGCACACCTTTTGCAGGCAGGGCTGCTGCCTGTCCCTGCCGCAGGAGAAGGGTCTAGGCTCTTCCTGCAGTCTGAGGTCTGCACTGCAGCCTCTCCCTTCAGCAGCTCCCTCTGGGTGGAGGCATCGGCCACCGCTGGGCTGCCTTGAGGGTCAGGTAGGATGAGTGCCCTTGGCCTGTGCAGATGGTCACAGAACGGTGCCCGGCTGCTGGGTTATGTGTACTTCAAGTCTCCCACTCGGCCTGTGGAATGCCCCTCCTTTGAAGAGGTGCCCTCCCACGCATACTGCCGTGCCGTGCCCTGTTTGCCCTCCCTGGTCACGGCGCTCCCTGGGGCTGCCTTTTGGGGTGGGGGGGCCGCTGTTACTCCTGGCCCCACCCGTGCCTCGTCAGCTGCTCTTATAAGAGCTGCCGGCTCCTGGTGGGTCTCTGGGGTTTCCCCGGCTCAGGATCCCCCCCCCCCCCATATGCCTCGATCCCCCACTCCGCTGCAGACCGCTCCTGCACAGGAGCTGATCAGCTCTGCGAGTCACTGGTGGCATCCAGCATCCCAAATGCACTCCCTGTCCTTGTTCGGCCATGCCTCTCTGAAACTCAGTGCAGCCTCCTCTGCTCCTGTCCACCCTCCAGCTATGGCTATCGCCTCCACACACACTACAGTTCTCACAAGTTAAAATACTCAGAAAATGAAGGGACTGAGGAGCAGGGGTGCCTAGTTAGAAATGTCCATTTCACTACGCCACAAGCTCTGTTTGTTCGTGCTCACCGACCCACATAACAAGAGACAGCCCCCACAGGAAGGCGTTAAATGCATGCAGCACACCGCCTGTGTCCCCAATTTGCTTTCCCCTGCTCACAGATTCCCAGAACTGCATATGATGCTGCAAAGCTATGGCAGGTGGAAATGTAGGAGGCTTTAATACCTGTCATGGAGCTGTGTAAAGAGGCAACTCCCAGATACTATCAATTGTTTGGCTCTGGTTTTGTTTTCTGGACTGTTCGTTTCAAAGGTGTGAGGTTTATTTTTTAAACTTTCCTTAAAGTTACTTGGCCTGGCATTGAGGAAGGTAATTTATTTACATAGAAGTGGCTGGAGTTTAGACACAAAGATAACCCAAGATAACCTTCCCTTCTCTGTTTTACCCAAGAGGAGTTTACTCAAAGCCTTTTTCGAACCCTCTCCTCCCATAGACTTGCGAGCAGGCAGACGGCATAAATGGATTAGCACGTAGTTCCACCTGCAGCAGTCACAGAGTAAAGGCCAACCAGTGAAAAGTTCAAGAAAGCAGGTAACATTGTCATGCTGCAAAGGTCTGGGGATCAGGTCAACAGAGCCTTGGGAAACACACGTGCGCAGCATGGGGCTGGCCCAGCTTTCAAAAAGCTGAAAACAAGACTGAGTCTGACACTGCAATGAGAGGAAATACTCAAGCTCAGTAAGGAGGAACGTGCTGTATTGCGAACTGCAAGTTTTTATCCGACATCTCCCTTCCACTAAAACCACAAATGGGACTCAGGGGGGTTGGCTCTGTCCCCACCCTTGGCACAAGAGGCAGCTCTTGGCCCTTCAGTTCTTTGTCTCTTTAAGCCTCTGCTGTAGCTCTGGGCGACAGAGGCTGTGAAGAGAGCTGTACTGTACTGGTTTGTACCATTCTGTACTGTTGGTGATCTTGGACAGGTAAAGAATTTCCAAGTCCCTTTTCCCAAGGCAAAAATATTGGACATTTGTTTAAAAAAAACACTGAAAAACTTTAGCTTTGAATTAAAATTCATAATTCTTTTTAAGCTAAAAATCCTCATTCAAGCAAATAGACAAAAGAAATCAAAAGCAATGGCAATGCTAGTTCAACTGGCAGTGAAAATTGTTTTCAGGTCTCCTGTGTGGAAAACAGAAAAATTAAATTGTCCACTGAATTTTGAGATGATGTTTTCCACCAGAAAATGTCTTTGGCTATCTTGGATGCTGTCTGAGCAAGCCCATATTAACTATTCTTGTTTACTGGTCACTTCCGATGTTAAATAATTTAATGTTTCCTTCTAATGATGATGAAGTTAAAAAAAGTACAACACCAAGCTTGCCTTTGTTAGACTTGAACTCTATTTTTATCTGGTAACATCCTGTGGCAAGCTGGTATGAGCATCTGCTTCTAACTTGTAGCATGTCTGAAGTTAGCTTCATCTGTCATATTCATTAATTCTTCTACCACTCCAAAAGTATTGAGCTAGTGTAGTTGGTCTCTGTCTTGCTTGATCTGACTTTTTTTTTCTTAGCTGACTTTCCATATAATTATATTTTCTAATGTCCAACAGAATTTTTCTGGTGCTCAGTTTCAGTTATTTTTTATTAATGCCATTTTCAAAATCGTAAAATCATTATAGCCCCTTGTTCAAAGGCGGTCTCCTGTTTTAATGGGGCATCTTTCTGCAATAAAGGTACTCTGCAGGTGAAGAATAGTGTCATAACAACAACAATTACTGCAGAAGGCCATTATTTCGTCCCACTCAGAGACATAACCTCACCAGGCTAGGCTATAGTTGTAGTAACAAAGGTGAAAGTGTATACGTCTCTCGCAGCTCATTCTGTGTGTGTTTAGCACTTCAATACAAACTTGCTTCTAGCTCTCTGTAGCTTAGTCGTATTCACTGTTTGCTGCATTTTTCTACAAAAATGGGCAAAAAGATCATGCCTAAAATTGGGTCAAATAGAGATTACAGTGCTGACAGTTAGATTCAACTTTGTTTGTATAATTGAAAGCTCATATCAGCACTCCAAGTCTGAAAGCAAGACTCAAAATCAGTCATTTTTCAGTTTGGATTCTGCTCAGGAAAATCTAGGCAGACAATCCCACAATATAAGTAAAATTTTGACAACATTATGAGCATCTTTAACAACTTGATTATCTTTCTACAGCTCTCTTTTAAACTCCAAACTGCAATATATTCTTGTAATAACTCCCAACTGCCTGAAGTAAAATGCCTCCAGAAACAACAGGAACATGCTGAAAGATCTGCAACAAATAGCAGTTTGTTTTTTTCAGACAGTATCTGACTGGTATTTTATGAAGATTCAAGATACAGAAGTATCAAACGCACTAACTTTCCACCAGCCTAGAAAATCCTGTGCGTTTATGGAAACCACACACACAGAGAGTAGGATACTCTGTTGACTTCAGTACGGTGGGATGTGAAGTCTGTCCTGTCTGTCTTTCTTGCAGCTTCTTTCTTTTTCTATGAGAGGAAGCTTCTGTATTGATTAACACAAGTAATTGTGTCCTACAGCTGCAAAGAAATATCTCCTTGTGCTCCTTCCAGCAACCTCCTCTTCCCACCCAGAACTGCCTTAAAGACGTGCAATGTTCTTCCATAAGTGCCAGCAGCAGGGTTCAACGATTTTTCGCTTTCATTTTGGCCTCTCCTTCTCTTACTGCCCTTGCTATGGCCTGATCTGGCCCTAGGATTTACCGCAATTAAAATGTTTCTTTTTGTAAGTAACTGGCCTACAATATTAGCTTAACTACTGCTGCTAGAGAAAGGCTGCATATTGAAAAAGAACATGTCAAAAATCATACTGAACACAAAATATCTTTGAAGTCACATGCTTTGGAATACAGACACCACTGAAGCTACCATTTCTCATTGACTGTTTGCCTGGACTTGGACACCTTGGCAGTGAGCACACAAGATCTGGACTGGACAGCAGCTGCCGCCTGAGAGTGCTGAGAAGTTGGCATCTGGTAGAGGAAATTTAATATCTGGCACAAACCTCTCCATTATCTTGGCCATGGAGCAGTCATCCCTTTCCCTGCAGATCCCTTTATTTGCATAGATAAAAATGTTTCATGCATGTGTTTCTGCAGTGCTTACAACACTGACCGAAAAAACCCAACCATATCATGGTGACAACCAGAGCGTGTGAGCACGTAGTGAAGTGCTGTTCACACCAGACAGAGCACACGGCCACGGCTAGGATCCCGGGAACGAAAAGGGACTGCAAGGTCACAACTAACCAAGAAGCAAGAACCTTTGAAGCATGAATCATCATCTTCCAAAGTATCCAAATCAGAACACTGTTAGGTACCAGATATACACACTGAGATGAGAGATCCAAGCCACACTTCCCTTGCCGGAGCAATGCAAGGCTCATTTATTACACTTTCATATGCAGCAAACATCTAATACCTGGGGAGAAGTACACACAGGACCCTCTCCTGCAGTAGCTCCATCCCTGTGACATCCCTCCCTCAGAAAGCCTCCCCATCCTGTTCTTCACATATGCTATTCCCTGCCCATGTATTTGCCACTAATTCATGCAGGTTATTAGAAGGCTTATATTTAGATAACTCCAGCTATAAAAAAGTATGGGTAGGATTTCACCATTTTATTTTATTGCTGTTCGATAGGTATGGTAATGGTGGTCAAAGAGACTCAGCCCATGTGCCAGATGTACTGAGGGACAGTCCTGGTCCCCAAGAGCTTGCTGGGCATGCTGATTAAAGGCAGACAGATGCTGAGAAACAGACCCACACAGGAAAACTGATTTGAGGAAGAGCAGACGTTCAGTCAGAGTGGTGGTTCAAGTGGGAGAGGGGGAATAAAATCCAGGGGAAGGAGACACTTAGTATTGTAAAGCACTTCAAAAAAGGAGGGTACTGTACAACTGCTAAAGTGCCTTACTCCCAGCTCCTGCTGAGTTCTTAAACTAGCCAATAAAAGATACTTTCCACTCCAAAAAAAAAAAAATCCTGAACTTTTCAGAAGAAAGCTTGCTCTCACAAGAACTGCAGCCCAATTATAATCTAAGGATATAAGGACTTTGAAAGGACATAAATGTTTTGGGGTGCTTATTGCCTATTTTTTAGAGAATGCTGATGCATATAAAATGCACATCAATTCCTGCATTCTCTGACACCTCTGCGGTGACACTGCAGTTGATGAAACAAAAGGCATTCTTGTAAGGAAGAAAACTATCTTTGTGTTTGTGCTGCTAAAGAAATATGGACAGCAGGAGCAGATTCGCCACAGAAATACAAAGAGGCTGTAGGACCATCTGGCAGTGTTCAGCATGAGCTCATGTGAGAGCAGCACTCATTCTTGTACTGTCCTTCGTCACCATCACTGTGGCATTCAGGTCTAGGTTGGTATGCATCTCGATCTTATCTTACTATATATAGCAACATCAGTTACAGGAGTTTGTTTGCTCTTTTAGTTCCATTTTTGCTCTTTTATTTCCATTTCTGCTTCTGGCATTGATTTTTGTTTGTACTGTGTGTACATATAGGAGGGAAAGCATTACATGAGCTTAAGTGATGATATCAATGCAGTACAATCAAAGATAGCTTGTTTGAAGTACCATAAAAATCATATGAGATCACAGACATACACACTGTTGAGAGTAGAATGTGTAAACAAAAAGAAATGTCTTGTATAAGCTGCTACAGTGTTCTTAATCAGGAAGTTTTCATTGCCTTTAAGCTTAGTTAATCATTAGGCTCATTGTTAATTATAATTGTCCCAAATTTTATTCCATAGGATTTTAAAGATACAGGCTTTCTGACTGGGAGAGTCTCTGACAGCAAGACCATCAGAAATGGTCTTGAGGTCTTGAGAAATGGTCTTGAGGAAAGCTCTGAGGTAGAAGACCCTGACCATATCATGAGGTACATGGAGGTCAGCCCCATTAGCTAGGTACAACTCACTATGGACCGGGAATCTAGCAGCATGATCAACTTCATGGGTAAAGGCTCCAACTGCTCCTAGTAACTTCAGATTTAGTATCTTGTTCTAATGCAAAGGTACTGCTTCATATTATTATTTGTAAATCTTATTATTTGTAAGACAGATGAAAATTTTTAAGATTTAGTAAAACTTTAAAATTATATTTCACTTTTGCTAAAGGTACAGGGAGCTAAACTAAGAAATGGGACTGGGCATTCACATTGCACAATGAACAATTTGTTCAAGCAATGATTTACAATCTGTGAAAACTCTTATATATTGTGCAAAACTCTAATGAAAAACCCTTCTTTCCTGTGATGCAATGTCCATGCTTCTGCCTAGGTCTTATATGCGTATAGATCTTTGGTTGCCGATTACAGTGAAGTCAGCCTATATTTCAGCTCTCAGACCTAAGTGTACTTTGCCACTGAGTACTTGCTCTTCATGTAAAGACAGTGTGATGATTTGTGAGTTTGTTGTGAAGATGTTTTGTACTCATTATTAATACAGCAGTATTTCCATACTTTGAACATCTTCTGGAAGGCTATCTGTATAGTTTTCTGAGTTAAGTAAGGTGTTAAAAAAAAAAAAAAAATCCATCAGTGTTCCAAAGTTTACTGAGTACAGAATTTATGATTGCTTATGTACAAGGCTCCCTTTTCATCTTGAAAGCACTCCAGTAAATGTCCAGATTCATTAGGATGGCTGTCAGGACTATAAAGAAAGTTAAGCTTTGGATTCAAAAGCTGTTCTTGGGACTGCACATAGAGGAAAGACTATAAACTCCTTTATTCTCTGAAGGGCTGAAACATTATAGGAAGGCCAGTTTATCTGAACAACAACTAGGAAACAAGATGAAGTTCAGAAGTGGAGCCACCAGACAAATTCAGAACCAGAGCTCTGAACTGCAACCCAGAGCTTGGGGCTGTTTCAATCTGTCTTAGGTAAAATACCATGTCCTTCCATATAATATGTTGATTAGATTAGAAATCTGGTAGGGAATCATATTTGATCAAGAATATTGTATGAAGCCATGTACACAGCCATGGGCACAAAGCAGCTTTAAAGAAAACTGATAATCGCTACTGACTGCTTAAAGCGCTGCATTCACTGAAGAAATTGTTACTGGACCGGTAAGGAGAATTTGGTTTGGCTTTTGGCAAGGAAATACTTCTAAGGGTCACAGATAATCACAGAATGAATGCCAAAGTCGAGGAGAGACCAACGTCAGGGTTTCCAGAAAAGAAAGGGGGAAAAGACTAGAAATAACTGTCAGGTCAGTTTGTTCTCTTGGGAACTGGAATTCCCCCAGTGTAGTAATAACTGACCTGATTCAGCAGAAATTACTTCAAGGCCAGGGAATAGCAAACAAAAGTACACACCAGAAAGCTGCAAACACAACTGGTACTGCAGGATCAGGATTTCATCACCTCCAGGAAAAGACAGTCTTAGTGTTCCCACAGAGAATACCAAAACAGTTGCTCCTGCCCTACAGGCGCGTGACTGGATCCAAGGCAATTGCAGAGGACAAGTGCTGTAGACAAACCAATCATGTACCCTTCCCGTAAGGGGCACGGACAGCTCTCAGTAACGCCATGCCCATGGTAGTTTCAAGAGTGAATTCAGAAACTACTCTAAAAATAATTGGCAGTTGCCAAACTAAATCCTCCGAACTAGATGTTCTACTTGCTTCATAATTTTAAGTTTGTATTTACCACATTGCTATGAAAAGCTGTGGGACTTCTCATTAAAAGATGCCCCTAATTCTGTGTTCCTATAAAAATTATTTGCCTTAGAGACTTAGAAATGGTGGAAAAAGCTCACTAGTCTCATTCTTGCAATTGCTGTTATAACTGGCTGGAAATTTACCCACAGAACAATTCTCCAAAAGAGCAGTAACTTTGTAGAGTTGTGTGATGGGTCTTTGGCAGCATTAATTTTCTATCTGTTCTCTACAGAAATATTTTGTTTCAACTTAAATGAATTCAATTTTAATGTTCCTTTCAGTCCAATAGAATTAAAAATCTTGGTTTTAACATTGCTGCAATGATAAAGTCATGAAATGCCTTGATCTAGTAAAAAAATTTATTTTAATCAGGTTGTTTTGATCTTTTAGAAGCAAAATCTATCAGAAAAAAATTATTATAGTAAACTAATAAAAATCAGGTTTTCATAATGATTCCAAAGAAAAGAATTCCCAGAATTTCTAGATAGGCAAATTTTCCTTTTTTGTTATATTGTAAAAGCAGTGAGATAAATGGAATTACTGACATCATTTCACTTTCTCATGGCTGATAGTGCATTCTCACAAATTTTAAAGCAGAGACCATATGGCTTGCCAGACAGAACATGGAACTTGAACATCCATCCTGAGTCTGACACAGACTCACTGCTGACCAGCTTCCATCTTCTTTCTCACCCACAGCTCTCAGGGAGCCTGTGGGAGGCTGGGATATGCCTGGAATGTAGACACACAGGCTTGAGAGGGCAATTTCAACTTTCTGTTTCCTCCTATATAAAACTGGGATGACTACTAAGCTACGTATCTAACCTAAGATTATCCTTGTGTAGCATTTTGTAGTGCAGAGCAACTCAAGACCTTGCACCTGTTTGATTTATCAGTAGGACTAGTAAAGTATTAAAGATTACGTGTGGTTGTTCCAAAAAGCTGTATGTATAGGGGTGTGTGTTCCTCAGTCCTGATAGCTGATGTGCCTCAACACCAGCAGAGCCCAGAGCCCTTGCTACATCCCTTCCAGAATCTGAGTGCAGTGAGGAAAGGGGCAGATGTTCTCCATTGTATGACCAGAAGCTACATCTCCTTAACCTCCCTCCTCCCCTCACCCACCAGCCAATCTGCCCTGGAATTTGTAATTTCAGGCCTAGACTGGGAGCAGATACCTGATCAGCTGAGGGATGCTGGCACACATTTGCAGAACACTGTCTGAAAGCAAAGCTTGACCAGCTGCCATCTTGCTCCCTGATGCCAGCTTGAGGATCGCACTGGGGGTAAAAATATCAAGAGTCCATGGACTCTGCAGCCCTTCAAGACAACAAAACTGAACTTCTGGCAGCCTCTCAGAAGCTGATAGCAGACCCAGACTAGACTGGGGAGGAGTACTAGCAACAGAAGATACTGTTTAATCTTTCATTAAATTATCATGATACCAGCAGGTGACATGCTATTAAGTTTTAGGACAGAGTAGTCTCTAAGGGTGTGGGAGAGGGGTGTTTTTCTGTCTCCCAAAACTCATGTACACATTCCTCAGCTACAGTGACCTCACTGAAAGGGTGGAGGAAGGGGAAGAGGACTTAACCTCAAGGTAAAGGTGTTTCTGCTGAAGCAGAAAGTAAAGGTGAGATTGAGACTTCCTCCTTCTTCTCAGGCCCCTATCCCACCATATTCACCCCCTCTCAGGACTCCCCTCTGGTCCTGCATTTCAGGAAAGTTAATACCCCACAGCCCGCCTCCACCAGACTGGAGCCCACCCACAGGCTGCGTCCGGTGTCATGTCTTACGACGGTGGTGCCGTTTGGCACGGCGTGCACTGAAAGTGCCAAGGCATAGTAACCTCGCCACTGTAATGCAACAGTGAGAAGAACATGGACAAATTTCCTCCTATGTAGGAAAGTCCTTCCCTTAAAGGCTTCTCCCCCCAGACTGCTCAACTAATAAGCACCCTTGGGACCTTCTTTCTTTGACTTGCACATAGCTGTAGTTGGGAAGAAGTGTTCCCACTGATCTGGGGCTGGTCTAGGAATCACACCCAGTCTGATCAGAATGGGCTCCACTTTCCCAGCAGCAGGGCTGGTGAGCACAGTTCTTAACTGGTGTTGGAGACCTCCCAGCTGAGCACAGCACAGCAGCCAGGCACGGGCCGCAGAGTGTCATCCCCTCCAAACTGCTTGGAGCAGATCTCACCACTGAACAGCCAGAGGCAGATGTTGGATTTGCAGTCCCTTGCCCTGTGGTTACTCTGTGCTCCAGCTAGACCTTTCCAAGGTAGTTATGCTCCAGAGGAGGAACAAAACTGTTGCTCAATAGGGAGAGTTTTGCAATTGTATGAGACAAAGCTTCCAAGACATTGGAACAAAACCAGGAACCCACTGGCTGCCAGATCAAACACAAACACTGACCAGTCCCTCTCCCTCCCTCCATCCAAAGGTAAATACAACAGCAGCCTTTTATTTTTCCTCCAGGTGCTCCCAGCAAGTTTCCCTCCCATCAAAAAAACAAGGGACAGTAAAACCTCTGACCTGCCACCTGGTGGGAGAAAGAAAAGGAAGCACTGTCACTGGCTGTGTTGGATGGTGTCCCAAAGTACATTGCTGGGAGTTAGAGAAATATCTGTTTAGAGGATTAAGGCCTGCAGCAAAAAGTTTAGAGGATTACACTGAAGCAATACTTGACCAGTTCTTCAGGAAGTACATCACAGATTTTTCATGGCATAATTTTGGGTGGTAGTTTTTCTGTGCAGTCTGCGCAGGGACCCAGAGGAACATTCACAGAGTTACAGCTACACAAATAATTGCTTTTTATGACTCACACAAGAAGTTTAGAAGGCTGTGAAAAAAAAGAGCTAACCCTTAGAAAGCTATTAGATCGAAAGTCTTGGACAAACACCGCCAGGTTTCCTACACCCTACATAGGTTTTTTCCTACAGGAAAAAAAAATAACATAGAAAGACAATTAGGAGGAACTAAAGAAAGATCCTCTGGGCAGGTGCTTCTTCTCCAGTACAGAGCCTGGGACAAATTTAGATGCAGGCTTCATTACTGGATGGTTGATGGGGTTTTCCTTGGATTTATCTCAGTGCAGTAGTTTAAAGAAATGTATTTGCTAAAAAGTAAGCAGATTCCCATTGCAAGTCTTTCGGAGTGGATCCTCTTCCCTAAGGAAGCTCTATTATAAGCCCTTTTTGTACATGTTGGAAGAGGGAGAAAGAGGGTTTGATGCTGGAGGTCAAAGGTGCCTTGACAGCCCACCCACACCCTTTCTTCTAAAAGAAGACTTACTGGCTTTACTGGTAGTACCAAGCATTCCCAACAGCAAGAAACTTCAGTTTCTGAAGCTGAAATGGAGGAAGGAGCTGAAGGAAAGAAAGAAGCCATAGCTTCCCACTTTGTGAGTCAAGCAGCGAACTCCAACAGCTGAAGGAGGTGATGTGCTTGTTTATTTAATGGCATACAAGGCAGGACTCCTGTATTAAGTTCTGTAATAGTTACATATGCCAGGAGCATCCCAGCACCACTCTGGTCATTTGTGTAATGGGGTTTGAAGGAAGGAAGAGGACAAGGTCAACAAATTTGGAAAAAACTCAATGTAAACAACCTACTCTTGGGTCTGACCATATGCGACTTGCTGCATTAAAAAATAAAATCACTCAACAAAACGTGTTTTCTATCAGAAGAAATACAAAAATAAAGCTTAACCACTTCTCCTGAAACCAAGGAACGTCAGGAGAAAGAAAGTAACCATGGCACAGGAGACAAAAGACAAGTAAAATCAGACACAAAATCTGATTTAAGCTCTGAGGAATGCAGTGCTAAAGCTCTGTAAGAGCTGTGAGCCAGATAGGAAGATGCGTGAGTAGAGATGGTCGGAGATTTGCAAAATAGAAAAGGTAGGCTTAAAAAAAGACAAGTAGAACCAATGAGATCATTACTAACAAGGATGACTGACTCCAGCCGTACTCAGGGCAAGGCCGTCAGGTTCAGCTCTGAAACGCTAACTTGACAGCTTTTAAAAGATGGCTTCTGTAGGCTTGCAGAAAAGCAAAGGGGGGAAAAGGGAAAGCAAAGTGAAGCTTTGGGTGCTTCTCTCTTTCATCAGGAGTTATTGCAGTGAACAAGACTAATGGGCAGCATCAGATTTTGCAATATCAGCTTTAGTTTTTGTTGGAAATGGCAAAAAATCTGGTAGTATATTGTTTAAAAGAACCTTACAGAAGCATGTTCCCTCTTGGCTGAAACATGGCATTTTTGTCTGTGTGTGTTCATTCTGTGTGCAGTTTTTATCTGTATTATTTCTTCCGGTTTGGAAAGTTAAGACATTAATACTACCAGGGAATTTTGAAGCTTATCAGAAAAGCTCTGGAGCATTCCTTCAGTTCTTTTATCTTAAGGACTTATGATCGTTTCCTCAATTGCACAAGACAGAAAACACTTCTAACTGCAGGCAGAAGTTAACACTCTGAAAGGAGAGAGAGCTGCTGATAAATCTACCAGGTGGTATTTATTTACTCAGGTGTGCTGGTTTTGGCTGGATAGAGTTAATTTTCTTCACAGTAGCTAGTATGGGGCTGTTTTGGATTTGTGCTGGGAACAGTGTTGATGACACAGGGATGTTTTCGTTCCTGCTGAGCAGTGCTTACACAGAGTCAAGGCCTTTTCTGCCTCTCACCCCACCCCACCAGCGAGTGGGCTGGGGGGGCACAAGGAGCTGGGAAGGGACACGGCTGGGACAGCTGACCCCAGCTGACCAAAGGGATATTCCAGACCATATGGTGTCATGCTCAGCATATAAAGCTGGGGAAGAAGAAGGAAGGGGGGGATGTTCGGAGTTATGGTATTTTGTCTTCCCAAGTCACCATTGCATGTGGTGGAGCCCTGCTTTCCTGGAGATGGCCGAACACCTGCCTGCCCATGGGAAGCAGTGAATGAATTCCTTGTTTTGTTTTGCTTGCGTGCGTGGCTTTTGCTTTACCTAATAAACTGTCTTTATCTCAACCCATGAGTTTTCTCACTTTCACTCTTCTGATTCTCTCCCCCATCCCTCCGGGTGGTGGGTGGTACTTAGCTGCCGGCTGGTGTCAGACCACTGCATCAGGTAATCATTTTGCTTCAGATAGAAGAGGGAACAGCTTTTGTTAAAGGTACAACAGAAAGACACAGGAAATTTGCTGCTTGCGACGGTACATATTGAAAAGAGGACTCCACTACTTAGTTGCAGCCCAGAAGTTCCCCAGAGGAGGGACTGCTCATCTCAATGAACACACTGTCAAACACTGTGTTTTGGAAGGGGACGTGAAGATACAGTCTGCTGCTGCCTTCAAACAAAGTTAACAAACCACCAACAAAATTTCCTCCCAGATAGATCATCACCAGCAAAGAATGCTACATGTAATTGAAATATTTTCTGAGAGCTTTTGATGACGTCCACGCAGTGAGTGTTTTCCTCCTCCATGATCAGTCTAGCTGGTTTGTAAATAATACCGGTATCAAAGGCTCATGGGTGGGAGGCACTGCTCTGTAGATTTACGAGGATCAGTGTTAGTGCCTATGATACATTCTGACTTAAGAGCATGTGAGTTTGTGTGTGTACACCTTGGCACCTGCACATTTGTTTTCAGCATGTTAAAATCATATTCAATCACATACATCATGGTTTTCCAGTCTGTTGGAAAACACAGCTCAGTGGTTTGCAGTCTCTTGTCCATGATCCCTGAAGACCAGTGGACTACTTCTAAGGGTCTACAAAGAACAATTATAAAACAACAGCCTGCTAATACTCCCTTGGGCTTGCACTTTCATAGGACTTTTGTTTTTAGGATTCATATATCCAAAGAGGTAGAAAACCACTGATTAAGTTCAACCACAAGCCATGGCTGAAGCAAGATTGAATTCACCGGGCTCCTGTGCAGGAGATAAGAGTAGACAATTATAAACATCCCTCCTGTCTTAAAATCTTGGAATTTCAGATGTTAGATAGGCTTTTCTCTGTGCCTAAGCTCACACTAGCCTATGACGTGAACTGTCCTATTCAAAACCAGAGGACATATCTAACAGCACACCTGGGATAAACTTGATATGAGCCAAATAACTGGGAGGCATTAAAGCCAGGCACTGAGGACTTCTATTCCTATTATGTTATGACTAACTTAGATTCCAGCAAATAGAAAACAAACTGCTTTGCTCTGAAATTAATTTAATACCCACACAGGTGCCAGACTGAGCTAGAGCTTCTACTGAAATATGTAAAAGGGCTGGAATTGCCACATGAAACTGCCACAAGCATTTTCCAAACATATTTAATATTTCATTTAAGTATAAAGTTATATTCATATCTGTGGGGTTTGTCACATTGAGTCCTCTAAATGTGTTTTTTTCTCTGAAGTTACACAACTTTTAAAAAATATTATTTTTGCTATTCCCATCTAATCTGGAAAACAACAATTTATGCTTGCAGGAAAATGCCTCAAACACAGAACAAAGCTGATTTCATCAATGTGTAATCTTAGATAGAATCTTACCTTGTCTTCTGTTTTACCCTTTAATTCTATGTAGAATTTTTTTGAGAAGTCATGTACACCAGAACTCTACTCTTATTATAGCTATGTAAAAAATAAAACTGACCTTACTGGAATTCCATGCCACTGGGGACCATAATATGGGTCACATACGATGACTTGTGAAGCATTCCCTGTGTTTGCAGACACTACTAAAATAAAGTCCTGATGTGCATAGTGAATATTTGTAGGAAGGATGTATTTTCATTATATTGCTTGAACACAATAAAATGGGCACAAGTGCACAGAGACATTGATTTTGGGCACCTCCATTTCTGGGTGCTTCAGGGAAGATACTTAGGGTCTAATGTGGAAAGTACTAAACTTTGAGAAGGTTCCAGCTGCCAGTGACTAACAAGAGAAGCTAAGCACCAAAATATGAGGAATCTAAAATTTAAGAACTTGTTTCAGCCATCTTTTTGGACAACACCATGGCTCAGAAGGGAACATGGAAAAGTGTTTTTTCTTCTCCCAGGGAAATTGTTTCATGTTATATAGACAGATTCATTCCAGAGGGATACAGGCATTTCCCTACCGTGGTTGTATGTATCCAGATTACTCTCCACTCTCTATAAAGTAGATTCCCTTTGAAAGCAAGGGTGCCACTGGAAGCCTGGCTGAACACCTAAAGTGTGCAAGACCAATATTTTAGAGATGCTTGATACACACCTTGGGGAGCTATTCACATCATCTACCTTAGTCATCCAAGTGAGATTAAGCACAGCCAGCTAGAAACCCAATTTCCTTGTGCAGACAATGCATGAAAAGGTAAGTATCTCCAGAAGACATCAAAGGGACTTTAGATCAAAAAACCAGAAGTTTAGACCCTCCTCCAAACAAACCAGTAGCTCTAAGCTCCCTTAAAAGTCAATGCAGAAAGAGGAGCAATGCCAGCAGGCAACTCAGACTTGTAAGACATGAAACAAACAGCTGGGGCCCCTTTTTCACTACTGAGTATAAAGGAAACCAGAGGTCCTGCAGTGCCGGTGGTACCTCTGCTTACAGATGAGAGCAGCCCACAGGGATTTTCTGTAGTGCTCTAGCAGCTGGTCTGGCACCACCAGTTACCTTTCATGAACATTTGTTCAATTACCCTTCACCTCTCACTCAGCTTTAATAGTATTCTGTGGGGTTTTCACAAATATGTAAGTATAGTTACCAAACAGAGTAGAACTGGTATTCTTCCGAGTGCTGCAGTGAACTTTCAGTAACTTAAAGACTACCATATCTTACCCTTTTTTATGATAAGCAGTAGATCCACCCATAAAATACACATGCTGAACTTTTTAAAGCACAGCCGATTGCAATCTGATTTTCAATGTCTAACTCTCTCTCTTTTTTTTTTCCCTAAAACACAAATAGTATTATTATTACACTGAAGTTATGTTTTCATACCTTCCAAGCAGACAGTTTTCTGCAGCACCCTATAATTCGGCACTAGGTGGCCTCTTCCTTCCTTCAGAGGAGGTCTGATGTCATTATATCACCTACGGACTTAACCAAAAGTAAAAAAAATCGTTAAGCAAACCTACAGAACTTTGTTCAGTAGGGTTTTAAGATGAATATTGCAAAACAGCTCATTGTTTCCTAACTGGAATGCATTCACTGCATTCAGAATACAGAACTGAGTATCTGATACTTGGCTTACAGCCTGAGCCTTGAACTATGTTTTATCCACACAGCAACCTCCAAGGAGGTATACATAGTACCATTCCTGAAAAAAAACCCACAATGTCCCTTCATCCAACTCATAGATGCAAGAGTGTACAGAAGGGAAGAGGATGTGAAGATAGAGTAGTTACCCTTCTCTACTCTGCTTAGGTTTTCCCAGGTGAGATCCAAAAAAGCATTCAGAGCCTCACCTCCCCCTTTGAACAAAGCTCATGCACTCCAGTAGTATGTCCTCTTGCTGCCAAGTAGGCTACAAAAGCAGAAAACTGTGATGAATCATGGAGCATTTAAGAGACTTTCATGGATGGTAAAAAATTTAATGGGACTGAGGTTTCTAACGCAGAGACCAGCACATAATAGTTTAATTGGAGCATTTAGCTTTCTTGAAGAGGCTAACGAGGAAATGAGGCATTGCCTACAGCAAGAGAGCACTCTGGCAAAATGGCTTCAGGACAGGGGTTCTTAATTTGCCTTTCGGTATTTCCCAACCACAGAAAGCACAATCACTTTATTGCAAAATCACTGTGCTTCTGCTAGCTTTGTGCTAAAGAAATACCTGCAAGCACGTTCAGCCTTTAGAGCAGTATGTGCTGTTATGTGAGATCATATAAGGAAATAAAGCATGTTTTGCATGGCGTGGCTGAACAGCAACTTCCTCCATCAGTAGAAATGGGATGAATTTGTTTACAGAGCAAGTAAATGCTTCACACCAGGCAGAGAACGAAGACTGAAGCCTGCAGAGCCACTAAATGAAGAGCAAGCACAAGGGTGACCTACAGCAGGCTGCTTCTCTGGGGAGTCATATGGACACCCCCATGAAGAGGAAAGTGGTTAGTGACTTCTTTTGGTCACCACATGAAGGAGAACACAGCTCTCCCTTCGCCCTGCTGTACCTCTGACTTAGCTCCACTGCTTCTTTGGAGTATTCTTCTTGAACCAGTGACAGGGAGGGTTTAAGATCCCAATGAAGCTGAAGACAGATTTCCTCTATGTGCTTTCATTAAATATTGGGTCTATAAAGAGCTTGGAGACACAAATGGAGCAAGGGCAAAGGAAATGCTCTGTATGACAGCTGTAGATGTTAACTGCCAGCATTATGCTACTTTATTATGAGCTGTTCAGAGAGGAAGTTAAATGTTACTGAATATACTGTTATATTTTCAGCTGGTGTAATGTGCATACCTGCAGTAATGTTATCACAAAGATTATAGGACAGGCACAGGTGGCAACATGAACACAGCAAAGGCTTATGACAGGATCCACAGTAGGAGGGAGCTCCGGGAACAACCTCGCAATTCTTCATGTGTCTCCAGCCACATCTAGCTTGATTCACTGGGCCATGTGTTACCAGTGACCCAACGCACGCAGCCAACAGTGTCCCACCTGCTCTGCGACCCAAGGAAAACCTGTGAACATTCCTCAGTAATTACTGAGAGGCTTTCAACAGACCCTCGTGCTGAATCCACCCTGTTCGTTCCACATGAACCTCTGACATTTTTTCAAATGGCAGATTTTTTTTTCTGATGGTATGCCTTAAAAGAGTCTTGCTTAAGCCAAGTACTGTCTTAGCAATTGACAACAACATAATTTCCCACCCAGCTTGGGTATGGATAAAATCTGCTCTTGCCTTCAGCACAAAGTCTGCTCTGGGTACTCTCACAGCTGAATTAGCTACAGGGTAGCCCAACATTAAGAACTTTCCTATCTGTTTTCATTACCTGTTTGTGCTCCCCGTTCATCCTAGAGGCAGTTACCTGCAAAGTATCAAATCTCAGCAGAAAAGTAGCTAGTAGCTAGAAAAGCAGCTAGTTGTCTTGTAGTTCAGATCCATGCTGGACTCAGAGCTGAAGGAATAAACGTTCCTGACTCTTCTGGGTAATTTCTTTTTTGGGTGTTCCAGTGGGTCAAAGAAAGATCTCGTTGCATTCCTGCAGGGGATGAAATCAAAATAAAATCACATGAAGGACTGCCAGATCTCAGGCTGAGAGCCAGTGATGTCCATGGGGTTCTCCCCAGTTAATATAGCACATTTAGTTCATACTTTAAAGTCTTTTTTCCTAGACTTGTCCTTGAAAACAACTCCCTTGGGTTGTATCATTTCCCTAATAAAAGCCCACGTTCCGAACTGCAGCAGTCTGTTACCACAGATTTGAAAGAAAAACAAATCTTTTTACTATTAAACATGTTGATTACATTACAAAGTCTATCTGGGTCTGAAATTACATTCTTAAGTAGACCTTTGTCAAACATATTTACTGCATACTGAATTGCACATGGAGGAATCTTCTTCCGAAGAAGCACAAGCACTTTGAAAAACAAGTTCTGCACACCATACTCATCTAAAAGGAGACAGTTAATACAGTAAAACAAGGACATTCAGCACTTTACACTTTACAATAAAAAGGGATTCATGATGCTCTAAAACCCTGGAGTTCACAACAGTAGAGATTTGTATAGAAAGCCAAATTTCTTGCTGTCCTTACTTTGGAAGAAGCCTCGCTGTGGTCAGTGAAGGTGTTTGCAGGGTAAGATGCCAGCAGCATGAGGGTCATGAGATCTATTATGTGTGAAACTCCTTAAAGCGCTTACCAGAGTGAGTCAAACAATACAGAGTAATGGTGCTCAGCATCTGTAAAGAAAACCTACCATGTTCCCCTGCAGCTGAAGACCTTAAACAGTTGCATGCCACATAAACATCATCTCATCAAAGATTTTGGGAAGCAACAGATTTTAAGGCTACAGATGAAGTGCTTCATTTTCTCCAGAGACAGTGGTAGTTGCTACATTTTTTCTACTCTGTCATGACACAGCTGCGTGCCTAGCACATGCTGTGTTCATAATTTTCACTTTCCTGTCATTGCGAAAGAGCTGCATGTTTGGATGCTGTCCTAACGCTTAATGCAGATGTTTTGCTGTGCTTTTTGAAGGAGCTGTGCGTTGCGTATGGCACTGCACGCTGGCTAGTGGGGCACCCCAGAGTGCCTGGGGCAGGGGTGGTTGTGGCTGACGGCTCCCCGCTGCCTGGTCTCAGGGCTCACACGCCAGCTGCCCACATGCCATCTTGCAGCAAAGCACAAAGGGGCAAGTTTAGGGATCAGGCAAGTTATTTCAGAGATCAGCCCCACACTTCCAGCACAGCAAACACATTTACACGTGTGTACTTCCTCCATGATGAACGAACTGCAGTATGTGTGGGCAGATAGCTTCAGAGCACAACCTCAGAGGCATCCCTAGGGATGCAGAAGACACTGTTAAACCAAAGTTTAGACAGCAATAATAACGTGCTGCTTCTGCTTCCTTATGGATATATTATATGAATGTGACATCTTTCCATTTCATTGCATTAAGTCTCTGCAAGCTCTCCCACACATCACTCAACAGTAATTGTATCTTATATACCAAATAAATCTCTGTCTAAATGCATTTAATGATTATATCATTTTCCTTCCTGCTAGAAAGGCTTCTTACATTTGTCACAAGGTGAGTCCGATTTCTAGAGACAGCCTTGTCCTCTGTTTCATTTTAGCTGTCTGTCATGTTGACTTGGCAGCTGTGTTGGATAAGTCGCATTTGGACTGTTGCGGTTCATTGGGTTGGGTATTGTTGATTTTCTTATTTTCTGTAAAAACAATAAAATATTTAAATTTACAATTCTTAAAGCCAAAACTCACACTGGATCCTGGCTTCCCATAACTGCTTGTCTTACAGGCATGGAGTGGAGCTTTGCAAACTTAGGTTTGCTTAAACTGAAGAGCTACTGATTGTCAGCGGGAGAGAGGGGAGTAAGTTCAGATGTATCTCACAGCAGGGAAATTAATGTCATGACCCTCATCCACTTCCACATTACTCTGCTTTGTCCCTGTGAAATGTGTCGGGGATTAACAGAGTTCTATCTGGAGCTTATAGTGTCAAATTTAGATTCTGTCTCAGCTGAGAGGAAGTGGAAAGTAAACATTTGAAAGAGGCAATGAGAGAGGCTGGCTTGCTCCCTGTCCCAGGCCTCTCCACTCCAAGACCAGGGTCCAAAAACATTTTAGCCAGGTCTGTGCAATTGCCTGCTGGCTTCTTGCCCCACATCACTCCCGGTGGCAGAAAGCAAAGCCAAAAAAGCTGGGTTTGGAAGCTGAAGGGGTTACACCACCGTCTGTGGTCTTTGACAGTTGTAAGGGCTGACATTTGAAGTGGGCAGGATTACAGCTTGGGCATGGAGAGGGAGGGAGGGAGGGAGGGAAGGAGGGAAGGAGGGAGAGAGGCATGGATGGATGGATGGATGGATGGATGTTCTGTGGATTATCAAGGACAGGAGTGCTGTGGGGAGGTGACTTTGGGCTTCCCATGCAGAAGAGGCATAAGTCCCCCGGGTTCCCATCCTTACTGTCCACAGCAGCAGGTGTGCCCCCATTGAAACACGGGCCCAGCACCCCACAGCCAGTGGCAGCAAAGCTGAGGGCACCACAGTGCTGCAAAGTGGTGATTACAGATGCAGAAATGCTGGTGTGGGAGAAGGTCTGCAAACACCTCATTAGGTGAAGTGAATGCACACAGGCTTGCTGCTGGCAGCTAGGTATCCCACAGAGTTAGGCATTACTTCCCTTTAAACACACACACACACACAAACCTGCTGTTTTCCATAAACAAATCTCAATTTTTTACTCCAGTTTTTTTTTTTTTCTTTCCTCTTTTGATTCTAATGAAACCTAGCAAACAGGGGGGACTGCTCTCAGCCAGGTACCTCACTGGATGCTCTGCCAAACAGCAAGGCGATCGGCTGACCACTGTACCCAGGCCAGAGGATATGTGATATTGAAGACAGCAGCCCTGGGCTCCTTCTGTAGGCGGGTATCTGGTAAGACAAAGCCATAGGAGATTCACAGATCCTTCCCAGCAGAGCCCAGGGGCCAGAGCAACAAGCCCCTCTTTGTTGCAGCCAGCTGGATCCCGCAGCAGGTAGACATGAGAAAGGCACATCCCAGGACCTTGCTGCATGGAGCAGCCCTTCCCAACAACAGCAGTCATTTTCCTCCGAGGGAAGGAGATTTAAGATGAGAACAGCAAGTCTGCCAGCGTGGAGGAAAGGCTGCCAGGCCACCTCAATCCCCATGCTTCAGGTTTCCTGCGTTCCCGCCAGGACCACTCAAATACAGTATCCAAAAGTCCTCATTTTCATGGGGAAATGTGAGCAGTTCACTCGCTCCATGGCACCTTCTTGCCCTTCAGCCAGGAGAGGGGGATGTGTTGTGAAGGGCAGCCAAGTTGTGGCAGTCGGCTGCAGGGTGGCAAGATAATATTCCTGCCCAAAATCTGGCTTGAGAAATGGGACAAGTGTACTGAGTGGATGCCAGCACAGGCTCAGGCTATGTTGACTTCTCAGGGAGAACATGCTGTACCAAACATTTCTTATTGTATATCTTACATAAACAAAGCATTTAGCTCACCACCCAGCACTAGCTTATGCTAATAAATGCCAGTGACTTTCTCTGCTTCATATATTAAAGTCACCTCAGGGACGCACACAGGATGCTCAGTTTGGACTAAGACTCTTTCTGCAATTCATTTAAGCTGAGAGTAATCAACTACAGCTAGAAAAGGAAGCTGCAAACAGGATTTGCTGTGCAAATATGGCAGAGACTGACCGAGCCTTGTAGGAAACCATCCCTTCCCTCCGTCTTTGGGGAAAGACCCACTGACAGATCCAGAAGTTCTCCAGGACATTCCCTGCTCCAAAGAAACCCTGCTACCACTCTCAGCTTTGACTCCAAATCCATTAGCATTTCCACCTGGTAGATCACAACGCACGCCTTCCACAGCGGGCTTTCCTCTCCGCTGGTGTTGACTGCACCATGGCAGGACAGCGCAGGTGCAGCCCCAGCCAAAATCCAGCTGCTGCTCATAAATTCATCTCGCTGTGCTTGCAGAGTGAGCAAGACACTGAGCAACCACACACACTCCCGATGTCCCTGCCAAAATCGCGTGAATCACTCTAGGGCACAATCTCAGGGCAAGTGCAGGGGGCTGCGGGACGGCAAGGCTGGCCTGAGCAGGGCTCCCAGGCTTGCGCGCTCTGCCAAAGGGCTGCAGGGCTCCTGCCTTGGACAGGCTGTCTGCATTTCCTAGGGGTGCCTAAGAGAACACAGGACTTGCAAAGGACCAGGGTGGGAGGGGGAACTGGGGTCTGACCAGTCTGACCAGAGGCTGTACCACTGCACAACTATTAGAATCCTTTGCAAATATCAGCAAAATGTTCTCTTGAAAGGAAAAAAGTAGCTTCTAAATTTGCAAGGAAAAAAACCTACTTAAATTTTTGTCCACATTCTTTTGCGGAAAATCGTGAAAAAATAAACACAACACACTGAAACTGTGAAAAACCCCACATTTTCCTTTAAAAATCCCTGAAAAATCCCATGAGAAACTTGAGCATGATGGAAGAAATTCATAGAGCTCAACATTATTCAATTTGCTCTAAAAATAAAGCAAAACCCTTGATACAGCACCACCCCCACTTCCATCTCAGGTTCCTCTCCAGACAGAGTTTTTTCGGATGTTTGCTTAACCACGCTGCTCAAATTCATGACCTATTAGAGGTACAAGGCAGATCTGGCAAACAGAAATGTCACACTGCCGAGCTCACGGGGTCACTTGGTTTGTCACTCTTGCAGAATCTGACCTTCAGGTCATATGACCTTCTTTTGAAACTGCTTTTTGAAAGAACAAATTTTCCTCCCCTCTCAGTTTTGCCTCCCATTTAATACTTTTTTTGTTTCCCTGTTTCTAGGAGAGTGCAGCTGCCTCAGCCCTGGCAAGCAGTCATGAATCCCTGCCCTCCAGCTGCAGCAGTGGGAGATGCTGCATCGCTGCTCTCTCCTCAGGAAAGCTTTGTCCTCATTCTCTCTAGCCTTTCACAGGTGTAAATGCAACTGGAGCTAGATTTCAGATTCCTGTAGTATTTCCCTATCTGCATAGGTCTGCACACCAGGCAGAAGGCACAATACTTGTTAAAAACTGTTCTTTTTGAGCAGGTCCAAACTGACGGGTAGAAAACATGCAGCTGTGCTTACGCTCAGGATGGGTACAGCCGAAGCACAGGTACTGCTGGGGTCAGATGGTGTAGTTTAGCTTTTGTTTTGAGACTACAAAGATGCCAATTACTGGCACAGTTGTATTCATTACTGACCTGTATTGCAGCAAAGGTAAAAAGCCTCCACAACCTCTTATTGCCTCTCCTCTGAGCCTGCCACTTTGAACACCTGGTAATTTTCTTAGTATGATGATTTGTTTTGCTGTAGCATGACTACGTTGTTGTGCTCATTGCTAAGCAATTAACAGTTTGTCCTTCCAGAAATATCCGACACCCCAGACACTATTAGCTCCTCGGAACATTTTCAACAAAAACATTCCAGGGGAGACGCATTAGCGGCTCTTCCACTTTCTGGGACAAGCATCTCTCCAGCTACATACCCTATTACAGAACACCAGACCAGGACAAGGAGAAGAGGTTATTTGTGGTCACTCCCCATTTTGCCAAGTTCTGCATAAACATTTCATCTCGCATCACTCTGAGACTGGCATATTTCTTGTATATTCCCATTTTCACAGGCACCAGTGAAGAAACTTACCCCCACCCTCACAGTGAAGGACGGCTCCTGCACCAGGTTCCCACGGCTTCCAGGCACCAGCCAGTGGTGGGACTTCCAGGGAGGCCAGACTCCTGGTTACCCAACCGGCAGGTATAATTTCTGACCCATGGACCCAAAATGCAAGCCTCAAGAGTAACTTGTCAGAGAGAATCCCCTGAAGCTAACGATCTTTCAGTCACCCTGGGTCACCCAGCCTGGGGACAATCTGCTGGCAATTGAGCAAGGTGCTAACCGATCCCTCTTTTAGATTGAGCCTATCAAACATGATCCTTTCTGAAGGGCCCAAATGGACCAGTATCTCTCCAGCAAAAGAAAATTTCAAATAATCATCAAAGGCAACCTCAAAGTAGAATCAGTATTTGCCAAATACTTTTCTTTTTCCCCCTCTTTCTTTTATTTACAAATGAGTAAACTCCCATACTGAGATGTGGGTAAGCCTTAGGAGTCACACCATGGTTTTGCTTCTGGGTGTCAAGACCAAGTCACTTAGGCTTTCTGTACACAGTATCCCAAAATTACAGTAATTGACGTTTAAAATGCAAAAAGTCTAGACAATCAGCAAGTCCTTTCCCCGAAGGCTGCTGGACAGTGCATGGGACTCAGCATGCCCACGTAGCAGTGGGACATAGTACCTTCAGTTCCTGAGGCATTACTGTCAAAAGTGACCACAATGAAACAAAGCAAAGGACCATCTATCTTGTGAACCTGTTACCTGCTATGAAAGGTATAAAAACATGCATGTGGTTGTACTTTCCCCCAAGAATACTCTCCTGCATCCAGCAGTGTGCAGAACCATGTCTCCATCTGTTCTCAGGATCCCAGGCCTAAGCAAGCAGGAGGTACATTTGATGCATTTTACATATGACATCTCTAGCCATATATTTTTTTAAAAATTGTATTTTTATATATATATATATATATAAAATAAAGGTCAAAAGATTTTCTTACTGATAGGTACAGAAGTATCTGCACTGCTTTATATAAACATTCTCTAGTGAGAATCTCTTTTAGAAAATAAGCTTAGGGTATAATACTCAGCACCTACACAATTGTAGCTATCATGGTCCTTTGGTATATTTTGTCTTTTTGTGTTACACTAAACACTCGCCTGATCTCAGCCACACACAAGCTGATATTTAAAATGCCATCAATATATTTATTTGCCAGAATCTTCCCTCTCTGTAAAACTTGAGTGCTCATTGCGGAAAGGAAGGAAGAATAAATCTCCATGTATGAGAGAAAAAGATTCTCCTTCAAACAGCTGGTGAATGAATGGGTACAAAATGAAGGCAACAGGAGAGAGGAGTGTCACCACTGCAGGGACAGCCAGCTCCACTGACATCGTCCCACATCATGCTCCAGTGCCTACAGCAAGGACTCGGGCTCCCCTTCCCTGCCCATGGGGGTCTCAGCATCTCTGAAGCAGCTCCCTTTCCTCAAAGAAGAGCTCTCTTGATGGCTGTTGAACTGATAAACTCGTCGCTTAAACAAGCGATGGAGCTTCTCCTGGAACTGGTTCCCAATAAAGCAGTACAGCAAAGGGTTGATGCAGCTGTTGGCGAATGCCATGCAGATGCCGAACGGCAGTGCTGTGTCGATGATCCCTGTCATGTCACAGTTGTTAATGATGTTCATATGAGCCAAGGCATCCAAAAACGTTAATATGTGGAATGGGAGCCAGGAAATTAAGAAGGCCACAACAACAGCAGCCACCAGCTTTAGGACTTTATCCCTCTTCTGCTTGGTTTTCCCAAACTCCTGTGCTTTGAGCAAGTGCCTCCTGATCCAGACATAGCACGTGGTGATCACTGTCAAGGGGACGAAGAAGCCGAGTGCATTTTTCAGGAAGGCTGTTGCCACAGACCAATTTGCATAATTCTCATGAGGAAAGGCCATAATGCAAGCATTGACCCCCAAGCTTTCAATGTAGTGAGTGTCACGGAAATAAAAAGTTGGGAGGGAGGACAAACAGGCAAGGCCCCACACAACCAATGCTATAAAATAAGCTTGTTGTGGAGTTCTTCTTTTAGAGCGAATAGGATGGACAATAGCGTGGTACCGGTCCATGCTCATGCATGTAATGAAAAATATACTTGCAAACATGTTCAAGCACAGGACAGAACTGGAGATTTTGCATATAAGAGACCCAAAGAGCCAGTTGTACCCCTGTGCATAGTAGGTAGCCCAGAAGGGAAGGGTGGCAAGGCACAGCAAATCCGCCATGGCCAGGTTGAAAATGTAGATATTAGCAACTGTTTTGGGGCCACTGTGACGACAAAGCACCACAACCACCACACTGTTGCCAACCGACCCCAGAACAAAAACCACAGAGAATAGTGCTGGAATTAGTGAAAACTGATAATCTGAAGAGGTAAGCAGGCAGGGAGGGGGCGAGCGCAATGCAGCTGATGAGTTTGTCAGTGCTGTATAGAGGACTTGGAGAGTTTCTCTGGTGGTGACAACCAGGGAGTAGTTGCTCTGCATGTTGGTGCTGGTGGAAAAGGAGGTTCTGCAGGAAATTCATGTGCTAGCAGCACTTTTCTATCACATCGCTCACCTGCAGATCAGAAACTGTGTGTTAGACTTGCACTCTGCAGCTGTCTTAGCTCTGGAATCACACAGTCACAATAAAATAAAAACCATTTTAAATTATGTCAGTAAGCTGAGTGCTGAAATACCAGGCAACCCTGCTGGACTCCTTTCCTCCGTCCCACTGACAGGACACAATTAGCCCTACAGAGGTCACCCCACTTTTCATTAGCCTGGCAGAGAAGCGAGCAGCTGGGTTTTATCTGTGATTACAGACGGTGCTTTCTGTGGCCAGCAGAGCAGAAAGATTATTGACTCAGGAGCTGGAGATACTTCGGGAACTTCTGTGACCAAAGGCAGCACTGAAGCTCCTCATGATCCTTTTCTCGGCTTTCTCCTACTATTTCCAACACTCTGCGCAGTTAAAATCATGTAGAAAGGCAGCACTTGCCAGTGGGGATCAGGTACTTCACACCTGAGGGTCTCCTGGGACTTCACAGGCGTGAAAGCAGGCTTTTAACAAGGCTATTAGGAAAGCAAGCTTTGACTTTTTTTTAATTCACAGAGCTGGTTACAAAGACACTGAAGGGTCTTTGCAAAATGTCATTTACTGTCAGAGTCCTTCTCAAAGCAAATCTGCGTCTCCTGCCCTCATGACAGCTTTTAATCAGAAAAGTAAAAGAAATATTTTCAATGTAGGTATGAGCAATAGACAGTCAAGTACTCAATCATTGACGGCATTGGATTTAACAGTAGCATTTGCCATTCCTTTAGAAAGATCAGGACTGGGTTTCAGTAGGGGAAAATGTAGCAACAAAACAGCTAAAATAGGAGAGTTAATTAACTGCTCTGTCTTTGTTCCAGTTCAAAAGCTTGTGTCTGCATTCTAAGCAGGACATTTTTCAAACTTTAAGACTTTGTAGTCAATAAAGATGATATCATACCCAAATATTTTATTTTACATAATAGAAAGAGACAATTTCTTTTTAATTAAGTCCTTATGGAACCAGTCAGGCATTTAAGAATTCTCAAGAGGCTCTAAAAACAACAGAAATTTTGACCAAGACAAGACAACAGAGTTGGGTTATGATCTCTCGTTTAACAGAAGGCAACTGATCATTTCAAACATATTTTTCTGTATTAACAGTTCAGTGTATCGTAGCTTATCATTTGCTCAATGCAAAATATGCAATATGCTACTTTGAATATACTGACAAAAATTTAATTTTAATTATATTGTCTCAAAAATGAAAATTCAATAGGAGAATATTAATGCACATTTCTGCAGAGTTCCAGTATTTAAAGTCCCAAATACTGCATCACAAGCCTATGTTCTGTAGTCAAACAGGTCTTAAACCAGAGGAAAGCTTTTTGTTTGGGGATGGCAAAGATTCAGAGGAGGGTCTGGAGCCACATTTTGCCCTTAACTCTTATGTCCTGAACCCCTCACTTCAACCTACAGAACTAGTCATGAAGCGTTACGTATCTTACTCCAAGAGACCACACCATATTTAATTTTAGCTACGTTACTGAGAACAAGGTTTCATTGACAAACACGCTCCCCCCCCCCCCCCCCCGCACATGAACAACTGGTAGCTTAGAATCTGCTTCTAAACTAGTCATTCCTACTATTACAATGAGGCATTTTATCACAAATTGAATCAAATCAATGGAAATTATGTTCTAACAGCAGATAGAAAACATACCTCCCAAACCTCACATTCGTCTGGATGTAGCTCTAGAATTACATGCTCCTTTTTTCTGTTTTCCTTCTAGCGAGTATCACCACCAGCAATCTGCTCTCTCATATCTTCCGTTTTCCCACTGGGAGACTTTAACCTACATAACTCAAGAACTGAAATATGAATGCCTGCCAGCTTCTTTTCCTTTTGGAAGCAAAGCAGTTTGAGAACCCCCCTTTCCAAGGCCACGTGAGCACACGCAGTAAATCAGGAGAGAGGAACAAGACAACCAAAAAAAAAAAAGCAAGCAAGAAAGAAAGAAAAAGGAAATTCACACAAAAATCTCTGCAGGTTTCTGCTGCGGCTCTTGGGCCAGGAGGATACACCCACATGCAACCCCCTTCTGCCCCCCAGGTATACATGCAACACGCGTGAGCCTCTATGCAAGGATTCATGCATCTCAGAGGGCAGGGGGATTCCCATGCACTCTATGGAGTCCCAGAACTTGCTAACACATTTGAGAGTGGAATAGGCTGTTAGTCCTGGCAGAGCTGACCGTAAAGTGAACACACAGAGACAGAAAGTGGAGGAAGATCACAGCATCCACACCAGCATTTCCTGTGTAAGGTGGCTGATTCTGTCTCCCAATTAGTAGGACAGGAAAGCCACTGCCCAAGTCCTTGCAAAGACATGCACACTGCTGGAACCGAGGAGGACAAATCCACGTGGCAGACAGCAGGCTTGACTGTGAGACTGCACCGGGGTAGCACACAACCAAAGCGAGCAGATCGGCAAGGCTGTGTGCTCATGCCAACTTCCCATTCACACAGAACTGAGTTTTTACATCTGCTTCTTCTTCGCGTCACATGCTCCACCTGGCCCCAGCCTCCTCTCCCTGGAAGGAGCTCCAAGGGGGCTGCTGGAGAATAAGCACTAGGGCAAAGTAAGCACCCATAAGCCTTAAACATTTTGCCCTGATACCTTCAGTGGGATCTCCTCTGCAGCAGCAGCCCATCTACTGGGGACATGTGTGCTGTGCTCCCCAGGCAAGGCTGCACATGCCAGATGGAAAGCAACCACAGAAGTCCCTGCCAGTGACGTGTCCCTTTGCCCCAGCCAGGTGCTGGTGGCTGGCTGTCCATCACCAGCCAGGGCTGGACCCAAGCTCATGCCATTCTTTGAACACCGGCACAGCCTTGCAGTGAGGGATATCCAACCGTGGCGGCTTGGGGGAACCCTGGTGCCTGCCCTTGCTCTGGGACTGTGCAGCACACCAGAGGCAACAGGCATCACAGGCTCTATAGATAGCTCTGCTTACACCAAGGTGATCCAGGAGAGAGACGGAATGGAAAATAGCCTTTTACCAGCATCTTCAGAGGAACCAAGGGCCAAGCAGGCTGTGGAGAGCAAGCTCACCTCTCTGCCCAGCTGTGCCTTTGACCCAGAAAGAGCTGCAGAGAGTGCTGGAAAAGCTCATCAGCAAACTCATATACATCCCTTGGAGGAGAGCACTACTTCTCAAGGCAGGGAGAGGAGTCCTTGGCAGTTTTTGGCTTTATGATCTGCCTCATATTAAGAGTCCAGCTCTTGGCATTTTCTGTGCAAAAGGAGACTGGGCTATTTAAGGAAGGGGAATCCCACGCAGCATTTCTATTTATCACAGTGCAGCTGATTAACTGCTTCACAGACACAACGACAAAGCAGTCAGTGGTCAGGACTGTCAGGCTGCAAGCACGCACAATGCCTGTGCTTGGGGCAAACACTGGAAGGGAAAGAAAGCTGAAGTATCTCAATGAAATGACATGCTGAGAGCAAATAAAACAGAAACAGACCCAAACATCAGAGGTATCTTGAGGGAGGGTAATACCAAATCACTGCACAGGATGGGAGACCTCATCTGTCCCAAAGGCTCAAGCACTGCGTGTCACAGCCAGAGTCAGACAACATACATGTCAGCACATCCTTGTTATCTCGAGATATACATGAACCTCCCCAATGCACACACTCACCCATTCCATAAACGTTTAGTTTGACTTTGGGGGCATCCCTTCCTCTTCCTTTTCCCACTCATTCCTCCCTACCCTCATTTGAGGTTGTCATGGGAAAGGCAGAGGAGGAGGGGAGACACCCTGGAACCACTGAAATTTGCATTACTCAACAAAAAATAAAGAAAATTTGTAAAGGAAACAGTAACATAGCTTGGGGGCTGAAAAAGTCAAGACTTAACCAAAAAGCTTTAAGATTAAGATTTGCACTCAGTTCCCACATACTACAACCACTACCAGGAGACTTGTTGTTTTGTTCAAGAGGCATTAAATGGATGATGCGCCTTCTAGAGACACGCTGCAAGAGCTCTGTCCTTTCTTCAAACCAAATATCTACCAAGCAGGTCAGTAGGAGCACGTGAGATGTGCAAGTGCAAAGTCACGTGTCCTACTGCAAAGGAGAAGAAATGCACCTTTTGCCACCAATCCCACCTGTACATACCCTGCCTTGGGTCTGGAGGACTGCTGGCTCTCAGGTGAGTGACCTGAGATGTCAGCACTCACTCTGACCCATATTCATTCAACTTTTTACTAACAGTATATGACAGGACACCCTCAGCCAGGAATTCTTGCTGCTAGTTGCTTTGCACACAACCAGTGAAAGATCTTGCTCTGTCCTTCATCAAACATCCAGCGTGCTTTCTAAGCAGAGGAAAAAGTCAAATGCATGAGAATGTTTATTTTGCAAAGATAACAAACACATATTGTTTAGAGTTAAATATAACATTTTCCTTTCCAGATGCACTTTTGATCCTCACAGATACTGACTGTGTCTATTCTGTTCTACCTCCAAAACTCTTTGAAACTTCATGCTGGGTTCATAACCCTTAGTAGACGAGAGATGGGCCTGATGCACCTGGTGCAATGGGTGCAATGGGGTTATACCTCGGGCTGCCCTTTGCCAAATCCTGCTTCCATTCTTCCCCCTGCCAGGGCTCAATTGTTGTGGTTTAGCCCCAGTCGGCAACTGAGCACCACACAGCTGCACGCTCACCCTCCCCCCACGGTAGGATGGGGGAGAGAATCGGAAGAGCAGAAGTAAGAAAACTCGTGGGTTGAGAGAAGAACAGTTTAAGAATTGGAACAAAATAATAATAATAATAAAAAATTCTAATGAGAAGCAAAACAACAAGAGAGCGAGAGAGGAACAAAACCCAGTAAGAAAACCAAGTGATACAACCGCTCACCACCTGCCGACCCATGCCCAGCCAGTCCCCGAGCAGCGATCGCTACTCCCAGGCCAACTCTCCCCAGTTGATAGACTGAGCGTGACGTCATATGGTATGGAATAGCCCTTTGGTCAGTTTGGATCAACTGTGCCAAAGGGCCTGTGCCCCCTCCCAGCTTCTTGCGCACCCAGCAGAGCATGGGGAGCTGAAAAGTCCTTGACTAGTGTAAACATTACTTAGCAACAACTAAAACATCAGCGTGTTATCAACATTATTCTCATCCTAAAATCCAAAACACTGCACTATACCAGCTACTAGGAAGAAAATTAACTCTATCCCAGCTGAAACCAGGACATCAATGCATCCGATTCCTTATCTGATCCCAAGTTCTCACTCCAAAGCTCCATTTAGCCAATGTACAAAAACCCTCCCTCTTCTATTTTCCCCACTATTTCTTTCTTCTATTCTTTCTACTATTTCTTTCTTTCACTATTTCTGAGCATCGCCTGTACACAAATGGCTGTGAAATGGAAGGTACACCCAATATGGACACCCAAGCTGTCCATGCACAGGCATGGACCCCAAACTAAACCCCAAACTAAACCCCAAAAAAACTAAAACCAAAAAACCCACCTACACAAAATGACACACGCAATTCAAATAGCAACTTTTGATTAGTTGTGCAAATTAAAAAAGAAAATTGATTCATTCACCCCAAGTCCTAGATCTTGGTTTTTGCAGGGAAGTGCTGCTGTCAGGGATGGAATATTTCACACAGGCAGCGTATCCGACTGCACCAGCAGATTGTCAGAGCCAGCTCTTGAGGTTAAACATTGCCAGCCTGCCAAATCCTCAAAGCAATGTGGGAACCAGATGCAGACTGTGTTCATGGGCTTGATTTGTTCATTTTGGAGAAAGCAAGAGGGGGAAAAAAATCTCTCATAAATGGGCTCCCAAGGATGCATAACCCAACATAGGTCACTATAGCTCTGACCCCTTTGGTGCTGATTTACAGCAGGATGCCCTGACTCCCTAATTCTGGGGCTGGCAGCAGGAGCTGGGGACCCAGCACCCACACACTGCCAGGGGAGCGATGATTTCCATCGTGCCACATGGCACATTTGCATTGCGCCGAATGACAGGCCTTTTGCACACATGCACTGAAACCATCCCACCTGCAGCTGGGTTCCCCCATGTGCTGGTTTTGGCTGGGATAGAGTTAATTTTCTTCATAGTAGCTAGTATGAGGCTATGTTTTGGATTTGTGCTGAAAACAGTGTTGATAACACAGGGATGTTTTAGTTGTTGCTAAGTAGTGCTTGTACTAAATCAAGGATTTTTCAGCTTCCCATGCTTTGCCAGGTGCAGAAGAAGCTGGGAGGGGACACGGCTGGGACAGCTGACCCCAGCTGACCAAAGCGATATTCCAGACCATATGACGCCATGCTCAGCATATAAAGCTGGGGAAGAAGAAAGAAGGGGGGGACGTTCGGAGTTATGGTATTTTGTCTTCCCCAGTAACCATTATATGTGGTGGAGCCCTGCTTTCCTGGAGATGACTGAACACCTGCCTGCCCATGGGAAGGAGTGAATGAATTCCTTGTTTTGCTTTGCTTGCGTGTGTGGCTTTTGCTTTACCTAATAAACTGTCTTTATCTCAACCCATGAGTTTTCTCACTTTCACTCTTCTGATTCTCTCCCCCATCCCACCGGGGGGGAGTGAGCGAGCGGCTGGGTGGGGCTTAGCTGCCAGCTGGGGTTAAACCACGACACCCCAGCACTCCATAAACTTTTATATGCATTCCTCCTTCCTGCATTTGTTTGTTTAAGGGTTTATTTAGGGATTAATTGCCCAGTCTTGCAAGTAAAATTGGAGTATCTGCCTCGTCTTTCCCCAGCCTCAGTGCACTCCTGCAGAGAAGGCTGCTTTCTTGCATCCTTTTTGGGGCCTTAATGAGGAGAGCAGTTGTGAGCAGCGACCAGTTGAAAATTCATGGCCGAGGCAGTGAGCCCTGCTCGCACCCACCGTCTGTGGTTCTTGCCTTGGCATGCTGGGTCTTAACACTGTCTCACATACCTCTGAAGCATGATCAGTTCTGACAGGGGGTGTCTGTAAACCCAGTGTTTTGCCCAGGCGGGAGAACTACTAACATTTTTAAAGAGAAGACCTTGGTCAGTATTTCACTTTCCCTCCTGGAGCCACAATTTCACATGGAAGCACTGAGCAGGCCTGGGGAAAGCCCTGCTTTTCCACCTTGCAGCAGCACAGCAGTAAACACAAGGGCCATCCAGCCAGGACCCATCAGATTACGGTATCAGAGAGCTCTGGTTCCATTCATCTGCTGGAAGAAGTCAAGTTTTGAAGTAGTTCAGTGTCTAGAGTGTGGCAGAAGCAGTTTGCAGGGAAGAGGGATGCCCTTTCCACCTCCAGCATGTAGAAAACTTTTCCAAAGCATTTCTTTTAGGAGATGTTTGTGTCCAGCCAATAGCACTGCCAAGACCAAGATTATCCTGCATGATATTGTTTGTTCAAATAATTGGCCGTAAGCATTTTACAAGTTACTAAAAGTGGTAAAGAAAACAAGCACATAAGTGACTTTGAAAACATGCTGCACCCATTGCTATTAAAGGCAGCGCGTGCACATGCGCCCTGGCACTGCTGCCCGCTCTCACAGAATCACAGAATCACAGAATCACAGAATCATATAGGTTGGAAAAGACCTTTAAGATCATCGAGTCCAACCATAAACCAACCATATCTCGGGGGGGGAGCACTGCAGCACTTGGCCAGAGCTCTGTTCCCGAGTGCTGCACAGCTTCAAGCCATCGCCCAGATAAAGATAAACCACCAGGCACCAGGACTTGCCCACAACGGGCATAGAGCCTAAATCCCGCTGACGCTGCTATGGTCAAAGCACAGCATTTCAGCAATTGAGACCTGCTCAGCCAGATTGCAACGGGAACCCACATTCAGCTTTCATAAAGAACAATTTTTCATCACAGGTAATTTTCTCCTGCTCACTTCTCCCAGACCAGCTGCTGTGGTGAGCAGCAGAAGTCAAGACATTAATGCCCACAGCTTGTGGGAGAGAGCTCCTTCCTGTCTCACTTCTGCTTTATTAGTATTAATATAAGTGTACATAACCCCGCATTTAAAGTATGTGGGAGCATACTTCACATTTCTTTTTAGGGTCTCAAAGTGATTTTTTAGGAAGAGCTAGGACTCTGTGGCCAGTTTTATAGAGCTACAGAGTACCCAGCGGGCCTCTTTCCAGAGATCCTTTAAAAATAAAAATCTTCCTTCCTTTGCTGTTTTGAACTATACTCACTGCAAGCATCATTTCCCACTTTTTAAGTGTTTTTTTCAGGAATTTCTCTTATGTACCAAAAATGCTGAGATACACATGAAAGAGAGTTCACCAGCTAGATAAAGCTTTGGGGAAGTCAGAATATTCCTGACACTTGGGTATTCCAACTTATTTAATCCTTCTTTTAATCGACAAAGCTATTAAGTAATTCTGCTCACCCTACCTTTGCCCACCAGAAAGTTTAAAGAAAGCAAACCTTGCTCCTTTAACTCATTAGACAGCAAGACCATCCCAAATGATGTTTGGACTGGTAGTATCAAACCTTGATCCTGTAAAGAGAATACAGTTCCCTAAAATCTACAGTATTAGGCAAGGCTCTTGACATCAGCTACAAACAATTTCTGAAGTGGGTGTGCTGGGCTATAAATCCCAAATGTCGGATAAATCAGTGACTGAAGAAAAGACGAAACAAAATCATGGTCATGCAATGGGTGGAATACATTTTAACAGAAGACCTGCAGTGGCTCAGCCTTTCCATTAAAGCCAGAAGGATGAGCCACCTCAGCCAAAACACATGATGCACTCCAGAAAACCCTCCTAGCAGATGGAGTGAGACAACCAAAATCCCTGCATGTGGAGCACAAAGAGCTAAGCCTGGAAAAGACAGCCCAAGAGCTGAATGCTCATAATTGAATGGACTATAGTGGGAAAGTATTTGTTAAAAAAGTAGCTAGAGAGAAAAATCGTGTGGTTGTTCTTCTCAAGGACCATGTCTTTACCTTGTCTCTGCAGCATCCGATGTGGTAGCGATGCTGGCTACTGCTGACTACAGCAATGATGTTCAGGAAGCTGAAGCTGGACAGGCAAAGGAGCACTGGGCACTGCAGCACACACAGGATATACCTGTGATCATTATCTCGGATCAATCCCAGTAAAGGTTTAGCTCTCCACGGTGTTGAGTGATGGTACGCTACTGTGTTGCTTCCAGCTCAAGGGCAGCTGCAACCAGAGCTAGCATCAGTAAGTGTGGCCCAGACAGCAGCCATAGCCAAAATCCTGGCAAGGCAGCTGCCACCCCCCATGCATCATGGAATCTTTAGAGGGAGCAGCTGGAATTGCCAAACCCATGACAAGGTGTAAAAATATCGTCATTTTGATACTTATGGGCTTCCTTGAGCCTACAGGCTCTGAAGCAATGAGACATCCTGCAGCTGTGTAGTCCTGTTTCACCACTATATTTTAGTCCAGTTGAGCAACATCTGGCAACAATGAGCTCTCAGAGCTGCATGGTTTTGGTCACTGAAAATTCCCCATATGAAATCAAGGAGAATTAGAGAGAGCACTGGGCTTAAATAAGGGCTGGAACATGGCAATACTGCTGGAATTACAGGCAGAAATAAAGTCTGTGAAGAATAGAAAGGACACCAGAGCAAGCAATCCATCTTCTTCAGCCTGAGCTACGAAACTTCAGCTAGAGGTGAGAACATTCCTAGCAGACACAGAGCAGCTCACTCATCCTGCACAGAGACCAGCAGAAACCTGTATCCTTCACAGGGATGCACAGGCAAAGTCGTGGAGCAATGGGTATTCATAGCTGTGCTGCAGCAGGAGGTAAGAGAAGCCATGGAAATCCCAGCAGCAGGACACCCCTCCAAAGTGAGATCCTTGAAGGAGCAGTCCCAGCTGAGCCAGGAATACAGAAAACAAAGATTCACCCACCAAAACCTTCGGCATGGCCCCAAACATGAGTAGCTGAATGGGGTGAGCAGCGCACGTTTCCACCTTCCTCCAGGGCTCCCAGGACAAGCCCCTTGGCAAGGTGCCGTCACCACTGCTCTCAGGGTGAAAACCAGCTTTTGGCCCCTAGTAACGCTGCGGCAAAGCCTGTCTAACTAAATAAATGATGTTGTTTACAGCTGGAAGATGGTCTCCATTACACAACGTGGCCATCCCAGCCAAGCCTCCAGGGAGAAGCTGTTCTTTGGGGGGTTGTTGCTTGAAAAAATGAAGAAGAAAACAGAACTAGCTGAAGCCAACACAGTGATTTAACAGCACAGGAAACCTAATCTGCTTCTGCCGAGAAAACAAGGGATCTGCAAATTTGTCCAATTCACACTTACCTTTGGGCATATCATATATTTGGGGTTTTAGCCACTGTCTGGACAGGGCTGGCAGACCAGGGGAGAGAAAGGAAACCCAAACCTGTAAAACATGAAAAAGAAAAAAAGCAGAGACAGACCAAGAAATTAAGAACAGGGAAATGCACCTAAAGGGAGGGGGCTGAGAGAAGGTGCTTCAAACACATCAGAAACATGAGAAGTGCAGCAGAGAGAAGTCAGGGGGAAAACAAAACTTAAAAGAGTGAGAAAAAAGCAAGAGCAGCAACTGCGTCACTGGTTGCCCTGCTGACACATCAGCTGCAAGGCCCGGGTCTAGTCCTCTTGGCATCATAAGCAAAATAATCAGCATGCAGATTGCTGATCCCTGGCTGCCGGGTGCATCAATCAACCCCCGGTCTGCACTTTTCCTTTGCACTCTGGATATAGGATGAAAACCAGGGCGGGGCCCAAGGACATGGGCTTTTAGGGACCCAAGCCCAGCTCCAGCTGCTCAGTGCCATCTTCAGACCTGCTGGAAATAGGCAGCGCCCTGGGAAGGGCAGCATGCCCTTGGGGTGCTCTGCGTTTTGCCCACAGGGATGATCTTTTACCACTCCTAGATGGCTCAGGGCTTATCCCAAGAAGAGGTTCCACCAGGACACAGCACTCCCCTGCACATTCCTGGCTGGCAGGGAGCGTGAGTCTTGCATAGCTCCTGGCAGTCTCCCATTTTACTGCAAAGGGGTCACAGCCATTGACAGGGCTGTCCTCAGGGCTCAGTCACAGCTCCACTTTCCTTGGCATCCAGATCATGGCCTGAACCCAGGGCATCTGCCAGCATGTGCAGCCACACCAGGGCGAGAGTCCCCCATCTCACATCCGGATGGGAGAGCCACTCTCAGCTGCCTTTGCTGAAGCCCCAACTGGAGAAAAGTATAAAAATCTGCCCCCCCCCCCCCCCCCAACAGTTTTTTTGAGCAAACTGCCGAACAGATCCTGAGAACGGTGATCAACCCAGGAGCAGGAGCCTCTTCCATACAGATCCCAAAGGAAGTCTGTTACCTGCTGGTGTTTCCAAAGGGCAGGAGGTGGGAAAAAAACACTGTCAGAGCGTGATGCTTGGCTGAGAAATCTCCCTGCCTCTCAGTAATGCTCTTTACAGCAGGGCGGCACTTAATCTGCTTTTATCTGCCTAAAGACTTGATCCCCATTGGTCTGCAGCAGGAAGAACCAGCTAATTTATTTTCACTGTGCACTTAAAAGCACAGCCCAGCCGATCCTGCAATGCTCATGGTTCACCTATCCAAAAGGTACATGCTCTTTTTCTTGCCTCCTTCTCTACTATCCATCAGGTATTAGATGCGGTGGCTGACTTGTGGCTGGTCATGTTCTTTCTTGTTATATTTATATTTACTTGTGCAGCAAATGCTGGACTGAGTCTGAATATCTCTGATTCATGCCCAAGCATGTGCAAATGTGCACCTGAGGAGATTATCCACTGCAACAGAGCTGGACTGAGAGCCCTCCCTGGAGAAATAGCAGCATCCACCGTCTCTCTAAACCTCTCCAATAATTATTTGCGGATTCTCACCACCAACACCTTCAGAAACCTGACTTTCCTCCACAGCCTCTGGCTAGATGGAAACAATCTGACTTTCCTGTCCCCGGGGACCTTCCATGCTCTCAGCAAGCTGCGAGAGCTGCACCTCAGCAGGAACTCACGCCTCACCTACCTGCATGCAAACACTTTCAGAGGACTATTAAACCTTATCAGCCTGGATTTGTCCCACTGCAATATCTTCGAAATCCACCCACTTCTATTTTCACACCTGCCTTCTTTAGAAAGACTTGATTTAGCCTCCAATAACATGCGGTATGTCCCACAAGCCTTTAGGAACCTCTCCAGCCTCACAAGGCTGTCCCTGGAGGGCAACCACATAGAAGCCATTGGCAGAGATTCCCTGAAGGACCTGGAAACCTTGTACGATCTGAATCTCAGGAAGAATCGGATATGGATCATTCAAAATGGCGCTTTTACAAAGCTTCTCAGATTGGGCATGTTAAATTTAGGACACAACTTCATCGCTGATTTGCCTAATCAGCTTTTCGATGGGTTGATCCAGCTCAAGACCATGCACCTTGAAGCCAACAGAATCACTGCTGTCGACTGCACCTTCAGACATCTGCTGAACTTGAGAAACTTGTACCTGAACAACAACCAGATCTCCTCGATCTCAGACTCCGCTTTCTCGTACCTAAACAAGCTGCACTTCCTTCACCTGAGCAAGAACAACCTCAGCTCCCTCCCCATCCGCTTGTTCGCTGAACTGCCAAAACTGAAGTACGTGTTTTTATCCCACAACCCCTGGAAATGCGACTGCAAGATGCTTTGGTTCTGGCGGTGGACAGCAACGCGCCGGGGAGCAATCCAAGGGCTGCACTGTGCCTTCCTGGGCCCTCACAACACAACGGCACTCTATGTCCCCCATCCAGGGGACCTGATGGACTGCACAGTGCCACCTGAGCTGGCAAGCGAAGACAAGTGCAGGGTGGCTGGTACCAGTGTGGCTCCTGGGCCCCCCGCTCTCCCCAGCAAGATCATCCTGCTGGCACTTGTCTGCCATGCATGGTATTTTGCAAGGGGATGGGACACCTCCATGGCCACATTTTGACAATGTTTAAATTATAAAGTGGAGGCCACTTATTTATTTTCGTGCTATTTGTTTGTGAACAATGGTTTTCATTACAGGTGGGTTTTATATGGAAATAGAGGGATTTTATTATATAGGAATAAATGCTTTCATTCATGGGCAATGCTCAAATCTGAAATGCTAATATAAAAATTTAATGTAAACGTTCGCATGCAGAGGAGAAGCTCACATTAGCAAGTTTAGGGCTGGGGCTTGTGCTGGGTGACGCGGGGCCGGGAAGCGTGGCTCCACCACAGGCTCTGCCCTCCCCGTTTCCCAACTGACCACAGCCGTGTGTGATCTCTCGGGGAAGGGCTGACTTCCTGCGCTCAGCCCACACTGGGGATATTGTGAGTACTGCTGAAGTAGGAATAAATCGCACGTGTTCCAGCACATCTGGAGTCCCTAGAAAAGGCTCAGTCCATCAGCATCTCTGCGAATGTGTGATACCTTCCCACAGCTAGCACACAAGGTGCTTTGCTGTTAGAATATAAGACAGTGTTGGAGGAGCGGCCAGAAATGTCACCAAGTAAAGCATTTTATCGCTCAGCTGCTCCTCACAGTATTGAGCCTCAGCTAATGTAGCTCTGCATTTACCCCTGCAAAGAGCTCATTCGTCTCAGGGTTGGTCTGTACAAGTTGTGTCTCCCTGCATTTTGTTGACGAGCTCTGGCATGGCATCACACCAGTGCCATACCCCCGAGCTGCCTCCCTCCAGCTGCTGGGAGACGCTGATGGGTCATCATGATGCCTCCATCACAGCAGTATTCACCTTTCTTTCCTCCTTCACACAGATTAGCCTTCTCCATCCTCCCAAAAGGAATTTTCCATTTCTGCGGGTATATTAAAAACAGCCCAAATCCTGCTGTGGACTATGTGATGATCCACTAGAAAGCTCTCGCGCCATCCATGTGCTGCATCAGAGCCGTGACCAGCCACATGGCCAGGGATGAACTTAATTTACAGTATAAGAGCCAAGGTTAAACTACACCCCTTTCTCTTCAGTGGTAAACACTGATCACAGTCTCATCTCCATCCTCACCTTCCCCCTGCTCCTCACTCACCATCCCCTGCACAGCTGCTCCAAACGTCCCACTCAGTTCTGTTAAACTGGCAAATAAGCATCCTGTGGTGGCACACCAATGCAGAGAAGTCATGCAAGCTTCAACAGCATAGGTTCAAAGGCACAGCCTTCCTCAAGCTGGTACAGAATCATAGAATCATAGAATCGTTTGGGTTGAAAGGGACTTTTAGAGTTCATCTAGTCCACCCCCCCCTGCAATGAGCAGGGACATCTTCAACTACATCAGGTTGCTCAGAGCCCTGTCCAGCCTGACCTTGAATGTTTCCAGGGATGGGGCATCTACCACCTCTCAGGGCAACCTGTTCCAGTGTTTCACCACCCTCATTGTAAAAAATTTCTTCTTTATATCTCATCTAAATCTACCCTCTTTCAGTTTAAAGCCATTACCCCTTGTCCTATCACTACATGCCCTTGTAAAAAGTCCCTCTCCAGCTTTCTTGTAGACCCCCTTCAGGTACTGGAAGGCTGCTATAAGATCTCCCCAGAGCCTTCTCTTCTCCAGGCTGAACAACCCCAACTCTCTCAGCCTTTCTTCATAGGAGAGGTGTTCCATCCCTCTGGTCATCTTCGTGGCCCTCCTCTGGACCCACTCCAACAGGTTCATGTCTTTCCTGTGCTGAGGGCTCCAGAGCTGAACACAGTACTCCAGGTGGGGTCTCATGAGAGCGGAGTAGAGGGGGAGAATCACCTCCCTCGACCTACTGGCCACGATTCTTGTTATGCAGCCCAGGATATGGCTGGCCTTCCGGGCTGTGAGCACACATTGCCAGGTCATGTCCAGCTTTTCATCCACTGGTACCCCCAAGTCCTTCTCCACAGAGCTGCTCTCAATCCCTTCATCCCCCAGCCTGTATTGATACAGGGGGTTGCCCTGACCCAGGTGCAGGACCTTGCACTTGGCCTTGTTGAACCTCATGAGGTTCACACAGGCCCACTTCTCCCGCTTGTCCAGGTCCCTCTCAATGGCATTCCATCCCTCAGGCGTGTCAACCACACCACTCAGCTTGGTGTCATCTGAAAACTTGCTGAGGGTGCACTCAATCCCACTATGAAGATATTAAACAGTACTGGTCCCAATACAGACTCCTGAGGGACACCACTTGTCACTGATCTCCATCTGGACATTGAGCCATTGACCACTACCCTCTGGATGAGACCATCCAACCAATTCCTCATCCACCAAACAGTCCATCCATTAAATCCCTATCTCTCCAATTTAGAGAGAAGGATGTTGTGGGGGACCATGTCAAAGGCCTTACAGTAAGTCCAGATAGATGACATCCGTAGTTCTTCCGTTGTCCACTGATGTAGTCACATCCCGAAATATTAAGTATTTTTGGATGCTTTTTCCTTTGCGAGATTATTGACTTGCAACATGTTTCTGGCCAGATAGCACACCTCGCTGGGCTAAACCCCTGCCTGGCACGGAGCCCCTTGCAGGGGGAAATCCCTCTGCTCTGCAGGAAGCACTTCCCCATGCCAGGTCTCAGGAGCAGCCCCACAACCTCCAGAACCAGCAGCACCATTTGCCAGTACTCAACCAAGGTGTCTGGTACTCACAGTAACGGCGATGGCAAATCTCGTCCTTCAGGCACCAGATGCAGTCAATGCTGGCTATTTGCACTTGGCAGATCTGGATTTGCTGCAGAGATTAAACTGTGCCACAGGTAGAGTGAGTAAGTCTGCCTGCGGAGACCTGTCCTGCAGAACTAGCATGGTCTTCCCTTGGCTTTGGCTGCCGGTGCACAGAAGACATGATCTGCACAGACAGCATTTGTGCCTCACAGTGTCTCTTTGTTTTCCACCTTTGGGAGACTTCAGGAATTTAGTAATTCCTAAAGCCACGGTGAGCAGAGCCTCCGCTGACCACGGCTGCCTCCCTTGCTCTGACCTTGCCATCGGCCATGGGGGCTGGTGGCAGCACAGCCACATCTAAGGAACGTTGTTCCTTACAGCTCTTCGGCTTTTTCTCTGAGATGCTTTCAATGATTATTTCTCACCTGACTTCTAAAAGCAAGAACACCTAGATAACATTGCAGAGATTACTAAATTTTCAGCAATTATCACTGTATAAACACTTGCCACAAGACATGCCCGATGTTTACTAAGCACTCACAGAAGGAAGCAACAGAATGTGTGGCAGACACGCCACATTTATCCATGTTCTTAGAGGAATTATCCCAAGCTGATAAGAGGTAAGAGAGAAATAAACCTTTGCTTAGTGCTGAAAACACACAAACCAGCACATTTTGACAAGGGAAACCTGCTGTGGAGTGCAGAGTAAGATCAACCTTTGCTGTTGCACCAGTGAAGGGACAAACTGGGGCTGCACAACAAAACCACACACACTGCGTCTTCCTGGTTATCAGATTTGTGATTAGATTTGTCCAAAGTATTCAATGGTCAATACATTTTTGCTTTACATTTTGTTTGTGCTGTTTCACCATTTTGTGCATTCAGCACCATCCTCACTTTCCTCAGCTTCACAAAAAATCTCCAGTTTGTTTCTTGCTTTTGCATTCCTCTCTGCTATCAATCTGCAATAGAAAAAGGCAGAAGTAAAAAACAAGCAAGCAAAATCCACCTCAGCAATTTTTTAAAGACCTTACAAAGTTAGATTTTTTCCATTGAAAAATATAAATTGGTGAAAAGTTTATATGAAGGAGAGCCTTGTCTCCTCTAGTTGCTTGCAGAAAATATTCCTTCCACTTTTACGCCACCACCTCGTTAAATGCTGAACAGGAGTGCAACTAAATTGCTTCTTCTATGCTATGATGAAGCAGTGATAGAAATACTTAACAAGTTGTACGCAGCACGCTGGGAAAGAGCATGTGGCTACAATTTTTATCCACAAAAAATGAAGTTTGCAAGGAATACAAGAAAGACTTCCATCAAAAAATACAGGCCCTGAAGATGCAGTCTGGGCTTGGAAAGACATTTGAAGGAGATCCTTGATATTAAGGACAGCATGCACTCATGGAGGCAGCAGCAAGTTCGACAGTTTTAAAAAAAAAAAAACAGCATGAAGAAAGCTGACACTGGTAAAAAACCTTGGAAACAAAAGCATGTAATTGAATAAACAAAGCCAAGTAATTGAATAAATAAAAACAAACAATCGAATATGAAAGAGCAAAAAGACCTGCAGGAACAAAGAAATGTGCTAAAGCTTACACCTCTGGCTCATGTCGGAAACTTTTAGGAGTGTTTGACAAAACAGAAACTGTTTTGCAAGCTTGCTTGCCAGGGGCTTTCTTTTGAGAAAGCACTGGGGTTTATCCTGCTTGCCCTGCACTGGACCTTCACTGAGAGATCTCTGCTTTGCTTTGACCCAAAGCTTTTCTTTGAGTTAGCCCATTTCTCAAATACATCCAGCACAAGGAGGAGACGCTTTCCCATTCAGTAATTGTCAGAGTACCCATTTTTCCCTCTTTAACCTGGTACCAGGAGGCAGAAGAGGCAAGAAAGGGCAGATGCACGTGGTCACTTCCAAGGTCTAAGAATTTTGACCTTAATTATTACACCAAACCTCCAGCCAGTGCTATAAATCACTGTTTCAGCAGGATGGATGTGACTCTACTTACGGTATATCGCTCCATCTTCAGTGAAAACATATGCGATTTCCTGTGGGAAGCTTTGTTTACATATTTTCTTATGAAAAAATTGTACCAGCGGAAAGTTCCCAGCTGGCTGTATGTGAGGCTTTGTGCAATAAACCACTGAGAGGGTTTGCTGGCACTCCCGGCGCCCTCTGAGCAGTGAGCGCTCCCAGCCAGTGCCATCGCATCCCATACCCTGACCCCTGCAGCAAGCAGGACTCCTGCATGTCTCCTCTCAGGTGCACCAGCCCCTCTCCAGCTCCCTGCCAAATTCCTTCCTTTTACCTACCCTGTTTTCATCTCCTACACATAGAAAAATTAAGTGCCTATCACTCAACTAACCCTCATACAAACTTTCATCTCTGAAGCCCACGTGAGGCATACTGATACAGAAGCAGCAGCTGCTTTCCTCCTCTGCTTTTAATGGACCGTTCCCTGCTGTGCTCCCAGCAGCACCAACCTCTCAGCACACTTTGAAGGACCAGCACCTAATAGCAGGTTTGCATCTGGGCATTAAAGATGAGGAAAGATGGCACGTGGCATTGCAGCCCAGAAGCACCAGCTGCAGGAGGGGCACAGGAACATTTCTGACCAGAGAAGGGGGGCTGAGAAGGACGTGGCATCTCACTCTGACCACCGTTTTGAAACCAAGCAAGAACATAGATAAATAGCTGATCTTTCAAGTGCTAAAACCAAAAGTTTCTCCAAGAAGCTGCACCTCCACACTCTCCTGTCCCAAACGTGCGATTCCCAAAGCATCACGGCCCTCCACGTTTTCAGGCATTCGTGATTCCCCGACCTCCACGCTGCAAACAGCCCCCACGCTCTCCTGGCCGGCCTCCCGACCCTGAGCAGGCCACCCCACGCCCCGGGGGCCCCGCTCCCTGCCGGGGCCCCGCGGGCGCAGCTGGCTGCAGTACGGAGCGCCTGCCCCTGGATGGCAGCGCAGCCCCAGCCTTGTCTCTGCCGTCCCTCCGTTGGAAAAACGTTCACCGCCGGCCCCTGCCCCGCAGCGCAGCCCCAGGCTTGTCTCTGCCGTCCCTCCGTGGAGACCCGCTCACGGCCGGCCCCTGCCCCGCGCATCTGGCCGCGAAAAAACGCTCTCGTGGGGCGGGTGCTTCTACTGCACGACCTGCGTGCTCGCAGGGCATCACCCGCGCCACGGGGGACTCAGCCAGCACACGCGGACACCCACATCACCCCACTGCGCTGCCAAGGCAGAGCCTTGCAGGTCCCAAATAATCTTGCTAATACGATTCACCCGAAAAATCCGAAAAGGTGAACAAAGGGAAGCCATGCGATTCTTACTGTGGGCTCCAGGTGATCTATGTAATATCTGCTCCAACAGAAATCACTTTCCAGCAGGATCTGCTTGTGCAGCAGTCTCTCATGGAAGACAAGGTCACAGTAAGAGGGGCTTGATTTTTTGGTGTTTTTTGTTGTTGTTGCTTTTCCCCACCTCCTTGCTTTAAAAAGAAAAGTGAGAACACGACCATGTGCATGGTTCAGGAACACTGACAAAATAGCATTGGAACAGAGCTCCTTCACACTTATAGGATGGTTTGGAGCATGGGATAGGGAATGACAAATTTGGTAGTTGCGTTCCCACACTCCTCCAAGTATTTGGCTTGTGGGAGTTTTAAAGTGGCATAAGCCCACAGCTGTGCCACGTTGTTTACCCAAGATGATGCCCCAAGAGAAGCCCGGGCACCAGCCTGTAGTCTGGGTTAATCCACAAACTCAGCCCCATTCCATTGCAGACAAGCTGCAACATCGCCTCTTGCACAAAACACACGTACCTGTTTTCACCCCTGGGAAAAAAAAAAAAAAATCATTCCAGACAGGTCAGGAGGGGGACAGCCTAGACCAGGTTTATGTAGTTAAGGTCACAGAATTTTGTTTGCATGATACTAGTCTCACACAAGTTGTTCTCCCACCATAGCACCCAAATCATGCCAGACTTGTGTCAGCTGCCACTACACCCCCAGACCTGTGGTTTCTGGAAACAAGCCCGGATAGCACATCCCTGACACAGGGAACAACTTTTCTTCCTCCTTCTGGGTTTTGCCCTAACAGGGCTCTTCCCCTACACCCACAGACATCCTCTTTGGGCACACAGCAAGACTTCAAGAGCAAGGTTTTAGAGAAGCTACCATAAAGGCAAAGCCTTGCTAAAACACAGGTTGAGAAGAACTGCACTGCCAGTGCCCATTTTAAAAAACAAGAGCTCCTCAACACACCCTGATTCTAGGGTATCTTACAGATCAATGGAGCTGGTGCAAAACAAAAAGATCAACCAAAGCAAAGCTAAAAGCAACTGAGGGCAGGCTGCCATGATGGGTCAGTGTAAAGAATGAGAGAAGCGTGTACTTAAATGTTTTTATTTCAACTAATGCTTTGCCACCATATTACATCACTTTGAATAGCTTGGAATAGCAATACGATCTCAAAATATAGCAAACAGCTTGCCAAAGCAAGATAATATTTAATCCTATGGATACAGCATCTTCCTTCTTTGGCGACAACGCTTCCTTTTATCTGTAAAAATAGTTTTATGTTCCAGCACATTTGCTGTTCAGTTTATTGAACCCTGCTGTTTATAACATTTGCCTCTTCCCTGCACAAAATCTCCCCAGAATGTAGTATGGTTTTATATCCAACAGCATTTTAAATAAAAAAGTTATACTTTTCATGCAGATTTTTGTAAAAATTATTTTCTAGGTGCACAGAACTGAACCAAGATGCATACAAAAATGCATTCACTTCCATTCTCAGGTGTAACCGTGCCATCAGCAACATGATATCATAAGTTACTGTGAGAGGTCCAAGGATGGTGGTATTCTCATGTATAGTATAACCTTAAAAAAAAAACCAAAACAAAATAACAGAACAACCTTTTTTATAAGCAGCAAGAGAAAAAACTGCTATGCTTTATTTGTAAAGTAATCAAAATAGTTAGATGTATAAAAAAGCACCATGTACAGAGAATACCAGAGGAAGATCTGTCTTCCTAATTACACATTTCTCATTTAGCATTGCGAGCTGGCCTGCAGGTCCCAACTTGTACTGTAGCTTTATTTGCAAAGTTAAGGAAGTAGTCAAACCTAGAATATGCTTGGGCTCTATGATAGAAATTAAACTGGATTGCAGATAGAAATTAAATTTGTTTCCATTACAACTCATACCAACCACCTTATAGCCCTCAGGGGTAAAAAAAAAAAAAAAAAAAAAAAAAAAAACAAAAAACAAAACAAACCACGCACCAAGTATCTGAGAAATAATGGGGTGAAAACAGCTCCAGAGCAGTATTGCAAAGGTGCATGTCTTATGAATGCATTTCTGTAAGCTCTTGATAAGTTAACTTTCCTTTGGGAAAAGAGCACATCTGTTGGTTAAAACTCCTCTCCCTGAGAATTTTGATAAGAGTTTGTCTTGCAAAGCAAAACAAAGTCCTTTGAACTTCAACAGTTCCTAGGCCAACAGCATTTCAACGTGGTCACAGCTGATCTGCTACTCATGCACCCAGGGTGGCAGGTTGGGTTTTTGTTGTGTTTTGGTTTTTTTTCTTTACATGGATCAACCCTTTTATACTCGCTTCATTCCTCTGCCCATCAAGCAGGCAAACACAGTCATGACCATCTTCGGTTTCACCTCCACAAGATCTTCTGGAAGAGCATAAACTCTGGCACCAATTCTTCTTGCCATGGACACAGCATACCTATTCACCAGGGAAAGATGAGTAGGTCAGCACAGACTGCTACCAATAAATGACAAGTTATCCAACACAATTTCACCTATTATCCTCTTTACTAAGATTCAAGATGTGCAACAGTCCAATCACACCACATCTGTTTGTTTATAAATGTTTTTTTGATCTTTTGCTATATTCCTTTTCCACAGTAGAAGAAAGTGTCTTTAATGCGCAAATTGACCTTTGAATGTCAAGTCCACTTTACCAACAGTTTAAAAAATTGTAATTAATATTTGTTAGGGATAATAAGTAGCATGTATAACCAAGGGTTAATCAGCTAACATCTACATTTCCCTTTCTGATTGCTCTTTAGGAATAATGAAGCGAGACTATTACCTGCAAGAAACTGCTGTCATTCTGCCACTGCAGAACAGTCACAGAACACACATTTCAAAGGCATGTTTCAATAGGCATACTTTAAACTTGACAGCCTATGATGATTCAGCAAGACATGAGACATACAAGGGTTCAATTTCAAAACCCTGAGCACTTCATATGCCTGAACAAACAGGTGAGAAACAGACTATCATTGCTAAGAACTGCTTGGGCTGTTCTGCATTTCACTCAACAAGCAAGAGAGTCCAGCCAACTACTCCCTCCAGCGTTACAGGCAAGGACAGCAATTAGATTTCAAGAAGTGCTGCCTGTCTAAAAGGTACAGTGTTAAAGGAGACTAAAAACCACGGTAATAAACTGTGGTAAAAACATTTGCAGCTTAAGGCCACTGCATAGAAGGAGCACTCTTTCAGTGCAAAACAGCTTTTGAGATAGCAAACTTACTTAGCATTATTTTGTTTGTCATCTTCCGATAGATGACCAGTCTTTACAAGGTCATAGTTGATACAACCGGGCTGTATGGCATCAATTAAATCCACAACCGCCAAGCTCGTGCTGATAGTCTTGTCCTAGAGAACACAGGGACAGACAAGTAAAGATGAAAGCCTAATCCTTAAAGCATACTTCTCACCTCAATTGAGCTGCTCTGCAATGTGCAACAAAACAAGCTTTAAACAAGCCATTTCAAAGCAGCAGTGTGATTATTCCCAGCTGGACCACAGGGAAAACCAAACTGCTGCTTCTCCTTTGGTAATAGTACAAGAACATTACTCCAATTTACTGCAAGTGCTCTGAAAATACAAAGCAGTAACTGATGCGCAGGCAGCAGGTCTGCCCCGCTGGCCAGACCCAAAGGGACAACACTCACCTACAAATGTTCGCCAGCTCCAGCCCCTGTGCTTGCCAGCATCTCAGCCTCCACCTCTGCCTCAAAGCCTGACCACCCTCCCCTCCTCTGCCACCCAGTAAACTCTCCTGCCCCACCACTATTCCCCACCGTGGGCAGTCCTAAAGTCTCCTCTCTGGTAGCTTGAAGCCACGTTGTTCCCAGCACAGTCTGAATCCTGTCCTGTTTAAATCCCTTTCTAAGATGTCCCTGCTGTTCCTCCAGCCAAGGAAATACTTTTTGGGCACCCCTCTCCTTTTGGATGCAAGGGGGGAACCTGCACCTTGAAGTTCTGGATGGAGGTGGACTTGCCAGCTTCTTTCAGGGTCTGGTTTACCCAGCTGACTATAATGTCATCATTAGCTTTCTGACCGTCACCCAGGTCTTCGAGGACATTCAGCGTGTACCTGAGAACCAGCAGAGAGAACAAGATTAGGCACAGAGCCTGGGTAAAGCCCTGGTGAGCATGCAGCCAGGATGCAACGTAAGCCCATAACAGCTTGGAAAGTTTTCACATAGTCTCAGCTCTGATTTTTTTGTTTTGGTTTGTTTGTTTGTTTGTTTGTTTTAAACTCCTTTAGCAAAAAGGAAGAATCATCTATCTTAACTGAAGTACTGAAGTGTGATTTCTGTTAAAGCATTTAGTCTTTCTAGCCTGTCAAGTCCTTTAATATGAGACCACAAAATTGCCTGGGCTCAGGACACTTGTTAAACTGTTTCACCATTGACCAGCTGTTCTATAGGGTTAACACATTACTTAAAAGGTATGGATCAACTCACGAGTTAGCATTCTGACCTCTAACGCCAAATAAGGAGGTACCATGCAGTTATTTTGCAGATATATATTATATATTTGCATCATCTTAGAATTCTTCAGAAATAGATAAGAAAAAGGACAATCAACTTTATCTGTTATTAAGTTTCTCCTTCCTCCCATTCCAATGCAGAAGGTGATTATAAAGCAGCCCTGGAATGTTTCTCTCTCAATTTCCAATTAAAAATTAGAAAATAAAAGTTGTGTAAGTGTTCCTGCTTAGGGTTTCTGCATACGGACTAAATTTGAGCAGGCGAGAGAGAGGTGATCCCGGTCAGCAGAATATTCACAGATCCACCAGCGGGTTCTCTGGAGGTCTCTGCTCCAGCCTCCCATGTGCAGCAGGATCAGCTCTGCCACAGATTTGTCCAGCTGTGTCTCAGAAACCCCCAAAGGACAGAGGTTTTACAATCTTTCTAGGTGACCTGTTCCACTGCTGCAGTGCTCTCATGGCAAAAAACTCCTCAAACTCTGCACTCCATTCACAAGTTGTACATGTTTGAGATGGGTCTTACCTTCTCATCAACTGCCAGACTAAGGCTAGTGTCAGTGTTGGGTTTCCATCATTCAGATCTTGTCCTCCGATGCCAACCAGGGAGAATTTAGCTGGATGCTTTCCCAAGTCTACAGCGTAGTTACAGTTTTCTAGCTACACAGGAAAAGAGTTTAAACAGAAAATCACTCACAAATACACTCACTTGACTGGAAGCCTCAAATAGGACTTTTTAGTGTCCATGGCTTCTTTTAAAGTCTTTTGAAATGCTTACCTTTTTCATATTTGCTCCAAGCTTAGGGTATGGAGGCTTGTTAACTTTATTCCAGTCAACAGGAACTTTGATCTTTTCATATAATTGTAGTATTACCAGTGCATCTTGGAGATCACTAAAGTGGAAAACATTGATTAAGCCTAATGTTTCAAGATTTAAATGCACTCTTTGTCACATCATGAATAATTACTACTCTTTACAGGTTGTTGCAATTTCAACAACCCTAAAAAGAAAAAAATTCAAAACATTTTGTAGTTTTCAGGGCCGGAGAAATGCTCCATGCTTAATATCAGCTAACTGTCGAGCTAAACAGGTTTTAGCATAGTAATCAGCAACAGATCCAGGGAAGAGTTTTGCTACATAAAATCCAAAGGTAGCCACCTCTCTCCACTGACTACAGTGACCTAGAGTATCTTGCCTCCTGACTATGATGTCTTGGTTAAGCCCTAAAATTAGGTGACAGAGAATTTAGTTCCAGTTGCTCTAATGCAGTTGCTCAAGCAGATCTAAATGTATTGGGATCTCAAGGTACCAATTTACACAAGATAGGGGAAAATAAACAAACTGCCTTCAGCCCTTAAAGCCAATTGCTGGTGTGCCAAATGCTGGCTCAGAAATCCCTAGGCTATGGACTGCAGGGAGGGTACAGTGAGCATCTCCCACTCCCTACCATCACCTTTTCTCAAGCTCTTTGCTCGGCACTGTGGGCAACAGGACACTGGTGTGGGCACATCTCTAGCCTGATCTAGTTGGGTCTCTCCCAAGAGCCTAACACTTACCCATAGAGGTGATTTACATGGGGGTTCACACCAAGGGAGTTCATCCAGTTGCGGAAGGTCCGTTCCTCACGCGTCTCTCCTAGATGAGAGAAAACAGGTTCATGCAACTTCTGCAAGCTCAAAGCTGCGCAGGGTTTTCCACCTTGCAAGGCAGGGAGCTTTGAGCAGCATGGCTCATCAATTAGGTTTTTGAGCAGAAAAAAATTGTATTTTTTCTACTATAATTTTTTCAAAGGAACAGGGTTGTCCCGATATCTAGTTTTGGATATCCGTTTGATTTCTCCAGGCCTCAGAAGAGCATGCCTTTTGCGCTTTCTTCAAGAAAAAGTAGCAGGAAGGTCTTTCACATGGGCGTTAGCTAACTGCTGTCTGGGAGCCAGGCAGCCAAAGCCCTAATCCCAGTTCTGCCAACAATTAGTGCTCCCATGAATGCCCTGCGGCATTACTGAGGTGCTCTTGCCCATTGCAGGAAATGGCAAAACCAACTTCCCAGCCCTGGCATGGGGACTGACGGGCTGCTGGCAGTGCTCCTACAGGTTCAGGCTCCACATCAGGGTAAGAGCAGCTGAACAGGCTGTTAAGTACCCTTCTCATCATCTCATCTCATCATCTCACCCTCCCACATCTGCCTCGAATGAATAAACAAGCACTGCAGCACTGAAGCCTCAAATCATAGGTGTTACTTCAATGGAGATACCTCTGCTGGGCACAGCCTCTTGTGACACAAGTGTTTACTTTAGATATTTCACTCCTGCTAACTTTGTGACTGATACGGCCATCACCTTCCAGTAGGGTCCAGTCGATGTCCTGGTTTTCAGGCTTGGTAAGTGCTGGGTACTTGTTGAACAGGTTGGCAACGAAGGCCAGGTTCAGTTTGGGATTGCCACTGACCACATCAGCCGGCGTGACGAACTGCCTGCAGCCAAGCCGATCTGCCTGCTGAAGCATGTACTCTGCTCTCCGCAAGTCATCCTTTTCCTGCAGGGGATGCAAAAGACAAGAGCTGTAACGGAAGAGACTGGGCTACAAAGCCGATGGGAAGCTCCTGACTGCTACATGGGGCAAAGCCACAACTCCACCCACCTTTGTTAGGCATCAGTCACTAATAAAACAAAAGGATGAAGCATGCATGCTAATCCCTGCTGCTGTGGATGTAATTGTCCCGGTTTGTCCTGGTATGTTTCCTAGTATGGTGCTTTCCAAGTTTATATGCTTTCCAACTTTTATGCTTTTTGAACTCGGTGGTTCAAAAGCAGAAGTCAGCATGCTCCCAAATGGAGCAAAACCAGAAAAGATTTCTCAATCGTATATGCTAATTAGCAGGTAGTGATCAAGCCTGCAACAACCACTCATTTAGCACATACCCAAGGTGCGCACATGCCCACTGACACTTTACACACTCTAGAAATTAAGATACCAGGTTACCTAGATGTCATGGGGCAATTATAGGGTACAGGTAGTTCACGATTGTACAACATGAGGACATGACAGGACATGAATACTTACATTGAAACCCGACATGTTAATATCAATCTGAGGCTCTCCTTCTTTCTGCCCTTTAGGTGAAATTTGATTGAGGAGGTGGAAATAAGCTCTGGAATCCTGAAACGGGTGAAAAAGAAAATTCAGGTCTCCCGCACAGCAGCGAATGCACCATACCAATTCATTTCAGGCTCATCTTTAACAAGTCACCGTGCATAATTTGCTTATGTACCTTTACTGAATTACCAAAATCTGTAAGCTTAAAAGAGAGCATGACGGCAGAAATCCAGGCAGCAGAAAAGGAAACAGAAAGGGAAAAGGTTAGAAATATTTAAGATAAAAATTATGAGTTTTAACTGTTTGAAAGCTGCCTTTGCTGCAAGCTTTGGTGTCTCAGCCTCCTCTCCAATGGCTGGAGGAGGCAGTGACCCTGTGCTGCTCGCTCTCATGGACCCCACAGCCAGATGCCTCAAGGCAGCCCTAACCCTTAAACAAGGCAGCCATTCCTACTGCTACAGCAACGATGAAAATGGCTCAGAGAAGACAAAATCCAGGCAAGATGCTGATTGTAAGAAGTCTGAATGTTTTCTCCTGTGTCTGCCCATTAGCTAGAATAGCTTAAAGGAGAGAGGCCAGGATGGTCACAAACTAGGAGGAGCAAATAGCTGCAGTAATTATTTATCAACTACAAGTCCTTTTAGTCCTTAGCGCTAAGAAGGACCTCAGCATATCCTGGCAGTCTATGGGTTGCACCAGACAAGCCAACAGCTATCAGCAAAGCTGTAAGGAATTTTGAAGTTGGAAATAAGAGTGACAGTGTGTGTGTGTGTGCGTGCATGCACACACACAGGGGAGCTCTGGGCTCCCCATGCACCTCAATTATCAATCTTTTGTTTTCCCTACCTCAACAGTCCTTTAACCTCCTCAAAACTGCTGGCCATGTGAATAAGCTCCGCAAACCTGCTCACACCTACTGTCCAAAAACCCCACACTGACCAGGAGTCACCACCCTCCATTTCTCACTAGTGCTGAGAGAAAAGAGCCACACCCTCACATCTGAAAAACAGCTGTAAGACTCCCCGCTCCCATTTCTACTCAGCCTAGTGTAGAGAATAAGGGGTCTTGTTTCCCTTCCTCTCTCCAGTCTATGGCATTTTGGATGAAATGCCATCACCTGCCAAGAGTGTGTGGAAGTCACACTCTCCAGGGATGCAGTTAAGCATTTCACCCTGTCTGAGCAAGCTGCATGCCCTTGAAAAATTATTTCAATCAAAAAAGATGAATTAAGAACATTTGAAAACACATGACTAATACCAGTTTTCTACTTGATTAAAACATGCAACAGCTTTGCAGCAGGATCCCACTAGCACTGGAGGAAACACTCAGACAGTTCAACACTGGCCTCAACCTCGTGGCAAGAGAGAACAGCACTGCGGTACCTTAAACATACCATCCATAAAATCCCTGTTAAACCCACTCAGTGCATTAAGGTTAAGAAAAGTCCTGTCTGCGGATTAAGGGCCTCATTTACACATGCAAGCATGGCCCTGGATGGCTCCCAGCCTTTTCCCAGGCACGTACAGGCCACGAGAGCTCTCAGTACCTTGATATCTGAGCTGAAGTTATTGATTTTGTTCCAGCCTGCGTTTTCCAAGTGGAAGTTGGCCCATCTTAGGAGCAGCTCTTCTGGGGATAGTTTCATAAGGTCCTCCAGATTTTCACCATCACGAAGTAAGGCAGCCAGTGCTAGAAGAAAAATGCTTGTGAGAGGAAGGAAGGAGTTTTCAAGAGGCAAACCTGCATGCCAGAATTAGAGCTGCAGCAACATTTCAGGGGGAGAAGGGGGGAACAATACCAACTACTGATTAAGTCAAAGGAATTGGGGTATTAGTGGAGTTTTCCTGAGTTGGTTGACACACAGAGAAGAGTATGAATGATCTAGAAAACTGTGTGTAAAAATATTTTCCATTTTCTTGTATAACAAAATTCTCTGGATTTTACATGCAGTCTTTTAAGCTGATGACAGTAAGTTAAATGTAAATGTACTTCTACCTCAATGAAAAAGTGCTTCCAAGCAGTTTCATACACACTGTTAAAAAAAGGCCACAGAAGCCAAGATAAGCACCCTTTCAGCTGGCCAGTGCTTCCCTTGCCATGAATTTTCCATTAAGCCAAACAATGTTACCACTTCACAACTGGGAAGTTTAAATAAAAGACACTGAAGCCCCTCCATCCATCTGGGTGCTCTGATAGCCCACGCAGGAATAACAGAGCTCTTTGAATGATTTGAAAAGTTTAACTTTTGGAGACCGTCGTGCAGGACCAAGTGAGCACAGGGGGAGAGTGGCAGCACCGCTCTCCCACCGCCAAGAATGAAGCAAGAGCTCAGCTGCACCACTGACAGTAGCAAGAAGGATTTTAGGAGAACCAAGTCATTGCAAACACATTCCCAAAGAACTGAAGCTTTTTTTTTTTTTTTTTTTTTTTTTTTTTTTTTTGAGGAAGATGTGCCCTTGTCTATAATCCTAAAAGGATGCAAGCAGCTTTTGCCACCTCCCAACACCGTTACATACCTATGGCCAAAGCACACCAGGAGAGCCTGCCCAGCCCGAGGCATCACAAAGCAACGTGCTGATTCGCACCACAAGGCTTGAGCCAAGACGCATCTTGACTTACAGACTTCGGTTCAGCCTGTTCAGCCAGTTCTCCAAGGCTGACACATGGTTACCAGGATGGCACAACCCACCCGCCTGAACCCGCTTCACAGCTATAAACAGGCTGGAGAGCACTCAGCTCGGCACATGCCCTGATGAACCTGAAGACGAGTACCTCCCTTTCAGCAGAGGGGAGGGGAGGGGAGGGAAGAGGCAGCGACGGGGCTGGAGGTGACAGCACAAGCAATGCAGTGTTCATGCTTTAGAAGTAATCACTTATAGTTTCATTTACCTTCATTTCTGCTGAGCTCGATGTCGGCGAACAAGCCGATCTTAATGATCTGCCAGAGAAGCCCAAGGACCAGGTGGGGTTTCCCTTCCCTCAAGTCCTCTGCACCAATATTGACAACATGACACCCGATGGCAGATGCAGAATTCAAAGCCAGGTTCAAGTTCTCCTGCGAACAGCACAGCAGAGTGAGACGCAGCCAGAGGAGATGCTGCTTTGCCTTTCATCCAGCACCAGCAGAGCGGAGATTTCCCCCTCGTCCTTGCTCCAACAGCAGCAGCTCAGACGAAACGCTCCCAGCCACTCTCTGGCTGAAGTTTTAACAGAGCTGTGGTGGCAGCAGGCTGAATCAATAAGAACTGAACTAGGCACCAGGGTTTAATTTCAGCCTCTGGTATTTAGTTTCAGCCTCTGAGTTAGTTGCATCTAGTGGCATCAACAAGAATAAAGCTAGAGAAGTGTTCAGTTATACGCACATCGCACGCACGGGCATCCTCGCAAAAACAACCTGTCGGACTACGACATGATGTGTAGATAGCCAACACCAATAACCATATTGTTTTAAAAAGGCAGCACTGTATATAATCACCACAGCAATATCAGGTGTGCACAGCATTTCAGCCATTTTACCCATTTTGTCATTGTTAGCATTTTTGTCTTTTGAACTGTACCCACAGCACTGTCAATTATGCACAGTACAAAACTGCCTTTAATAATTAAATACAAGTTATAAAACTCACTCCCTTCCAGAGTTCCACAACAATCGAGCCACCTGTTTTCATTAATTCTATCTGAATACGAATTTCAGCAAAAATACAGAAATGTGTTATACCTGAATTATGAATGGTGTGAGTTTCTTCTTGTTAATTGCTCTTTCATCAATCGTGTCCGGAACAGAAAGATTGATCATTTTGCTGGTAGGAGGAAAAACAATAACATTTGAACAACATTTAATATTTAATCTCAACAAAACTCAGTGCACTGTTAAAATATTCACCACAGTACATTTCCTTTTGTCTGTTTGGGTTTGTGTATTTATTTTTTTTTTTTTAAGTCAAGGTTGTGTAAATCAGAAGTTAATATTTACGTTATCAAGAATGTATTTGTAACTAATAGGTAAACCTGAAACCTTAAACATGTTACTGGCCACTACTGGTCTCAGCTGCTGGAGCAAAAAGAGCGCGTGAATTATTCACAGTGCAGTCACTGAACTAGTGAGGACTCATTGCTCTGTTGACATCCGCTGCAGATTCTAGTAAGACAATGCACTTCGTCCTATTGTAGAGGTGTACTACTGCTGGCAAGAAAAAACTGCCCCCAAAAAAGCGCAAACACTTTGATAGCACGTGAGCGCAATGAATTTTTAGTCAATAGAAAACATGGCAAGTTTTTACTCTATATTATAAACTACTTCCTAACTCAGTTCAGTCTTCACCTGAAGACCTGAATTACTTGAAACAGGGGAAATTTAAAAAAAAAAAAAAAAAAAAAAAACAACCAAAAAACACAAGCTAAAGAAAAATAAAGAAATGAAAAGCAATGGGCAGCCCACTAAACATCTTTTGCATATTGATACAGAGGTACTGAAATTCCAGTTCTCCGCTATATTAATTCACTTACATTTAAAACACAAACCAAAAAAACACAAAAAACCCAAAAGAAAACCCATACATAGAACCCCAGGGAGGCTAGTGTTTAGCAGCCCTGGATGCCTTCCGTTTTCAGCATGCAGAAAAATGAGTTACTTTACTAACTTAGTGCAGCTATTATCAAAAGCAACTAGAGGATTCCCAGAAAATCCATTTTTGGGTTAATTCATAAGGTCACCAACATTCCCACAGAGGTTACATCTATCTAAACATCCAAGAAAATGGGCTATTTAAACACATCTGCCCTCCCCCAAACTACCTAGCATCAGACTGAGTTTGCACTAGAACAACTTCCACTCCCACAAGACACCTTCTCCCCTTCAGCAAACTCAGTCTCAAGCCCAGACAAAAACTCTAGACAAAAACACCAGCTTGTGAAGTTGGCATCAAAGCTGAAGCATCACACAATGACAATGAGAGCCTGGGTGACTGAGCCCCTTTTTATACATGAAAAAAATTATGCACACACATTAGTCACAAAAACCAGCCTAGAATAGGATAAAAATTCCCCTAACTAGAGTTTTGGGAAGTTATTTTGGTGATGACTTACCATAGCACAATCCCATCTCCCACAGCTTTGAACAGGTCATCTGTATTTGGGTTCATTGGAATAACGTGCCTACAGTCAGGATCATTTTCCAGGGCTTTGTTTATCCAGTTTACAAAGGCATATTTTTCTTCCTCTAAGATAACCAATTGTAAATTTAATACAGGCTTTTTCATAACATAGCAAAGATTTTCCCAAAAGAATCACTGTACAATAACCCAGGGAAATAAAAGCCCCACAATCATTACCACACTATTTTATTCGTCACACAAAGTTTAAAGAAATATGACTTTCACTTCCAATTACCAGAATATTCCTGTTATTTACTTCATTACTCAACAACTTTATTATATTCAAGTGTGACACAAGGACTTCATCAGCAAGCACAGTTAACAAAACAAATAAGCACACATTTAGTTTACACACTGCTAATCTTGCATTACCCTCTAATTCTGTCCTGCTCTCACCTTGACGTGAGATCATTCAGCTGTCAGAGAATAAAAGCATAGCACATGGGAGGGCAGTAGAAATCTATTATTTTTGGCATACGGCCTCCACTCACCCAAGAGAGGAGCTGAAAGGCAGAGCGATACCTGAGTAGGAGTGCTGCGTCCCCTCGCTGGAGAGCTCCGAGGTCCCCCCAATCGCACAGATTCCTTCCTTCCTGTTAATTGCTTTTCTGAATGTTTTAGCGATATCGCTGCTTTTCACCTCTTGGAAAATCTACAAGTTAAAGTGCTCTGTTAGACAAGAAAAACTTGTCTTCATAAAACAAAAGGACTACAGAAGCAGCTATTTCTTCTTGGCTTTAAAGCAAACTTTGTAGTAAAATCAGCAAACGTGAAGGGCCCAGCAAGGGTGTAGTGGTATTAAACATAACATGGATAGCGGGCAGAGAGTCATCCCACTCTCTCAAACACATATTGCAAGTGCCTATTGAAACAGAAGCATTAGGCACGAAGTACCTCGCATACATTTACCTTTTCAAGTAGATTTCAAGAGACCACGAGCAAAAAAACATGAAACCTTTGCAGCCTGAAACCAAGTACACATGCAGCAGTTTCCACATGACCAAAGTTGAGAAAGCTGTTGTGCAATTTTAACCTTTCTGCATAAGCCAGGTGCTCGTGTGACTGTGACTTTAGTTCACACAAAAGACTGCCCACAACCCAAGAAAAAATTCTTTACGTGTATAACAGTCAAATCTGTAACAATGAGTGCTCCAGGTAAGGATTCCCCTCCTCCAACAGCAGACTTAGGCTAACTGACAAAACACACTCACACGTGAGGGCAGAAGAGATGCTTTAGCGCAGGAAGATTACACGTGCCGTTTGCACAGGTTGTATGTCACTATTAGTGGCCCTGAGGTCCTACAGAACTGAGCAACTATCAGAAAAAAGTACATTCAATGGCTTGAAAACCTACTGTAACTCCCTCAAAACTTAACCAAATTCGTTTCAACGACACTGAAAAACACAAGTGAAATGTACGCAGGTTTTCTAAACACTACCCAGAAAAAGGCAATGAAACAGCACTGTAAAGCAGAACAACAAAATGCTTCTGTTAAAAAGAGAGGAGGGGACGTGCCCACCTGGCTGCAGAGGCGTCAGCGCAGGTCCAGCCTGCTGGCTGTCATGCCTTACCTTCCCCGTCCCTTAAACACAGGGAAGGTGGCAAGTCAAGATGATGATGCAGTGCAGTTAAACCATCTCCTGATGGCATGCAGAGGTTTTGCTCACCCAGGGATCAGGCAGAGCTGAGTGAAGACTCAAGAGCCCAAAAGTTCTGGGTTTTCTGGTTGGTTAGTTGGTTTTAAACATACAGATTTTGATACAGATTTATTTATTTTAAAATTTGCTGGACTAATTACTGGTATTGCATACCTTCTTTGAAAATACATGCTTTAATGCTGAGGTCCCACTAAGTCACTTGGCCCTAACCTCAAGTCAGTTCACGTCATCCTTTGTACCATAAACCCCAACAAAAGTGCCAGAGTTAGAAAACAGCAACAGTTCTGTTTGTAAAAATCCTACAGCTAACCATTGGTTCTACTGTATAGCTTAGTTGCCGGTAAAACATTTCATGTTTACTCGATCATTGGTACCATTCAAATGTGACAGAAGAGATTTATTTCTTCCTTCCTAGTGCAAAGTTAGAGTTATGGACCAGCTCAAACCAACAGCTGAAACATGCACCTAGCATGCAAGTGTTCACAAACTGCAAACAAACTCCAACTTACTAGTTGACTCCGAACTCAAAAGTTCAGAGGGTCTGAAAACAATTAAGGAACAGAAGGTGAAGATAAATTAAGAGATATCAAGAAAAATAGTTGACATGAAAACAGCTCCCTCAATGTACTGCACATACTTTTATTACTCTTTCAGCATTCAGTCATCAGAGTATAAAAAGGTTGAAGGGATGGATATTGAACCAGTATCTCAGAAGTGTTGTGCTTTTGTAAAAATGAAAAAAAAATTTAAAAATGACGTATTTCTACAGAAAAAGGCTGAAGGTTAGACCCATCCTCCAGCTTCTCCTACCTCCTTACTCCTGTTCTTCCCTTTTAAGGCAACAAATGCATATGAATTTTCCTAGATCAGCATCTAGGACTAATCTCCAAGTGTGTCTTGAAATGCCCTCTCAAATCTTTAGCAAATACTTGTAGTCCCATTAAACTGAGAAAGGAAATTATACTGCTCCACTGGGAAAACAAGCATTCATCTATGTGCCTGGAAAAACTGAGTAGCTTCCAGTCAATATTGTAAGCTCGGAGAACTGGAAGTCTTTTTTCCAGTTGTCACCTCATGTGGAAATGGCCTCCAATGAAGTTTTCATATAGGAAAAGCATGTAGATTCTTTTTGTTTTTTGTTTAAAAACCAACATATTTCCCCTCTGTCCAAATCTAAAGGTTGGCAGCGACGGCACAAAAGACTGGTCATATGCAGAGATCCGTACAAAGAACTGATTTTTACACGGCAAGTCCTCAAAAGTCATCAGTTTGTAGACAGAAAACTAGGATTAGGGTAAGTGGCTGAGAAACCAGGCTCAACCTCTTCTACCCCCTTCCTTAGCTTTGTGTAAAAGCGGTCCCCCAGACTGCTGGAAATTCAGAAATACCACTTACATAGACAAACTCTTCAAAACTAATCTTCCCATCTTTATTCTTGTCACTGTCAATCATGAGCTTCTGGATGATCTCTCTCACTTTGTACCCAGGGAGAGGCAGGTTGGCTTCCTTGAAGAGCTCGTGCAACTCGTAGTCACAGATGAACCCGTTGCTGTTGAGGTCTGAGGAAGAGAAGGGGCAGGAAAAGGTTTTAGAAATGTGCCAGTACCCCGACAGGACCAGCCCCAGACAGCAGGGCAGAAACACAGCTCCCATGCTCAAAAGTGCTTTATGGAGAGCATCCTGCATACTGGGGACGTCTACAAGACATGGAATTAAGGAGGAATCTCCTAGCGCGGCCTGTCACAGCATACCTGTTTTGGGGCCACATTGCACAGAGCATTCATCTTTGCTGAAAGCAAGATCCATGTAGGACACAGACGCACAGCAGGATGCCCACACCAAAAATACCAAGCCCAAGTAGTACACTATTCAATAGACACCACCAAGAATACACCAGCAAAGGCACGCAGTAAATACACATGGCACATCCTCAGAGAGGGTCCCAGCACAAGCTGTGAGATCTCTCTGGCTTTGGGCAACAGCAGCCTCAAAGCAGAGCTGACCAGTGCACATGACCAAGTCTGGTGTAAAAGTTTCACAACAGAGCATCTGTGTTTTCATAAATCATCTCCAGAGTGTTTCTTTTTACATCTAACTGCAGCTGGCTTTGCATGTTAAAAATAGACGGTAATGAAACAAAGCACTTCTTACTTTCTGAACTGAAAACACTAAGTCAGCTCTGCATTTACATTTTTTGATTATGTTGATAATGATGTTATCCATTTATCACTGACAGAAAATTGCAGCCAGATATTTTAATGCTGCCCAAGAATGCTCTGCAAGGACATTTGCTTTGACAGTCAGCCACCAAGCCACAGCAGCACTGCATGCTTAGTGAGACATTACCACCTACTAGATTTAGGAAGAAAGAAAAACAAGAATCTAGTGTGAATCTGGAGCTTTTCACATCAACAGATCCCAGCTCCTTTGGGGACACCATCACATCTATTGACTGCACAGGGCAAATCCAGCAGCCTTTCTTCAGGCAAGTGAGGTTTTGCTGCCACCACGGACAGGCACGGGTTGGGTGCCTCCTTCCTCAGGCTAAGCAAGATGGTTCACAGCATGGCTTGGTACCCAGGCTTCGGCAGAGTTGATTCCACGAGCAGCCAGAGCATTTCAAGCAGTCGGATGGCCCAGATTCACATCCCAAGACATAAGCGTGACCCTCCAGCATGTTCAGAGACACAGGGATTCAGGGCATGTTGTGCTGTTACTGGCTCAGTAGTGATGTTAAAATCCCTTTGCTTTAGGCAAGTGGTACAGACAGCCCAGGGAAGTTAATTCAGTGCCTGAGCTGCCATCTCCTCCCCAGGGCCAGGGCCGTGGGGAGATACCAACCCTGGATTACTGCTGGTGGGGAATACCTGGATGAGCTGAGGAGGTGGAGATTTGGCAGTCTCCTACAATCATCATTCAACCACAGGCTCTGCAAAGTCAACACAGTGCCTGTACTGAAGACATCAGCCAAGCCCTTTAAGGCTAAATGAGAGCAGTCTCTGCATTTAAGCAGCTGGGTTACCTTCTCCCCCACCTCAAGAGCTCCTGGCACTGTGATGGTGCACTGCCAAGTGCAGCTCGCCACCACCGGCTGCCAAAACCACACCGTGCTGCAAGGCAACCAGCCCCGCTCAGCTTCGCCCAGCCACTGTTCTGCCCATATCCCCCATGGGAGGATTTTTCTGCTACTTATAAGGCGGCAGCCTCTCCCTGTGGCCGTAGAGTTAAATTCCACTCAAGCAACAGCTTCTGCTGCCGAAACACCCTCACAGACCGCAGGCTGCTGCCAGCTCCCCAGGCTGCACGATGGAAGAGCTGCACCAGCCCCAGTATTGGGTTTTGTTCAAGAGCAAGTCCCACACCACAGCCACTGGGGTCAGTATTGATGCTTAAAGGGGGATATTCAAGAATAAAAGAAAACAATCAGGATAGCTCTAAAGTCCTTTTTTTTTTTTTTAGGAAATTTTGAAAGTCATTTTACTTTTAATGAGGCATCAGTCATGGTTTTTAGGTTTTATTTCACAGCAATGTTCCAGCAAGCAGCATGTCCTCACCACCGCTCCAACCTTCCTCACTTTCTAGATCCATATGGGATTTTAAAATTGTTTTTCTAAGTTAGCAAGAAAGTGAAATTCAAATGCTTCGTGGCAAACATCCAAAGTAACACAGAGCAAACCTGTACTCCCTCCTACACCCCAGCACCTAGGTCTCAAACTAAAGAAGAGCATCAATTCCAGTGGATTAATAAATACATTAAACTACTTCATGAAATGTCAGTGTTTACAATAATGCTGATGAAATAAAGTGGTTTGGGCCAACAATGAATGGTAGCAACAGGCTGCTGACTGGCTTTCAATTTTAGAATTTTATTCCAAAAAAATATAAGCTTACAAAGGCAAGCTTTATTAAACAGTCCAGCCTGAGATGTCATCAGCAAACTATTTCCCCTCTAGATAAATCACAGCTTCTTCTATTACAGTTTTCTTATTACTAAATCTAACTCCACAATATGCATCTTTTCCCTGCCTCACAGCCAGTGGAGAAAATCAGACAAGAAGGGATTTGCTAATCTCCAGGGCCTATGGACCTGAAACAAAACTTTACTTTCACCCTCAGCATGCCTACAGCCAAGACCCATTGCTTTAGCCTGTGCTTGACTGAACCAACCACAATCCTTTGCCATGCTACCAAATGAAGCAGGTAAGTACAGAAACACCTGTTCATCACTTCTTCCAATCAATCCACCACCTAAAAAACTAAGTTTTACATCTACCCAAGTGTTAGTAGGCAAAGGACAAAGAAAAATAAATACAAAATACAATAAATTCAAAATACATACTGTATCCTTGATAGGATCATGGGTGTGATTTTGATTCAGATTTGGTAAAGGTTTTCCTCTTGACATGTCTAGCTTAAGCATTCAGAAGTGTTTCTGAACCAAGCTTGCATGTGCCATGTCTGAGCCTATTCAGAAGTGAAAGGGAAAAACACAATATATGGTATTTCATAAGGCAGAAGTCTGTTGGGTGAGACAGCAGGGAACTGAGCTCCAAAGTCCCTATCTCTAATATACTGGAGAGGTGCACAGGTAAAAGGATGCTTAAACCTGTTTAGAGGTCAGTTCTACATATGAAACCCTGCATGTCTTTTAAGGTTACAATCTAGTTCAAGGAATTAATCCCCAGCCTTTCATTTATATTGGTTTGCTTGCAGAACAGAAACCATAACTTAAAAACACTGATTGAAATGCAACTGAGGAGTTAGCCCAGGCCATTGTCTGGTCCATCCACACCTGCTGAGCAGACCTCAATCTCAGCCTGAAAGCACCAAAGCTGGCTGCAGGGCAAGATATCAGGAATCTACTGCAGTCTAGGTCAACATACGCCCATTTTGAGTGTTTCGTTCGCCACTGCAAAGCAGCGAACGGTCCCAGTCCTCCGGGTGTGCCTAGTTCAAGGAAGATTTACCTCTGCTCACTGAAAAAAAAAAAAAAAAAAAAAAAAAAAATTAGCAGCTCTGCAGCACAAGGAGCCATCTGAAACGCACACTCACATGTGAGCGCATGCGACCCAGGAGCATGGCACCAGGAAAGATCCTGCCCATCAGGAGGGGCTGCACACAGTGACTCTCAGCACCTGCATTGGGCTCAGACAGACAGCACATGATCAAGTGTGAAGGACACACACTGTTAAGTAATGCACCTTAACTCACGCAAAACCCTTGGGCCTCAGGACCTAAGTTCTTCCAAATCTTAACAACATCCCAAACACCCACCTGTAAGAGATACTCTTCCATAGTATCCTGGGAAAAAAAATTAATCACTGATTTACTTCATAGATTAAAAGGGCATCTATGTCCGAGACACTTTGGGAGTGGGATTTAAGAGCAAGACAGGTCTGTTGGTTCAACTGCAAGACCCTACACCAAGTTACTGGTTTTGCAGAAAAGACACTCTCATTTCAAGTTTTAGCTTCTTGGCCGCAGAAGGGCAGATTTAAGTGTTAAAGCCTGGTGGATGTGCTAGCCCGTGGTTTTGGCTTGGTTGCAGAGTCAAGTAACCTTAACTAGTGATTGACTATGTGGTGGAATATGGACCCATTCTTCTCTTAACATGTCAAAAAGCCTTTAGCCCTGTAAACATGACAAATAGGCCTGAGACCCCTATCCCACAGGGCAGCTGCTTCCATACCCACTGCCTCTGTTCCCGCTCTGGCACCACAGTCAAATGTACAAAGTAGCAGCATTAAAAAAAAAAAAAAAAAAATCATCACCTTTGCAAGCACCAGCAAGTTCCATAATTATTTCCAGCATTACCGCAGGCCCACCATATGGTGCCTTGCTGGATGTCCTGCAACAGGGCCAGACTTCAGATGGAAGGTGGTCTAAAATCCCTCTCTAACAAAATCTGAAGTGGTATTCAACAGCTGAAGAGGCTGTCAAAATAGAAGCTATCGCAAATGAAATCCTTTGGATACGGCCCAGAATTACTAATGGAAGAAAGCGAAATTGTTTTAACAGACAAGCTACAGCCTGGATCTGCCTGATGGAAAGGAAACTACAGCACATCTGAAGTTTCCTCTTTCTACTGAAAGATGCATGCACGCCAGCGTACTAAACCTGGGAAAGGTCACTGCAGTGATGTACGGCACCATCTTCTGCCCATATGCAGGTGGCGCAGCAAAGCCACAATAAACAAAATCCAAAAGCTGCTTCAAGCTCTGGCTCAGCTTCCTCCAGACAAGCACTTAAAATAGCTTAAATAACAGGATGCAAGAGGGGAAAGTAACCCACATGTTTCCTTTTAAGGATATATGCTCAGCAGGACACACTCTAGCAGGATCAGATCCCTATTTGCCTTAAGCTAACATTTCAGAGCATTGTTTTACCACCTTGCAGCAGCGAACAAAGTGTTCTGCTGGGTTACGATTTTTAAGTACTTCGTGTTTCCAGAAAAGATGCTTATCTCTGCTATCAGAAGCAGGGAGAAGGAAGACAAATAAACAGGGCAAGTTTGCAGATTTTGTTCTGCCATACCTCCCCTGTGAAGTGCCACTGTTTGGCCAAGTACATATATACACACACCTGTTCTACAGAACAAATTCAGAGATCAGCTGAGATTTGGAGCAACCTGCTCTTCTCCTACTAACCTGCGGGTCATTCAAAGCCTAGACAGTTCTTGTGCCCCACTTAATTACCTTTTTCAGATGTTAAAATGCTTTTCTTCCCCACTGCTGTTTACCACTTGGATCACTTCCAGTACAAATACCTGGCTGTAGGATGCTGAGAGCTGTTCGTCCGAGCTGTAGCTGACTTTAGTGCTAACCTTAAACCATGGTTTCTCACCCGTGGACTGCTTCTAGTAAGCAGTAGGTAGTCTATTGCCTTTTGCTGGCTGTCAGTGAACAGCACACCAGCTGCATGGGAGAGAGAGAGGATGCCTTCCATGCCACTTGAAGGCAAGTGGCGACAGAGGACATAGTAACACACCTCACTGCCTTCCAGCATCACCAGATGTCTTGATCCACTCCAGCTGCATACAGAAAAGCCAGTCAAACACACACCTTTAAAGTCCCATCAACCTACACATCCAGAGCAGCAACTTGCCCCATGCTAGAGTTAAAGCAGGTCTCCAGGAAGCCCATGCAGCTGCGCATTGGAGCGGGGCATGTCTTGGTGAGCAGAAACCACCCCATGAGAGGCATCCTCCTCCCCACATCTCCTTTATGACATCCTAGAAACCAATCAGCTGAGCTTTGCTATAACCATGCTTCTCAGCTGCATTCCAAGTCTTCCAGGTAGCTGGGAGATGAAAAAAAGGCTTCATTTTAAATAGCAGCCTTAGTCCAACTTGTCTTCACATTCACTAGAGATGGCATTAGAAGTTCCCAATGAAAGTCAGTCACCCAATTAGCAACCAGTTCTATACCCCAGGGCAAACATGGCCCCTTTAGGCAAGAATAAAAGGAATGAGAGCATTAAAGACACTCCTGACAGGCATGTCCCACAGCACTGCTTGCGGGCTGTACCATGCCTAAAGCACACAAAACAAAAGGCAGCTGAAAAGGACTAGCAGATTCCATCTCACTTGTGGGTATGTCCAGGCTAATTATCAATGATACCTACGTTTCTCAATGATACCTAAGTTTTGACACTGCTTTTATAATTTAAAACAAAACAGGGACCCACCTCCCGTGCAGGGTGAGCTGGTTTCCCAAAACAAACCAGGATTTGACTTGGGTTTCTCCATGTTTCCAGTGCAAAGGTGGCCAGCCAACCTAATCTCGGTAATTTCCCCCCACACTAATGACAAAAAGCCACCACACTGCAGCCAGGTTAATCATTTTAAGTTTATCCAGGGACAGAACGGGCTGCCTGCATCCCAGCCTTATTAAGGTTTGCGCTCAGAGGCACATTAGACAGCGAGAAGCTTGATGGTCGCTCATCTTCCTCTGCAGCAGCTCACTTCCACCTACTGGAAAAGTTTTGGGAAAAGCGAGACAGGAGAGGGAACTGCCTAAAACGCAGCTTGCTTCAAGTCCCAACAGGGAATACTGCTCCATGAGAATCAGTTGTCTTTGAAATTCCTATTTCTCTCTGCAGATTGCAAATTTAGAGCAAGTGAGAGTTTTAAGAGTCACCCTGCTCTAGAGGGCAGTTTACCCAATACAGATGTCAGGCAACTACCAATTTGTATTTATAACCAGTGCTCAAGAGATGCCAATGTCCAGTTAGGAAAACAAAATGCTGGCTCTGATCACTTGTGCAACTCCTCCCCGGGCCAGTGCCAGTCCCGGGTGTGGTTCCCCAGCTGCGTACACTGACCTCAGCCCACACTGCTGCGCTTCAGCCCCCATCCTGCCCCTCCCTGGCATTTATCTGATCCTCCAGTAAGCCCTATCAGGAAACTAAACTAGCAGAAAACAATTTCTCCATGATGTCAGTTTTCTGCCCGTTTCAGCTTCCCAAAGCAGCCTGCCATCGGCTTCTGCAATGCCAGCGCAGGGGGAAAGCTGGAAGGCAGGCGGAGCAGCTTGGGCTGTGCAACCCCTCGAGCACCGCAGGCTGTTAGGGAGGCGAGAACTAGGGAAGAAACAGAGCCACCAGAGGGCAATGCACATGCACGGCAGCTGCAAAGCATTTTATTATCACCGCAAGTTGCTCCATAATGGCCAGGTAAACAGACACTAATTAGGTTTTGCCTACGAGCTCACCAAACACAGTGCCTCAAATGCAACTGCACAAACCAGAAACATAGCACCTACATTCACCATCTGCATGGCTCAGCCAATCTGCCAAAACCAACATCATCAAAACCAAGCCCTGAAGTGCTGCCTGGGCCAAAGTAATGCAATACCTGTTTGCCATCAGGAACCAACAGAGCCCACCCTGGAGCAACAGGGTAAGGCTGTCTGCCACTGCTCATCGACAGCCAAACTGCCCATGTGCCCTCCTTTGGGCTCCTTGGCTAGAAGTGACAAGCCAGAAGCAACAAGGCTGCCAAGGGACTCCTTGGCATGGAGAAGATCACAAGAGCAGCAAACTGCCCACGTCCTGCTGGCACTGCTGCTCACACCGGTGGGATAAATCCATTTCAAATGTACAGCAGACAGGAGCAAGGTGCCCTTACCACTGTGACTTACCAACTTTGGCAAAGGCCTCCTTGAGTTCCTCCAGCTCATCTTTGGAAATTTGCGTGGTGTTGGCCATCTCATGAATTTAGGGAGTACCTAAAGAGAGGAAAAGGACACTGTGTGAAACCAAGCTGCATTCAAATGCATGCAGTTTTGAACAGCAGTATAGCAACAATCAGTACCAAGGTCACTACAGTTCTTGAAGCCACGTTTATCTTTCCACTAAGAAAACAGATGTGTGGAACTCAGAAGATGGGAAATGTACTCCTTAAGTCAAAAATCCCATTAGCCTTGTTAATATTTAGCTCTGTGTATTTATTTTATAGGCTATGCTGTTCTGCACACATTAAGATACCTGCTACCTGTGTATTCTGTAGGTCAGGAAAGCTCCTATCTCCAAGGATTTTCCACAACTTTGAACAAAGTCAGAATCCAGAGTTAAAATATTAATGCAGGAGATACTGAATGCTCTGCCTGCCTGTCTGTCCCCCTGAGACCACACAGCTACCAAACCCAAGTAATAAAGATTCTGAACAGCACCTGAAAAAGGTCTTTTTGCACCTGAAAAAGGTCTTTTTTAGTATACCTGATATTGTTTGCAAAAAGGAAATAGTCTGCTTTTCTACAAGAAAACTGATTGAATAAACACCTGCTTATTTCCCCAGAGTCAGTCTCTCAATAAACCATGTAAGCAACTGTTTGCACTGCCACTGACCCCCTCCACCCTCCTGAGCAAGGCACGACAGGAACACTGCAAGCAAGAGCAGAACAGCAGGCATCAGCCACGCTCAAACCCTGAGTACGCAGAAACTCCGCTTTTATCAGATCTGCTTGGTGTTTAAGAAACAGAGAGAATGAAGCATACAGTTCCTACACCCATCTGCTATAATCCTCCTTTCCAAGCACTAATTAGGTGCCACCTGGCCAGCCTGGACAGGAGGTATCACCATAAGGATGGGAAAAGGCCAGTGACCTGCCTGCATCCCCTTCCTACGACATTCGTGACGGCAGCATCAGATGCCCTGTTGGCACTTTGGCCAATACGACCAAGAGAGATCAGTGATTGATGGAGCAATGCAAATAGGGCAATCCCTGTGCATGAACAAAAAGGTAGGGACCAATAAGCACATTCTAGCACACATGCTAGCTCTAGCTCAGGGTCTTTAAAAATGGGGATCTGGGCAGGCTCAGCGTGACTTCAAATGAGATTTGCATCCCAAGATTTTCCAGCTCCCACTTTGTTAGCTACAGTCACTGTAAGTTGAGAATAAAAAGGTTCCTCCTCTGCCTATGGGAACAGACACAGCTGCCTCCTCCTCTGTAAGCAAAAGGATGAGGGGTGAATTCAGGTTTACAGACTGTCAGCAGGCAGGATCCTGAACAGGCTGGCTCGCTGCTCAAGTGACAAGAAGCTCAGTTTCACAAATGCCTGTGCTCTGATTAGCAAGCCTCTTTTGTCTGAGGATCCCAGCTGCCTTCACAAGCACTTGTTAGCTTAAGAACACAAGTTTGCCTGTAGCTGTAAATACTCATTTTCTGTAACACTTCACTCAGTCTGGAAAGAACTACGTCGTCGTCAGAGATGAGAGCGATGGGCAGGTGTGGCAGCCTGGGAAAGCAGTTCAGACAGGTGCTAGCAGCAGAGAAAGTCAACAAGAAGTTGCATCACTGCAGAGACATGAAGGAAAGCACATCAGACCCCACCTCCCAGCATCTGCAGAGCTGCCAGTGGACACGACAAGATGTTTAACAGTCAGTAAAAGCCACCACCAGCAAGACAGCCAACTTCATCATTGGGCTCGTACTGCAAGAATGGGGCAGGGGGAGGAATTGCAGCAAAGCTGCATCAGACTGACAAAAAAAAAAAAAAAGCACCATAGTAATTTTTTTTATACTGTTTAACAGATTACAATTTAGACTAGTTGACCAAGGAAATGCTACCATGCAGGTCCTTGCAAGATGCAGGAATGCTGTGTGCAGCGCTGCCCGTCTTGCTGGATGCTCACTCTGCCATTCTGGGACCTACCCTCGTTCCTGAAGCAGCCCCACAGGTGCCCCAGCAGCCCGAGCCTCAGTGCCACCAAAACCTGGCTGTTATTCCCAGGGGATAAAGGAGTTGCTCAGCAAGAAAGTCAGCTCTGAGCAAGCTACAGGTGGTGGATTTCACAACTGGCAGAAACACTTCGGGAACACTATCAGGAATGGAGACAATTTTGGCTACGCAGGCAGGCAGGTGGCATGAGCTGCCAGGCAGGAGAGGCGGAGCTGCTAGACTAAAAATTCAGCCAACCCTCCTTTACAAGTTCTGCCTTCTTCCTAATCCTCATTTGCACCAATTCATTTTCAAACCATGAGGATTTCCCTTAAAAAGTGATTTCCAAAAGTATCATTATCTAACCACTTCATTGGAATTTGCTGCTGACTATCTGCAACATCTTTAACACCAAAACAAGCAGCAAACACCACCGTAAGCCGAGCGCTTTTGAAAAAAGCTGCTCTGTTTGACTTTTATCAGGGAAATATCACACTCTGGATATGCCCTGCAGTTGTTTCTGTGGGTCTTCACTTAAAAAAAAAAATTCCCTTCCAGCCCCTATGCTGCTCAGCTCAGTCTAAGTCTGTAAAACAGGTTTACCTCTCAGTTTCATATCGCTTCTTCCTTCTCAGTTTCTCTGCTTGAGAGGAAAGAAGGAGAATTTGAACCAACAGAGAAAAAGCAGACACCTGACCTTGTTATAGCTGTCTGGGAAGGGGAAAGTATGTTATGATATAACAAAACAGTATATGAAAAGGTTAGTGGGCCACAAAGTTACAAGTTGACAAGGACTGCTAAGCTCCCAAAGTAATTTTACAGAGTTTTTTTGCAATGGAGAGGTGTTACACCAACATTGGCACACTGGGCTGGGGAGCAAGGGAGCTTTTCAGTTTTTTGTTGTGTGGGGGGGGGTTTGTTTGTTTTTAATAGCTGAGTCTAGGGCATTCAGAATCATGTTTTTCATTCAGTTGCATTTTTAAACAAGAGGCTTTGTCTTCACAGACATAAAAAGCCCTTTTATCATACTGGCATAGGGATCACACATCAGCTGCCTCACTCGAAGCCCTGTGGGGACGCAGCACTGCACTGCTCACGCCTCACCACGTCACAGTCACTTCCACCATGAGCAAAGTCTCTGTCAGGGCATGCAATGACAGCCAGAGAGAAACTCACATTTAAAGACCCATTTTAGAGGGAGGAAGAGAGAACGAGGAGAAAAGAGGAGAGAGAAGTGATCCCACACCCATTTTACAGCCTGGTGACAGATGGCCCATTGGTCAATGCACACATAAACAGTGTATAAGGAAGCAATTCTTGCTCCAGATCCCTTTTGCTCCTGCCTTCATCTCTCACCCCACAGAAGGAAAGCAAAGGCAGCTGCATAACAGAGATGCACAAGAGCAGCTTCACAGAAAAGAGCGGCTGGCAGACAGTGCAGCCCGTTTCTGTCCTCTGAAGACTTCACTTTGTGCTGCAGATCAGAGCTGCTGAATATCAACTCCCTTCCTAGAGAGGGGCTGTATAAAGTTTCTGTGCAAACAAGTTTTATAGCTTCTAAACACATTGCAGTCACTGAATCGGGGTTAGTTTATTTGCTCTCCAGACAGAACTGCAATACGGGCAGGTCAAATAAAGCTGCCCCAGCCCGCGTGTTTTAACAGCTGTAAGCCACCTGGAGACACGCCATTGCAGTGAGGACTGTCACTGGAGGGACGCCTCTGCTGCGGCGCTCAGCTCTTCCAGCACAAGTGCCAGAAGCTAACCAGGACATTTGGGTGGATTAACTGTTCAGGCTACAACTTAAAAACACTCAAGCCCAGATAAAAAGTCCCCAAGACTTTTCCCCAACAGGGGAAGCTCTGGGAGCTGCATCCTGCACAGAGGATCGGTGGAAAATGGGGGTGGGGAGGAGCATTCAGGCATCTGCACATCTTCTTGAAAGCTGGAGGATTAATTCAATTTTGAAAGCACATGGCAACCAAATACTTCCTGACAGCCACTTGAACACTTCCAACAGAAACAGAGCTGGAATTTGCTGCTGATCCAAATGGAAGAATTTGCTTTCTTAGCAGCTCCACGTTAGTTTGAAAACCGAGCTGCTCTGTCCCTCCCAGACCCACCCTGTTTTAATATCTCTACAACTGACTGATTAACAGCATCAATTTGTTTACTCAAACAGGCAAACACAGAGACACATTAAAGTGTCAACAAAAAGGTATTAATATGTCCTTTTTCCATCCGATTAAAAAAAAAAAAAAAAGAGCAAGCTAGGCCTAGTCTGAAGCAGTGACTCACCTCATACATATTAGCCTTTTCAGAGGAACCTGTGGTTTTGCTGCTTTTTCATGACAAAGGCTCCAGACATGAGAAGGCAAGTCAGTCAGCATTAGCCAATTAAAAATATTTCAAAACCCACATGCCTCTGACCACTAACCCAGCACATATCAGTCTTGCTTTAGGAATAATGAGCCGGACAACCAGGCACTCAGTCCTCCCGCAAACCATGGCAAGTGCCAGAGCCCCTGGGCTTGCAGCACACCACACGGACACAGCCACCTCGTTAATTTGGAGCTAATTTGGAGGGAATCCTGGTGATTCAGCTGATGTAGGATCCAGCCCCCAGGCTTCCTGTGGCTCACCCCATCCTCCTCTTCCTCCCTGTTTTGCAGGTAGGGCTGGGCTCTGCCAAGAGCCACATCAGAGAATGGGGTGGCTGTCCACGCTCCCCTGCTTCCCTTGCCCCAATCACCCCCTCCCCCCCAGCTCCTTTTGCAAGATGCATGAATCTTGGTCACCACAAAGTCCTTTCTAGCCCTCAGCTGCAAGGGCCTCTCCTCTCCCCCACTGCCACGCAGACCCCCTCCACAGGGCCAGCCACTCTGCTCAGGGAAAAGCAGCGAGGGAAGCGAGTTACTGGCGAGGGCTGAAAGCCTGAGTTTTCTTTGCATCCCTTCCCAGGTGATCGGGATTGCAGAGGATGCTGCAGGGATCTCCCGACACTGCAGGAACCCTCCTCCACAGGCACCGGCCAGCCCTAGGCTCACGCTGCATTTGGAAATGCTTGCAGGCAGGAGAGGGCACATATACCCACACACACACACATCCCATTGCCAGGCACACCCAGCAGCTCTGCTGGCTCCTCTTTCTGGTCCAGTCCAAGCAAAGCCTTTGGGGTTTTACAGACATCTTCAAACTTGACAGCAACAGGAGGAAGTGAAAGCTTTCAGTGCACAGACTTAGTCTGATGAGTCCTCCAAGATAAATACTTACAGCCACTTTGGCAGGAGACAGGGAAGTTTAGGGATTGATGGCCTGTAAATGAAAGCCTATCACGCACTCCATCCTCTCCTGCTCATAATCAGTTTGTGTGTTTTGTTCATCAAATTGCTCCAAGACAACACCCAGTCGTTACACGTGGTTATTAGCACACACCAGGCTGCTGAAAGCACATAAACTTTTGTTTGGCAATTTTCTGACAGTCACCAGTCAGAGGCACAGGCTGAAACCAGACCTTTGCCATGCTTTCGTCTGTCCACATGGCGATAGGTGTCATCCTGGTAACAGCAGTGATTAGGAGATGCTACCCCATCCGCAGAGACTGCACCGCTGCGGTGTCTAACACCTTGCCAACAGCATGACGCTGCTACAAACCACTGTCCCCCAGAAACTACTTTGCTGCTGCTCTTTGCATGAATGCAGCACTCATGCACGCAAAACACAGAGGTGTTCCTATCAACTCAGCTGTTTCCCCTACCTCAGGGGGTAAGGGGCACGCAAAGCTTTGAGCACGAATTTCTTTGCAGTGCCAGACTTGGCCAAGTAGCTGCATCTCTCACCTGTGGCTCTTCCCTTCAACCAAGCTTTCCCAGCTCCGTGCGCGTCAGGCTCAACACTGATGAAACTACAGCTCTGCTCTCAAGGTCTGCAATACTTTAACTATTGAACAGCACTGGGCTGTAACGCCTGGAAAGCAATCACCCAAATCCACCTTTATTTCAGTATTAATCCAGTTTTCCTCGTCCATGCACAGCACTAAACAACTCACCTCAACAGGCCAAGGACCAACTACACACGAATTCAATTTTAATAGATAATTTCTTTAAGCTTATCTTGCTGTTTGAATTGACTACCTCCCACCTCCCAATTCTCCAGCTTCCTCAAGCTACTGACTTTATACACAGTACATCCAGTACACACAGAGTACACGCTTTGACTCGTCCATGTTGGTTGTGTAGCCCACCAGCTGTTATACAGCCACTTGCTGCATCACAGGGAAAGGACACAGGACTGCATATAGCAATTCCCACTGCACAGGCACCTTACAGCTCACTTCTTCCCAATCCCATATAGAGATTACCTCCAGCTGCTGTTTTTGAAGCATCTCTACATCAGCAAAAGTTCCATTAGCAGGTTTTGCTTTATGTTCTTTCAAATCCCCGAAACTGTCATGCTGGGAGAGACAGGCTCCCTGCTACACTTATTTTCACCTGGGAGCAGACTGTGAGACTTTGCTCCCATTGTTACACAACTCACTGCTGCTACAGGGGAAAAAATCTGTCAAATCCATCAGAAGCAGAGACATGCTGGAGTCAGTCACTGCACTTGGCTTGCCAGTGGCTCTCTCCGGATTTGGAGGCATGTTTCTATGGGGTATTCACCTCTGGACACACACTTTCCTCCAACAGGTCCAGGTTAAAAACTCAGTTTCTCCTAGCTAGACCTGGGTAGAACAATGCCAGAGATTTTTATGAGCAGCGTTTGGGTAGATGCCCAGCAGGGATCTGGGCTGCACAGAGGCAGGGTTACTCCAAAGGTATGGGAACAACCGCAGCAAACCAGTTTTCCTATGCCTTCCACTTAGACTTTAACCACTGCCCCAACATCCATGGACAGCCTGCACAACCCGATCCTTCACTTTTTGCATGCTGGTCAAAGTGTTTTCTCTCCCTTCAAGACAGAACCAGATTCACTAGCTTTGATCACCTTAAATCCTTATTAAAAACAACTGCTGACCCATCAGCCAATTCACATGCCTCTGACCCCCCTGCACAGCCAAGGAGGCTTTTTGGGGTGCAGCCAGGCCCAGATAACGGTCAGCATGTATCAGCACCCTGACCCAGAACCAAGCTGTAGTCAGTACCCACAGAAAACCCAAAATCAGCTTCAAACCCCCTCACAGCATCAAACAGGAATCAGCCCCTTGCTAAAAGCCCAGGAAAGCTATGTCCTTCAGGGCAGCATCCAGAATACTGAAAGCTGGGGATATGACACAGAAATTTGTAGGCATTTGAGTACACAAATCCCTCTGTCTCACAGATGCAGAAAACAGAAAGATAGCAAGCAGCTGAGGATGCTCGGCCACGTGATATCCAATTGCCCAAAGGCTGGAGGGGAGCAGAAGTCAGAGTAACACAAATGCCTCCACTGCAGCTGCATATGGGAGGGGAAAAAAGCTCCCCCAGACCTCAGTGCAGTCCCCCCCCCCCCAATACATCCCCATCCAGCACTATGAGCCAGAGCTGCCTCTGATGCACATTAAGGGGTGACATGCAATCCTGGAGTAGAGTAGATGGATGCTTGCTTACTCTCACGACCCAGCGTTTACTACGAGGAGGCTGAACCAACAGAAACGTAAAACTGGTTTGGGACTCAAATGGAAGAGAGAAGCACAGAAAGCTTTCTGCAGACCTACACTCTTCTCTGAAGACTTCTGACATGGAAGACCAAGGCGGAGTGGATTGGATGGATGGTCAAAGCAGGGGCAGTGCTGACTTTCAAGGAGGAGAGCAGCTGCCTGCTAGACCTTGCAGCTGCACTCACACACCCCCATCCACTGCAGACTTGCAGCTACGGCATACCGACTGCCCACTGCTCCAACTCTCTTACATGTACCTACAGAGTAGTTCTAATCCGCAGGGCACAGGAAAAACCAGATAAAATACTGCTCAAGGCACCAATGAATCAGTCCTTAAAAGCCTCTTTGCCAAATATTTCTCCTAAACGTTGCATTTTGGCACACTTCTAGTTTTAGCAGAGCAACTACTCCAGGATTAGAGGACATTTGAGATCATAACCTGCTAGATTGGTCTAACTCACTTTTGATTTTCAATAGTTTGTTCACATCAGTGGAAACAGAACAGCAATATTCCCCATTAACTAGTTAGAACAACATGAAACAGGTGATCCTTTCAAGACATCTCAGGAAAGGAAGAGCTGCACTCTCATCCTGCCTGGAACTTGCAAAAGCAAATAACATTCAGAGATAATTTAAACCGAAATGCAAGAAGGTAAAAGAGAGGGGGGGTGGCAGTCAGATGTCAGCTAATGGACTGAGACTCAGAAGGCTTAATTTAAATTCCTGGCTCAGGCACAGAAAAATCATGCTAGCCTCTCAGGAAATTCTTATGTTGATAGTAATTCTTATTCTTGCATAGTCCCCCAAATAAAGAGCAGCATTAAACACTTCCTTCTGCTTATTCTGTATCTTAACCATAAATGACTTCAAGAAAGGACCTAACTCTTACCTCCCATCACAAAACTCAGCATAAGGCATCCCTCATTTTATGATGGGACTCTCAGAGCAATGGTAGGAAAGCCAACGGGTTCCCCGCCTGCATAAGCGAGGAGGGGTGAGGATCACAAGGCTGAATCACTGCTAATTTCCTTCCCCAGAAGCGATTGGGACCTGCTTGCTGAGACCTGCAGGTTACCCTCAACATGCTTTAAGCATGCATCTCTCGATTTCCAAATATTCAGCCCAAAAGGAGCCCAGTTCCTTACGAGGGTGAGCTGCAGACCACAGCCTGTGCCCTGGCCCCCAGCAGCTGGGTAAAGCCCTTCAAAGGCTGAAGGGAGTTGAGGCCACACAGCCCGGACCCATCTCCATCCTCCCGGCACCTCCAGCCTCCGCTCTCAGGTAGCACCTTTGCTTGGCAGGTAAAGCAACTGATATTCAATATGCCATGATAAAGCAAGAAGCGTTACTCAGCCTCTTAAACTTCTCTCCTGCCCAGGCAGGGGAATCAACCTGATCCCTAAATTAAATCACAGTACAGTCACTGCTTATTCAATGTCAGCAAACAAGCTCCTGCAAGCCAAACACCCAGCATGACAGTGCCGATCTCTGACAAGCTGGACAATAGGGAGTTTCAGCAATTAATTTTGGGAGGGTGGGTTTTATGCAACCGTTTAGAAGGTACAGCTGCAGTCGAGCAATTTTGCAGACTGTTTTATCAGTTTGAAGATAAACAGACCTGTCCTGAAATGGTACAGCCAGGGCTGAAATCCCAGCAGTCTGGCGACTGCTGCCCCAATGATAAACATTCAGAGAAGTATGTCAATGAATGTTTTCTTAAATAAGAAACAAAACACTAGAAACTAAAAACCATACTCTAAGCATTGGAATTATGTTTCAAAAGCCTCTTAAAAATGAGGAATTTCAGTAACTGATCTCTTACTAGAAAGAGCTACTGATAAAAGAAGAAAAACCTTTTTCCATCCTTCCCCTGCTGCGTGTAATCTTGTTTAGAAAGCATTTGGGAAAATGGGAAAGAAGTCAAAATAATTTGATTTAGAGCAAGAAAGCAACACTAGACTGCAAAAAATCAGTGTCGCTACATAGTCCTAGCAAAAAGTCCTGCAAAAGTCCTAGTGGCTTTTGGAAGTAGAAAAAACCCTGTAGATTCAACACTTATTTTCCCTAGAGAAGATGGTACAGATCTTGTCTACCCTTAACAAAAGCAGAAACATTAATCTCAAAGATTAATGTGAAACAGCTAGAAGAGCTGCTGTCTTTGCCTCCCAGGAAGCTGCCATGAGAGTGAAATCACGTTTACTCTGACAGCAGGGTGTTCCCCACACTTCTCTATAATTTAACTTACTACGGGGAGGAGCAATGGGAGCAAAAGGTAGCAGTCGCCAGTCCAGGATCAGGCAAGATCGACTCCATGACTCTTGGCTTTTGGACAAGCATTGATAATTTCTGCAAAATGCACCCTAATTAGCAGGTTTCAAGGCCAGGCAGGATCTCCAAGATGCATCCAGCACCCCTAGAGCTGAGCACTAACTTCTCATTGGGTCCCTTCAAGCTGCTTTGCCTCCTCCTCCTCCCTCAGTTCAGCAGCTCAGCCAGTGCCTGATACCCCTAGGACAGATGTAATGGTTAAAGAAATGCATGCACTGTAAACAGCACACCACCTCATCACTACTCCGAATTTCAGGAGGGTGTGAGAGTCCTCCAGCTGTGGAAATCACTCTTTACAGCCAGATGTTTTCCAGAATAAATGCAGGGTAAGAGTAAAATACAACTAAGCAAAACCTCAGAGCAACACATTCAGTATAAACAAAATCAGGACATGAAGAAGCTACACTAGATGTGTTTTACAGGTTTTCAGACATGTTAAGTCTAAGTTTTTCAGTACAAAAAATTCAGCATTTCAGTCAAATACTTAAAAGTACTTGGTGTGCAAGTGTGTTAGTCAGTAGTGACTGCTAAAGCATTTGGAGAGGGTCTGCACTGGCTTCCAGCATCAAGCATAGCCAGCCTTCACCAGAAAATATGGCAAACAAGATAAACTCCTCAGTTTGGAAACAAACTCCTGCCAGGCTGTGATGCCAATGCCATTCCCACCGGAACAGAAAAGTAACAATCAGAGCCCAGCCACTCCAGGTGAAAGACCCCAAAAAGTTAGGTAGCCACCACAGCCAGCAGCCTACAGCCATTTCCCAAAAGTACAGAGAGCTCCTCACACTTTCTGCAAGGCACACGTTTAAATATTTAACACTTCTAACATGCAAGTTTAAGCAGTTCTGCTTTTTAAAAGCCTGCTGCAGACCGAGACTGGGAAAGATGCGCCCTAGACTGAGACTTCTAGGAAGGCACACCCTCAGTCCTTGAAAAATTGCAGTTGAAAAATTAAATACTCGGTGATGCAAAGTCAGTCACAGCACTTGCTGCTACTCTGTTTGCATGTGCTGCTCAGTCAGGTGCACAGATAAATTCCAAATTTAAAACGCATTAAAACCTGAAATTACTCTTTTCATTCTGCCTGGAGCTATTTCCCTTTGCCATCTACTACAGCATTAGGAATCGCTAGACATTTTGCAGAGAAAATAAAAGCAAAACAAGTCCTTGCAGGGCAGCCTCTGGCACGTGCTCGCATCCACGCAGCCAGCCAGAACCCTGAGCAGCAGCAGCAGCATCCCAACAGGAGCCCGCAGCAGGAGACACCCTTACCTGTCCTCCTCTCTCGGGGAAGGCAAACCGCTCCCTCGCCCGGCCCGAGCGCTGAAGCGTCTCCCACGCCCACAGCACGGATCTGGACAGCCAGCATTCCTCCCCCGTCCCCGCCCAGCAAGTGGGAGGTCGCTTCCCGAGAGCCACGGACGGGATGCGGTCGTGTCGCAAGAAGAGGCATTAGAAAGGCTGAGGGACGGGCGGCTCGAAGCGTCACGTACATAGGGAGCAGGGATGGGGGGATCCTCGCCCAACAGCTAGCGTTTGTGCTTTTATTGCTTGGCACTTGGGAACAGGAGGCAGTAAGATAGAAAGCTTTTAGGTGAGCAAACTACTTGTTTGTTTTTTTTTTTTTAATTTAAACTAAAAAAACCTTTTACTTTTAATGTTTTAAATTAAATGCATTTTGCATTGCTAGCTCTCGGCTTGTCCAGCCAAACAGCGACATGGAGCTTGTCTTTTGTTTTATGTACTTATTTTGCAGATGCCTTTAAAACCACCAGAAGCTCATGAACAGAGCAATGAGGATCCAGACCTATTCGGCCTCAGTCCGCACTGAAGGAAGACGCTGCCTGCTATTTCACCCCACAGCTGCTAAAAAAAAAAAAGTCTGAATGGGTGGTAAATACAGAGTTCAGAGCTGGTCCATATTGTAATACATTGCATTACCTCAACAATTAATACCTGTCTGCTCTAGAGGAAACACAGACAGACATCTGCACCAACCAGGGAGACACAAGCAACAGAAACATGTACTATGTTGTTGCTGATGCACTGCACAGGAGCAGAATCAATCACCAAAAAGGTTAAGTGGGATTTCCAAACTATAATCACATTTCAGAAATTTCTATTCCTGTTAAGTCCATAAAGTTTGAGCCCTCCCCATAGCTAAAAGGAAAGGATGTCACTTACTCATAAACACAATACTTGAATTAGTGAAGAATTTGAAGAACCCATGACCATTCGAAAAATTAAAAATACTTCACCAATAGGGTCATCGGTTTGTTTCTTTTTAAAAATTACGTCAGCCAGGAAAGCAAGTCATCGCCTGGTCCCATCTCTTGGGTATCACCTGAAAATTTAGCTTCCAGCTGTAAAGTTTTCAGAAGAGGTATTAAAAAAACCAAAACAAAAAAACCCAACCCCAAACCCACAACCTGCCAGCTTCCTCAGGATAGTAAATATAACGGGAACCAAAATAGAGGGTTTTATGCCTAGAATTGCAGCTGCAACTTAAAAGGAAAGAAGTTGGCTTGAAAAAGACTTTTGCACTCCAAGATCAGGTTGCCTGTGCATCAGACAGGACTTAGGGGAGGGCAACTTTGACTCTGCTCCAACTTGCATCAGCAACCAGCTTCAGCATCGCATCAGCCCCTGAGTGCAAGGAGCCCCTCTGGCTGCTCTGATCCAAACCAGTGACTGTGTTCAGCCCGCAAAGTCTTGGGGAAAACATGCAAGAAAATGGAAGAAACTTATTTCAGGAAGTTTAGTCCCTCCACTTTTTGCTCCATGTGTGAGTACATTCCACAGCATACATTCATCTTGTAAGGTTTAGGAAGTGCTGAGGCTTTGGGGCTTAACAGGTCCTGGGGAGAACGTGCCAAATCCCAGCTCCCAAACTAAGTTGTAACTTCTGTCAATGGCAGAGCTGTTGCAGGAGCAATGTCTGCTTTTGGGAGGGAAAAAAAAACAACCTCCTCTCCTTGTCTCTGGCATCTGTGTTGCTGGGATAGAAAAGCAGCACCTGCAGGTGTGCAGGTGGCAGATTCACACTGCAGAGGCAGATACCTAAAAGCCACCAGCCCATGGGTCTTCAAGCCTCTGCTTACTCACTTTTCTTTTTCCAGGTGAGCATAATGCATCCTACAGGGCTAACAGCCATTACCATTCCCTCTGCCAGGAAGGGAAGGGGCATTGCTACCCACTGTCGTCAGTCAGCACAGACCCTCAGTGGCTCCACCGTGAGGAGAAGTTTAACTGACACACACACAGTACTCGTGAAATACCTATCTTCCACATTTGCAAAGGATCAGCAATAGCCAGTTTTTCCACAGCTTTAAGAGCACTCTGCTCTCCAAATACTTCACATCCAGTCCTGTCGGTCCAACCTGCAATTACACTCAAACCTAAAATAGCACTTCGGCAGTGCCAGCACCACTCATCTCCACATCATGCCCCAAGACTCACCACGCCAGGGTGTGGTGATGGCAGGCAGTGGACACACAGCTCCCCGGGCACTCCCAGCCCACTTCCTCGAGCACGGCTGGTCACACACCGCTCCCCACACTCTTCCAAAATAGGAAGTTTTACAGTCGAGCCAGTATAACAGTGTGTTTTCCTCTTCCTCCCTCTTTAAGAAAGCCTTTTAGGGAAGCACAAGATGCCAGAAGTGCTCAGAAGTTACTCTGCTCAGGTGACGTGTCCGCTCCCCTGCATGGAGCATCAGGACCCAGGTTTATGCACAAGGAAGACCTGTGGCATCGACAGGATCCCTCCAGCACATCATTGCACAAGGATGTATCTCCTCCCCAGCTCCAGCTGCCAAGTTTCGCTGGGAGACCACTAATACGTATTTGTCCTCCAGAGGTTACTCAACAACGCCTGTGGGAGTAGCAGCCGCTGCCTTCCAGGCGACGAGGGAGCAGAGAGGGTAAATCCAGGAGTCACCTTGTCCCCCTCCTCTCACCAGTAGCCCTCAAGAATAGACCCTCTGGCAAAGCTCTGGGGGAGGAAGGGGGCACATCCAATGCACTGGCCTTCGGCTACAGCGGGCTGTGCAGCCCCACTGCTGTCCCCAGTGAGTCCCACCACCCAGCAGAGGACAACCACCTGCTCCTGGACACCAGGCTTTCCTGCCCACTCCAGAAGTAGTCTTTTCCACTCCTAGTTAGCAATGCCAAGAGATGCCATGCTAATATTGGAAGCTGTACAAGACAACTAATGAAACCCATGGCGATGCACAAGTCCCTGGGCATGCTACACCAGCCCTACTGATTTTTGGGAAGGGTTTTGCCTGCAGGCACCTCTAGCTCTTGCCTAAAAAAGCTGTTTGCTGGGATATAGCCAGCTCCACTGTCATCCAGCCAAGGGGGTGTAGGGCATGCTGGCCCCCTCCAGCATCCCCATGCTAGAGAAACCCCCATGGCCAGAGGGCTGGGCCACACCAGTCCCAGGAGATCCTAGAGCCAGCAGAGCACCAGTGGACTTCGGTGGGCCTCCAGGAGCAGCAAAGGTGGCCCAGCCTCCTGCCTCTGCCTGGCCCTGCCTGCTCTGGTGCTGCATATCAAGTATTTTCAGGAGCATACCCCCTGCTCAAAAAAGAGAGAGAGGACAGGGCCAAAAGAGTAACCAGCTGAGGTAACCTAAATAGTCTACTCCATCAGAAAGAAAGCACCACACTTTATGAGCCAGGGCTTTAGAGAGCAAAGATGAGTTGCCAGCCACCATCCCATTTTGGACTGGGATCAGTCACCATTTACCATGTGCCAGATGCTCCCCTCCTCCAGTTCTGTCTACATTCTCTTTTAAAGATAAGGATTTTTAATGAAATTATGCACAGATGGATAGAAGCACTCTCCCCTGTGCTTTTTAATACAAATTGAGGTTTTACACACTTCTTGCCTTCACCTTCAGGTGCGACCAGCTGCAGAGCACATTCCATCAATGTAAACAGCTATGGAAGGATTTGACAACTGAGGAGCAAGCATTTAACCTTAACTCCTCAATTTATCAGTCTTTTTAAAGAAAAAAGATCCATCTTTGCTAGATTTCCCTCCTAAAAGCTTCCTCAGCTGCTCTTTCAGCAAGCCTGTCACCAGGAAGAAAGTAAGACATTAGTCAGGTTCATGCTTATTTAATAAAAAAAACTTGCATATGCAGTAGAGACTGAAAGTTAGTCTTTATTTTAAAAAATGCTTGCAAACTAGAGTACAATTTTGCAGTGCAAAACAGATCTGAGGACTCGCTCGATTTACCCTGTGCTCCAACAGCACTCAGCTTAGTAATTAACTGACTAGTTATTCACAGCTTAGAGCAGGGAGCCATGCAGTCACCAAAGAAGTCAGCAAGTATGCCCAGAACACCATGCAAAGGATATCTCATGTCTCGCTATTTCATAAGGAAATCAGAGGCTCCACTGATGTCAGCTCCAGGAAATGAGCCACAGGCAGATGATGCCGGAAGCAGGCCTTATATTTAGTACTGAGTCACCCACTTTATTAAATTTGAAAGACACAAAAGGTGGGCGTGGAGAGGGGATACATGGAAAAAAAAAAATGAACAAGTTATTCCCTTGAGATCACGGTCAATGGGGAGTCCAGGGTTGGGTGGGGTTTTTTTTTTTTTTAAAAGAGAGAAAGAAACTAAAGATGACCTGGGAACCCTTTCTGCACTTTCACTGGAAAAGCAGTTGCCAGATCTGCTGCACTTCCCAGGGCAGAAGCCAGCACCGAAAATGCTGCAGGGGTTTGCGGTACCATTGGGGTTTGCTCTGGTCAGTCCTGCACGCAGGTCTCGGGCCCGAGCAGGGCACCACTAGTTCTGAGACACTTTCCCATCCTTTCTGCTATGTCTTCTTTGAGCCAAAACAGAGGCCACTGGAAGGAACTTGGAGTGGAGAATGTTTTTAAGCCAGTTTTGCAGCTCCACCTAACCCACCATGAAGTGCACCTGGCACCTATCAGGCCCCAAAGACGACACTTTTCTTTGGGTGATTACAACAGCATGAGGTGAAGGCTGATGAAGACCCAAGCATGCAAAGAGGAGCTGACCTGGACACACAGTAAAACTGCACCCAAGTAGGGCAGATATCATCACTGCAGGCTGCCATCCAAAGGCCACCCTGTCCCTCTCCTCCTCCTCAGCATTTTGGTCCCCCCATCCCAGCTCGCTGTGGGATCAAATGGACATCAGCACAGGGAAGGAGGGGCAGAGCAGAGAGGGACCACCCTTGCACGGTACCCCAGTTAGACCAGCTCAGCCAGACCATAGACCAGGCCACTGGAAAAAGGGTGGCACTAGGTCTGGTAGAAGGGTCTTGCAGGCACAAACATAGTTTTCCATCTTTCTCCTCTGCTGCCAGGTCTGTCCATCTCCCAAGCTAGTCCTTGACATGGCTTAGGCAATCCTCTGCTCACTTGGAGAAGATACTCTAGATGACTATCCACCTTAAGTCACTACTCAAGGAAATAGTGCTTTATAGTAGAATTGCACTATTGCAGAACAAAAGCGACTGTTTGCCCAAGATTTCTGAACAGGGAAGCTGTTCTGATCCATTTTCTGGCAACATCCAGTTTAGACACATTTACAATTGAGAAGTATAAAGCATTCATGTGGACTGCATCCTCATGCAATAAACTTCAGGTTAATTTGCAAAAGCTGCAATTTAATAGGAATGTAGTTCTTTGTACTAAGGTCTTCTGACATGCAGAAAAAAGAAAGTTTTAAGAGACACCAAAAACCAATCTTAACTGCAGATTTTACCACAATACACGACAGGAGTACAGATTTGTTCATAAGAGGTTCATATTTTCATACAAGTCCATCATAAGCATTTTCACTTTCTGTCAATGATAAATACTCTCCAGCCTGAGCAGCAGCAACAGCTCTGCAAAGTTTTCAGCTACTTGAGCCAGACTTTTCCCCTGAGAAGACTCACTTTCCAAATACTAGAACATAAATACCATTACCAAAGCCAAGCACTGTACCTCATTTTGATTTAAAAAGTCAACAGCAAACAAGAGCTATCTCTAATGCCAAGCATCACCAGTGACTTGCCTACAGAAGCAGCCTATTAGATTACTAATAAAATTGGGTGTAATCTTCAAAATAAGATTACAACAGCAAAAAGGATGTGGCTTGAAAAATAAATCCATGGACTGTAGCAAGACTGGCAATTATGCAGAACCAGAGGTCAGAGGCTGCTTAATATCTTCCACCTATATGCAAGAGGAGGTTATACCACTGCAGTCACAGCCTGCTCCAACCAGCAAATAGACATTTAGCCAACTGTTGACCACTGTTCAGACCAGTCTGCTGCAAACCGCTCCTGGCTAGTGGGGAGGCTGTGGGAGACTGCCACTGGGTGGCTCTTCAGTCCCACACAACTCATCTGTGGGTGACCTCCCACTATCAGAAAGGTTTCAGTGCTGGGGAGTCAAGGCAAAGCTGGTACAGTCACAGACCAACCTGGGCAGCAGCCCATATGCCCAGCCCAGCCTAAGACGATCTTTAAGGAGTCACTGGTATCTCATCCGGACATCCTGCCAGATGCTCTATGTAGAAGATTTTGGCACGCGTCTCAGTGTTGTGCAAAATGGGCCTACAAATTCAGCTGTGTTGAACTAGTCCAGAATCTCATCTCAAGGGACTTTGAAGCTTTTCCTGGTATTTAGCTCATGCTTGCATTGTTGGCTTCCCCCCTAACTGTTCCTTTTGCCTTAGACACCAACAGAAAGTCTTCTGTAGGATGGACCTGCTGGAGAGGCTAACTTCAGGGGCTCCCACGACTACTGCACTCTTTTCAGATACGTGGAAAGGCAAGGTAGATCTGGATTACCACTCACACATACACTGCAAGTTGTCACCCATAGCCTTCTGTCCCTAGAGTGCAATCTTCACCATACAGCTCATTACACTGTTAATTAGTAAGCTGTCTCACATTTTCCAGCCCATAAAAAACAGCTACTAGTAGCAGACTGATCTCTATGCTGTGAAGCCAGTCTTTGCTTTGATTGCAGATTTCTTATACTCTCAAGTCTGTTGCTGCTGCTGGGTTTAATGCTTTATGACTTAGGGTTAAAAAAAACACCTCATCCTTCCAAATTGGAAAACAAAAACCAAACAAAACAAAAACCCACACGCATCTACAGATCCTACATAAAGCCAAGACTAAGTAAGGCATGCTATCTGATGGAAGGCACAAAGCAACTTTGCAGCTCAGGTAGGAGGGGAAGATCTATAGCTGGGAGCAATAACACCACAAGGTACAACATGGATTATACCAAAGAGGTCCACATGCTGATCAAGAATATTAGCTACGAGAGTTACACGTCAAAGGGCAATGCACTAAAACAAAGTGCAATACCTTGCTATGTGCCAAGTTGATATCAACCCAATCCACAAAGCCTTAATTGCTAAAGTGAATTATTGACCGGTACCGATTGTAAAGACTCTTGCATAACAGGGAGTTTCAAGACCATTAGTACAGGGCAGAATCTTACTCCATTTCATGGCTTCCCAAGACCTCTTTATATAGAACTTCAGAAGACAGGGAGCAAAGGGACAGACTAAAACAACCCCATATAACACAGAAAAAAGGTATATACCCCTTAGAGAAGGGGGAGGCAGGCATAAAAGATCTTACCACTAGCAATGGATCTAACTAAAGTAGGCTGGACGCTGCCATAACCATCCGTCCAGGAGAGCTACAGTAACTTCCAGGAGCTTCTTAGCTGGGCAGAAGCAACATAAGTTTTTCAAGTTTTCAACAAGAAGTCTGACTTTGCTGCCTTTGCTTGAGCATTTGGTTTATATAAAACAGTGGCAAGAGCCCAGCTGGAAATTAGATCAACAAGAACATTACAAAGGGGTGGGCAACAGAAGGGCAGGGGCAGGATTGCACTGGAACCTCCCATCCGTGTCTCCAAGGAAAGCTTAGTCCCAACCTCAACCAAACAGTGCAGAAAGGAACAGGCTAAAGTTTAGGTCAGACATTAAGGCCACTTATTCAAAATATTTTCAGTTTTCAGCAGGCCCAGTTTCCCCTCTCTTCTTATGGAAAGGTGAATTCTACCTAAGTGAGGATTCAGAAATTTGCTTATTACTTATGCACTGAGAAACATGAACACGTTTGTAAATGTATTTCCATTTGTTCTCTATTGACCTCCTTCAAAGTGTTGCTATCTCAGAAACAGTTCTTAAAAGCAGGGGCCAACCTTCTCCCTGTTTGTCTGCACGATACCAATCATAACAGGATAACTTTACATACACTTACAAGCACCCTATGTATTCCCTAAAATAAAGTCCTCACAATCCATTCTTGGAGGCAAAACATTTTGTGCAGAATTCAGGAAGAAAAAGATAATTGCAATATTGCTTTGGAACTCACTTCCTTTATTTCTGTGACCAGCTGGAGACAAGCACCTTGTTCTATGCTGGGTCAAGGAAGTGTTTAACTACAAGATTTGTAGTGGAATATATATATGTATATACCACTGCAGCTGCTCAGGAGTTATAGTAGAAGGCAAACCCTGTTTTAACCCAAAGAAAACAGCGACAGGCTGGAAAATCAGCCTGCTCATCAGCATCCTGCTGCAGAGGCTCCACAGTAGGAGAGCTTCCAAGACTGTCCCTGGGACGAGACTCAGCACCCTGGAATCTCAAAACCTCAGCCCTGCTCCAAACCCAAACAACACTCCACAGACCCCTCCCGGCCGATTAGCAGGAAGGAGCACAAGATTGCGATGGCAGCATAAACAAGGCCCCGAGATTTATGATCTTTCAGACACTGGTTAGCAAGCGACCCAGCTGAAGCACCGCTTCACAAAATATGAATGCCAGTTACAGGGCTGGGTAGCTTGAATTCAAGTTTCCACTTGGTTAGCGCTGTTCTGGACACACTGAGAACTTTGGTGCTCGCCCAGCAGTTTCGCCTGCCAGGAGGGGCTGTGCTGAGCCCTCCCAGAAAGACAGGGACAGCAACTGTGAAAACACATGGGACCTCATCCACCATCTCCATCCTTCCCAGCAGGGCAGAGTCAAAGGCAGCAAGTTCAGTCCTACTGTTTGTGAAAGTAGAGCAAGACACTCTTCTACCTTGTAGCATTGGAGAGACAGCGGGAGAAGCAGATCAGCAGTCCCCCTCCTCTATTATTTTGAGCACAGCCCATCGAGCAGAAGTCCTGGCACCATGGGCTTCTGTGGCTAGGGCTGAGACAGGACCACATACACTAGCAACATCACTGGGGCAAAGACCAATACAAACATTAAAAAACCAAAACCTGATCAAATTTAGGAAGACACACACACATTGCTACGAATATGGTAACCCAAAATGTTCGTCTCCAGTTCCCGTTGGAAGCTAATGGGTACATCAGAGGTGCGATGCTCTCATGAAACAAAAACACTCATCTCACCACTCTGTGTTGACACAAAGGGCATCACTCGTAGCCACTATTTCTGGCACTAACAATGCCGAGTGTTACATGGCACTTCCAGCATGCAGAAGCAGGAACACACCTTGCTCGCCCAGTCAGCTCCTGTGATGACAAGCTGCAAAGACACTTCGAGGGAAAGAGCATATAGAAAAGCAGAACTTTAGCTATAGTTTTCAGACTCTGACACAACAGGCAGGGAAGAACACATAAATTGCACACAGCTGACCGTGCAACCTTGTTTCAGTAACAGCCCACCGCACATCACCTTCCATCTAATCCAGAGAGGGTACAAGCTTCTGTTATCAAAGGTCTTCAACCTCCATTTTAAACATCTTGTGCATTCAGCTCTGGAGAGCCCTAATTTAATCCCTAACATATTGGCAAAAAAATCAGTCCCATATATACAAATTGAGTGCAGAATCACATGCCTTCCTGTTTTCCTTCTAGTATCAAAATACTTTTCATATGTCAATCTTCAAAAAAAAAAGTGAGGGAGAACAAAGGGGATTTTTCTTAACCTTCATTTCCCACCACCTCAATGAGACACAACAATTTCAGTAGAAACCCAAGAGGATGTCCCTAGAGTTCTGCAATTAATTCTTTCTTTTTTTCCCTAGCAAGACAGTCTCCCCATCATCTGGAGCCAAGGCAACAGAAGCAGTTCTAGCAAACAAAACTCCGGCAGGATCTGCACTAATGGGACCCAGGTCAGGGGCAGGATTACCTACTGCATGGCAAAGGCGAGCCCTCTCTGGCTACTGCACCAGTGGTCACTGACACCTCCTGCAAAACACAGCATCTCTCCGAACCACAGCCTCGTTCAACACCTGATATTGGAAACACTGACACAGGACAGCAGCACTTCTGATGTTATTCAGCCTGTCTCAACTCCCAGAGTATCAGATTTTCTTCTTTATGCTTTGTCCCAAATTGGCGTTTTGCAGGTTTTTCCTTGTTTTGACCTGACCCTGCAGTGGGCAACAGTTCACATCACCTTAAGTTCCTGTATTTATACAATTTTAAAAAGCAGCCTAGCTAGCATTTTTTTCAAGAAAAATTCAGTTTCCTCTAGCAAAAAAAGTCTGTAGTAAAGACATAACTGCAGGAGTCAGTTTTTCCACTTTAAGAATTTGATATATGAACAAATAGCCCCTTGACTCGCAGCTGAAGTAAAAACATGCAACTGAGTTAGACAGAGGCTGAAGGCTCTGTCCCTAGGCTTTGGGAGAAACAAAATCCTTCTAGTGTCCTTCCACAGCCAGTTTCATGACTGTTTACAAAGGTTTTACAAGAGAGACAATATTTCACATTTTAAGGGGTTTTTTACAGTCTAGTCTAGAAGAACCAAAAACAGAACAGGCCAAGGCAGAGTCTACAAAAATTGAAGAGAAAAAGGCATTTCAGAGAGATGTTTGATCAACAAGGTCATGTAAACCATTCCAGGCCCATAGAGCATGCTAGTCAAACAGTCGTGGAAACAGGCAATGGGCAGAATCTCCCTGCCCTCCTCCGCTCATTTATTCCCACCCAGCCATAAACAACCGTAGAGGCTTATGGCTAAGCTGCAGGCTTCAATTGCTAGGCAGCACCGCCTGCTTCCACATCCCGGATGAGCTGCATGCTGCCTTCCCCCACAGAGGGGGCAGAAGCCTGTGAGTAGCTGCCATTTGCTACCACCCTGTAAAACAACTTGCTGCCTCACACAAGCATGGCCAAGGGCAGTGGAAAACAAATTAAACAATGCAAGAAGTCAACAGTGGAAGTTCACGAGTTAGAGAACAGATGCCCAGAGCAAGGAGACACTCGACTCTTCCCTTCTGCTATCCCATGGCCAACCACTCAGACTTGCCTGAGAAGTCTTGGGTTTGAGGCTTGGCTTTTCCAACAGGCAGTGGAGGAATGAGATCACCACACCAGATACTGGTCAACCTCTTGCCCTTAATGTTTTTTTTTCTGTTTATAAGAAGAGGGAGGAGTGTGCAGCTCAGGTCTGGATAGACAGGACTGAGCCAGAGGCTGTGCGGCAGCAGCAGTCTCCTGGCCCTCATACTTCTCCCTGCAGCACTTGAGCTGGGACATACTTAAACGGGCCCCCTGATGCCTAGTGCAGCCCCAAAATGTTGCTGTTCCTTTTGCCGGGCATCAAAACACTGGCCAACATGAAAGCAAGAAGATAAAAGGCTGTGTTTTTAGGCCAGGATTGCTATCTTCCCTTGAATGCGTGGCCTCCAGCCATTGAAACAGGACATACGCCCTTTCTCACCCAACTCCCTGCCAAGCTCATACTGCTCTGCTACCTGGCTGTTGTAGGAAGCACTCGCCTTCATTTTCAGCTGGCCAGAGCTAATTCTTCCTTCCTAGAGCTAATGACCTGTGAGTCTGCTGGACCTTCCTCTGTGAAAGCACCTCCCCATCCAGGAACCCATTCCATCCCCAAACGCTCCCCCCAGAGAGCAGAGCCTCAGGGTCCTCCTGCCACCCATGAGACACCTTGCTATCGCTCCAAGACGTTACTATCACGGGTAATGAAGATAAGCACTTCTGCCAGTATTTTCTTAACAACTGCCTAAGCCAAGCTAGGCATTTAAGGAATCAAAAAAGGCCTTGACTGCTTCCTGCCCCGAGGCTCAGCGATATGGGACCCATTCATTTCTTCATCCCATCCAGCCAACTCTCTCCACTAACAAGGATGGACCAGGGGGCTGAACTTCCAGGCCGCTGAACTACAGAGCCTGTGGTCTACAGTTTTCAACTCTTTCAGGTCCTGCAAGAAGCATGGCTAAAACTTTACTCAATATCTATGATAACTACATGGCTGGCAGTCAGACACTTGGCTGTACACCTCCCTGACACCAGTCACCTTAGCACTTCTGGATCCATTAGCAGCAAACAGATTTTCTGAGGTATTTTACAGCTGAAGGGCTTCCCGTGGCTGCCAGTGCCCCAGAAACCAAGATGTGAACGTGTTGTGTACAGTTTTCAGCCTGCTGAAAAGAAAGGCTATTTTTAATCCAAGCCTACGTAGGGTGGGGCTCAGTCTCCAACCAGGCCAAAAAGCCACTACAATCCACAAGACCAATGTCTGGCAACCTTTGCTTGCAAGCTGATGTCTGTTCTATTTTGGGGATGGGAGGAATTTAGAATAAAAAGATATATAAATTAAAAACAAAAGAGGCTATGAAAAGTGAATAGAGGGAAGGGCCAGACTTATCCTGTGTATTTTGGTCTAAAGAGCAGGGCTCTAAAAGACCACAAATCAGAATTACTTCATTTTCCATTTCCTACAGCAGTTTATAAAGTATCGTTTATAACATGGGCTGAGTACAGCCCCAGTATATTTTGTACAGGAGGAAGAGCCAACCTGTGGCTCCTTGCACAGCAGTGAGACCCTTGGGAGAACGAGGCAGGAGAATGGTCACCAGCCATGGACATACCACCAGGATCCTATAAAAGAAGGTTTCCTATCTCAGACACCAATACAACAGCTGTTGGGACACCTTGTTCTTTTGATGTTGGGACCACAAAAAAGACAAAGCAGAGCCACCAAAGTGACCTGAGGATTAGAAAATAAGAGAAGTTTTGCTTATTTAGCATTTATGGCCAACAGGCACCCAACCCACTAAAAGCAGAAATATTTTGTATGCTCTCAGCACCTAAATGAGCCCAAGATCACACAGACTTCCTACGTAAACATGCCACTAGGTTTTATTTGTTACAGGCACTGTCTCAACTTGGCATTCAAGCCAACTCAACAGAGCCATTTACTTTGCCACATTAACCTCACCTTCCTTGCAGTACACAGGTCACTGGTCTATAAGAGGGTACATACAGCTTCTCTCACGGTCTTCAGATATCCCTTTAACATCCATCCATCCATAAACTGTGAAACACTCACATAGGCATCAGCCTCTCTAGAGCTCCTTCTTCACCTGACCAGGGCTGGATTATTAACCCCACTACAGAAGTCTGCAATTACTTCTCTTGGCAGAATGCAAAAAGGGCAGAACAGAAGAGACGGTACACTGGGCTAAGTGGAGGACCAGCAACGATGAACCTCAAGCACTGCTATAATTTCAGTCATGGATTTCTTAGGAAAAAAGCCAACACCTAAGCAACACTGTGAAGTTCAACCTAGATTTTATAAGCATAGCAGCAAGACTGGATGCTGAACGCCTCTTAACACTAGGTAATATATTCATGGCCAACATCACTTCTTCCTTCCTTTTCCACCTGTAAGTGACAGCACCAACTGCCTGCCCTCTCACTTCCATCACTAAGGGCAGTATGTGATGGGGAAACAGCGAATGGGAGAGCAAACTCCATTTTCAGCTTTAAAAAGAAAAAAACAAAAAAGCTTACTTCAAAACATCAGAAATTAGGCCTCCTGCAGAGACACTACACCTTATCTTCTCTTGTAGATCACAGTAATAGTCTCTCTTCCCAACTATGCAGTGGGCACTCCCAGCAGCATCTGTGAGCTGTCACTCTTTTTATAGGAACAAAAAACCTACTGAAGAGGCAGGAAAAACAGCTGTAAGCATTTCAGAGAAGGAAATGAGACAAGGAGACTGGTTAGAAGCATATGGCCCATATGGATTGACATGAGCAATCGGCAGCAGTCCTAACCAGACTTCCCATTTCAGATAGTTGTCCTGCTCCCACATCCTCAGATGCATGTCAAACCAATAATTATTTTATTTCTTCCATACTGATTCCCAAATGTCAGTAGCGCACAGCCGCCGCACCCCGCGAGGACAGTCTGGATGTTGCAGGAGGAGCCAATTTGCCCCCAGGAACATGCACATCGCCCCACAGTACACGGCGTTGGACAGCACAGACCAGCCGGCGCAGGGGGGCACAAGGAAGGGGATCTAAGGCAAGTAGCCCACCTGCCAGGGATGCTGCATTTCCACAGGCAGCGGTCGTCTTCACAGCCCACGGCTGCTGAGAGGTAGAGATAAACTACCAGGAATCAACTGGCAAAACAAGCAAAAGGGAAAGACTAGCTCTCAATAGCTCCATCTCTGCTGATAGCAACTCTCCTGGGGACACGAAGGCTACCTCTTCATCATCACACCACTCACAAACCCAGTGACAAAGCTAGCTTTGAGTAGCCCAAGCGTTAACCCACAAAACCCAGACGTGAAACACTAGCTGTTAGAGAAGCACACATGATATAATTCTTCCAAGCGGGCCAGACAGGACTTGCTTGTCATTCTTGGCATTTTTAATCTATTACCATAAAAACCAACAGATTACAGATTCCCAGGAGACCGGCAGATGCCACAGTGACTGAGTGCGCTGGCCATGCACAGCACTGGCCACCACAGTTCAGCACCCTGTCCAGGGAGGTCCACACCCCTCTGATGGGAACAGACCTGCCGGGAGAGGGTAGACCATTGCTTGTTAGCAGCACTGACGTCAGACATGCCCACCGCTCGATTACCTCCAATGCCACCACTTCCGAATTGAACAGCATGGTATTAGCAAAGGGCAGATGGGCATGTCCTCTCCTCCCACCCACCCCACTCTCCAGCCCTTTTAAGTGGAGACTTCTGCCTTCCAGCTGCATCAATTCATCACATTTTCTTGCTCAGCCAGTATGAGAAGACAGGTTGCTCTTTACATGGCTGGCACCTTATCACACAGGGTCACACTAAACACCTGAAATCTCAAACACAGAGCCTGCTGCCCAGGCTTGGGCTCTGCAGCTACAAACACTCACGAGTCCCATCTTTTGGCTGTAATCAAATCATCTCTTCGATCATCAGTTGAAAGGGTGGGCATCCACCACCTTCCACAGGCAGCACGCACTCAGTGCCACAGCACGCCCACCCCGGGAGCTGTGCTGGTGCGATGTGTCAAGTGAGACTGGGTGGGCTGGGGGCTGCAGCACAGGGAGACAGGGCAGGAGGATTTCTCACAGCTGGGATTCCTGTCCCCAAGCTGATGGCATAGTGTGGCAATGCCACCCAGGCCAGACTCACACCGCTTGCTGGTAAAGCGGAGGAAGCGTACAACTAACCTAGCCCTTCACTTGGGAAACAGATCTGCACAAAACAGGAGACTTCTCACAGGCCATGCTGCAGCACTCCAAGTGAATCTCAGCACAGAATGTGACAGAGAGGTTGTCATCCAAGTCCCCACTTCAGAAAAACCTGACCTAGAGGCAGGAAGAACATCCAGGGCAGGAAACACTAGCGAGGATGGACAGGACAAGCCTGACCCGTCATCTACAACTTCAGCATTGAAGAGCACGAGGTAGGCAGCTGCTAAGACTGAAGCCGTACTAAATGCTGCTGTGTCTAAGCACCCACCCACCTCACACCCACTCCCAGCACAGACCATGCTGGGGATACCTACTTTTAGTTCCCTGCCATCCAATAAATCCAAGAGAGACAGTACACCCAAATGAACACCCAAACCCAAGTGTGTGGAGCAGGGGACACAACAGTAGCACATTCATGGCCAGCAGTCACATGGCTGAAAGCAATTACAGTCACCATCAGCTGAGCTGCCACTGCTCAGAGGACCTCCAGGGTGGCCAGTTAGCATCATTTCTCCCAGCCACACCACCCAGAGCCCAGATGTTAGACCATCACCCAACTGCCTTCAATCGTGAGATCACACGCTGTCACCCTTTGCACCTACTGATCTACCAGCAGCAAGAGTAGCAGGTACCTCCGGGCTGGAAAAGGGCTTAATGGTGCAAGCAGGGAAAGCTGATTCTGTGTTAGAGCCTGAGCAACTCCCTGGGATGGTCAGAGGGGAAACAGTCCTTCCATGCTCCCCCCACCAGCAACGCTGCAGGCAGAGCTCAGCCAAGACCTACTCACCACAAACAGAGCCACTGCCGCTTGTGCAATAATCCAGTTCCCAAAGTGCCAATAGGAATGTATATGCAAAGATGTCAACAGATGCCTATCGAAGGGTTTGGGGACCAGTGATAGGAAAGAGCAAGGTGATAATGTGACATTCATTAGAGTAACCAAACAATACTGATTTAATACAACCTTGCATCACCCTCATTAAAAGACTTGGTCTCAGTTTTGCAATGTGCTTGAAATGAAAAGATATTCAGGAATGTTTTGCTCTGCATATGCATTACGGTTATTTGGTAAACTTTTTAAATTTAGTATTTAACTCTACCTTTCACACAGATCAGGTGGTAGAAGTTTCTGGATTCATGTTTGGCTTTTTTGATGTAATTAGCAACTTTAAGTACTTCATGAGCTCAATATCCAAAAAGATACACACAATACTTAATACACAATAGTACGTAGTTCAAAAAGTGCTGACAAGGAACTTCTCAGTAGTAACTAATAAGTTAAAAATTAATATCTGTTATTGCACCATGCAGGTTGATAGTTTGTCAGTCACATGTTTAAACAGCTGGCACCAAGAGATGAGAATCTGCTTTTCTATGCTGAATTACTGCTCTAACATACACAGAGGCAAAGGTAATATTCAAAGCCTGAACAAAACACCAACTTAAACCATGTTTCTTTTGCTGTTTCTTGCTACTCTGTGGCATGCAGATAAAAACCAAGTTGTAGCCACATAAATTTCACCTGTCCATCTCTCTGCAAACTGCGAAGCAACGCTGTAGCAGTTGACATCTCTGTCCTTCCTCCTCCACATTTGCTTTCTAACTCTCTTCTTGATCAGAAGCATCACCACGTCTCTGCACAGGGTTAACCTGCAGGCAGGTTAACCGTGTTGGCAGGTCAAGAGCCACCCTCGAACACTGTTGTCAAACACCATTAGCGAGCTGGGACTGTGCTGTGCAAGGCACTGCTGGATCTATACAAAACACATGCTGGAATAATGCAAACAAGCCAGATGCTGCTTTACCGTCACTTTCTCTGCCACAGGCAGTTCACATGCAAGAAAATCAAGCTAACAGGCTTTTATCTAACTAAAGAGGAACAAATGTCCCCAGTGGATTCTGGTCCACAGCACTCAGCATTATAAGAAGGAAAGAGATGCAAAACATTGTAACTTAAAAAAAAAAAAAGAATAAGAAAACAACTGAAAAATTTGCTGTAAAGCAGAACTCACTCAGCCTTTGGTTTTGCTGAAAACACAGCCTCTTTGTGTTTCACCACCTATCATTTAATGCTATGTAAAATAGGTTACCAAGAACACAGATAGGGTGTACTTGGGCAACATCACCAAATAAACTACTACCACCTGAAGTATCACCACCAAGACAACCTCAAGTGCTAAATGAAGCTCTGTTAAGTGATCAAGTGTACTTACTACTAATCACTACCATCTACTTTGACAAGGAAGTGGATTAAAATATCTATATGGAAAGATTATGGGCACACCCTCCCTAAACTCACTGCCACTCATGTAAAAAGAAAAGCATTTGTCTTCTCCCGATCCATTACGCTACACACATTAGCAAAAACACAACTCCTGCACTCATGCTCCAAGAAGTGGAGCACTTGCAGTTTTACTACACAAAAGACTGAGACGTACTTCCAACATGAAGTTTACCTATAAAGCTATTCACAAGGCACTGGGATCACTTAGATCACTAGCAGCTGCTTAAGCAAAATTACTGAATTGCTGTCCCTAACATCCTTTTCAATCAATCATTGAGTAGCACTCTCATTTGCTTCCTTCAAGTCAGAACTGTTGTATTTCCACTTCTCCAAAGCCAGTTAAGTTGCTGCACTAGAAAGCCAAGTAAACACAGGAAAGAGTTACTAGAAGATCCCGCATGAGTGGATACAGCAGCAAACCCATTTAACAAGGCTGCAATTCCTTCACTCACCATCTTAATCTCACAACAATTGAAACCCAGAGCAGAGAAGTCAGTAAGGGAGCCCCAGGGGAAGGAGTTCCTCTGCATTTATCCCAAACCGAGCATCCATCAGCCGGAATACCTAATGAAGTCGTCAGTCCCCAAAGCCCTCCCCACTGTGAAGCTAATCTAGCCAAAACTAGTAAATAGGTTTCTGGAGTTTGGGGCATTCTTTAATCTGGGGAGATGTTTGCCTACTTTATAGGAGGGGAAACTTGGTCAGATTAGCTTTGATAAGAGAACAAAGACCCTGGTTAAGCATAATTCTTTATATCTAGCACTGAATAACTGAGTTTAATAATCACATTATGATCTCTTAAACCCAGACAAAGAATGAGTAATTCATCTTTCACAAGCAGAGAATTCCTTCAAAGGAGCTTGGTTACAACCAAGCAACATCCTCAAATTGTTAAACTTGGCAAGATTAATAGGCTGTGATAACAGCAGTGTTTCACAAAGATTTCTCTTAGCAAATTATTTTATAACATACTTTTTTTTTTTTTTTTAAAAGAGTTATTCAGATGCAAACCAGCAGATCTGGGATTTAAGTTCTCTGCGTGCACACACCCCACAGAAGGCCATCAAACACCCCCGGGGCAGAAATCAGCTGCAGAATATTGCACCCAGAGGACTCGCCTTGTGTCCACTAATCTCCCCGAAACACTGCTCTCCACTGACAAACTACCAGCAGTTCCTCTTTGCACAAGATTTCTTTTCAAAACAGATTGAATTTCTATACATTATGCGCAGCACTAACACATGTTGATCTCTGTAACTATTCCCTCTTTATATCCAGGTTCCAGCTGTTGTCTTTAAAGTTACTCTGAGTAAGTCTCCCAGCATTAAGGAGTTTTTTTTCTCAGGTTACTAGGCTCACTGGAGAAGTCACAAGTGTTACTGGATGAACAATGGCTCCAAGTTCTCATGCAAAGGCAATTTATCTGAGATATCTATTATCTTTTATAGTCTCTTCTACAGACTGACCAAAAACAGGAAGCCCAGCTCTCATGTGCACACGCATTCCACTGGGATTGTGTAACAGCAATAACAACCTCGGAGGCTGATTCAATGGCATTTGCTCAGAGCTACACCAACAGCTCTCCTGAAAAGAAATAAATGAGTTCAAGTGATGCCCTGCTTGAAGGTATGGATGCTATTACAGAGCAGACACATGCAGCCTGTCCCAAGGAAGCATTAACTGGAGCTGAGATTCCCATCCACATGTCTCACCGCTATGTCCACTTAGATAAAAACTTGCAACTGGAGAACAGTGCCTGCAGAGTTTGTTACCTCTGTGAGCAGTGGGACTTGCTGCTCTCCATTAGAATACTTACACCCAGTGCCAGGGTACCCCAGCCTTTCCTATGCAAAGGAAAGTCCAAAGCTTCACCTCCTGAAAAATTCCCTGCTCTTCCCCTTCCCTTCGCAGGCTCCCAACAAGAAGCCATTGTTCGGGGGAGCGGGGTGACACTTCCTCTCCCAGTCCAAATTAGAGATGTATAAAAATAAACCCACGCAGCTGCCCCACTAACTCATTTTCTTTCACTCTGCTTCAATTCGATGAGAAGCCGGCTCCAGTTTCCTCACTTTTTCTGCTTTTGGGAACACTATCCTGCACAAAAGATAAAAGTTAAATGCGAACCGAATCCCCTTTTCAGTACTGCTCTGCGGGAACCCGCCGCGGGAAGCAGCACCTCCCCTCCCCTGCAGCCGGGCTCTGCTTCTACCAACTCACACAAAGCCTGAAGTTCTGCAGAAGTCGGGGCTTTCGCTGCGCGCCCCTCTCCATCCCAGCGGCGGAGCTCACGGCACGGCCCCGCCGCACCGAACCCGATAACGGCGGCCACGGGGCAGCGCACCTCCCGCGCCCGCGCCGGGCCCGCTCTAGCTCAGCCCGGGGGTGAAGTTTTCCAGGGGAATGAATCAGACAGGCGCCTTTTCATCGCCGCGGGGAGGCTGCAAGGGGCGGCAGGAGCGTGCCCAGCGGACACGTACTCCGCGTCCTGGCGGGCACCGATGCGCGCTGGGCTCCGCGCCCGCTCCCCCGCCCCACTGCTCCGGGACCCCCCCCGAGGCGGCGGCGCGGGGACACGCCTGGCCGGGAGCGGAGCCGGGCGGCAGCGAGGGCCGGGCCGGGCCCCGCGGAGCCGCTGGGGCCGGTCGGCGCCTCCCGCCCCGCTGCCGGGATGCTCCGCCCGGGCCAGCGCACCTCCGGGCGGCAGGGCGAGCGCCGGCAACTTTCCCCAAGTTGGAGCCGCGCTGGAAGAGCTCCCGGGAGCACTCACCGCCCGTGCGCCGCGCCGAGCCGAGCCGAGCCGAGCCGCGCAGAGCCGTGCCCCAGCCCCGCTGCCCGCGCTCGGCGCGCCCCAGCCCCGCCGCCCCGGCCGGATTGGGCCGTGCGCCTGCACATCACGGCGTCCCGGCGCGGCGATTAGGCGGGCGCGGAGTCACTCAGGGCGGGGAGGAGCTGCGGCCGCAGCCAGGGCGCGCCCCCGTCCCCGCCGTCGCCGGGCTGCTCTGCCCTGCCTTCCCCTGCCTTGCCCTGCCTGCATCCCTCGTGTCCTGCCCTGCGCGCATCCCACCTCCCGTGCATGCATTCCTCCTGTCCTTCAAGCATCCGTCGTTCTTCCCCTGCATGCAACTCTCCTCCAGGCAGGCATACCTTCTTCTCTACAAGCATCCCTCCTCCCATGCAAGAATGCATCCTTTCTCCCATGCATGGGCAGCTCTGGCTCCCTCAGCCCTGCCACACAGACAGAGGAGCTCTGGGCTCCCCTTGCAACCTCCCCTTGACTCCCCAGGAGCAACCCTGCTGGGTGGTGCTGAGGATGCTCAGGGGAAGCTGGTGCTGGTGGGCACACCGGGCAAGGGGCTCCCCACACAGAGGAGCCAGGGCCTGGCCCAGAGCCTGGGTCCCACGAGGAGCATGTGGGGTGCAGGTGCCTAGGCCCTTGCACCCTGTACTCTGTGCTTCTGGGCAGGGACCGTTGCCACAGCCTTTCCCCACCTGGCCTCTGGCTGTCCAATTTGGGACAGGTGGCCTCATAACTGTCCTAATTTCTACTTTTGCCACACAGACATTCACACCGAAAATTGCTAGAACGGCTCAGGAAACCAAGGGCCTTAGGGACGCTTTTGCGTAGAAGTGGTGGAGAACAGAGGTTAATTCGAAAGAGGCCTTGAACTGAGAAAGAAAAAGCAAAAAACTGCTCTGGGAAGAAGGAGGTGAACGGAGAGAAGGAGCCAGGGAGCCAGAGCTGCACTGCAGAGCTGGGCCAGAAAAGGGGGAAGCCGCTTCCCCAAATGAGGGACCTCACACTCCCCAGCAGCTTGACACTGCCATCTCCACCGGACCCATGAGAAAACATGGGCTCAGATATTAATACTTTCTTCTGGTTTTAGGAGAAAAGCAGACATATTTTCAGGCACTCAAGACCCTTTTCAGGTAAGAAAGATGAGCCATTCCTGTGCCTGGAGGTGAGAACAGCACAAAGTAATAAATTCAGACATAAACCAGTAACATTAATGCAAGGTGCTAGCTTTTCTATAAAGTAATAGCACATGTCCCATTTTTTTGTGTTTAACTATTTTCCACCACTGTCAGAAAAATTAAACTTGCAGAAAGGTGACAGTTACCTAACAAACTATTAATAGATAAGGTGCACACCAACATTAGATCATTCCCTCTCTTCTCTCCAAAAATTAAATAAATGTAGGGCACATTTGACTAGAACTGTCCAGTAAAACCCATTGTAATGACTATTTATTTCTCTATGTTGCCAATGTTACAGGTGCACATTTCTGGATCTGAATTGCATAGTCACACATTATGAGTCTTTGTATGAATTATTTATAGAAAGACTGTCAGCCTGATCATTACAGAATAAAACAAAACACATTCCATTGTCAAAACCATCAGGTAAAATCATTTTGCAGTTAATTTTCCAAAGCTACAAAATGACAAGGTCTCACAGAGTGGTCCCACATGATGGAAGCGACACGGTTCACAGTGGGAGTTTCCTCACCACATTAGCAGGAGCTGCTTCCTGAGAAGAATTAGACTCTCTTCCCTTCGTCCTTTTATTCTTTTCATACAGTTGGATTTCTCATTGGATGTCAGAAACTCTTACATATTCATCAGTTTATTAGACTAGCTCTCAGGAGATAGGAGTAGTAATTTTATACTGATTTAAAGGATTAGTTCAATTTTACGCTCTGTGGTGGTAGTCCTGTGTTCAGATTAGACCAATGCTTCACATTGCATTACAAACACAACAGAACTGTGAATATTTCTGATGCTGGTTGCAAATTTTAGAAAAAAAATATACTTTAGATTATTTTTTGTCAGATTTTGCTATCATGCCAACATAAAAGAGCTAGAGACATGAAATCATCTTTGTAGATCTTGACTATTCAGAAAATGCAGATTACACGTTTCTGTGCCCTGCTTTTGTCCAAACCAGTAGCATGAAACAGGCAACTCTTTGTTCTCCAAATGAGGGAGCAAAGTATTAAACATATTGAACATTTACCAGTTGCCTCTATATTAGGATTTCCCCATGTCTTCATGCACAAAGAAAGTTAAGCTATAGTAGACAAATCTATTAATTCAACTACAACCACTGCTTAGTATCCTGATATAGGCGTCAAGCTCAGTTTAAGATTTTTATTGCGTACTCAATATAATTGCTATATTCTGAGTGAAATGTCAAAATGTGGAGATTCATTTACACATAACTAGCAAATGTCTTCTTTGCAAAAACACACAACTGCACATTCTTAGGTGATTATTTATGGTTAAAAACACTCATTAACACAGATACTAGCTTCCCTTTCTCGCGAAAAATAAACACAAGGCCCAGCAATTGCTGCTTTGTGAAACAGTGAACAAACATTTTGAAGAGCACCTGACAGTACACAGTTGAATTCTTATTTCACTGCATCCACAGGTGATGTAGCTGGGGAAGGAAAGGTGAAGTTTTGGCAAAGGTCACAGGGGAAAACCAGTGCCCTTATAAAAATTCCCATGGAGATTTTAAACAGAGACTGAAGCACAGGGTGGGTCTGGAATATGTGTTGGCCAGCATTTGAAATTATGTTTGGGACATTTTTAAAGCCCTTTCAAAAGGATTGCTATTAAGAAAATGACAAAGAGTACTGTTTACAGAGAGGGACTTTCTGCATAATGGCATGCATGAACAGGCAACAGGTATTTCCAACCTGATTTATGCCATGGGTAGTTTTATTTAATATGACTTTTAAATAAAGTTGTAGTGAAATATTTTTGTAGAAAATATGCACTTATAAGATGCTGACTTCACAAACTACTAGCATATAGAAACGTAGGAGGAAGGAAATAAGCCATATTTTTTGAAGATGAGTTTAAACAGTGCTTCATTAATTCTTTTCTTCAGCAGAGTATGGTGAATTTAACAGATATCAGAAAATGCCCTGGCTATAGAGCCACAATGGAAGGACTGCCTGCTGGATGTTTGTGTTGAACATTTTTAACTGTAAGAATATGAATTTCCATAAATGCAATTTATTGTAATAATCATCACCAGACAGATGAAGGGCTGGTCCTGCCTCCAGTACTACTTTGCCACTGCCAGATTAATGTTAGTGTGACTCTGTGCCTACAGAAGTAAAATGCATTTTAATTATGTCTGTTTAAATGTAAGCTTCTTATCTGGCAGCTTAGCGATACATCTCCTGTAGTGCTTTTCCAATGTATAAAAGTTACACCTTTGCCTTTGGCTGGTTCATTGAATAATATGTGGTTTTAGCATATAATTATGGTCACTTACCTGTGAGAGTGTCTTACTGAGGCAATGCTTGGATGAAATAAAGTTAGAGAGGGCCTATGAGGATAAATAATGCTTGTCTTCTCAGCGGCAAATCTAACTCATTTCTGATTGAGTGCTCCTGCCTACATCACTAACAAGAAAAAAGCCCATTGTCTGTTAAAGAGGAGGCGGTCCCTTTTGGAAAGGGTACGCAAGAAACAATATGGTCCTAAGAGATGCTGTGAAACATCGTATGGCGTGCATCTTTGCAAGGTATGCCTGATATCCTGTGTATAAGCTAGCAGCTTTAAGATCAGGATCATCACAGACCATAAGGGAGGGGTGGTGACAATCAGGAAGAGAGGGAGGAAGCCTGATGGGGTAATTAAAACCTTGTGTCTCTGATGCGTGGTATGCCAAAGAGACAGGGAAACTGCAAAACATGCTGGGGGAGTGGTAAGCATACGGGTTCAGAAGTGGCCTTTAAAGAAATGGGCTTTAAAGGACTTGGTGTGAAGTTCGCCCATTAGAATTAGGGCATCTGTTCTCAACTAGACTTTTGTTTTGTTTTCTGCAAATACTTACCCACAACATTAACAGAATCTAAGAACCAGGGTATTAACGTCAAAAACACTTGTCATCAATCAAGGAGAAGAATTGACTGGCACTATGAATAGATTAATAAGCTGGAACTACTTTTTTTCCACTGCAAGAAAGCAGATGGAAATCTGCATAATATTTTGAAATACAGCAAACTGAATTTACCTCCTGCTAGAAATATTTACTCAAATAATTCTGGGCACTTCTTTACTTAAAAACAACTTTTGGGAAAGAAATATCAGTAAGTTTATCCAGCAAGGTTGGCCCATGCAAGGAATCCATATTCAAAGTCTAAAGAAGTCTGTGAGACTCCTCACATGAATGTAGATTACCCACCGAAGTTATCAGCCTGCCTGCCAGCTGCCTTCCCTCTCACTGTCCTAACCACCAGATAACAGATCATGTCGTGGGACTCTGGACTGTGTTGTGAAACCACCAGTGCCTCCTGTTTATTCTGCTGTAAGGCAAGCTCGTGCTTTGGCGAAGGGGTTGCCCAGGGTTTCATGCTGCCTCTATTCTGAAGTATACGTTTTATCTGTTTGAAATTGTGCTTGTTCCTGCCAAGGGGAGTTTTTCAGTGATTGCCCATGCAACATAAGGAGAGCTCTGCACTTCCAACCCAGCAGTGGCAAGCAAGAGTTATTCATGTTATGCCTTTGTACAACCCTTAACTACAGTTTTTTTATGGGCCGAGCTTCCAGAAGACTCATTGACCTTTGAAGCATGCAGGAGAGTGGGTGACTTGAGACTTTATTTGCAGTTCATATCAACAGGGTGAACCTCCCTCCTTCATCGTTGTGGACCAAAAAAAAAAGGCAGCATGGCAATGAGAAGGTGTTTTTGTCTCTTCTCTTTATTTAATTTATCAGCCCATCAAGACCAGACTCTCAAAAGCTACTGAACCCACACTCTCTTTCTCCTACCTAAGGTACGAACAATTGTCTCCAAAGAAAATCATGTTTCCAGAGAGCAGGAGATGCAGAAGGTCAGACGTAGGTAGTTTCGGGCAGAAGAACCAGCAGAGCTAGCTGCAAACTGTGGAAAATACAGTCGCTGCCCATGCAGCTGACAGTCAGTCATTTTGGTCATTTATCGAGGTTGACAATTTGGCGTGCAGTAACCTGGTTATTACTGTGGCTTGAAGTTCTGCGTGCAGCTTCTTACTATTAAATCCTGGCAATCCACTCAGAGCTGGACAACGTCACCCTGGAATGAGTTTTTAAGAAGAGTTTGAAGGGGGAAAAGCCTGGTGGTTTGGCAAGCTAGGACCGGGTCGATATTTCATGCAGTTGGTTCTGCATTGGGACAAGACTGGAGGCAGGAAACAAAAAAGCTGCTGACGTAGGCAATTCTGCATGGTATAGAGAGCTTGGGATGGGATGAACTGGAAAATGTACAGGGCCTCCAAGGAAGACTCTTGTCTGCACAGTGCTGGCCTTCATGCCAGTCAGACTTGCAAGTGATGGCCTTGCTTTCCTCTTTCTCTCCACTCTGCCTTCCTTTGGCTCAACTCAAGTTAAAATGAGGTACACAGAGACTGTATGGCAGCTAATGAATAATATTCATCTGCTACAGGATGAGAGCAGGAGGCTGTGCTCGGTAACTGAGGCAGTGTTCTTGCTGCTCAAGGACACTGTTTCTAGTGTTCCTAATATTTCCCCATTTGCTAGTAACTAATTTGGACTTTTTTGTGTTTCTAGTCCGTAAGACATTCGTGAATATTTTGTTCTCATTTTCTCTAAACTTTCTTCTTGCTTTTCTTACTTTTTTGCTCCTCTACCTTTTGCTTCCTCCTCCATTTTACCCATGCTGGCACAAAGTTCCCCCAGATCCTACAAAACTCAGCCATCCCACAGCCTCTGAAATCCACGGTGAGCGGAAGCAGAGCAGGGCTGTCTACATTCCTGCAAGCCCAGGGCTTGGGAGATGGCGTGGATATGTGCCAGTGCTAATAAATAGGGTACTATTAGTGACTGTGTAAAGCAGGAAAATTGCAGAACAAGATAAGACTCACAGAATTCCCATAAGCTGATTTTGGATAAGGGTATTTGCCAAGGGGAAAAAATAGGTTATCCTTAAATGCATATCTCTCTATTCAGCCACACGCGTGTTTGCATAGACGCTACACCATGTGTAAAAGGCAGCAGGATCGTGTGTTGAAGTATATCTGTGACACGCTCGGCTCCTTTGCAACCTGCCCAGTACAGAAGTTGCTTTGCAGTTTTGTAGCCAGGCTATGGTTGGGGCTGACTGTTCCCAGCTCTGAGGCCAGGCTGTACCACGCCTGCCAAACTAAACACCCCGTGTAGCTCCAGTTGGGCCCAGCATGCAAGAAATCCAATGCAGTGCTGGGACAAACTCGGTGGAGCAGTTTCTCTTACACGTCTAGTAACTGCAAGGCTTTATTGCCTCCTCCTGTGTCCTGTAGAGCAGAGATCAGGCCAGGCGCCCTGATCTTACAGGCTTACATTGCAGCAAGGCAGATCTGCAGATCCGAGGAAGCTGCTTCGCCGTCCTGGGCTGAACTGTATCTCCAGGTAGCTGAGTGCTGTTGGGGCAGGGCTGATCCTGCTGCATCAAAACAGGGAGGCTCTGGTGGGTGCCAGCCTCCCTAGCGCAGGTGGGGTGCACCGACTGGTGCTGGCACATCAGCCAACATTTCCATATCAGTGCTTTGCATTCCCTAAGCTTTATTGCTAATGGTCACAGCAGGAAAGAGACAACTGGCTGAAAATAATGTGACTTTTGTGGTAACTGATGTGCGGGACAGGGCAGAGAGCAGAGGAACTGCTTGTGATGGAGGAGAAGAACAAGAGGAACTGCAGAAACAGGGCAAACAGAAATCAGTCTAGGGTGGTTCAAGTTCAGGTCATCCTGCTGCGGGGCATGCGGACAGACTAGCTACCCTCTCCAAGGCCCTTCCAGCTTTATATCCTGCTATTGCAGTTCCTGTTTGTTGCAGGAAAGCACCTTTTAGTGCCAGTCACGCTGGGATTTCTCTCCTTTCCCATCTGTGCAGGACCCCAAGCAGCACACAGGGTGCAGCTACAGTGCATGGAGCAGCTGCAGAATGTAGGTGCAATGGGGTTAGCCTCATCCCCAGCCCCATAAGCGGTGCTCAGCTCCATCCCCCGTGGCACAGGAGCATGGATCAGTCCCCAGGGCGGCAGTGTGCAGAGTGCTGGCTCCAGCTGGCAGCAATGCTTTCTCCTTCCTGACCCCACCACTATATTCTCTGTGCTTAGCTCTTGCTGTTCTAGTTTTTGCTGATCTAGACATGTTAAAATTAATTTTTCTCTTGGTGCCTGACTCTAGGCAAGGTTATTAGGTAGCTGGGTCATTGCAGTATGTGACTGTCAGCTGCTGAAATCATTTGCATTGGGCTGCGGGTTGGTAACCCACTAAAGACCTCGTTTGGAATGATGACTAATCAGCATCAAAACTCCTGCAAGCCTCATTTTAAAAGCAAGGAATGTTTTCTTCAAAAAGAACAAGAAAACTGCATTTCTGTGTTGCAAAATGATTGGCCTTCACGTGGCAAGAGCCCAGCTCATTTCCCCTCCGGTCTGCATTCTGGAATCATTACCACACTTATTTCCAGTAGTGCAGAAAGTCTTTTCCATATGCCTCCTCTTCAGCCAGTAGTCTGTAGCTAATGTTTAATGTTTCCTAGGCAGGAGGAGATGAGGACAAACCAACAGCTCTACTGTGATGACAAGCACCTTAGAAAATGTAAAACCTTTCTCTAAAAGCAGTCGCCAGGTCTGAGAGCAAGCCCAGTCCTGCAGACAGTACTTCAACAACTCCTCTGAGGAGCGTGCAGCCTTGGGACAGTCTGTGTGAGGAGTTCACAGAAAGCTCCTGTGTCCCAAAAAAACCCTCTTCCTTCAGAGCAGGATTGTACCTTGTCCTGGCTGAGGGGAGAGTGCTCAGCAATGAAGAAGCTGCATAAAGTTAAAAATTCATTTGGACAGACAATTCCTTATGAATCCATAACAAAACGTGTTTTGCATGGATGTTCGTTTTCACTGACATTGAAGAGCATTTGTGCCAATTAAGATGGATGAGCAGAAACCTCGTCTTCTGCACTCACATAACTTCCATCACAGCAACTTTTAACTGGACACTGTCCTGGCATTTCACATTCCAGCCTGACAACAGTCTGCAGGTTTTGACCAACATGCTCTATAAAAAAAAGTCATTTACTGGAAATGGGCAGTAAACAGCTCACAAAAAGTGTTTCTCAGCATCAGCTCCAGAAAGGAATTCCTCCCAGAAGCCCATCTCGCTGTCTTTGTTAGAGCTGATAGGGAACTGTGGGACGGAAGGGTATTCATAGCTGCAACGTGGCTTAAAAACAGAAGAAAATAATACTCTTGTGGAAAAAAAAGGTTCTCTAGTGGGCCGGGCACAGGCAGAATTAGAAAACAGGCTGTGTTGTCCTCAAACAAGGGCACTCCACTTCCTCCTGCTTCTGCAGCAGGCACTGAAGGGCTTTTAAGGATGGCAGATCATACCAGTGAGAGGTCCTCAGCTCCCGCATGTGGAGGATACCTGAGATAACCAGGCTCTGGCCATACTGACCTATACAGAAAAGGCAAACTGGTTCTCAGAAGGGCACTGTGGGCCCCTGCTTCCAGCCTTGCCAAGCCAAGGATATTCCCCAAAGCATCTGCCCCAGGGCATTTTATCAGTCCGAGGTTTAAGGGCTCTTTTGTGTCCCTGCCCCAGCAGCCACTCCAATGGAACAGCCCAAAGCTGCATTTCCAGAGATCCAGCTTTCTTGGCAAGGGGTGGATGGTCCGAGACATTTCCAAGGGCCACACTTGCAGGAGAGGCGGCCATGTGCTCACCAGCGTGCAGCCAAGCTGCCTGCCTCCAGGCACCGGAGCTGGCTCGGGCAGGTGGTGTCTGCTGTTAGAGCTCTCCTGACTTCAGCATCTCCTGTGCTCCAGATGGAGACAAAACACAGTGTTAAGAGCAACCAGCACCAAATGCCCTAGATGGAGTTAGAAACTCCTCTGATGGACAGAGTAACACATATCTGGCCCACAGAGATCTCATTTCATGTTTAAACTTGGCAGTGTGAAGAGCTTGGATCTCTTCCTACACTTTTTGTTGCTGTTTTAGCACTATCTGTCCTCACTTTTCATCTTTCTGCTGTTCCTATCCAGACCAACTTCAACTGGTGTGAAAGCCATGAATAAAAGGCACTTGTAAAAGTAAGGCGAGCAACATTTGGCCCCAGATTTGATTTTGCCCCAAATATTTTTACAATTGACTTAGTTTTGTGTTCATACACGTATCTCATAAGAAATTTGAGAATGAAGCACTGCCAAAGGTATTAACACATAAAAACATTTTTCAGCCACTAAATATCCCCTGGTGAAAAGAGGCTTTTCCAGTCATTATATGCTTATGGTCCACCATATTGGTACTGGAAGAAAATCTGAGGTAGCTTTCTCTGTCACATAGCTGCTAAGTAGCTAATACTTGCTTTATCTTTTGAAACACACTGTCTGCAGTGGTGATGACTACAATATTTTCTCATGGCTTTGTCAGGCCAGCTAGCCATGTAGGCAGCTTGGAAAATCTGGCCTTGTTTACAGATGATTTTAAAGGCCTGTGTTCACTGCGGGTTTCATTTCTTTATTAATGCAATTATTTAAAGACTATATTGAAAGAGCTGTTTTACAAAGAGTTGGAAGTTACACAGTGTGAAAGGTCCTGATGAGCTCCCCGGTGAGGCTGGCTCCCCACCATCCCGCTGATCCAGACGTGCTCTGCCAATGGAGACGTGATACCCAGCGATGGCAGATATATCCCCGCTCTCCTTCCCGGGCTCACGGCTATACCTTCCTGATTTCTTTTTTCACCACTGAGGCCCCACACTGAGGGTGGCTGCTGTGAGCCCATAAGTCCTGCTCATACTTACTGACTTGCTGCAAAAAGGGATGCTGACTCCTCTAAGCTGAGGTGTTGCGGTGGGTTGACCCTGGCTGGAGGCCAGGTGCCCACCAAAGCCGCTCTGTCACTCCCCTCCTCAGCTGAACAGGGGAGAGAAAATATAACAAAAGGCTCATGGGTCGAGATAAGGGCAGGGAGCGATCATTCACCAGCTACTGTCACGGGCAAAACAGCCTCGACTTGGGGAAATTAGTTTGATTTATTACCAATCAAATCAGAGTAGGGTAATGAGAAAAAAACCCTAAATCTTAAAACACCATCCCCCCACTCCTCCCTTCTTCCAGGACTCAAATTCACTCCTGATTTTCTCTACCTCCTCCCCTCGCAGCGGTGCATGGGGACGGGGAATGGAGGTTGCGGCCAGTTCATCACACGTTGTCTCTCCCGCTCCTTCCTCCTCAGGGGGACGACTCCTCACACTCTTCCCCTGCTCCAGCATGGGGTCCCTCCCACGGGAGACAGTCCTTCACAAACTTCTCCAATGTGGGTCCTTCCCACGGGCTGCAGTTCTTCACGAACTGCTCCAGCATGGGTCCCCCGTGGGGTCACAAGTCCTGCCAGCAAACCCTCCAGCGTGGTCTCCTCTCTCCACGGGTCCACAGGTCCTGCCAGGAGCCTGCTCCAGCATGGGCTCCTCTCTCCGTGGGTCCACAGGTCTTGCCAGGAGCCTGCTCCAGCATGGGCTCTCCACAGGGTCACAGCCTCCTTCGGGCACATCCTCCTGCTCTGGCGTGGGGTCCTCCAGGGGCTGCAGGAGGATATCTGCTCCACCGTGGACCTCCATGGGCTGCAGGGGACAGCCTGCCTCACCATGGCCTTCACCACGGGCTGCAGGGGAATCTCTACTCTGGCACCTGGAGCACCTCCTCCCCCTCCTTCTTCACTGACCTTGGTGTCTGCAGAGTTGTTCCTCTCACATGTTCTCACTCCTCTCTCTCCACTGCTATTGTTCTGCAGCAGGTTTTTTTCCCCTTCTTAAATACATTACCCCAGAGGCACTACCACCGTCACTGATGGGCTCAGCCTTGGCCAGCAGCGGGTCCGTCTTGGAGCTGGCTGGCACTGGCTCTATCGGACATAGGGGAAGCTCCTCAGCTTCTCAGAAGCCACCCCTGTAGCCCCCCCACTACCAAAACCTTGCCACGCAAACCCAGTACAGGTGTAGTGTTGTGGTTCTGTTTCACAGCCCCATGGGTCCTGGTTCACCCTTCTGCACTGCCCTGCTATTGCCTCTGGGCTCCTACTCAACCACAAACAGCATCAGACCGGCCCTTCTCATAAAAGCTGGGTGTAAGCTGTACGGTGGATACTAAACTTCTCCCAAAAAGTCAGCTCTGGTGAGCAACAGGAAGTGTGTGGAGTGAGGTCAAACTCAGCAAATTGCCCCCAAATCCTGGGCAATACAAATTCTACCAACAGATTCAAGTGCAACATTTTAAAGCAACATCATTTGACACTTCATTTTGAATGTGAGGTTAAACGTTTAAAGGAGGCTGCAAGTGTTGAAAGTGTTCAAGTCAACACAAAACGAAGCATTTCTTTTCGCTCCAGCTATAACTGGTCTTTTTCCTGTTCTGTTTCATCAGCCAAACCCTTATTTTCCCATCCCGTAACTGGGAAAAGGCATCTAACTTCCCCATTAGGGACCAGCCTCACAGACCTGGGAGCTGGAAGATGCGCTGTGTGTAACACATACCAAATAAACCCTTTGCCCTGCAATGAAAATAAGCCTGTAATGGTTTTACAACCCCAGCTGTGAGGAAGGTTTTTCCACATACATCCATCTTTCTGGTGCATGCGCAGCTCCTCAGGTTTAAATCTCAGCTTGAGATCCTGGCATCTTCTTCTCATCATGATAATAATCTCCAAGTGAGCAAAACAGGATTTTTAAAGCTTCTCCTATCCAGTCCCACCCTAGCTAATGCCACCTAGCTGCTGAATCCTTCAGGTCTGTGAGTTGGATATTCCCCTCGGCACAGCCCAACTTTTTTTGTTAAGGCTTGCAATATTTTGCACGATTTTTAAAATTTTCAACCTTCCTCCACAGTGCCACCTCCTTGAATACACCGCTCTGCATGTCTATCTGCCACCTTGCACTCTTTATTCAGAGTATTTAGATGCTTTGGGATGAAGATGATCACGTCCAGTGCCCATATGCCATCCAGCACAGTGGGGTGCTGGTCCACACACAGGATTTCTCAGAGCCGTGATTATGGAGGCAGTAGTGATATCACTAAGGGATACAGGGTTGGGAAAGGCCATGGCAATGCAAACCCATGTTCTCTACAGACAAGCCCTTGGGTGACACATATGCTGGGATCCAAATGACCTTTAATGACAGCTTTACCTTCTGGACACAGATTCGCCGGGGGCTAACAGTCCCTCTGTCCCAAACTGCCCTTTCCAATTTGCCTTCGGCGTCACGTGCAGCTCTGCCTTATCAGTGTGGCAGCTGCCTTTGCCCCAGGACAGATGGCTCAGTTCCCAAGCAAGCCCTCCTTCCCAGCTGAGAACTGCCGTGAAGCCATCGAGAGAAAAACTTTGATATTTATCAGCATGAAAATAAAGACTTCTTGGAGGCCGCCCTTCCTCATGCTCCCAGCTGCTCCAGCCAAGCAGAGCTGCAGCCATCACTGGTAGCGCTGAGCATGCCAAGGGAGCGCTAACATGTGGTGGGGGGAATTAGGAAGACACAACTGCTAAAACAACAGCCTGTGCAGGTCGATCCCTGGTTGCAGGCAGCTGCCTGCGGTGTGGGCAGCCAGGGTGGCTTATGAAATCACCTGTTGCATGGGGGATGGGGGGCAGCTCCTGATGGCACTCTTGCACACCCACGTGTGTGCAAAACTGATTTTCAGCTTCATTACTATTATTAAAAGCATAATTTATTCAGTGGCACACATGCAAGAGCATAGTATTTCCTCACTTGCTGTATGAACAGCATGATTCAGCTGAGGACAGTCCACACTCCTGCTTGCACCTCCATCTGCTTTCTCTTCCCTTTTCCTTGTAAAACGCTTAGTGTGGAAGAAAACAGGCAGAGGGGGAAGTCACACATGGTCAGTCCATGGGCTGTTTTAGCAGGATGATTGGGACCAGAGGGTTGCAGTTGTCTCTAAGGGACCACAAATGCAGATCTACCCAACGGGATCCCAGCTGTCAGCAGATCATCCCCGAGTTCTCCTTTACTGCTTCTCTGGCCTTGACCACGAAGTAGTTGATACGAGCTGCTCTCTGCTTCCTCCAGCAGCCTGCTGCAAGTTCACAAGCTGCTGGGCAAACACTCATTGTTTGAATTTTACTGGCCGTGCTATCTCTCTCCTAGCAGCGCAATTATCTGCAGCACATATAATATGCCAGCTTTCCCGTAAAGCTGCCCATGTTTATGGTTTTGTCAATGAGGACTCTCTCCTATGACATTTCTGTACCCCAAGCAGGAGTTGGCAGGAGGATAAGGGATGGCAATATTCCATGCTGGGGGACTGGGAAGGAGAATTAGACAAGCCACCAATGCAGACGTTGAAACTTCCACACATCAAACTGCTGGTGTAGATAAAGTGGCTGTCCCTGATGAGCTGAAGACAGGCTTTAAGTGTGTGATAAATATCCATCCTAAAGTGAACAGTGTTGGGAATCTGTGTGAAATGAAATGCAGAAAGCAAAGGAACCACAAACCAAGGAATCTTATTGTGCTGCGATGCATCTCCGAAATGCTTTCCCAAGCTCAAAATCCTCTGAATCCTCATGCCTTGCAACGTAAGGATGCTTTCAGCAGTGACGGTTGACCCGCAATGTGGCAAGGGATGGCCACCCGTGCAGCTGGGCACTGTCGGTGTGGAAGGCTGGGGGTGACAGCTGGAGCTGCTCCCATGCAGCCCCTCCATGTGGGAGGATGGGGATAGGGCCACTTCCTCTGCTGCCCACCCAGTCAGGTTGACAGCTGAGGTTGCTCTGACAGAGTGGATGAATAGACGATATAAAACTCAGATGAAAGAGGACTGCGTCCCCACTTGCCACTGGGGTACTCCCACGAAAGGTATGAAGGGTAATGCAGGTCCACAGCCTTGGCTCTGCCCAAAGCGAGATGTGCAAGAGGACCTGTTGAGGTCAGATTGGCTCTTTCACAAATAAAAACATCCACCAAGGGAAAGTGTAAGCGTCCTTCCTTTCTCATAAGAGAAACCTTGATGCTGGCACTCAGGGGCACAGCAGGTTTCTGCAGCTCCGTGAGCCTGCTCTGCCACAGCCCTTGCCCGCAGGGCTCAGTGTGGCTGCTTCTGCCATTGCAGTGCTGAACATGCCTTTTCTCAGCTGCAGAGAAAAAAATGTGCTGGAAAGCAGAGATGAAGGCTTCAGATTCAAAGAGCTCAAGGCAAATGAGAATGCCGGGGGGAGAAACACGAAACATACTACAAGGTGCACCTACTGCACTGGTATTACAGCTACCCTCGAGCAGGCACAGGAGCAGGAGCATTTGTCAGCTCAGAGGTCAAAACAAACCAAAAAGAGAACAGATCTGGATTAGCAAGACGGGGAGGAGAAAAATATTTAATCTTTAGCAATCAAAAGCACTTAGTTCAACCTGAACATTGCTGTGTTTCCTAACCCTATATTTATCTCCCCTTATACCTACGGTCACTTTTAATGGAAAAAATGCGTTTTAAAAACTTCCTTTGGAAATTCAAATAGTTACAGAGGTCCTAAGGTGAAAGAAAGGGAAAATACAAGATGTTGAAACAAATATGTTTTTCAGCCGAATCTGTTGGCAAAATCGTGAGTAATTTCTGTTCTCCCCAAATGACTTTGTGCATTCATTTTGTGAAGGGGAGATGTGTGAACTACTCACGGGCAGCAGCTCTGGGGCTATCCAGCAGAAGAGAAAAATAATTAAAGAGTTTAAGAAGAAGGAGGCAGCTCAAGCCTGTACCTGTGCCCTGGTAGCATGTGATGAAACAGGTTCCTGACTGCACTGAACTGATTGTATACTTGTTATGAACGTACAATCACCTGACTGCAAATAGCAGCGGGTGCCATAGTTCATCAGCCCTTGAGCGTGGCATCTGGCTCGTACCCGATAAGCCCTCTCTGGCTTGGTTTCTGGAGTATCCAGTGCTGGAGGCAGCGACAAGAAAATGGAGCTTCCTTGCCATGGAGCAAGACAGGCTCAGCAGCTCAGGGGCTGTTGGTACCAGGGGGAGCCAACATGCTGCCAAGCAGGGGAGCCTGGGGGTTTGTCTTCTATGTTGTTTAGGGCAGGATGGTGCCAGACAGACCTTTTGGGGCCAAATCTCCTTCTGAGTGTTTATGTGAGACTTGTCCCTTAGCACTGGCAAAGTCAGGGGTGGCTCAGCTCGAAGGCGGCAATGCATCAAGGGGGCAAAGGGTACGATGTATGGCACCTTTTCGTCCTGCCTCCCTGCCAGGACACCTCCCAGCCTGCAGACTTTGTAGCAGTGTTTTGCAGGTTCCGTGTACAGAAGTATTTGGGCCTCAGTGTATGGTACTTTGCCCCCTGTTCTGAAATGGGATATAACTTTTCCAACAGCTAAAGCATGAAGCAAACAACTGATTTAAGGGGGATCTTTGGTTATGAAGAATTTTGGAGAGCAGCTTTTCAATTCACGAGTTGATTACCCACAGTACGGACGAGAAGAGCAAGCATGGCCATGCAGAGTGGCTGTTCTGCTGGGCTCTGGTATGGCAGATCCTGGCACAACATGCTTTTTCTGTTTCCCTTCCCAGAGGCATTGCCCCTACCAGCCGTGCATCCCAGGGACCCTGGTGCCAGTGGGGAGAACTCAGGAAAGATCCTGTCCCACCCTGTGATGGCAGCAGTGACGGTGGCTCATTTTTCAGAGTTAGCATCTACCCCCCACAGCAAAGCTTCAGATGCATTAGAAAAGCAGTGTCAGCATTAGCAAAAAGAGTGTCCCTCAGCTAGTGTGACAGTCTCAAGTTTGTATTTTACCTTGGACTGTATCCACTGCAGAGCAAAGGAAGTCAAGCCCTTCAAAAAACTTTGTAATGGCTTTTTATACCAGAGGCGTTTTGATCCTGATAAGATTTTAAGTTATCGTACGCTAAATGCCAGAAGTTCTTTGAAACCTTATCTTTCAGCTTCAGCAACACCATTCAGTAGGAGGACAAACTCCTGCCCGTGGTACCAAAGTGGCAGAGAGGGGAAATCACCTGCAGCAGCATCCGTCTCTTCCCCCTGTCTGACACAGTGATCCTGGGAGCACAACCCACGGGCTGGCTCCCGCTCGGTGGGGAGCTCCCACACTCCTGTGCTGCTGCTGGAGAACCAGCCCCCAAAATCCATTACATGCAGAAACCTGGGACACAACCCAAGCGCTGCCACCCAGTTTCCCCTTGTGCAGTCTGAGAAGCTTTTCCTGCCATGTCCCCTCCTTAGCTCTACAGAAGGCACTAGGTGGTGATCATGGCTCCTATAGTAAATAAGGTGTCTGATCCCCAAAATAGCATGCATGTATCAGCTAAATAAGGATGCACTCTGTGCTGTTTAAGGTGGATCTTCCTGATATTGTAGGTTGGCTTTTGGGCCAGAAATACAGGTGAGCAATGCCCTGCCTAGCACCCAGCACCAAAGCAGATGAGCTCCTTGCAGTCTTTACCATGTTACGCTCCTGATGCTGCCAGACAGTAGGTGAAGACACCGTGTTCAAGGGGTTTGTAGGCTGATGCTGTGATGCTGTTTGAACATGGGCCACAGTACCAAGAACCTGCACAGTCCCTATTCAGAGTATCGCCAGCAGCCAGCATCATCCCTGCAGCACAGCAGGGGCCACCCTGGGCTGGAGGATGACAGCCGGTGAGCGCTGCCTTCTCCTCTTTAACCCTGCAAAGGTCTCCCACGGCACTACAGAGAAAGCTGGTCGTCAAGCAGCACTACTTGGCCTGATGTTCTGCAGAAATGCCACACAACTTTAGGCTACTGAGGCTGAAGGTATCATAGCACTCATGATGCTCTCTCCCTTTTTCTTTCTTTTGTTGACACTGTACTTACTGTTTCCACTTAAATAATAACCCCCCTGTTACCCATCATAGCCAGAAAAATCAAATGTGTCTGAGAAGTGAAGGCCTGATTTTGGATGTCATAGGATTTTGGATGTCAATGGCAGTAAATCAGTGGCATTTTCCTAAAATGAGCTGCCAGAACGAGGACCGGGCGGCAGCCTGTTTCAGCTGCGTCTGTGATTCCTTTGTTATGATTCACCTTCCACAAATATCCAAATAAACAAGTTTGCTGGCAGGAATATTCTGGTGAGAGGCAAAAAGCTGCAAAAAAGTCACTGAACTCTCACTTTGAATGGAGAAATCTCTTCCTGACAGTTTGATCATTGAAGATGCCCTGGCTTGTGCCTTGCAACCCTCTGCACCAGAGGCAGGTACTTAGCACCGTGCGCTTGCTACAGTGCACAGTCACACCAGGAATGTTCACAGCGCTCTTTTGGCACGTCTCAAGGAAATCCATATTTTTCCGCTGCGCTGTCTTTTTGAATCCTTACATAGAAAAGTATCATTAAATGCTGTTCCAATATTCTCCTTGGTTTTGCTGATCCTGGTATCTGGAATCAGATGATGTTGTTACCAGGACTTCACCACTGCAACAAGGATTTCTCCCTTATCGAGACTTCCACACCCTCTTTTATTTCTTGATAGATTCTATCTTCCTAAAAAAGATAGCTCATTTTCCAACTATAGTGTCCAATGTATCAGTAGATCTAGTGATTTCAATAGATCAATGGATATCTAGTATTGCTTTTACTTATGTGGACAAAATCCTTAGAATTTTTGTGCATATTATATAAATCAAAATTATTATTTTTATGCACATTGAACATGTCTCTGCCTGCCATCATGTTTTTAAGAATCAAATAATGATCTTCTAAACTGGCAAAGAACCATTTTTGGAGGAGAGAGAAGTAAATCACAAAAAACGTTCACTAATATATGTTTATAATATGTGTACTTTCCTCTCTGTTCCAAGAAAGAAAAAAATGAACTAAACCCTTCACTTAGCTCATCTCTATAACTGGCCACATATAGTTTTTGGCTTTGGTGTCAACAGTATCATCAAGACAAGGTACAGAGTCCCTCCCCAGGATTTCAGTGTGTGCAGCAGTGCCAGGCTTATTGTGTGACAGTAATGAAGCGTAATGTGGCCTCTTTACTCAGAGTGAAGCCACAACAGTGGCGTCTGCAAAAATTTAGTACACTTGCATGAGACAGCAGCTTGCAAAACATTTGAGATGCTGAAATATATCCAGAAGGCAACTGCTTTGGACAGGCTGACAAATGAGCCTGTTATCCTCTGTCCTTCAGCAGATCTCGTGCCATATATTAACTCCTGTCAGAAACAGCTCAGGGCTGATCCCCTGGGTGCAATGCTCTAATTTTTTGGGGTTATGCATATGGATCACGCAGAAGTCCAAGGCCTGGAGCACGCACAGCCTGGGGCACGCAGCTTACTACAGCACAGCGGCCTGCCAGCTCTGCAGCCATCTACAGCTATTGCACAGGAAAGTGGGTCCATGGAGGGGGTGAAAAGACAGCAGAGAGAGAACTCTCTCCCAAATTCAGAACTACAGATTGCCTCCTTTTTCTCCCTCTTAAGAAAGAATTCACTGAGCATTTCTGAGCTTAGGCTGTTTATATGTTTGCATTAATACATGGTTAAGTTGCTATTTAATAGGTATTCCAGAAAAAGAAAAGAAACTATAGGTCAAGGTATTTTAAAATGTACTTAGCTGTCTAAATCCTTTCACTAAAGCTAAGCTCAAAACTAAAAGTATTCTTTCGCATTTTCTCCAGACAGTGCACACTTTCAGGACACAGAAATAGCCCAGCATCCCTTTTCAATAGTTTATGAGTTGTCAATTGATGCTCACTGTGTTCTGTGTTTAGAAATCACCCAGAGCAGCAGGATGTATGTACCAGGCCCAAGAAGTCTGTTTATATTTCATACACATAGTTATTTAGACCAGCTGTGCTTGTGAGATTTCTTCATATTACTGCTATTGTGCAAAGAGACACTGAAATACTGTATTTCATAAGGCTGCTAAATGGCAATGTTTGAAGTCTTCACTGCGGAGCAAAGTCTCTCTAATTCAGATTTCTGGAGCTTTTCCTGAAGCCGTGTGGCTATTTCGGGAAGTCATTCAAAGGAGCATTTTTTGGGAAGGGAGATGGTTCACAGGAGATCTTTTCCTCCCAAACCAGTCCAGGTCTTGAGTACTTCTGAAGAAAGAGCAGTGTGTTATTTGAGTTGTGTGCTATTTTTGTACTATTTCATAAGATATGCGTGCCAAGGACTGCCATGAGAAGCCGATGCATTTGGGGAAGGGGTTCACAGGAGCACACATACATGCCTGGTCCCACCCAGCAGGGAAACCCAGCGTCTTTCCCTGCTGACAAATGGCACAAGGAGATAACGTGCAGAAATAACGACCATGAAAGAAGCTGGGGAAGGGGCAGGAGCAGATAAACATGCAGAGATGCTGGACAACACCATCCTTTCTCTAAGAGAAGAGAAGTTTGCATGGAAACATGCTATTGCCTGTTCACCTCCCTCTAATTTTATACGATGTCGGCTTTGCTGCCTGCAAAAGGGCAGAAATGTGCAATGAAAATATTACAATAGCCATCATAGACTAATGCAGAAATAATTATTAATTGGTTGTGGAACTGCTGTTGAGGCAGGCAGCTTGGGCTGTGGAGCTTATCTGTGCTGCTGGCTGCCCTGAGGGACAAATCCTGCTCCAGCTGCAGCTCCCCGGCCACAAGCCGTGCCTGCTGCTGCGACAAGCAAAGGAATTTGCCTTTTTCAAAGCTCTTGAAACTAGAAACTCATCTTCTTCAGTGATTCAAAATATTCCAGGAAACTTATTTTTTCATATGTAATTATTTTTTGCCTTTTTTTAAAAATTTGATTAAATTGGTCAGCATTTTTCAAAAATCAGAAGTGTAATTGCAAAGGATGCTAAAGTGTCAGTCTATTTTCTCTAAATCTTCAGATTTGCTCCAACACAACCGTGTTCATTTGGCCAGACGTCAAAAGATTTTGATAAAAATCCAGAATTTCCCTAATCCTGCAAATCTAGTGAATTTTGTCTGTTTAAACAGTAAATAATTTTTTTCCTTGTTCTTTGTTGGGCAAGCAAGGGATGAGCTGAGGCTTATTCTGCCCCTGTATCCTGTCTGCTACAGGCAGCCAGCTGCAGATGACCTGCTAAAGTGGGAGCAGAGGGATGCAGGCGTATGTGCGAGGGAGTCGGAACTGCCCCGGGAGTGCCGCCGCTATATGAGCTGTTGCCTAAGAGCAGCTCTGCCTGCTGCGTTCTTAAGGCGCGGAGGAGGAACCGGGCATTTCCAAGCAGGTGTGGCCAGGCGTCTCCCCAGGTTGCTCCCTCGGTGTGTAGGAGATGTGGCAATGTCTGGGTGTAGCCCGGTGCAGAAAGCAGCTGTCTGGACCGGAGGAAAGATGCTCCCCGGGGCATTGCCTTTCACATCCAGCGCTCTGCAGCAGCCAGCGCTGTTGCAAACAACAACCTCCAGGCAGGCAGGAACTTTCCAAGTGAAGCAGAGTTTGCCTGGAAATGCCCATCGGGTGCGATAGGAAACACATGGTGACAGCCCCCGGCCCGAGGATGCTGGCTCAGGGTCCGGGTGTGGAGCCATGTTTGGGGATGGAGTCATCGCAGCCCTCCTGGGACTCACTTTAAAAATCTTTTAAACCCTAAAAGCAAATAGGATCCTTATTTTCATGCCTCTGTGAAAGGATGGCAGGAGGTGAGCTCTCCTTCCTTGCCAAATATGAAGTGATGCCCTGTGTCATTTGTGACGTGTTATGATTACGAGTTACTAAACTAAGCTCAACTGAGTAACGAAACTACGATCGACTGAGTAACGGTTACGCACACGCCTTTCCTTCCCCCATTCCCTGAACAGCCATTTCCCCTTCGCGCTGCAGATCTACCCTCCGCAGCCCACAGGCGTTCGAGGTGAGGAAGAAGAAACCATCCCTGTCCCACTCCTGCTGCCTATCTCTGCGCACGCCGTCACTGCCGCTCCCCGCTTTCCTTCAGGGCAGATCCGCTGACATAAGAGCTGCCTGCAGGCAGCGCAGGCAGCGCAGGCAGCGCAGGCAGCGCAGGCAGCGCGCAGCTGCCGGGGACGGCCGGCAGCACAGCACTGCTTCTGGTGCTCCTCAGCTGCCTTTGGGGCTGACCTACTCCGTGCTGTGTGCCGTCTCAAGGCTTTTTTCCCCCCTTCTTTCTCCTCTTGCATTGCAGTACAGAAAAATCTGCAAATTAGTGTTCCCCAGCAGAGTTGTTTTCCTTTCTGAACACTTTTTAGGCAGGAGTACATGGGGTGCGTGTGAGAAAGAGACAGCGAGACAGGCTGATGTTATGGAAAGGCAGTGCTCTAACCCAGGAGGGGCAAAGAAAAACTTATTTTGTTGTTTTTGGATTAGTTCAGCCAGAGTTTCTCTTTGTTTTTCTGCCAGAGCTGCTCTTAAATGTCTGACTATACACTTTTCAGTGGTTATTGAAAGATCATTGCTTCCCACAGCTCAACATTTTTTCCACCCGGCTCGTAAGCACCCAAGTGCCGTGCAGCTCCGACAAACAGTGCTCTGCCTCTCTGCAGCCCGCCTGCCCGGCCCCCGGGGCCATCGTGGATGTGGGGAGAGGGGCAGCGAGAAGGAGGGCATCTCTGCAAAAAGCTTTCTTTTCACATTCGATCGGCTACAAAGCTGGGAAAGTTCAGAGGAGAAATCAGGAACAGCATTAGGTGCTAACGGTCCTGAGCACGGTGCTAAACGTTGGCCAGGCTGGGTGTGAGGGAGCTGCTTCCCGCTGGGACATGGCCGTGGGGTTAATTGAAGGAAATAGCCGAGCAGAGGTGGTGTCGGGAGCAGGGGAACACCGTGTACTTGTCCTGCGGGCAGTCCTGGCGTGTGGCTGTGATGGGCTTACCCGTGGGACACCAGTTCCGCAGCCACCACCGCAGTGAGCCGGTGCCGTCCTGCTGCCCCCGCTGACGTGCAGCTGGGGGGAAGCGCTGGATGTCGGGGTGCTGGATGTTGGGGTGCTGCGCTGTCCCTGCCGATTCCTGCTGCAAATCAGCCTCTCCGCAGCATCCTTGTCCTCAGGCTTAGGTTAGGCAAGTGGCTCAGGGTGGCAGCTTCTCCTCAACTGTGAGTTTGGGGCAATAAGTTTTGATGCTCTGGGAAGAGTCTGCTTCGCTGGGCTGTCTCAAAGGCATTATTTGGGAGTATGCTGTCCTGCCATAGCTTTCTTCCTTAGCCAGTATAATAGATGCTGAATGCTCTCCTCTTTGCTGTCACCCTCACAGGTCCCTTAATTTTAATGGTGACAGAGAAAGCAGAGGCCAAGCAACAAGCATGCCAGGTACGTAAATTTAAAACCATAACAAGGTTTGAAATCTTACTCCAGCAGATCACCTTGACCCCCATCTGTCTGCAAGGAGCACTAGCAGTGCAGAAAGGCAGCTGGGGAAACGGGATGCTATGGGTAGAGGGAGCTGAGCAACCCAGTCCTCCGGGCTCTGTACCATGCCCTGTGCAAGGTCAGGGATGGCTCCAAATGGGGCTGGTGAGACACTGACTCTTGCAAGGCATGAGCCAAGATCTGCTTCCCGTCTCCTGGAGGCAGTTAAATAGACAGCCTCGTGTAGCATGCAAGGCTGATGTCCCTTTCCTTACCTTTGACTGCGATTCTGTTTCAAAAGTGGTTTGTTATTTCTGGCTCTCAAAACAGCAACCTGTGTTCGGTCACCAAATGAACTGGTGTCCTTTTGTTGCTCTTAAGTGCTTTCAATCCCTGTGCCTGCAGGGAAAAAGACTGGCTCCTGTAAGAAAATAAATACATACAGTAAATTCAGAAGCATTTTAGGCGTCCTGGCAGTGCACTAAGATGTTTAAGATGCATTTGAGGAAAGCTGCCCCTTGTTGAACTGTTTCACTGCACTCTAATGCAATTTCTGTCTCCTTCCCTTGAATAACGTAATAACCACTGTTAGTCTTGGTCGCTGGTGTGTGAATAACAAACAGCAGCAATGGTCGGAGGCTAGCTCTGGTGAGGAGGCATGGTGCTTGCACTCTCATCTCCGCAGGACAGGAAGTCAGCAAACACTGCCAGCCCTCATAAAATAAAGAATTAACGCACCCCGCTGTGCACACAGTGCATTACTCATTGGACAGACATATATGCATCCTCTACCCAAAACAGTCAGCAGTAAATATTACCACCCAGCTAAGATTGCATGTGCTGAAATGCACCATCAGCCATGAGAGGGGCTGCTGCATTCGGGAGTGGGGCAGTAAGAAACACAGCAAAGGAAGCCCTGGGGAAGGTGAACAGAATTGCTCCAGCCATTGCCAGGTATCAGGATGAGAACTGGTGGAGAAGAGGTATTTTCCCAAGCGATACTTTGTTCTAGTGGCCCCTGGAGCAAGGATCACCTAGGAAAATTAAGACATCCATATGGTTAGGTGGCCCATGGCCATGGAGTATATAGGTAACAGTGAACTGTGGTGGTGGCTTACAGAAGGAGGCTGGAGCATGAGGGGGAGAGTATTAAAGCAAGCACCTGGGGCTGCGGCAGACTGGCCAAGAGAAGAAAGAGGCATTAATAAACATTTTTTCCACTATGTTGCAAAGCAGGGTTTGAAAACAGTCATGGAGGAATTTAAAACGTTTTAATAACAACCTCTTGTCTTATCAAGGGGATTTCCCCAGTGGATCTCAAACACTTTACTAACGAGGTTAATACCCCTTGTGCCCAAAGAACAGATAAGAAGACTGAGGCTCAGCTAGGGAAAAACACTTAGCCATCAGCTACAGAGAGAGGTCTGCCTGAACTCCTGTCCCACCCTGTATCGCACTCCCCATTGCAGAGGTGTGTGTAGCAAAATCCCCCTTCTCAACGCATATGGTCCAAAGTGTGATGAAAATAGCAACATTCCTCAGTTACATAGTCCTAATATTCCCTGCAGCCCGGCTGCCACCACCCTCAGCGCTGTGAGCCGTAACAGTGGAAGCATGTTGTCACGAGGAAGGTGACAGTGCAGCACATGGAATACACAGAGATTATTCTTTGCATCTTTTGAGACTGAGATGTAACACGCACACAGAAACTTCCCTTCTGACTTGTCTGAAACATCCCCTGAATTATCTGATATCCTAAGTGAAAGTGAAAGTTGAAAAGAGGGAAAAGAAAAGCCTGGAAGCTTTTCTGTAAAACTGTCAGCTTTCCACTCCACTTTCTTTGCAGGCCCCGCATGCTGTCCTGCAGATGCCCAGCCAGTTTTGCTAATATTCATTTCTGAGTGGAGGCAGCACCTTGACCAGCACTGGGTCAAAAACACGCGGCACCCCTGATGCTAACGACAGCCTTGGCTGATTCAGCTGGTAGGCAGCATGCTGTGTCGGGCTGATAATGTCACGCAGGGCAGTAAGAAACCTGTTGTGATAATTCCATCCTCTTAATCACCAGCTGCTCCTAAATTTCTCTGGAGCATGTTTGAAATCAGTTAGTGTTTGCATAATCCTGCTGCTGGGCTGAAACTTGACAGCTGCAGAGAGGGCAGGTCTCACCAGTTGCTGGTGCGCACAGCCGTCATGTTCACCAGTCACCCTTAGCCTCAGCAGCTTTGGGGGGAGATGCTGCTCAGCCCCTCATGCGGCATGAGCCAGCCCCACCGGAGCCTTTGGGCATCATCTCAATGGAAATGTGCAATAACAGAAATTATGTATTTGTGCATGTTCCAGAATCCCAAGGAAGGAACGGTATGACACAGTGCCCTCTCTTTTATTTCTGGAGTTTCCTGCCAGATTGCAAAATTCTTAGGCTTTCAAAGGGTCTAAACTTTCTTGGGTATTAATGCAGGGGAGGCAGGGAAGGCAGCAAAGTGCCCTACTTCTTGCTTTCATTTGCATCTTGGCTTGACAACACATTGCTGCCACTGGCACATCTCCTTTCCCATTCTCTTTTATTAGCAAATGCACTTTTACTGGTTGAATTATTCATTGCAAACAATTCACCAGGCCACATAAGGCCAGCTTTTCTCTGCCTGTGAGTTATCCACAAATGAACATGTACTTTTTTATTGATGTATTTGTTGTCGGTAACTGTTCAGTAAAAAGCCTGCGCGTACTTGAGATGGTGAGTTGTTTGTGAGCTGCTGTTTGCTTGGACTGGCCTGTCTCTGGGTAAGAGGTTTCTGGGAGAGAAGAGAAGGGAGCAGCCAGGCATGGAGCGAACGTGGAGCAGTGTGACCCCATTTAGACTGGAAGACATATAATAACCATCATCCCTTCTGTCTCACAAGTGCCCTGATTTGTCAGAGCAGCAGCCACTGTGAACATTAATGCTAGCGAAGCCCTGTGTGCATGAATGTTTGCACAAATGGGACAAGACAAGGTGACGCACTTAGTTGAACATATCACCTCAAGTGAACATTTTGCAGCATTAGGTCAGCCCAATTGCTCATATACCATCAATTTATGCTGTAGGAGAGATTTGAGTCAAATGAAAATCCCAAACTTCCTAGACTCATTGTGCAATATTCATAGTAGTTCTGTGTAGCCAGAACTAAGACCTACCACAAGTTTTGACAGTCTTAATCTGTTACCAAATCAAATGGATTTTCTCCAAGTGTCACATTTTTCTAGCAGCTCACCCATCTATTATGACATTTTTTATTTTTAAGATGAGATTCAGTGCTGGTTGTGCAAAATTTAACCATGTCATCAGGTCTGGAGGCTCTTTGTAGTATAAAAGTACAAGTATTCATCTGCTGTAAAAGAGAAAAACTTTGCTTGAGGCAATGAAGCAGCACCAGTTTACACCAGGCAAACATTTCCAGTATATACCAGAACATCATCCAGCTATTTCTTTTACAGACATGTCATAAGTCTTAGTTGCTGGAATACAGTGTACTGTAAAGAGCATTTCTCACCAACGAGGGTACCGTGCTCCAGGAGATAAAGACAGTACAGCCTGCAGTGGCTGCTAGATCCACCTGTATCACTGGAAACAACTGGAAACCATCAAGGATGCTTCTGTGACTGATAGTCTGAGAGTGAACTGTCTTATGCTGTTGGGAAAAAAAAAAAGACGCATTATGAGAAGCGCTCTTTGCAATACAAACTTACTGTCTTGGTTTAGCTTAATGTAGTGAAAGTGTTCCAGTTTTTCCTATTCTTACCACATTTCTGTAACCACACTGTTTGTCACCTTTAGACTTTAATATCATTGCACACTTTCCTCCTTCCACAGAAAAAAAGTTTAGGGCAGAGAGAGAGGAGGAGTTACAAGGGATTGCTCACCATTGCCCGCATACACTACAGACAGGCTTGCTACCTTCCTAATTCTGTTATGCTGCTGTAAATCCTGCTGGACATGATGTTTTATTCACAAATTCAGGGTCAGGCTTGGGTCAGGCTTGAGCATTAAGCTTTCATGGGCATATCTGCAAGTTGGGAAAAAATCATTGCTGTGCGACTTCATTCTGCAGCAAGATAAAAGTGAGCTTTGAATTTACAGTTGCTCACAGTTCTGCCCACAGCTGCATGCTCCCAGTTTCCTGCCTCCACACCGACTTAGTCTGAAGAAAAATCTCCTCTTCTCATTTACTCTGTGAACAAGCCTGATGAGGGTTGAAATTGGGCTGCTGAATGCCTGCAGTTCCATCTCCATGACCTCGAGAGTGCAAAGGAAGAAATGTTATCATACTGGAATTTATCCTAAAAACAAGCTGAAGTATCCCCAAAAATGGAGAATTACTGCAGAAAAACTATAGGGAAAGTACCATACTACCACTGCAAGTAATTTCTATGGATTTTTGCTAAAAAGTAAAATGAAATTATATTTTTAAGTGTGATGGAAGATCAGTATTCACTGATCCTGCAGATGCTACTATAGTCATCTTCCCACTAATGAGCTGAAAAGCTTTAAAATATGCTGTCAAGTAGCTAAGCTTTTTTTTTTTCCTCAGTGCAGCCCTTTTCCTGAAACGTTATAAATCTCTTGACTAGTTTCACTTTCCCTCAAGAACATGGACTGTTGGAAGCGACCAGAACAGTCTCCTCTCCAGTTTACCCTCCCCACCTGCCCATCTAGGCAGCAATGCAAAAAAGCAATACAAGGAGACTAACAAAGTACTCAATCAGCAGTTCTAATTCCTGAAATCCGGGAATGAAATAACAGAGGACATTGAGTCCTCGGCCCCATTCAGCTTGGGGCAGTCACTCCCTGCCCATTGCCATCAGTCCCAGTGGGCTGAGACTGGAGCAGCTGAGCTTACCCCATCACTGATGTTTCGTGGCTGCCTGACCAGCTTCATCACATGCGTAATTGAGAACAGGTTATTAGTAAAGCAGGCAAATGACAGAGCAGCTGACAAATGGCACTCAAGGCAGGTGATTTGTTAGACCTGGGTAAATTTCATTGTTCCAAAGTATTTCCTTGGGTAATGGGACAAACAAAAGTCAAATTGTTGACCGCTGGTGGCTTGCTCTGGTTTGAGGGCACGGTGCTTTCCAGCCAGCCTCACAAGATGTGGCGGCCGCTGTCTAGACTGCTGCAAACCCAGACCTTGTGCTGGCACAGTTTGAAACCTCATTGTCAGCCTCAGGTCCTGCTTTAAAATGCTTTTCCCCTTTTTCAGTGGAAACTCCTTAGAAAACAAAATGGCTCCCTGCTCAGCATACAAGTGACTCAGATCATGCTCAGATAGCTTCTCTCACACAAGTTAATTCATGGTAACTTGAACTTGAGATCCATCCAGGATCGTCACTTGTGCATATGAAGCAGAAGTTTGCTCTACAAAGCTGAGGGAGTGGAAGGGGGAGAAACAGGCAAACAAAATCCAGCACCTCCCATTCTGATGTAAATATATTCCAGGATGCTCAATGCTTGGAAGAGGTTCAAGGGAGAGCCACAAAAATCACTTGCAATCTAGAAACATACCTTCAGCATGACAGCATGGAGCTGAGCAGTCTATTTATCCAGGAGAAAAGAGGAGGGTGAGGCAATCACAATCTGCCTACATGAGGATGCATTTTCAAGAACAAGCACTTTTTAAATTGACCTAAAATGGGAAAATTGAAGTTAAGATGCAAATAGCTAGTCATGAAGCTAGGTAATCATTAAGACAATTCAGAAAGAAGGTGAATTTTTCCATCACATTAGTAGCAACAGAAAGAGTGGCTGTTGGCCTTTTACAAAATATTCTGCAACACAATCAGCAGTGACAGGCTGGATGCAGGAGCTGCTCAATGAGGATGTACAGCCCACATTAATGTCTTCCAAGGGATGTCATCCTGTATCCTTTCCATTTGCTTGGAATATATCCATGTGTAGCATTCCCAGGCATGAGTGATGCTGTTTATTTGGCTCAGGGAATTCTCGTCCATTCAGCATCCTCCTTTTAATAGCAATAAGACTTGCATAATTTATTAACATTAATGAGACTTTTCTTCACATGCCTCAAAGAGCAAGGGACAACTCGTGCACTGATCTGGATTCTGCAGCACTGATGACAGATTTTTCTCTAAATACTGTGAGCAAGGACCTCTCAGGAGCCGGGCCATCACAGACAGGTTGATGGTATGAGCCTGTGCAGGTAGTAACTACACCTAGGTAAAATGTGCCAAGTCTGAAAGAAGGAACAACTCATTATGTTCATCAGAACATCCCAGAACTTTTGGAGTAACTCTGGACCACATTTGGGGTTAGAGCAAGTCATACAAGACTAGAGAGAGTGTTTATTCCAGCAACCTTTCCAAGATGGTAGTGTCAGCTGAATTTTTCTTCAGATTCACAGTTCCTAGGACCTGGAGCCCAAAAACTATGTGCTAGTGACACAGCAATTCTGGGATAAAAAGATGCAAGCAGGAGAAAAATTGTTCACGTCCTATTGCAAAATGATGCAGCATCTCTAGTAATCTTGAACTGTGCTTTTGCTATACAGCTCTGAGCTGCTTTTCCAACCCACATTCTCTGGAAACTCTCTCTGCTAAAACATACTAGTTTGTGGTGACCTTCTTTGCTGGATCTGCTCTGTCTTGACAAAGATACAGCACAGGCTAGGAATTAATTGGCCAAGATGAACACTTGGTAGCTATCTTAGATCTTGCTAATACGATTCTTCTTTGTTGAATCCAGCTCTTTAAAACTGGGGTTTCTGTTGACTTCATGTAGTAGCTATGAGACCTTCTGAAGAAGCATGTGGGATGATGGTGCTACAGAAAAAACAAGACAGCAATCTGCCATCTGGCTGGTCTTGGAGCCAGCTCAGGCCTCACTGTGGCATTCGTGAGACCAGGAGGAGGTGGCCAGGGTACACAGTCTCACTTTAGCCCAGCACCCACAGAAGGGCACAGGAGCCCATGGAGCATCTGGGCTGGGATGTGGCATGGGGAGCTCTGGATGGCTTATCCCTCCTCCCCACCTGGGGATATCCACAAGCAGAGCTGCTGGGTCAGTGCCAGGCAGTGTTAGCCACGTTCCCATGTGCTCCTCTACCTGAAGGCGGCTCGTCTCACTGGTCTGGATGAGGGTGTATTCAGCTGTGTGTCACAGCCATGGGCACCCCTGAGACCATTGCCCTGAGCCTCAGGCTCAGCAAGACCCTCCTGTCACTGCTCTTCCTCCACAGCATCAGCTTTTCCTTTAGGACTTGCCATTGCAAGTGATGCTGATGTGGCAGTTCAGGCTCCAAGTGCCAGGCATGGTGCTGGCCTCTCTGCAAGCCAGCTTGTTTCCACTGCTCAGATCGATCCCTGAGGTACCTTCCCAGAGCACTGAGGGACTATTCCTGCAAAAATGCAGGAGTGTTTTAACACTTACAGTCTTGGTATGTGCAATGGCAAAGGCACAAAGACAGTATTACTGTTATGCATTACACAGACTTATACTAACCAAATTATAACAGTTAAACACAGAACTAGTGGAGACTAAAGTGTCTCCACTGTGAAAAAGAAGGTTCAGATATAAAAACTTATATTTTGGTTTTAAAATATGAAATAAAGTTCTTAGTTTGCAGTTTGTTGCTACATGATTCGGTTATTTTTTGTTCTTTTTGAAAAGGAAAAAGGAGTCTAAGATGCAAATAACATTTCCTGATATGGAAAGCAGAAAATACTCCTAACACATTTTCCAAGGTCAGCTCAGAAGAGAAAGCTGTTTTCAGACTATAGCTACAAAAATTAACAAGCCAAAAGTTAGAATCCTCTTCTATAGTTAGTCTGTTTATAAAAAGACTGAGCACCTTGGTCCTCTCTTCACCCCAGAAACATCCTGTCTGACCTCAGTGGGAGATTGTGGATATTTGGTATTCTTAAAACTTGAGCAAGTGTCTAAATATGGACTCAGGAGCCAACGTTTGAATCTGTTATGTAAAAACCCCTTGAAGTCTGTCATTTCCAGCAATGAGACAGCAGAACAGTAATCTATAGTTTCCATGTCTTCACATAAATGAAGTCTGAATCTATTCTCTCTCTTTGTTTACTGTGCGAACTGCTTCCCCACAAAAAGAAATGAGCTTCTCAATCCAAATGTCACTTTATTTAAAGCAGTGGGTAAAGAGTTTACCCTGGGAGGTGGCAAGCACACTGCAGTGCCCACTGACCTCCCAACAGGCTCCTAAACAAACAGAACCCAAAGTGCTGAGCATTGCAGTGCAGCCATGAAATGATTCAGTAGCAAGATATGTATGTTCATGGATCAGCAGCCAGGCAAAGCACCATAATGAGTTTTAACTTGCATTTGCTGAGGGCTAAGAGCACACTCAGTTACTTGCTGTAACTCAGCAGATCGGCAGTATCTCAAGAAGCTGCAAGATGTGTCCAAGTATTCACATTTGCAACGGATGAATAAAGGACATGCCCATAAACGCTTGCAGCTCCCCAGATTACTCAGGATGGGTCCACCTTACTCAGGATGGGTCAAACACACCAGTTATCTTCCCGTTGTTGCTTAGAGCAGCCCTAAGGACAGGCCCCAAACCAGATCAGCTGCTTCTCCATAGTCCTTGCCTGCAGAGATTCCCATGAGGGCACCCAGCAGCTGCTCTGGAGGAAGAAGGGGCAGGTATCTGCTCTGTGGCTGGGCCTGGCATGCTGTGCACCTGCAAATCAGAGCATTATCCCATCTGTTTTCTGGGTGACAGTGTCAGGCAGAATCAACAGTGCTCAGAGGATTCTATGAATCTTCCACTTGCAACAAGGTAGAGACATTAAGAGGCAGGACAACACATCAGGCAAGGATGCATTAAAAATAACCAACAAATAAAAAAGCAGAAGTGTGACTTCTTTGTGTATTTTTGTTGTCCTGTGATCATCCTGAAATAGCGTGTGTGATTCAGAAGCAAGCCCAAAGCCACAGTCACTCTCCTGACACCTCCCTACCAACCTGCTCACAGGAGCCACAAGACCCCACTGCCCAAAGGCTGTTGTTCAACTGTGCTGGCTCTGAGTTTAAACAATCCTGGGCTGTACTCGCTGTAATGAGTATGATCAAGACTAAGCACAGGGGACATAAATAATCTAAAGGCAAGTTATACTCACAGCCTAATCCAGTTACAGCTTTAATTTGCACATTTCCTCTTCGAGCGCAGCTCTTTTATTGTCTATATAGAGCTGAACCTCTCCCAGATGCCATTTGCAAGCCAGGAGAGGTGCTTTGCATCAGAGCCAAGGCAACACAGAGACCTGCAGGAGCATTTCTGACCTAACCACCATGCTCTCCATGTGAAGTGCAGGACAGAGTCCTTCCATCAGCTCTGTTCATCAACAGTTCCTCAGCCTCCCCCAGCTTTCCAGTTAGCTCTGGGTCCAGATGGCAGAAAAAATCCAGAACTTAACAACAGTCCTTAGCTGAGCTTCCCACTCAGTTACTTACTGCAAGCAGCTACAGCACAAAGCAGGAGTAGCTACAAAGAGCTGGGTATTACTAAAGCAGTACTTGTGGCTCTCAGTTTATAAAACCTGCTCCTCGTTTGCATCCCTGGCACCTCATTATAAAGCAGAAGAGGCTACCAGCTACTCTCCTTTTCTAGTTCCTCCCCCAATTCTCTGCTTCTTTCTAGGTCAGTGGTATGGCTGTAGGTGTGCCTGTGTAACTCTTTTGGGGCAGAGCAGCAGCATGCTATGGAGCAGAGCTGTCTCTGTGCAGCAGGAAAGAGGTATGTGCATAGAGATGGCTTGTGATCCATTCTGAATCTGGGCTAAAAAAACCCCAACTTTTTGAAAAGCATCAGGAAAAATACTCTAGCACAGCTCTGTGTTGTCTGGTCGTTCCAGGAAAAAATGTGGGTGTTTCCAGTTTCTGTGGATAGCTCTATTATCATGTTATTGCCTTCTTTGATGTTATTTGTTATGCTCCTGTAGAAACTGGTGTCATCCTAGCAATCACAGGCATCCAGCCCCTGTGAGGATGTGCTGTTTGGGCTGTGATAGCCTGGGCACATACTCTTAGGCTTTTGTCTCTGTTTACAGATCTTTGGCTGTACTTGTCAAATAGCAAAGTATCACAGAAGCGTACTACTTGGAGACCTTGTAGATGAGGTCTGCCAGCTGCAGACAATGACAGAGGGAGAGCACAACATATAGCCTGCTTTTATGAAAATATTTATTATTTACCATTCCAGCATTTCCTGCAGTTTTGGGATGTTATGGCTGAAAGGTTTCATTAACAATTCTTTCATGAGACTGTTCTGTTCTCTAAGAAATCTCATATGTATAAAAACAAACAAAACATGAGGAATATCTGCTGGAGACCTGGCTCGGCCTTTGAAACACCTAAGACTAATTCCAGAGCAAAGCTGTGTTTGTATAATCGTAACTGGTTATACTGCTCTGAGAGCCCAGTCCTGCCCCTGCGACAGGGTCTACCTTCCCACCCACAGGAGGAAGCCTGACCTTATGTGCTCCTAAGCAAGGCTTCTCCCATGGCAATCAGGGCTTTAATCCCCAAGTGAAGCCATTTTCATGTATTTGGTGGGGTGACACAAGCTTACAGCAATGTGTAGGGGTGTTATCCAGGACAACAGGGTCAGGCTTGTCAGCAGCAAAGCGAGGAGAAATGCCAGTACTGGTTGGTGACTCCTTTAGAGCTGCAGACAGAGGGCTGGGAATTGCTGCAAAAGGCAGTTCAGACATCACGGGTCCTGCTGCTCCATCTGCATGGCCTTTGAGGCACAGCTTACTGGAGAGGAAAGTGTTGTCTCATGTCAGAGCTCCTCTGTTCAGCAAAAGCTTGGATTGAGCAGTGCTTTACAGCTAATGATGATCTTTCCTAGTGGCAGAATTAAAAATTACGATTACCCACAGAAAAGAGACTTTTACCAACTAAGGAGAAGCTTGTCTTTTCTTGTGCAGACAAATGGAAGGATTTCATATTCACAAATGGAAAAAAGGCAAAATAAAAACCTGGAAGTGGCAGTTTTGTCAAAGAACCATAAGCCTGGCTTGGCAAGAAAGGTCAGCAACAAAATTTGAATCTCAAACTCCTATGCTAAGATGACGTTTAGCAAGTCTATTGTTTAGAATAATTACTTTAGCTTCCTTTTTGAGAGCAAATGCCAGCCAAGACTGGGGAAAAGGGTTTTGTAAGAAATGTAGCAGGATAATTCAGTCATGACTTCCTAGCAAAACATATTTGTGTTTACTCAATAGAAGCAAGTAATTTTGTGGATCAATATTTGGGCTAGATCCAATTATTCACTGTTTAGCCAAGAAATGGGACAAACCTACTAAGAATTGTTATTTATTTGGAAATTGGTAGTAGTTATTGCATACCAGCTTCAACTGGCCCTGATTCAGCTTAACATTTAGCTTCTGGGCTTTTTTACTTATTCTCCTGAATTCCTTAAACCCATTCAGTTGGAGCTCTTTGCTTCCAAGGCCTGACCTGGTGTACCTTTCTCCACCAGGTAACTGTGAGTGTTGCTGGACGGCAGATGCAGGTCCTGCAGGAGCAGGAGGCCAGTAAGCTCAGGACACTAGTGGTGGTAGGTGTTGCTGTGAGACACACTGATTGCTCTGAGGAAAATATTCTGAGCAACTCAGTTCTGATCATTAAAGTCCCTCAAACTATTATATCAGAGAATTCATGAGGATGTTGGCATACTTCTCTGATTAGGAGTATTTGCCACAGGAGATTAACCCTTTCCTACTAGGCTTCCGTAGAATATGTCAGCTGAAAATTATTCCGTAGTTTGCAGCAGCAGAAAAATGGTGAGTGTAATTAATACAGCATCTAAAACCATACAGTTAATAGAGATGCACATGGGATGGCCAAAATCTTCAAGAGGGTGTGCATAGATGGAGCTGCCTCCCTGGAGGAGCTGCTGGTCTGGAATTAAAGAAATGGTATTTATTTGGTCTTGCCCAGAAGTGAGTGGCATGGGGGAAGGGGCACACTGTCTAATCCCAAGTGATTACTTGCCTGGGTTTGATGTGAAGTTGTCCTTAATAAGCTTGTTCAGGACATGGACTTCAGAAAGAATGTGCTGTCTGGAGAACTACACTGAGCCTGCTTTATTCTGTGTTGATCACGAGGCAGAGCAGCAAGCCCAAATGGCTCTGCCTCCTGAAACCTCAAATATGATGACCCATGTCTGTTGGGAAACTAGAGCTTTGCATGGTGGTAAGAGACTGCACTGCAGTTTGCACAGAGATAACGGGCAGAGTTAGGAAAATTAGAGTTTCTCTCCCACAGGAATTTGACATTTCAACCTTTCCAGTCTTTCTGTTTAGGGGAAGACTTACTGGCTTTAAACAAAGCTTCCACACTAATGATGCATTTAATACTGTGCATCTCTGCTCATGCAGTTTCCTTATTGTTCATGCCATGTTACCTTCTTTCAAGCCTAACTATTCATGTAACTGCAAACTGTGGGACTCTGAGGGTGACTCTGAGCACCACCTGATCGATTAGATGTCATTTTCCTTGTGGCAAAGGACCGAGCTCTGCTTAGCAGTTCCCATGCTATAAGCTGTAGCTCCATGGGTCCCAGATGCCATTTGCAAGCCAGGAGAGGTGCTTTGCATCAGAGTCAAGGCAAGACAGAGCTCTGCGGCTTGTGCATTATCTTCTGCCCGGGGTGCTACAGGGACTGAAACTGCTCCTGGCAGACCTGGCTGCTACCCAACTTCCTTCCATTGATTAGATGAAACAAATAAATTCATGCAACTGCTGTAACAAGGTATCTGAAGGCAAACAGGTCTGCCAAGCAATTAGTATCCAACCCATACCTAATTAGTCCCTTGGGCACATCTTATTACAGAGCAAAGCGGAAGATGTCTTTGTCTGGGTATTGTATTGGGAATGTGCGATTCTGATCTGATTTGGGCTGGTGCAAGGCAGGAGGAGTAGGGCTGTTAGATGATCATTCGCAGGACACATCTGGGGAGACCATCTCTTGCTCTCACTGCAGTGATGACAGTTCTGGCTTGTGCAGGCAATTTGTACTGGCAGGGGAAGGCAGGAGAAGGGCTCTCAGTTTGTAAGCGGTGCAATATAGAGAGTTGCAGTTTTTATTCTGGATTAGCTGTAAAAGATAAGATACAGATATAAAGGCAGTTTTGTGTAGACTGTTAAACACACTGTAGATCTTCAAGACTTTGATACACAGTAAATTTTACAATATAAGTACTGCAAAACATTTACGTGTTGGTTTGGGGGGTAGTCATGAGAATCTGCTTCTAATAGGTAACATAAGAAATTTCTTAGCTAAAATCAGCCAGACATTCAAAGCTGATCGAACGTCACCATTAAATTCTAGATCCAAAAATAGACAGAATCTGAATGGGGAGCGAAATCCTGCTCAGTAACTATTGGTAAATCCCAGCAAACCACGCTTCTGTGTTGAAAGGAAAACACAGGCATGCATTGGTTGGCTTTGGCAAAGCAGAAACAAATTTGCTTTCTCAAATCTGCTGACATGTTTATCGGGATAACGTGAATGAATGCACTGCACTTGCCAATACAGCACACAGTGGCAGCAGAAGATAGAAAATGACCTGAAAAGAGATGACAAACTATTTGGCTGCACACATGGGGCTGTTACTTGCCCTTCCTGCACAATGAATTGTACTTCTGAGGAAAATGCCGACCTAGCAGCAAAGCTGGCTGCTGACTGTGGCTCTGGGAAAAGAGTGGTAGGGGAAGTTTGGGGGAGAGACTGATCACCCAAGCCCTGCAGCACTCAGTGCACCCCTCCTGCTGTGCCCATGGCCCTGGACCTCTGCAGAAGGAGAGGGTCTTTGGCCTTGATGGGGATTTATTTTTTAAAAGCCTGAAAAATCTTTTCATCCCATTTGCTCTAATTCTTATGTAGAGTTTGGGCTCTGTATTGTCAGGGTGGAACAGAAAACATGCAACAAAAGGGGCAGGAACGAACGATGAAAAATACCCTTTGCTTTCAGCTTTCTGCCTCTGTGTTTGCTGGAAAATAACAGATTTTCTTGGCAAATATCAAGAGAATATTTGTGACTGAGCTTGCTCTAATGGACATGAACTGTGCTGTGCCTCTTAGGCCTGTTGCACTTTCAGATGATTTCACCACTTTACAATTCAGCTCTTATGATAACATTTAACACACACTTGTTAAACCATTCAGTGCAAAGGCGGCATAAAGTCCGGCAAAGAGTTACATCTGTTTCTAGATGGTGTCCCTCTTACAAAAAGTGCAAGCAAACAACACAAAGGACTGAGATGTTGTAACTTTTTAGGGTAGGGAGTAGAAATTTATTGACAGTGCTAATGCGATTTAGCAAATTGAGCAAAATAACGTGGAACTATCTTTTAGTTCTCTTGCATTGTCTGGGTTTTACTTTGTCAGTTGTTTTAAAAAGCAACCAGCAATTTCTGGGGATGCTGAGTTTAAAAAAAAAAAGGGGGGGGGGAACTTATCAAGCATTTCTATAGCTTAGTAAACATGATTAATCCAACTCAGCAACACGGAACCAAAGAGAATTCATTGACCAGTTGATATTCAGAAATGTTTTGTTTAAATATGGCTTAAAATGCCACAAAAATTTGATCTAGTCCTGAAACCCTAACACATGCGAAGTTCTTATTGTCTGTACATCTGGGCTTATGGTCAGGTCTATTTTAATGTCTTTAAAAAATACAAGTGCTAGTAGAAAAGCAGAGAGTCATCAGGGCTTTTGCAGGGCTTAAAGAAATGCAGAGCAAAAACCAGTTTAAAATTGAAGTGCCTGGCCCAAAATATGTTCTTCACATCTCCTTTTACCTGCTCCTCTGCATAGCTGCATAGTCCTTCGCAGATCCGCTGCTAGCAGGGTGAAGGATGGGACTCACCTCCGGTGTCTCTTAATCTGCCTTTAGACAAAGGAGTTGAATGTGCTGCTCATCCATCAGTATAAGATACCAAGCAACCCTGAGGAGCAGCAGGCGGCACAGGGAAAGGTGGCTGTGGTGCTGTAAATGTGATGTGTCACCCAGATCCGCAGAAGTGGGGGATCGCAGATGAGCCACGTTCCTTGGCCCTGCAGCCTCCCCTCAGTGGTGCCCCCCATCCTTCCCCTGCTCCAGGGGAGCCCCTCGCTGCTGTGTGGCAATGCAGCAGCTTGGCCAAAGGGCCAGCCAGCACTCAGCAGCGCAAGTTCAGGTCTGAATTGTGGAAAATGCAAGACTTGGGTAGCTGTGGGCAGAATCATTGGTCATTTTTGCGCTACCCAAGATGTTCATCCAAGTTCAGGCAGGATGAAATTCATTGCTGCTGCAAAACGATGCAGCGCCTCTGAGCAGAGCCTCTCTCAGCCCATCTGACCCTGACATACACGTCACATTAACTCCTTTAATTTGCTGACTATTCTTTGAAAACCTTTTAAAGATTTTCCTTCACCGCGTCCAGAGTTACAGCTTACAGCTCCCAGCGGCTATCGGGAACGAGAGGACAGATGGGCGCAGACAATAGCAGCTGTTGGAAGGGAGACCTGTTATAATGGCACCTGCAGAGACTGATACGATGTGGAAAGGAGCCCATAAATTGTTGAATGGTCTGGGACTTGATTTAATGTATACAAAAGAACCTGAAAAAAGACTGAATATCCCCTATCTTGTCAGGACACTGGTATGTAATAAATAACCCCTATAAAAATGTTTACCTCCTTTATTCCCAGAAGTGAGAGCTTCTTGATGAAACACAGCATTTTCATGAAAACATTTCTGGTTCTCCTCAAGAGCTAGGGGGAGGTTCACCTGAATAGCTGAAAATGTAATTTGTCCATTGTTGCCACCAAAATGATCAGTTTTAATATTTGAGTGAAATCCAGAATTTCCTTTCCTGGTTCTAACTGTCATCTGTAAGGATTTTATATGTAGATTACGGCTGCTTTCTAGCTGCTCCTAGAGACCCACATGAGGGTATTCAAGAAAAACACTGTTTTGTTGGCAGTTTATTGCAAGTTATCAAGTGGTGTAGGTCTGGGATGGAATAACCTCCCACAGTCCTTCCATCACCCAGCCAACTGTCTCTGATGGCAACATCTTTGGCAATCATGAATGACTGTGAGCTGTTTTTTAGCAGCTCCAGGCTTTCAGCTCTATCTCCCCCCAGCTTTCTGTGGTGGTTGGAAGTTGCTGATGTGCATGGCTGAGCAGAGCAGGATGCCAGTGGAGGATCTGCCCCTGGCCTCAAGGTAGCCAAAGTCCTCAGCAGCCCAGATGAGCAGGAAATGACCCAGCTATAAATCAGCAACCAGGCAAATATACCAAAGATTTCTAGTTAGATGGAGCAAGTGCTGGAGTGGAGACTTCTGCAAGGGTTTTCTGCACATGGATCCAGGATAGAGTTGGGCTCTGGCAGCTCCAGCACAGTAAAACCCTCCGTGGCAGCGGTCAGGCTGGTGGAGCATGGCCCTGACAAGTCCAGGGCAGGCAGCAGCCATGGGTGCTTTTATGCTATAAGCTTGATTCTGCCTTTGCCAGGACACTGCAAGCACTGTGCCGGAGCAGGGACTGCACTCTGCCCAGGACCAAGGAGGTGCTGCGTAGCAGCTAAAGAGGTCAAGGTCCTCACAGCACACATGGGGATGGATCAAGAGCAAAGGAGAAGGTGAGGAGCTAGTTAAAGGAGGTGAAGTGTGGCCAGCAGCTGCGTGCACTATGGTTTGTGCGCACACTCCAGTCTGTGCAGAGCTCAATTCTAACACAGACTGTGGCAGGACAGCTCAGAGAGAGGAAAAACTGCCCTGGCCCTGCCTAGGCTCTGCGTGGTTGCCTAGAGAAATCCTGCCTACCCCACCAGTATACTTGTTAGCCCTCAATTCATGACATTTTGAGTATTTTTTTTTTCCTGGCTGGCCCTAATAAGAGAGCATCCCAGCAGAGAATCAGCTTGTAATTTGAAACGGATATAAAAATGCACTTCTCTAAATACATATGATCCGTACCACCTAGCCTATTTTCAAGCAAAGACAACCACACATAGAAAGATGTGTTTGGGGGCTCTAATTAGAAGATAAAACCTTGCATTAAAGCTAGGTGCTGGGTGGAAATTGCTACACTTTCACATTCTGTTTGCAGCTACATTCTGTTATCGCCCTGCTTTTAAAAGTGCTGCAATTACTGTCTATTTTAATGAACACTGCTGGAGCTGATATAAATACATCACCAGAACATCTTGTATGCAGTACACAAAAGTCCCTTTTCCTTCCAGAAGTGCTGTGGTGTTCATTTGCATCATAGATTCGTGACCAGGCACATTTAACAGCATGAACCAAAGTGCTTCTAAATGCAATGTTAGATCCATTGCACCCAATGAGGCTCTGTATGCCTGTCAGTAAATCCAGGGCAACTCCAAAATCAGACCAGGCATAGCCGTACCTGGGACTGTTGGTGTGTTTCTGGAGTGCTGTAGAAACACAACAACCTAAAATGCTCCTTTTTTCCCCACTGGGGTTGCTTAGCAGGGATTGCAGCCACGAGCTGCAGCAAGCAGGGCGCTGGTTATCCAAATGCCTGGGCAGTGCTGGGGACCCCCTGCCTGAGGAGACCCTGGGAACAAGGGTGTCTTGGTGCTTGCTACCACTCAGACGCACCCTCCAGTGTTTCATGGCTGTGGTGGGGTGCAAAATGCCTCTGTCTCACCAGCTTCTTTCCCACTGCTAGGGTTTCCTAGCCTTGAAGGAGGTTATCAGGGAGCACAGATATGCAACAGAGGTGAGCTTTGTGCCAGCAACTGGAGGGTCCCCCCTTGAGCAAAAGATATCTCTGCAGTTCCCACAGGTCTTTGTCTCCTTTTTGCTTCCTCTTGCAGTCTCTCCATCTTCTCCAACCCTTCTCAGCTGTTTGATGCCGAGGTCCAAGCAGGGCACTCTTCTGATGGTCCTTTCCCTTTTCATCACTCTCAGCAAGGGGAACAAACGTATGTTTTTTTTCCCCTCGTGTAGATGGGGTGAACTCTTAAAAAGCTGGGTTTTTTTCTCCAGGAACCAAGATCCCTGAGGAATCTGCCTCCCCTGCATCATTCTTGTGTTGAGGTGGAACTAGTCAAATTTTTTGCAGATGACAGCAGTTTCTCAGAAAAAGGAGCAAGTTCTGGACTTGGCTTGGATATAGGCTTATGTAAAAAAAAATTAAATCAATCTTGTTCTAGTCTCTAGCTGTTTGGACTGTGTTCTCTTTTTATTGCACACAAGCAACTTCCATCACCACTAATATGCAAATAAAGATATTTGACCTCAGTCTTTCCTACAGGGAGAAAACCCTCAGCCATGCCACATATCCTACAGCCAAGGCTTGTTGCATGTCAGACCATATTTTCTTCCCTAGCCTGAATCCATGTGGGCTAAGAAACCCACAGGCTCCTGCATACCCATAGTTACTAGAGAAGACCCAGACTTCTAAGAATGTTTCAGCTCAGTCCTTCCTCAGGTGAGGTTTTCTGCAAGTTATTTTCCATATCACAGAAGTGTTACAACTACAAAACTGTAGTGATGGAAACTGGGATTCAACTGGCAAGAGCTGTTTAGTCTGTTATTAATATATAGCAGGCAGCTCGCAGACACTGAAACTGCAGCTAGATTCCTGTCTTTACCCAGGCATTTTCTGCATACCAAAATTAACTGTGGTCAACAAAGAAACCTTGGATTGGTTGACAGTGAAATCCTTTAAGCAAATGCTCAGATGAATCATTGTGCCGGGTCTAGGGCAGGGGGAAAATGTGTGGTCTCTGCAGGCCCAGAGGAGGTGTGAAACCCAGGAGCTCCTGCAGATACCTCCTTGGCAAGGCCAATTTAGTGTGGTGCGAAAGTGGCTGGTATTAAATATTGCTGTCTCACTGGTCGTATTATGTAGTTGTGCTCCCCAGCAGAGCTGCGCTCTGTGGTATGACACGGAAGAGATGCGAGGTCCCTGCATGGCGGCAGGAGTGCCATTCGGTGAGTGAAGCTGTCGGTGCTCTGCCAGAGCATCCATGGGGTGGGTTTTTGCATGAAGCTATGAAAAATTCAAAAATTGGAGGGCAATAGTACACCTACAGCAGTAGCCTTCCTCATATCTCATAGGTAAGATGACTTATTCAGCTATAGTGCATTTGAGAATGGGATGTTAGGACTGGGAATTTTCCATTTGTGGGCTTTGAGAAGGGCTCTTAATGGGGCTGGGAGAACTGTGCTGAAAGAGGCAACTGCAAGTGCTCAGCAAAATGCAGGCTGGGAAGGGACTTCTGCCTATATACATTCCTAGGGGGACACAGGACAGCGGGGAGGGGAAAGCCATTCCAGCAGAGGTTAAGGCTGACTCAAGAACAGGCAGAGATGGCCACAAACTCGTTTAGGCTGGAAAACTGAAGCTAGGAAGGGTCTTCAGAGCAGGGGGTGCTGGATGCCCCCTGGCAGAAGCGGAGGGAGAGCCTGCCTGCCCCCAGGTCCTGTGGGTGCCTGCGGGTTGCCAAACCCCTTGGCTCTGGCAGTCCCTTATTTCTCCAATGACAGTCACTGGGAGGACAAAATATGTGCAGAGCTTCACCTGTTCCTGGCATTGCCAGTAACACAGTAGGCTCCACGAGGTTTATGAATGCTCCCAGCAAGACTGACAAAAAGCTCTGTTCCTGGAGCAGCTGGGGGAGACATTACCAGCTGCAAATAAACTCATAGACAACATAAAGCAGCCTCCCTCCCTCCTCGGCACTTGGCTTCGCTTCCCACCCCAGCCTGGGTTCCCCTTGGGGGTCCTGTCAGTCACCACACTCCATCTTCACCCCACAGTACACCTCCTCGATCCACAGCCAGGGTCAGGAACATCCTCAGCCTCCAGGGATGGGTGGCTGGAGAGTGACAGTGCCATTGCTCATCTGAGGGTACAGGGTGGGAAGCCTGCACCCTGTCATCTTTCTCCTGGAGCCTGGCAAGAGGAGGGTTAATAGCTGCAGCCTGGTGTGATTTAGAGATGAACATCTTCATCTCCAGTCTTGACCTATGGAAAGAGCAAATCTCATGTTTCTCAGGCATATGTGCTTCTGCAATAAGCTGGGGCTATTACTACAGTGCAACAAAGTGCTGCTGCAATGGGGGATGCGGGGACAAAGGTCTCCAAATGCTGGCGGTGGCACAGAGATTCCTATTCACAATGAGACATGACTGTGGATTAATTCTGGCCCAGCAGTGTGCTCTGAGCATTTCAGTCATGAGTCAAGCTCCAAACATCATGAGGTTGACTTACTTAGAAACATGACATTAAAAAAAAAAAAAAATTAAGAGGTTCCTTGATTTTTTGGCATCTAACGCCCAAACTTTTAAGTTAGTCTTGGGTCACAGTCTTCCCCGCACAGCCATAGCATTGCAAATTGACTTTTTAATACAGGCAAGCTGAGATTTTCACCTCTTGACCTGCCTCCAGGAACCAGGGTTTTAACTGCACCATTAAACATCACAGGACTTGCAGTAAAATCATGAGAGCTGGCAGCAGTCCTGACATAGCTAGGAAGGATCTGCTTTAGGACATGGCTTAATACTAAATCCTAAACCTCTGGTCTTGAGTGGATAAAGCCCAAATCTGATTTTTCTGTTCCTCTCGCCTCCACGTTTTAGCACTTTATGTTATGTTGCCTATAAAAGTGGTCAGAGTTGATCCAGATGAACAGTGGGAATAAGACTTCAGCAAATGAAACCTGCAATGGGGAAAAATAACTCTCTGTCTTGCAAATAGAAGTTAAAGGCCTATTAGTCAAACTCTGGAAGAGGCTATCCCTTTTCCAGGGTTCAAAGCGGAGCCAAGTTTCTGCACCTAGCACAGGACGCACATTCCTGACAAAGCAAACGCTGGCTTGGAGCAGGGTGTGAAAGTGGGGCATCCCGCCCATTGCAATGTCTCAACTAGAGGGGCTGCGATTGCCCAGTGCTGTCTGGGGGGATGCTGTTAGTTTTTCTGGTCCTCTAGAAAATTGTGGTAAATCCTTCAGGTTTGTAGCAGTTTCCTACATCCCTTTCTCAGCTAGTGCTGTGCTGGGGCAGCACCTTGGTTTGTTCAGAAATTATATGAGACTTCTGGAAATAAGTTAGTTGGTAAGTACCGTTCAACCTTCCACAGACTGTTCCCCACCTCCAGGTTGTTTTGCTGTCTGGGGTACAGTTTGGGGCACCCTTCGCATTTCAGTCTAGAGGTTTGCGTGTCTTTTCTCAGCTTGTTGTGACTCTCGTTTCTACTGGGTTGCTGCTTGGCAAATGTTCTGCTTGTAGCTCAGTTTATCCCAGCCCCTGAGGGAACTGCAGTGCCCGAGATGCTGTTTGGATCTCAGGTTTCTGTTTAAATATTTTGCCTGTGTTTTCTGGCTGTCTGAATCCCTCCAAGGACCCCTAAAAACTAACAACTCCTGCTGCTGACAGTGGGCTCCACCACTGATGCTTCCACCTGCACCTTCGAGGCCAGGCAGCGAGTTCATCCCTGCTTGACTCTGTTTTGCAGCCAGTCTGACAACAGCTGGCACGAGGACCCCTGTGCAATGCAGGAGAGACTGCCAACCCCCGTGTGTGATGCCTTGGTTGCTGCTTTGTTACCAGGATGGATTTGACCAACGGGTCTGCCCCAAACCACATATTTTTATTCTTGAGGCCCCTACTGCCATGCTGCTCCTGGGGCACCACTTTGGGACCCTGCCCTGTGCTAGCTTGGCAATACGCGTGCCCCAAAATACTGGGGAGTAACCTGATGCACATCTCCTCCTGGTTGTATGACACTAAAATCGGCAAGAACTGACAAACAGGGAAATTCATCGGGAAAGCTGGCCTTCTACCCCCTATCTGTTAAGCTCATTAAAGGTAGCTTTTAGTGTCAAACCAGACATCCCACGAACAGCTAAGAAAATACCAAACGTCAGCACTAGTGCTTAGATGGGAAAGTTGGACCCCTGGGCATGTCCTCTTGCAGACAGCCTTTCCAGGTGCCCTCTCTACCACCAATATGTGGGCTGCGAGACGGGCTTCTGCAGAAACTGTTCCCTGGGAAGTTGTTTCATTAAACCAATTTAAATGTGTGTTACCATTTCCTACTCCAAGTGGCTATTCTGGGTTAAAAAGCAACTGGAATGTTAGGAATTATTAGGAGAGGAACAGAAAACAAAGCAGAGCCTCCCTATAAATCCATTTCAAATATCGTGTCTGCTTCAGCCCTGCTGTCTCAGGCAGATGTAGCAGAGCTAGAAGAAGTACAAAGGTGGCCAGAGGGATAGATCAGCTTCCAGGCAGTGGACAAGTAGATACAGCGAGGCTCTTCTCCTAGAAAGGAGGTGAGCAAGGGAGAACACAGCACGGGCCTATAAATTGCAAAGGGCATAAAGGAATGAATATTCACTTGTAATATCGGCCTTTGGAGGCATAGAAAAATAGACAGAAAGCTAACAGCAAAATGCAATAGTGGAAGAAAACCCCACCAAATGCTGTTAAACACAATGATACAAGTGGCTAAGGAAAGAAATCACCGGTACTGTGGGTTCGGTGCAGTGACCGACCGGGGCCAGACGCACGTGCTGGTGTCCCCCCTCCCCTGGGACGCAGGACGGGCACTCTCCTCTGACCCCGTACAGTTGCGCCTACATTTTTAAACCTCTCAGACACCATCAGAGGTGCAGCCACCATTCTGCAGGCGGCTTTGGCTGGCCTGAAATAGAGCAGAACTGTTCTCCAGGCTGCGTAGCTGCCCCTTCCCGGCGGCCCCAGCCTGAGAGCGGCCGTCCCGGCGGGGCCTCGGCCAGCAGCCGCCTGCTGCCACCTTCCGGGTGGGGACCGCCGGAGCGCCGCCGCGGCAGCCGCCAGGAAGGGCCCGGCGGGCGGGAGCAGCCCGTCTCCCGGCGGAGGTCGCGGCAGCGTGCCGAGCTGCGCCACGCAAACGCCCGCCCCAAAGAGCAGCCGGGCTCTGCGCAGCAGCTGGCCCTATGCACGACAGCAGGGATAATTTTAGAGATAATTATTCTGTGGTTTTAGTACCGTGGCAGAAAGGGGTATTTTATGCCTGTTGGAGTGAACTGACTCTGTGCCCTCTCCCAGTATGTTTTTAGCACGATGGTTACGCTTTTTTGGTACGTATAAATTCAGTGCCCTTCTGTGCAAAGCCTGTTTCGTCTCTTGCTGCATGCAAAGTCACCCAGCCCTGTGGAGGAATCAAGCTGGAAAAAAGTAGCTTTTATCATTAAGCCCTCAATTTTAATTTAAGGAGCACTTAAAAAAATATAAGGTACAGATTGCTGAAAAACGTCTGTTTGGAGAATAGTATCAGGGCATGCTCTGAACACCGAGGGGATGCTGCACACTCAGCTTGTTCTTTCAAGACTGAACGGCCCCATCCCTTTGCAACCTGGTTTAAGAAGTGATCAGGTTTTCTTAGCGAGTCTACCAACTTTTGTCAATATTTATAGTGAAGATGCAACTGAAATCAGGGATATTGCCATTTGTGACAGTGTTTCTTGTTCACCTTCCATGACATCCAGATTATTTGCACGAAGGGGTGATGTCTTCTCCTGAGTTCATTAACCTGAAGTCAGTTTGCATTCGTTTCACTTTGGACATACTTGGAGCCAGGTCCGCTCTGATAATTTTGCCAATAATGTTAAATGCAAAAGAGATCACAGCAAAGATTTTACAAAATACCTATTGAAAACCTCCTGCTGCTTTGGCTGTGCTTTGGAGCCAGCTTTGCGAGCAGCAAACTGCCTGTATAGCCCGGCCAGTGCCCCACTGCCCGCGGGTGGGCACTGACAGGGACCACGGCCTCCCCCAAAGCGCCGAGGTGGCAGCCCACGTGGCCGCGCATACTGTGCCCCGCAGTGCCACACTGAGAGGCTGAACTTGTGCCAAAAGCCTGCTGAAGGAAGGGAAATAACCAGAGGTGACATTTGATAAGTTAGTTTTTTATTCAGTGCACTGGACTCGTACATCATCACTTTATCAACTAACAACATTTCACACGTTCCTATAAAACCAACGCCGAGTCCAGTCTCTTGTTAAAGACGCTCGGTGTAAAATGTAAAGCAGTCTATCAAATATTTACTTTAATAAGTATAGCTTAGAGCCCAGTAACAGGCTCTGTCCAGCGCGTTTGGTGCAGGGTTGCAGCAGTGGGTGGAGAATGGATCAGTGACTCATGGTTGGTGCAGGGCTTCGTTAACAAATGTCTAGATCCAGCTCATTAACATCTCAGCCAATGTTTATCGGACTGCTGTAGAGCCTGGCCTCCCTCCTGCAGCTGCTAGTTCGATTATGCCGGTGCTTTGAGCATGGGTGGAGCCGCACATATGAAATCCCTAATGCAGAACTACTGCAGCACTGGAAAACCTGATTTGGGCTGGGACAGCCTGCCTGTGCTCCATGCCGAGGACAGTCACTCCGGCGGCACAGCACGGCACAGCGCGTCTCACCCCGTCCCCGCAACCGGGCTGGCAGCAGCAGTCAGAACAGCACGGCAAACCAAAGAGAAATGCAAGGTGCTCAGGCCTGACTATCAGGGCAGAGTGAGATGTTTTCAGGATGGAGGGGTCTTACACTGCAAAACTCCGGGCAGGGATGCCTGCATGCACAACACATCAGGCAATCAGGTGGATGCTGGGGAATGCGGACAGCTGGAGCATCCCTGCTGGTGCCACTGCTGGGGCACGTCTCTCAGCCCCGCACGTGCTCCACTCCCCACTCTGTCCTCAACCCTGTCCCACCCATGGGACAATGCAGGGAAGGCTCCATGGGTATGGCTTGGAGCCAGTCCCCCCTCCCTCTTGCAGGACTGCCCTGGCAGGTCCCTTGCAGTATCCCTCCCAGGCAGCGCAGGGGGACAGGGATGGTGCCAGGCCCGCAGCTCCGCAGCAGAGCGCTCCCAGCAAATCCATCTCCACTCATCCCTCTCCATCACCCCGCTCATGTCCCATCTGCCCTGTGCTCTGGCTCCGAGTCGCATCCTGCCTCGTCCCTGCCCTCAATCGCTCATTCATTCTGCATGTAAGGAAGGAGACGGCACATTGCCAAATTAGCTATCTCAGAGGAAATCTATAGAGTTTTATTGAGCTGCCCGTTACGGGGCCTGGACTGTTATGTGCAGTCCCTGTGACGAGCATGTGGTGCTAAGGCATGGTGACCGTCCGTCCGGCGCTCCTGGCTGCTGTAAAGCGCCTCTTATTCCTCAGACCAGAGAACCTCTCATCCAGCGTCAGGCTGGTCTGCAGGGGAAAGGGAGAGCGAGTCAGTCCCGCGTCTCGTGGCAAAGCATGGCCAAACTTGTAGCGGGGTATTGATTAGAGCCCATCAGTCAGGACAGTGCTTCACAGCCAGTTAGTCAATTAAACCACTCAGCACACGGAGACAAGGAGCTCGACAGACTGTGTGTGCCTGGAAAACCTCCAAGCAGAGCCCAGCCCCAAGACACCGGGCGTCCTCGGCAAGAACATGAGCAAGCAGATGGCATTTGAGCACAAGTCATCAAGTAAAACCGAACCGTCCAGACAAGAAACGCCGGCAATGAAGAAGGTGGAACAGGATTTCTGACCTGCCCCAGGGCTCTTGGACCATACTTCAGTGTAAAACGTGGCACCGAGAAAGTCACCAAAGCAGAGAAAGAACAAAGCCCTGAAGTGCTGTGTGTCTCTGAGGAGTGGGGAGCACCGACAGTGAAACGGTCCCCCCTGGCCAGGACCGCTCACAAGGAGCACCTCCCCGCTCCAAGCAAGTACATGGACAGGCCAAGAGGGGCCAACAGAGTGGGGAAAACTGGGCTGAGTCTGTAGTTGCTGAACAGTCTTCTCAGGTGCCTTCAGTTTTGTAAGCAACCCAGCCAACACGGCTACAGGACTCTCCTCCCGGGTTATGCTAGATAAACCCAACTGGTAGGCCCAAAAACCCGAGTGTGATGTTAACAGCTTAGTGGCAGGGCTGCTGCAGGGTGCAAGGTGCCGCCTGTCCCGTTGACAATCCTCTACCTGGTTGGCCATTGCGCGGAAGTTGAATCTCAGCAGCACCCCCTTGGGCTGGGGCTTGGCTGCCCGCGGCGGGGGCCTCTGGCTTCGCAGGAACGGGCGCTTGGATCCGGGCCTGGGGAAAGCATAGATCTGCAGTCACTCAGCATGCTAAGGCAGCTTGCTTCCTATCATCTGCAAACCAGCAAGGAGTAAAGGACACACCCGCATGCCCCATATATCCCATGGCGTGTCTCACGGCAGTCTGGGTGAGTCTAAAGGGTGCCAGGAGAACGGCCATGCAGGCAGAGTTCCAGCACGGGGGACTGTGTCACATCAAGGCTATCGTGGGGTGCTCTCTGCGCCCAGGACATGCCAAGTGCCCCTACCCCCCTTCTTTCTGCCCCTAGCTGGGTGCCAGGTCCTGCAGCTGCACCGGCTCAGCCCAGGGGTGAAGCTGCCCCCTTCCAGCCTCTGCGCTCCTCTTACACAGCGAGCGTGTGGTGTCCCTTTGGGGCGTGCGGCATTTCCCCCGTGACAGCCCACATCGAGCACAACCAGCCTGCCACCTCCCACGTGCTGCCGGCGCTTCCATTTCTCCTTACTCTGGATAAGAAATGAGCCGCACGATAATTACCATCTCCTTTCAGATACACTGGGAAGGGAATGAGACATCATTTGCTAACCATTTTGGGTCTGAACCATTCATTGTGCACTCATTATAGAAGAAGCGAAGCTGCAGTAATGCTAAAGGGATTTGCAATGGCTTTTGTAGGGCTCCCATCCTAACAAATCACCTCATTTACTTACGCGCCGGTCTGGCCTGCCTGGGGATTAGCCACAGAAACCGTCAGAACTGCTCCGGGGCTGGGTTTCACTTGCCACCTGCTGAGACAGGGAGATGTATCCAGCTTCGATTCGAGCGTGAAAGAGCACATCACGTTTGCAGCATGCCTTTGTTCACCAATTACCTTCTCATCCTTGGTGGTTTCCCTTCTCCATTAGCATCCATCTGCTGTGAAATATATTTAAAAAAAATTACTTAAAGAATTAGCTCTCAGAAACAATGATTCCTCTTCCAGTATTTCATTTGGTGCTTCTGAATAGCTCTTTCCTTGCATGTGGTCAAGAAATTTGCTAATTTTGGGTTTCCTGCTGGCACACTGATCTGTATGGGGTGGCTTTACTTTGCCCTGATTGTGCTGCTGTATAAGCTGCAAGGTTTACTTTTATCACCTGCCCAGGTTTTATTTTCCAGCTGCCAGAATATTAAGTTGCATTAAAAATTGCCTGTGCTGCAAATACATTCCTAGGAATATATTAATTGTTAAAGTCATCCATCTCTCCCAGTTCCTTTTGGAAGCAAAGATACAACTGGGCAAAGGCTGGTAAAACTGAAGGCTTGTCACCATCAGCAGGCTGCAGAAAAAATGTCTCGATACTGACCCCTCTCTGAAAACTGGCTTTGGAGAACCGCTGCTGCTGCATCCGCTTCTGCTGGAAGGCTGGTCCCCTGTTTAGCAGGAAAGGCCTGCTGGTAAAGGAGGAGAGAGAAAAGGACATAGGTGAATATGACGCTAGGTCTCTCCTAAAGTTCAATGCTGAAATACCTAACCCAGTGCGATATTAAAAAGCAGTATGAGAAGCAAATGAGGCTGTGTTATCAAGTTCAGCCCAACAGGTTTTTCTGCCAGCAAAGGATTTCAGAAGAACTCGTTTTCTGCTCAAATGAAACAACAGCTTGTGTTTGTTCTGAACTCTGCTCATTAAAAAAAAAAAGGGAAGAAAATCATAGAAAAAAATCTGGTCAGAAGGGACCTCTGGAGGTCATTCAGTCCCAGCTCTACTCAAGAGCAGAGAAAGACGGGATTGCAACGGAGCTTCCTTTCAAGCTCGGAGAACACAAGGACCACAATGAGACAGGCACCGAGACTGTGCCCAGCGCCCGGCAGCCCGTCTTCGTCACAGCTCCTGGGGCGCAGCGTATGCTCCTGCAGCCCCTCGCTGGGACAGACTCCCTCTCCCTGCGTATCCCTTACGGCTGGAATCTGTATTTCGTGCCTTTATGAAAATAAATGCTATTTCACGCTTCAAAAGTTTTCCCCAAAGTAACAGAGGAAAAGTTGAATATATTTTTATATATTCAATATTTGTATATTCAATCAAAGACCACATTTTCTGTGCTTCCTAAAATAAAATGACAGATCTAATACCTGTATTATTAACTATCGGCACGAGGTTGTTTTATTTCCAGGTGCTTTTCTAACATACCCAGGTGTATTTTTCTCACATTGCATGAGCACATGGCTGTAGCCACTCCTAGCTGGCACAGATCGAGAGCAGAGCCCCAGGAGTTGCACAGGGAATCGCTGAAAACCAAAAAAGCCCAGAGTTACCAAAGATTTTACCTTCTCCCCGGGGCGTGGGTGCTGGCAGCAGCTGCTCTGAATCTCTTGGGGCCTGGGGGTGGCCGTCGCCGTCCCTCTGGCTGCCCGCTGCTGCTGCTTTTGGTGAAAGCATCGTTGTTCTTGTTGCCCTGAAAGAGCAGTGAGAGCTCAGCAGTTTCCACCTGCACCGCAATCTCGGTGCATGAAGAGGGAGCGAGCGTGAGTGACAGCATACGACCATCCTTCCCTCTGCCGACTGCCACTGCCTGAAAAGCCGGTGCATTTATTTGGCATTTTCTTTGGCTCTGTCTAGGGGGAAATCCAGCCTGCTCCCAAGTGCACGCAGTGATTGCTGACACTGCAGCAGTTCCCTCGCTGCTCTTGGACGTGTTCAGCACCACTTGCAATTGCTTCAAAGGGGGCTCAGCCCCGCGCTGTGTGCTCTGCATTCCCTGTATTCTCATTCCCAACTGTTTTGCCTTTGTAACTTCTGCAGTCCTGCAACAGAACAACCCTGCTCTGCAAGTGCTTTTTTTTTTTCTCCTTTGATATTTTCTTGATGGGAAACTGATTCCTCGCTGGTCTCTTTCATGGTCTTTTGTATCTATAGCAGCAATATTTCTACTGAGCAGTGTTGCTGTAGTCTCAACATTTGGACTTAGTATACGCTGTTGTCAACAATCAGTATGTGTGCCTCATTTCCTGGGCATGAAACTACAAGTACCATGAAGAATGTTTCATTCTAATAGTGCAGAAATAAAAAAAAAAAATTAGTCCATGGAGAGCAAATCTTGCACAAGCCAAGCATTATAGCTTTGCTCAGGTTTCTTTTCAGTCATTGACTCTTTCTTGTTTGGACACGTACGTTGCCCGGTCCAAGCCCTGAGGCATGAAGCACAGCAGAAGACCCCTCAGCATTGTAGGTCCTCCTGCAGTTACTTACACAAACTGCCACAGACTCTATCCCATTTATTTCTGTGGGACAACCACCATCACTGTTACTACCCACTAACTGAGATGTGTTTCCACATTCTTCCCACTTGGTTTATTTCTGCAAAATGGAAGCTACCGTAGAATTATGCCTCCTAGCAACTGCTTATTACTTTCTGTTAATACACACTCAATATCTGAGTCATCGCAGCCTTTATTTTCAGGAATAACCACACTCCATGCACATGCATACTCAGTTTAGGGCTCCCTTACATATACCCCCATGACACAGCCATTAAATGTGCCATCACGTTCACCACTTTGGCATTTTTTAAAAGCTTACTGAGCATACGTGACCTCCTAATGGAGTGGATTTCCACGAGTGTGGAAAACACCAACCCCCTCTCACAGAGGACTATCTACCTGCTTGATTTCCACCTTCAACACCAAGCCAGTTTAATATTAGTGATACTCAAAAGCAAGCTGTAAGAATTACTTTAACAGTGAACACATACCTTCCTTCCCATCTCTTTAGTCTTAAAAATAACTCAAAAACCAAATGAAAATATTTCAATCTTTTTTTTAAAGTGTTTTTGAGCAAAGACAAGACCTAAACATTTAAACTTGAAAAAGGGAAGGCCATGAATGAAAAAAAATGCATTTTACACTGAAGCACATGGGCAATCTGACCCATGGCTGTCACGATCCCGGGATTAGTATCTCTGGGGGGGATACCCACTTGTTAGTGAAAAGTATGTCTCTGAACCAAAGCCACCTGAAGTCAACAACAGTCTGTCCTTTGACTTCACTGGACCTTGGAAAATGCTCTGGGTGGAGGACTGGAATGGTGAATCTTAACATACCTCCTCTAAATAATAATAGTAAGATGAAATGACATGGAATTTGTTTTTATGGAAATATTTTTACATCTTTTAAGAACACATTTTAAAAAAATCTTTTTTGTAAAACCCATGGGAACTGATTCAGTAAAATGATGCCAAGTCATAAGCTTATAAAACCACCTGGAAAATTGCTACTTTATATGTTTATGTGTCTGTACTCACCTGTGCATACAAATGCTGTGCACAGGCATATAAAAGATGGTGCCTGTAAATTTTTTTATGTAGATTGTTCTTTGGGGTGATCCAGGATTATAAAATCCAGCAGATTTCTACATGACATTTGGGAACAGCTGTACCTTCCTTACCCCCCTACCTCTTGAGCCGATGCCTGGCGATTTAAAGGGCTCACTCCATTTAATGTGGCAGCTGCTCTTCTCCTGGGACCGGGCACAGTATTCCTGAATTGTCTCCGATTGTATTGTTGTTGTCCAAACCCTCTTCTAAAACGGTTAGGTCCTACAAAAATAAACTCTTATTTTAGCATCCTTCAAAACTGGACTTATGATTACAGTTTTGCAGATGGATTACAAGGTTAACTTAATATGATATAGGAGCATCTATATAAACAGTGATGCAAGAATCACATTAATTTATTCCAGAGAAGTAAATTAATTTTGCAGAATATTAAATAATTCATCTTTCCGACGTCTCACTAACATTCTTATTATATGTAGGACTGACAAACACATTATTTGATTTGAAAGAATATAGAAGAGAAAAGCCTTCCACAATTCTGATTCCTAACAAAGGCAGGAACACTCGCATCAGGAAACCTGTCAATCTGTTGTCAGAGCTCACATTGCTATGAATTAACTGTGAAATGGAAAAAGCCTTTTGATACAGATACGCAAGTGACTAGGGCATCCAGAAGCCAGCCCCACAGCAGCCTGGAATAGTTCTGAGTGCCCACATTATAGCACTTGATAAGTGAAGACTGGACCATAGTTTTTTTATATATATATATATATATATATATATATATATATATATAATTTTTTTTTTTTTAGCTTGACATATCCTTACTTACTGCATATATTGAAGGGGGCATCTTCTGCTGATGTTTTACATAACTGCACAGTACACACACCAACAGCCCATATTGCATTTAACGTTTTCCCCTAAGCCTGTTTATGATTTTGAAGTGTGCTGAAGTGTCGAGCGAGAGGAAAGCACTCCGTCACATGCAGGCACAGTGCATTAAAGCTTAATTACTCCACATGACAAACTTCTGTAGTCATAACGAAGTGGACATTTTCCAAGTCTCTATACCAGTGAAATGTGCACACATACTCAGAGGGGTGTATAAATCAGGCATAAAGCAGTGCATGGCAGCAAGAGTGCAGTTAAACCCCTGCACCATATAGCAGAACCTCACTGATACAGACCACAGAGCAGTTAGATGCATGTATTGATCCTATACCATTGATTCCTACATCACAGCAATTTATAATGACTTGGAGCAATTAGAAATGAAGTGTTCTGAGGCAGTGGTGACATTGCCGTCAGGGGCCATCACCACAGTGATTAATGAAGGCTCCAGCCCCAGGGTGTAACACTGGTCAGTGCCAGCGTGGGCAGGTTACACCAGAATACAAGTGAAGATGATTTGAGCTGCTCTGGCTGTAAAACAAAAGGGCCCCAGGGCGTGCCCATGGGAAGCACCTCCGGAACAGCACGTCGGAGTGCTTTGCTCCCTACAGCCGGAGGTGCTGGTTGGGAACACTCACAAAAATGCAATGCTGTTCACAAGCTCTGTGGGGCTAGTAGTTATTTTCTTTGCAAACGATGCCCTCTGACCGCAGAAGTGCAGGTATACAAATGTTCCTCTCCTGACAAACACTTGAATTTTAGCAATCTGTGTCTTTTTGACCAGATGTGGTCTCGCTGTGTTTAATGGCCCTTTTTTCCCTCCTGATTCTGTCCCCCACAGTTTGTTTTTCCTTTTCTTGTTCCCTTCAATAACCACCCTGTACTTGCCCCTCTCTCTTGCCTGTTTGCCAGACTGCTCTCCTGCGGGCCACCAAGCCTTGCAACACAGCTCTCCTGCACCCTGGAGAGGGCATCTCCTCTGCAGCAAGACAGACTGAGCTCAGCTGCCTTTCCTGGGTATTTCATCGGTGCAGTGGGAGGGACTGATGCAAAAGGCAGCCCTGACTAGAAAAGCATGCCCCTGTCAGTCAGTTCATATTAGAGAGCTTCTGCTCAGCGGTGCACTCAGGCACGCCTCAGCCAGTGTAAATAACTAATGACGGAGCCATCGGCCTCCGAGGGGTACCCTGTGTACACCAGCTGGGGACCAAGCCCTCGGTCTGTCACGTGTATCCTGAAGTGTGACACATGGGAGGCTCTATCTCTGCAAAAAGTCTGGCAGATACTTATTAATGAAAGCACATATGAGTAAAATCCCACAGCATCAGCAGCTGGGGAAGACCCCCCCTTGTTTGGGTACATGCTCAGAGCCTGGTGCTGAGCACACCTGGGCTGGCCAAGAGGCACCTCTGCCCAGCAAGTCCAGTTTGGGGAGAAGCCCCAATGTCTGACAGACTCTTTTTCCAAGGGGATTTGAAATTCAAATTTCTTGTCATTAAAAATCATCTTTCCCCCACTGGGGAGACAGCTTAAGCCATATTCCAGGAAGGATAACAGCACTTCGCTTGCATGAATTCTCTTGCTGGTTTAATCAGTGTAATACCCTTCTCCATGCTCTGTCATTACAGTGCTGGGCTGTTCTGATCGTCAGTTTGATAATGGTTATCACGTCTCAGCCCAGAAGGGCCTGCATTTCAGCAGGGACCGAAGTGAAATGAGCCCCCGAAGAATTATAGGCTAAATTCCCAGTCGTGCTGAGCTTCCCAAAATTGCTACTGACATCAGCTCCACACAGCATGGTGAGTCCCTGCACGTGGCAGGGCTGAATTCAGACTCAGTTAAAACCTATGAAATACTAAGACTAGCATAAATAATTCTATAAATTAACAGAAAAGTTCTCCTTTCTAAGGAATAGCTAAAAAAATATTTTGTTTTATTTATTTGACTCTGCATGCAGTAGTTGCTTGACTGTGGAAGAATACCAAAGTCTGTGTTTTTGACAGAAAAATCAGTTTGCAAAGGGCAATTATCATCATTCTGTTTTGACCTGGAACGATTCTCAGTAAGGCAATATGTGGTGGAGACCAAGAACATGAGAGTGGGAGGCAGACTGGAGACAAGCAGGATTGCTCCCAGAAATCCCACTGTCCTGATGTGCCATTGGCACTCCGAGGGAAGACTGCAAAGACATTGCTGCAAAATGTCATTAAAATATTCAATGAGGTGATTCAGCAGTAATTTTTTTAAAAAAGCAAAATTTTAATAAAGATGGCATTTCATGCAGCAGATCACTTTGGTTTTGTAGATAAAAGGTAGTGGAACCAAACATAGATTAGTGTGTGATCACACAGCATTATAAAAAAACTCACCATAAAAATAGCATGGTTGGCAAAAGTGACAAATTAGCTCCAATAACTGAGCTATCAAAGACAGTTACTGAAGGGGTAATTTAAGTGTGTTCTGGGGAAAAGAGGATTAGGAAGAGGCATAATTAAAATATGCAAAGCCAAAAGGGAATAGAGAATAGATATTAAGTCACTTTGAATTAGTAATTCATGAGAGGGTGGAAGGGAGAGAAATGGATTAATTTATGCTCTGAAAGGGCCCTGATATTCCGTTGTTGCAGAGAGAAAAGCTATTCAGAGCCCGAGTACATCTTATACGCACACAGGAATTAGGAGAAGGATTTAAAAGCTGTATTTTGTTACACAAATGTGTTTTCCAGCTTGACAGGCCTCCACCGTCCCAAGGCGCTCACCTACCTTGCAAATTCCTCTGCATCCAGGTGCGGAAACGGGGCCGCCCATACCCGTATGCCGAATTCCTGTTCTTGACCTGCTGCCTTCGCCTGTCCCCCGCGGTGCTGGCATCTGTTTGCTCTTTCCTGTGGCGTTTTATGATGTCATCTAGATCGAAATGGCAAAGGGGAAACTTATAAAACCTGCACTTTCTACCAACAGTGATTCCCACTTTTGGTGTTTGCAATTGTCCACGGTAAAAATGGAGCTTGTGCTTCTGTGAGCTACGCTGACTGAACAATAAAAGATTAAGCTTAGCTCAGAAACTATAGGATCAATTTACTAGGCTCCTGCAGGCTGGAGATCAGAGTGCAGCAAATGATTTAAAAATGTGCCACCATCTGGCACGTATCCACCATGTGCAGGACAGAGATTTCAGAGCCACATCCCACTGAGGGATCCGATCCTGCAGATTTCCCACAAGCATAAGGGAACACGTTTTTGCAGGGGCACCAGGAGCTCAGTGCTGGGCAGAGAACATTTTTTGAGAAGCTCTGACTTGGGAGGCTGTGGGAGGGGTGGTCAAAGGGGGGAGAATGGGCAGAAGCACCCATGGCTGCACCCACACTGCGACAGCTGCTCCCAGGGCTCCCCCTGCCATGTGTGGGACACAAGCACTGCCCCATGCAGAGGACATGTCCCTGATGTATAAACAACAAACGCTGTTCAAGTGTCATGCAAACACAAGCGGGATGAACGTCCTCCTAGCCCCTAAATTTATAAAGGGGAGAACTGAAGCTTGGTGCAGTGAAGGCTGTGACACGAGGGCTGTGGGCAAGAAATCTCATTTGTACAGGGCAACTGTCAAGAAAGGGGACATCATGGTCCTGCAAACAGTGACGGTTCACCAGGCAGTTGTAAGGTGATTTCCTTTCAATTCCCATCTCCTGGAGTCAGCTACCTGCATATCTTTCCTCAGTGCTTTAAGAAAACAAAGCAAGCTTCTTGTCCTCAGTGGTATAAGATGAAGCTTGAAGCCATAAACCTCCATGGCTCAAAAAACAGTGAGGAAATAGATGTAACATGCACAATGAGTATCAGCAGTACTTTGTATTTTAAGTTCCAAAATCTTCAGAACCTGACTCTTGACTTTCTGATCTGGGGTAGATGCTCCTGCTTAATTACTCAATATAGCTAACCTAGAAACATCTGGATAAGGATGTATCAACCACAGAGCAAGAACCTCTTAGCTTCTGCCATTGTCTGATGAAGCAGAGGGAGAATATCCCAAATACAAGAGGACTGTGCAGGGGATGCCTGCTCTCCCCTTCAAAACTTGGGTTCCCTGTATAGACCTGTCTGCACCACACCAAGGGAACCAGATCTCGTGCTTCACATTGAACACATGAATTCGATTTCCATGCTTGCCCCACTGCCAGCAGCAGTAAGATATTTTGGGAACCCTGCACAGCTCTCTCCAAACAGCAGGGAGGACAACCAGCCAGCTCCTGCACTGCTGCAGTATGAGTGCTGGGACCAGGCACAGCTGTCTCTCACCTCCGAGTCCCCATCGCCGCCACACCACAAAAGGGGTATAAACCAGCCTGAATTCAGCAAAATGGACCCAGGGTGTCCTGTCAATGGCCCAGGACTCCCCTCACCCAAACTTCTCATTAGGCCGCTCTGAAAATGTACTCTACATGAACTACGAGATGTTTCTCGCTTTCTTTGCAAGACACCGTCCAAACACAGTTCCCAAGGCGCAGAGCCTGTATGAAACAACCTATTATTTTCCTTGTGATTTAGACACTTTTGGTTTAAAACTATATTAGTAGCACTGACAAGACAACACAAAATTTCTCCCAAGGACATTTTGCCACTGTGCTTCACCAGTTCGGATCCAGCCAAGCATCCTGGGCGCTTCCCTAGGCACTGCTGCTGTAACCAGCTGCACATCCCCTGAGCTGCACTGAAGTGCTGTGTTTTATGACAGAGAGAGCACAAGGGACACAGAGGAAGGTGATGATCCACCTGCAGTATCCAGAGTATACCTGACAGGGTTTTGAAAGCTTATGCCCATCCTGAACATGTGTTTTTAACTCTTTAAAAGACAGCATTGGAAGTTGAGGTATCTGGACCATGCACAAACTACTTTTAGATGCAGAGCTCTATCAAGAAACAGCTCAAAGCCCCTCAGTTCTCAATGAGTTGGTCTGAAATCAAGGGCATCTTCTCAACTCAAGCTGTTCTGACAAAGAGGAAAGGCAAAGGCAAAGGGACATCTCCTCATTAATTCGTATTTCCCAACAGTTTCTTCTTTTAACCTCAAACCTTCCAGAAAATATTTAGCAAGTAATAAAGCCACATCTGTTAAGCTCCAAGCAGAATGTTTTAACTTTACTTTAACAAATTAGCGAGGAAAGAAGTGTCCAAATCAGGCCTTTTCCGAGGCAGTGGCTACTCCAGCTCCTTAATGAATCACTGGAGTGGAAGCATAGAAGTGCCATTAGCTTTCAATGGGTGATTATCACGAACAGCGCATCATACCTCCAGCGCTTGTTACTTGTCATTTTCTATCAAGAAACTCCTGCGTCCAGGGAAATACAAAGCCCAGGGAAAACAAACGAGAGCAGATGTAAGAATAGGCTGTGTGACTGCTTTTGTGATTTCTCTATCAAGTCTGCCAGGAAGACAGCACGCTGGGAGAGGCTGGGCGATGTTCTCGGTATGAATGTGCTAATGTTCTCAGCTAAGTGTGCCTTTGGGACATGTGCTATTTGGGGCACAGACTGCTTTGAAGCATATCTACAGCATCCCTGCTTGCTCTGCAGCGAGGTGGATGCAGGCATCCAAGGGTGGGCTGTCTACAGTGTGAGGAAGAGCTCGCTGGGAACGGAGTGGAGATGAATGCTCAGGAGCTTGGTCTGTCACCTTTCAGTGTCTTTTTTTGTTTGGGTATGAGTTGTTACCCTGTCTTTTGCACCCATAAATATGATGGGCTTAACACAGCAATGTAATGGAGTACTACATAAGGCTGAAAGGGATCCTGAGAGGTCATTTAAGGTACCCCTACACCCTCAGGACAGAATTAGATCTATCAGGGAGGCTTTAGAGTAACTCCTGCAGTTTCCTGTGACTGCTAACTCAAGTAAAGCCCTACGTATCTGAAAGCACAGAAACAAGCACCTGATGGTAAAAGTATCAGTTCTTCACCGGGTTCTTGTTTTCCAGTTCCCTCTTCTGCCCTGAGTAAGGTGTATTCTGGATTGAACATGGAGGTGGACCACAGGAGGTCTGACCGAGGGAAGCACTAAGGGAGAGCAAAAGCAAAGGGAGTATCGCACGTCAGCAAACGGAAAGAGGGTGTGCAACACCACGGGAAAAAACTAAATGAAAAATTAGGGACCCACTATTGCTGTAATTCCTCATAGCACCATTAAAATAAGGGTGCATCAGCCAAGGGATCAGTTTGAGTTTGCAGTGGAAAACGTTCTGCTATTTGTGAGAAGTGCCTCATTGCTGGGAAGAAATGACACAAGGTTTCAGTTAGGAAGCTGACCCAATAATAAAAGGTGCTGGTGGAGTTTCCTTCCACAGGAGAGATGTCAACATGATAATCCAACAAGATCTATCATCCAAGCATCGGAGTCCAGGCCTTTGGAGTTAATAAAAGGGCAGCTGTTTATGCACAGTTCACATATCCAGTGCCAGAGGAATGGCGAGCATCACGAGCAAGCTGCTATAAATAGCCTGCACACCCGAGGATATGTCTCATATCTTTATTTCAATAGAGGGCTCATTTACGTAAGCCTCTCCCAACCCGCGGCGCTTGACGCTCTTCCCTCTGAAGTTACGGGGTGCTGCCAGCAAAGCACAGCGATGGGTTTGAAGCCGTGATTCCTCCCCCCCCCCGGCTATTTCTTCGCCTTTTCCTGCCCGGTCCCTTTCCACCGCAACCGGGTGCGGGGTACCGGGGCGCACCAGCACTGCGGGGCTACACCACGCTCCTCTCCCCGACTCTACCTACCCCGCCACGACACATACAAGCACAAACCAAACCCCCGGGCTCCGCCGGGCGCACGGAGCCCCGCGCCGGGACCGGCCCCGGGGGCGCACGGAGCCCCGGGCCGGGCCGGACCGGGTCCCCGCCGAGCGCCCTCGGCCCGGCCCCGCCGCCCGCCGCCCGCCGCCCCCCGCCCGGGCAGGGACCCTCGCCCCGCCGGACCTACCCAGGGACATATCAATCTCCTCGGCTCCCGGCTGCGGCCCCGGCGCGGGGCCCGGCCCCGGCTGCGGCCCCGCCGCCTCCATGGGCTCCGAGCGCGCACTGCCACCGCCCCGCGGCGCCCAGTGCGCCTGCCCGGAATGTGCCGGCACCGCCAGCGGCACCCCGCCCCGGCACCCGGCCTGGCCAGCCCTGCCCCGGCAGCCACCCACCAGCGGCCGGCCCTCTGTGCCTGGACAGCCCCCCCCCGGCACCCCAAGGGGACAGCCCCGCTCTCTCCGCACGCTGACCGCCCAGCCCCCCCCAGCATCCCCCACGCTTGCTCCGCAAGCATCCCCTCCAGCTGCCCCGCTCCCCAGCCTGCTCTGTCCTCTGCGCCCCGGGGCACTCTCTCTTCGCCCAGCCCTGCCCTGGCTCCCTGCCCCTCCGCACCCCGGGAGTCGCCCTCGCAGCCTCCCCACTTGCTCGGGGGAGCCTTTTCATCAGCACTTCCCCTCTAGCTCTCTCCTAAGCACCATCCCCCAGCCTCTGTGCTAACAGTCTTCCTCTTCTCCCTCCCGAATCCTTCTCCTCTGGTGTTTATGCCAGGAGCAGATATATCTTCAAAACCCACCAGTCATTTCTGAGCGATGTAAAAGAAGGAATGTCTTTGCCTCATTTTGAAGACTAGAAAAACAAGGTAGCTTTACAAACGGAGGCACTCTTGGCTTGTATTCAGGCATGAAGTCTGTATTTGTGAGCTTCTTGGGGAGCAAGCATCCATTTGGGATTGGTCCTTCAGCACCATTCCGATCACTCGCAGAAGTCAGATTCTTCAGGGGATCTTTCAGTCTCTGTGTCACATTGGTTGTGGCACTGGTGCTATTCTGCAGTTTGAATACAAAGTGTGAGCTAAACCATCTTCCTCTGCTTTTAAAGACAGATTTAACAACAACAACAACAAAAAAAAACCAAACAAAAAAAAACCAAAACCAAACAAAATGGAAGAGAAGAACTGGGAGAACAATCACTCCTCTTCCAAAGGGCTACTGTGCATTAGGAGAATAGCATGGTTTTTTTCTAAAGTTTCTATATAATTAATGCTCTGAAATAATCTTCCACACCACATACATAATAAAGGCCACATAAATCTCAGAACAAAGTCTGTATGTTCTGTGTTTTCAAGACAGTTCCTTGTGTTTTCAAGACAGTTTATTTTTCCCAGCTTGCACTTCAAATGGGAGAGAAATCTCTATATACAAATAAAGCAGCGCAAAGATTGCCTCCTGGTATGTGTATAGCTCTTAGCAAGATCAAGTGCTTCTGAAAGTGTTGGTTTAGGGAACTGTTCCTTCACAAAAAAGAACCAAACAGTATTGAGAGAGAGCAACAAATAATCTGCCTTTTGCAATGACCCTGCAGGATGATCATTAAAGCATTTTAATGTGAAATGTTAGGAACTAAGATCATTGTACCCCGTTTGCAATTTTCTGTGATATGCAAGGTGTCCCATGGGTGCTGCTGCTCTTTGGGGAGCCCTGGCTCTAATGCCCCCCTAGTCCAAGAGCTTTCCGTGAAAGGGAATCATTAAAATTTCCCAGCAATTCAGTCAGAGCAGCCAGGGAAGCTGTGGTTGCTGGGAAAGGGCTGGAAGTATCCATATAAGCCAAGCCTTTAGCAATGGACAGGGAGAGGAGGTCTATAGCAGTGTCATTTTTCTAGGACCTAATGAGGGTGTTGGAGAAGGGCTCTGGGACGTGTCCTGGAGCCAGCTGTGAAGTAGCAGCTGCCGGAAGCCACAAGGGAAGGACTGCAGGAGGGATCTAGAGTCTCCTTTGGGTACAGGCCAGCCGTGTGTTGAATGATCCAGGTTTCCACACTGGGAAGAAGCTGGAGTTGGTCCCGCTGTGAGGACAGTGTAATGAAAGGTTTCGTGGCTTTCTGCAAAATCATACATACTTGTATCTTCAGAAAATCTGAAAGCAACAGCTAAGAGATATCCAATAGTGTTTCCATTTGATCACATTTAGTGAAATAAACATTTGAGACAAAACAAGACAAATGCAGAGTTTAGAAATACCGAGACCAACTTCTAAAATAGTAGGTATTTTCAAATGACAGTTTATTGAACTACAACACAGCTCTTGCAACAAATTCCGCTTCACCAGGTGAGAAGTTTAATTACCTGTTTTTCTCTAAGTGCATAGCTTTGAAGGCGGTGACAAAACCTTTACAAGCCGTATTTCTGCATCTGGGAAGTACGAGCTGATATGTACTCTGTTATCTCTCAACTGCCAGTCTCTGACCTCTTAACATCTTGGCAAGTGTCCCTTTTGCTTAGTATGTCCAAGCACTGCCATTAACTCACTTCTGAGTAATTTCTCACATTAACAGTGTAGGTGACACATGCTGGAGTTGGTGAAAAGGCCTTAAGAGCCAGAACCTCCTCTAAAGCACAATCCCCCTGCACTGGAGAGGACTGCAGGTGTCTGGCAGACAGACTTGAGCCTGCATCCTAAGAAAGGAATGTCAGTAATGTGACTTTCTAAAGGTTGAAGTAGGATTATTCAAAAAAAAAAAAAAAGGAACAAAGAAAAAAAAGAATTTTTGTCGTGCTTTCCTCTAGAACTGGCTTGTGTTGACTAAATGATACTGTGGCAACGAGCTGTCAAGCTAAGCCCTCAAAGAAAACTGGGGTCCCTCTGCTGAAGGTACGAGCTATTCCTTCCCTGGAGGGCACACGCATAATGAACTTTTTCACAAACAGCAAGTGTTATTTTGGGGCACTGAGCCTTTCAGTTTATCAGGTGCTCTTCTTGTCACATAATCAAACCCCAAGGAACCCTAGAAAGCTTTTAGCTATAAACAAATAAAATTAGAAATCAGTGGGAGAAGGGAACACATGCCAGCATTCAAACACTTGTATTATCTGAAATATTTTCTCAGTCTCATAGTAGATTTAGTGAATCTTCTGCATGTTAAATAACTTGTGATGATTTGCTGTTGTAATAAATCTTATGCCATGATATAAAAATGTGTATCTTACAATTAATGCTGACCACTTTGCCTGTTGTTCCCAGGGGTACCTCATATCACAGTTGTTTAATACAAAATTACAAAAAAGATGACTGTTCACTTTCAGTGAAATGGTCCCAAAGCTACATGATGCAATTGCTAATAAATGTTTTTTCTTGGGAAGTAAGCCTGAGTAGCTGTCGGAATACATGTCAAGGAAATGTTTAGCATCTGCATGCATACATCCGTGGGTATGGACGCACTCCACCCTATATCAGAATTGCTCAAAGCATAAACAATTGCTTATCTCAATGGGCCAAAAATCCGATCACTTTTGTGATGTTTTGTATTTTGCCCACAAGGGGGGGTGTTTAGGCCTTTTAATTGGTGAGAACTATAGGAGCACAATTCTCAGCTCTTAATGAGAAACACTGGTAGCAGTACAGCTTTGTTAGCTTGCTCCGAAATTGGTGCGCCACCACGGAAGAGCTTATGGTTTTTTGTTAGATGCTGAACATGGCCTTTTAGCCATATGTTGCTACTTAAAAATCATCTTCTTGAGAAGATGGAAGAGAACAAAACTGTTCTTCAGGCTTTTTGAGAAAACTCCACATTACGCCAGTATTTCCCTACATTACCCATTCCCAGAACGCGAGCTACATTGATAATACTTCAGTTTTTACGCAGAACTTCTGACTGCATGCAATAAAGGGGCTGAGGTGCACATATGATTGAGTTATGCTCAGTGAAAACAACTGTTCACTGACAGGTCAACCACTTCTTGTTAATAGTTAATGACAAATTTCATTATTTGATTCTTACACATTTAGCAGATGCAGCCTGTATACTGTAAGACTGCAAGGTATTTAGAGAAGGTTTGTTGGTTTTCCCTCTCTCTCTGTATGTGTATTAAAATTGAGATCTCAGCATGGTACATGCAAAACTACCCTTACAATACCCATTAGCTATACCTCTGGACTATGCAGAACATCCTTAAAGTCATCCCATAAAAATGAATGTCTAGATCTGGAGGTCTGCAGGATGTTTTAACATTTGTGTTAAAGTACAATACAATTTATCATCCTGTGTGCAGTTATCTAGGACAAGGTGACAACAGTTACTTCTTATCTTAGACTGTCTTTTGTGTATCAGAGATGTGGCTTGTGAAATGCATGGCATACTTGATAAAAGATAATTGCAATGGCATGGGCTTGGACTCAGCACACATATGCAGCACAACAGGGGAGTTGGTAGCTTCAGTGCAACCTGTAACCAGTCTAGCTACACGCCAGTAAACTGAGATACACAGATACACCACAGCGTTGTGCTTCTGATCGCGGTGTAGTAGTTTTAGTTCATGTTGCTTCTCAGAGTCTCTCAATATTAAAGTAAGCCTTCACTGAAAGGGTTACATTTCTAATTTTACCAAGAAACAAGCAAGGCAAGTACACTACTGCATGGCAAACAAGTTGCTCAAAATAGAATAAAAGGAAAAATCCTGTTAGAAATCACACTAGAATGATCAGTTAAGGGTAAAGGCCTCTGCAGCACCACGAGGAGGTATTTCCAGTGCATGTAATTGGAATAAGTGGTACTTGAAATGACATCTTTGAGGGTAGAGGCTGCCCTCCCTCCTGCCTTCAGAAATGTATTTTCTGGTGCTCGATGAAGCATTGCTAGCTGTACAATTAATCAGATGCTCCCAGTGGAAAAGGTACCAGGAATCTTCTCATTAGTGGATCTGCTGTCTTATTGTGGTCCATACAAAAAGACTTTTAAGAACAGATATTGCTCACCGAAGCAGCTAGATGGAATCCTGCTTGCTTCTTTTCTGTTCAAGCATCAGATGCTGGAGTATTTTGAGCTATTTCTAGCTCAAAATTTGAATGGTGTTTCAGATAAATCACTACCCTTTAGCACAGACAGGGTGGCATTTGCCTTTTGACCCACCTAGGAATATATGGCTTGCTTGCTTTGCTTTCAAAGTGGGCCAGATGATGCCATTCTAGTATGGATCTTGAATCTGGTTATTTGGAGATTATTTTAACTCCCTGTGTGAGGCGGTGGACACTTGCAGGTCTTGAAGAAGAAAAGCAGTATCAATTAGGAATAGAGCATGCACTGATATGCAAAGTAAGTAAGAAGGAATTGAAGAGTAGTCAAGGAGATGGCACAAGGATCATGTGAGTGCTGAAATAACAGTGAATGTGTTATCTCCGTACCTCACACATGTAGGAGGACTGAGGCTACTCATAAAGAAGCATAGTAAGAACATTATGAAAGCTCTGGTGTTTAATTGCTTAAAGCAAGAAAGTCTCTAAAGGATGCAAAGAAAGGTCAGTGCTGACATCTCAGGAGGATTTAATTTCTCACAACAAATGGCAATCTAGACTGACAAAGATCAGCTTTGTATTCAGCTCAAGTATTTAATTCAGGAACACTGAAAGCTTCAGGGGTGTCTCTGCTTTTGGCAATCCCTGTTGCTTGGCCTTAAGTGCCCAGAGCTTGTGTCGCCTGGTAGAGGTCTGCAAGTCCGGTGGAGGTGTCGAGGGAGCATGCACTGCATGACACCCCAGCCAGCATCTCAGCTTTGTTACTGTGCTTTGATGTTCTTATCCCATGCACTGACCTGACCTGGGACACAGTCTGCAGTAAACTCTGGAGAATTATGAAGGTACAGGAGAGATAAGGGGCTCCACTCTTCCTTTCCCTACTCTTGTTATCCCACAAGTGTGAGGTCGTTTACACTCTCATAATCAATTTTATACCGACATTTCCAGTACAGATGAACCTGTCTGGCTCTCTCCAGAAGGCAGTGCTCTGGGGAAATTTGGAGCTGTGAGCAATGATGCTGAGCAGGGGTCAGAAGAGCTGTGGGAGCAGCACAGGCAGAGAAGCAGGATGGGCACACAGCTCTCGCACTTGCCCTGAGCATGGCTTGGGCTAACCGTGCCAAGGACTACGTCATTGCAAGACTTGTGAGTAACCACATCTTGCAATCCATGTTGAAAGTTAGATAGATCAAAGCCTTAGCTAGATCTCATTCCTCTAGGCATTAACACTACCTCTTAAAGTTTGTTGATGTCATATCTTCATGAGTTTTTATCTCATCTAGGGCGGATGTGGGTAACCACAAAGACTTTCAAAGTGGAAGCTCTTCATGGAAGTGTGGGATTTTCAGTGGTTTTCAGACTCCTGAAACACAGACTCTGTCTGTGGTGTGGCAGCAAGAAATTACGTTTGTCTTGTGCAGTCTCATTACAACATCTGAGTGTTTCCACTTCTTCCTGTACTCATCTTAACTGCCTTAATAAATAAGAAAATGCTATCATCTCTGTTTTATAGAAGAAACTGAGGAATGGCACAGCTATAACTTACTTCTCATTATGACAAGAAGGTTGGTTTTGGGAGCCTTCTGCCACTAGACTAGTGACTCTGGTTTTGCTCGTGAAATGAAAAAGAAAGGGCAGTGGGGGCGTGGGGAGAAAGAACTGTTGAAAGGCTGTGAAATAAGGTATAAATAAAATTAATTCTACTTTAGCATTCCAGACATCTGTTCTGATTGTGCAGCTATTTGAGGTGATCAATGACCCCCACAGGTAAATCTGCATGTAGCTATACCATAGGAACGTGCAATCAATTCCCAAGCTTTTGCCTGAGTAAGCAGCAATTTGCTCAAGACAGTTTCAAATTAAGGATTTTTGGTTAGCTGTTAGAAGAAGTCTCAGACATTGCTTCTAGCCTATTGTATCGGACACTTTAATGCATTTGAAGACGTGAGTGTGTGCCTGAGCAGACTGAGTGTGCTTGTCCTTCTCAGTAGGAACACCTGCAGACACAGTGAGTATTTTGTTAAAGATAAAAAGAAAATATGCGAGAATTCCAGCATGGCTAAATGGTGTTTTGAGTCCTCTGACAATTTGTCAGACCTACTTCTTATGAAGCGAGCTGAACCCTTTTCTGTGTCTAATGTCGCAGAGATCAGTTAGACTGTAAATAGCAAGCGGCTGTGTGATGTGGCCTAGAGGGAGGATAGCAAAGCTGCATCTCTGAGCTGGCCCTGTGCCAAGCCACCCACTTTGTAAACTCAGAGCAACTATTTCTAACATTTAGTAACATTTAGTTACTGGGGCCGGTCCTGGCTGCTGCTCCGCTTCACTCCTGCCAGCTGCAGAACCACTGTACCTCCCACTCCACGTCTGCAGGCAAAATCATCATACACACTTGGCCCAACATCAGTCTGTGAGTTTATTCAACCTCCACCCTCTCTAGTTGGAAACTCGACCCGGGGCAGCAGTCAGCAGTGTTTATGCAGGTTTATCTGATTTTCCTGCTGTGAATCCAGGGAACAATTAGCTTTTTCAGGGCAAGAGCAGAGGCTCTGGCTCAGGCAGACTGATCGGTAGATATTAATCGGTAAACTTTAATCCCGCAGCCCACAAAAGTATTCACAGCTAAGGTTAAATGAAGCAGACAGCCACAGTATTTGCAGGTGACAATGGCAGCCCTTCCCCCACCACACATGCATTTTGCACATAGGCCTCTTTTGCTGGAAAGCCAATCTATTTGCAATGACAGAGTGATCCCAAAGTCCATACAATACTGCACCAAAGGATTAAATCCTTCACTCTTCAGTACCTTCTTACTGATCCTGGCTAATTTGGTTCTATTGAATTTCAGCCAGATATCACCCACAGAATATTACAGGGCTGTTCCTCTTTTGACTAATAATGGCTCAGCTGTCTCTCACTGACATATTGCTGACTGAAGGCTAGTCTCTTCCATACTGCTTATAGAAGGAATTTCCCTTAGATCTCCAAATTAGTCATGATGCATGCATGCAAAAAAAAAATCCATTTAAGGATCTTCAGGAGGATCAAAGCATAAAAGCAGATTCTGCTTATCAAACCCACAGCAATTGCATTAAAATGTGGGTCTATGAGCCTTTCTTTAGCATTTCTTAATTATGGCTCCAGAGTAATTTTTGACAGATAAATATGCAGCACCTAACAAGTACAGATTACATGATAAGAGAGATTATTATTCATCCATACAGTATTCCAGCAATTGTGTAGCATTTTATTAATATAATGGGGCCTCGGACATTGCAACCAGCTTCTGATTTATGTTTCACCACTCCCCTTTCACATTCTGAGTCAAGAGCATTAGTATCTTTGAGGCTTTTGTGAATGTTTCTTAACCCATTTCAGGGTGACAACCTTACTCTTATTCCCCTTTGTTCTGCTATGGGAGATTCCTCACTGATCTTTTTTCATGCCACTAACGAGGATCTGCAGTTATTGACAGGCACTACTCGTTATTAGCTTTCAGCACAGAGGTGATGCTCTGATGCATCTGGCTTAGGTGATTTTTTAACCTGAGGAGCAATCGA